>NC_134234.1:207004156-207605093 GCF_965152275.1 Natator depressus | reverse complement strand
CAATAGGAACACTCTCCTGTAGCTCTCTGGCCTGACCCTGTCACAATAGTTAAGACCCAGGCAGACTGCAAAGTACTACAAAAGGATCTCTCAAAACTGGGTGACTGGGTAACAAAATGGCAGATGAAATTTAATGTTGATAAATGCAAAGTACTGCAGATTGGAAAGCATAATCCCAACTATACATATAAAATGATGGGGTCTAAATTAGCTGTTACCACTCAAGAAAGAGATCTTGGAGTCATTGTGGATAGTTCTCTGAAAACATCCACTTAATGCGCAGTAGCAGTCAAAAAGGTGAACAGAATGCTGAGAATAATTAAGAAAGGGATAGATAAAAGAACAGAAAACATCATGGTGCCTCTCTATAAATCCATGGTATGCCTAGTCTTGAATACTGTGTGCAGATGTTGTCGCCTCCTCTCAAAAAAGATATATTGGAATTGAAAAAGGTTCAGAAAAGGGCAACAAAAATGATTAGGGGTATGGAACGGCTTCCATATGAGGAGAGATTAATAAGACTGGGACTTTTCAGTTTGGAAAAGAGATGGCTAAGGGGAGATATGATTGAGGTCTATAAAATCATGACTGGTGTAGAGAAAGTAGATAAAGAAGTGTTGTTTACTACTTCTCGTAACACAAGAACTAGGGGTCACCAAATGAAATTATTAGGCAGTAGGTTTAAAAGAAATAGAAGGAAGTATTTCTTCACACAACACACAGTCAACCTGTGGAATTCCTTGCCAGAGGATGTTGTGAAGGCCAAGACTATAACAGGGTTCAAAAAAAACCTAGATAAATTCATGGAGGACAGGTCCATCAACGGCTATTAGGCAGGATGGGCAGGGATGGTGTCCATAGCCTCTGTTTGCCGGAAGCTGGGAATGGACGACAGGGATGGATCACTTGATGATTACCTGTTCTGTTCATTCCCTATGGGGCACCTGGCACTGGCCACTGTCGGAAGACAGGATACTGGGCTAGATGGAATTTTGGTCTGACCCAGTAGGACCATTCTTATATGGTAGCCATGTTGATCCCAGGATATTAGAGAGACACAGTGGGGGAGGTAATATATTTTATTGGACAAGCTTCTGAGCTTGTCTCTCTCACCAATAGAAGTGTGTCCAATAAAAGATATTATTTTCTCCCTCCTTCTCCATCAGGAAATGAAGCAGAAAGCCCTGCTAATGCAAATATAAAATTTAAGTCAATGTCCATAGCAACCCATGACACATTCCTTGGCCTACAAATTTCAATATATAAAAAGCATATCAGTGTTACAGGTTGCAATCTGAATCATGAGCACCGCAGCTAGTCATCCTCTGCTATCATGGTAACCCAGTTCTTTGCTTCTCTTCAGCTGAGAAGCAGGTATTCTAGAGAAAGACATTTAGAGGTTCAAGAAGGTTAGCACGTGAAGGACAATGCAAGCAGAGCAATAAATCTAAATATAAACCAGTTGATGATACCAGAAAGGAAAGAATATGAGCTGTTTCCACACACTGGGAAGAAAGACAGAAAAGATATGCTGCACAGGTATCTGCTATACACTACCAAAGGAAGTAATCAAATGATTGGAAAAGCTACATCAGCTACATAGGATGGCGAGGAAAATAATCTTTGCTGAGAAATGTGATAGTATAGAATACTGGCTTTAGGACACTTTCTAATATTGTCTCATAAAAGTAGATTAAATATTAGGGCAAGAATGAACAGCTTGCTTCGCTAAACAGCTTGCTACTATGTTGACGTGCAGTTTAAGCAAATTTCTTCATCTCAGCCTGCAATACAAGTACCACTAGAAGAAAAGGAGTACTTGTGGCACCTTAGAGACTAACCAATTTATTTGAGCATAAGCTTTCGAGAGCTACAGCTCACTTCATCGGATGCATACTGTGGAAACTGCAGAAGACATTAATGTCTTCTGCAGTTTCCACAGTATGCATCCGTCTTCTGCAGTTTCCACAGTATGCATCCGATGAAGTGAGCTGTAGTTCACGAAAGCTTATGCTCAAATAAATTGGTTAGTCTCTAAGGTGCCACAAGTACTCCTTTTCTTTTTGCGAATACAGACTAACACGGCTGTTACTCTGAAAAAAGTACCACTAGCCAACTCATGGCCCAGCAGACACAACGCATTGACATGCTTGGCTAGATAGCTAAATCTTTGTTTTCATTATGACAGAACCTAGAGGCCAACCAAGATCAGAGCCCCATCGTGCTGGGCATTGTTACAGAGTTACAGAGCATCTGCCCTGAAGAGCTCACAATCTAAGTGTTGTAGATAGGACAGTGTGTCTAGGAATACAACATGCAGTCAGAGTGAACGATGTGATGGTTTGTGTTAGCACTATGATTTTGATTTTTTAGGGGGAGGGAATTAGCTAAGCAGAAAGACAAAGGGAGAGAAAAAAGAGGAGAACTTAGAGGAGAGGGGTGGCTGAGGAAGAGACAGTGAGGCAGGGTGTGGAAGTCGAAACCAGTCACCACAGTGGAGAACTATAGAATCATAGAAGATTAGGGTTGGAAGAGAGGTCAACTAGTCCAAGAGGTCAACTAGTCCAATCCCCTGGTCAAAGCTAAATCATCCTAGTCAGGGCTTTGTCAAGCCGGGCCTAGAAAAACCTCTAAAGATGGAGATTCCACCACCTCCCTAGGTAACCCATTCCAGTGCTTCACCACCCTTCTAGTGAAATAGTTTTTCCTAATATCCAATCTAGACCTCCCCCACTGCAACTTGAGACCATTGCTTCTTGTTCTGTCGTCTGCCACCACTGAGAACAACCTAGCTTCATCCTCTTTGGAACCCCCCTTCAGGTAGTTGAAGGCTGCTATCAAATCCCCCCTCACTCTTCTCTTCTGCAGACTAAACAACCCCAGTTCTCTCAGCCTCTCCTCCTAAATCATGTGCCCCCGCCCCCTAATCATTTTTGTTGCCCTCCACTGGACTCTCTCCAATTTGTCCACATCCTTTCTGTAGAAGGGGGCCAAAACTGAACTACTCTAGATGTGGCCTCACCAGTGCCGAACAGAGGGAAATAATCACTTCCCTCGATCTGCTGGCAATGCATCCAGAGTCAAAGCTGTAAAAACTGCCTCATGATGTCACCAGTGTCAGACAGCGACTGTTGTGGCTGCTCCTTTGTTTGTTGCCAGCTGAGTCTCTGGGAGGCTGTGCTTAGAAGTTCCATCCTTCAAGTCCACACAATAGGGTGAGGCCACAGAGTCTGGCACCCAGTGTGTGTGTGTTTGTGGTGCATGTCACCAGCCTGGTTCTGGGGCCTTGCCGAGGTAACCTTGCTTGGTCTTATCTCTCTCTCCCCCCTCCAATGCCAGTTTACCTGCTGCAGCACCTTTTGTTTGCTGTTGGCTTTGTTTTCTTGCAGTGAAATGCTCCTGTCTTTAAACCTTCCTATTCTGCAGAACATGTGCCTTTTTATTCTCCCCCTCATTTGCCAGCTTGGATCCAACCACATAGCACAAGCTAGACAGTGTTCATACTGGTACTGGTAGTCTATGCACTGGGCGGGGCGGGGGGTGGGAGAGAAAAGGGAATTGTGGGGGAAACTGCTGGGCTGGGGACCTGTTACTTGTGCTGTGTAGTCAGGAGGAAGAATGCCAAAGGGAGGACGGTAACATGGCAGAGCATGTGGAGAGCTAGACATTTTTGCCTTAAAGTGAAGCGGTATCTGCTCCTGTACAAACACATACATCAGCATCTATAAGAACCTGGAAGTTTCTTCCCCAACCCAGCCATATCCAATCCCAGAAACGCATTTGCATAACATGAAGGGACTTAGTGGGTTCTGATGGTCTGTTGCATGTGGATGTCTCCAACTCCTAAAGTAGCTCACTCACCACCTCCAGTGGTGAGCCTAAAGCCATCTCAGGCCCTATGAAGGAATCTGGAAATTTTAGCCACACCTCTCCCAGCTCTCAAAGGCCACCACTGCCTTCCTTCTTCACCTTCACAATACCAGATGCTTTGTCGCTCTCCAACAGCATATCTAGCTGGATAGATGGGAAGTTGTCAAGGCTGATTCCTCACTCTGACACTTCGAATGCAGAAGGTGGGGGCCCACAAGGATTCTAAAAATTAATACTGGTCACTCCAGGCTTATATTAAACTCCCAAGGTCACAGTTTCTCTCTGACCTTGGATGGGTAGATGCTGCCACCACCCAAGTTCAGAAAAACCCCTTTTGGAACCCAGGAAGGCGCACTTGGGAATTCCTTCTGATGGGGTACCCTCAAGCCCTTTCACCCCCCTCCGGGGAAGAGCTGAGAAAGAAAACCAAGGAAATTAGCTGTTGTCACCAGCTAATTAAACAACATATGTACAAACCTTTTAGGACACAAAAATCCAATCCTGTTCTTAAAAAAAGGTAAATTTTATTAAAAACAAAAAAGAAATAAAATACATTTGGAACTTAGGCTTTTGGCTAAATTTAAAAAAAACCATTACAAGGATTAAGCATCAAGAATAGCTCTCGTGAGGTTCAGTTTAAAGGTTACAAGCAAAACAAAAGCACCTGGGGTTAGCATTTTTTCAGCAAAGCCCTAAACCTGTAAGTCTTTCATCTCTTGCTGTGTTATCTTTGACAGATACCAGGCAATGCCTTCCACCTGAACATAAGAATGGCCACACTGGGTCACACCAATGGTCAATTTAGTCCAGTATCCTTGCTTCCGACAGTGGCCCATGCCAGATATTTCAGAGGAAATGAACAGAACAGGGCAATTTATCAAGTGAACTATCCCCTGTCATCTAGTCCCAGCTTCTAGAAGTCAGAGGCTTAGGGATGCCTAAAGAATGGGACTAATAGCCATTAATGGACCTGTCCTTTGTGAACTTTTCTAATTCTGTTTTGAACCCAGTTATACTTCTGGCCTGCACAACGTCCCCTGGCAAGGAGTTCCATAGGCTGATTGTGTGTTGTGTGATGTACTTCCTTATGTTTGTTTTAAACTTTCTATGAATTCCATTGGGTGACCCCTGGTTTTTGTGTTATATTAAGGGTTAAATAAAACTTCCTTATTCACTTTCTCCACACCATTCATGATTTTATAGACCTCTATCATATTCCCCCCTTAGTCATCTCTTTTCTAAATTGAACAGTGCCAGTCTTTTTAATCTCTCCTCATATGGAGCCGTTCCAAACTCCTAATCGTTTTTGTTGCCCTTTCCTGTACCTTTTCCAGTTCCAGTATATCTTTTTTGAGATCCACAATGACTCCAAGATCTCTTTCTTGAGTGGTAACAGCTAATTTAGACTGCATCAATTAAGCTGTGTAGTGCTACCACCTCAGTTTACATGGCAAAGAAGGCTTTAATGTCAGGGGCTAGCTGGTAGCCAATGTGCTCTTATGATCTGTGTTCCCTCTAAGCTGTGCACTGGGGCAGCTGCCCAGGACTTACTGAAGTGTTGTGCAGTTGATTAACAGAGCCATTCACATCCAGTCAGCAGTGTGTATTCAGGTGCCCCTCCCTGCGCTACTTCACCTTGCTCCTGCCCTCTGCCTTGGAGCCCCTGCTGCTCCTGGGACACTCCTGCTGGCTGTGCAGAGCTGGGGGGGAGGGGGAGTGCACTGATGTCAGGGTGTCCCCCCCCCGTACCCCCCTGCTCCTGAACCTCAGCAGGGGAGATGGGACAGCCTGGCTCAGGAGGACTCTGAGCAGGACAGGGTCTGAGGTCTGAACGCTGGGGCAGTGGGTGCCTTTACCTTAAAGAGACTGCACACTGTCTCTCAGAGACTTCCCCAGCACACACAATGTGTCTCTCTGTCTGTCTGTTTGTGTGTGTGTGTCTCTCTCTCTCACACACACACACAGTCTTTCACACTCACCTCCCAACACATACTTGTGTTATTGTTCTTTGTTGTTACTTCTTGGTACTTCCTGCAATGCACATATTTTCTCTGTAATTTTATTCTTTCAAAGTGTATTATTTTAGTGTTTTGACTGGTCTATGCATTTCATAATTTTTATTTCTCTCTTACACTTAAATTTAATTCTTTGATTAGTGAGTTCTCAAATGCCTAACCTGTCCTGGTTGGAGTAATCATCCCTATAGTAACTTTTAAAAAATATATATCTAGGTTTTTTGTTTCTACTGGTGGCGCACATACCTCAGTGCACATAACAAAATTTATTCTGCACATAGATGGAAAAAATTAGAGGGAACATTGCTTATGACTGTCAAAGAATTGTATAGATCAGAGACTGGATCAAAGATCAATCATCAGAAGAAAATGGTCACAGCTTGCAACTTGGGCTCACCAGGCTATTTATACAGGTAGCTTCTAGCCAATGCTTGTGCAGTTGAATGCAGAAAAGAAATCAGACAGGACCCCTGAACGCTCACTGCTGAGTACTGTAGAATGTGCTAACATGACAGTTATCTCCATCCACACTGACACTCAAATGATTGAAGTGTTACAACATAGATTCAGATTTTTAACCAGTAAAAACCACATAGCACAACTGACAGCCATAAGCATAAGAACATAAGAATGGCCCTATTGTGTCAGCCCAAAGGTCCATCTAGCCCAGTATCCTGTCTTCTGACAGTGGCCAGTGCCAGGTGCCCCAGAGGGAATGAACAGAACAGTTAATCCTCAAGTGATCCACCCCCTGTTGCTCATTCCCAGCTTCTGGCAAACAGAGGCTAGGGACACCATTCCTGCCCAATAGTCATTGATAGACCTATCTTCCATGAATTTATCTAGTTCTTTTTTGAACCCTGTTATGGTCTTGGCCTTCACAACATCCTCTGGCAAGGAGTTCCACAGGGTGACTGTGCACTGTGTGAAGAAATACTTCCTTTTATTTGTTTTAAACCTGCTGCCTGTTAATTTCATTTGGTGACCCCTAGTTCTTGTGTTATGAGAAGTAATAAACAACACTTCCTTATCTATATACTCCACACCAGTCATGATTTTATAGACCTCAATCATATCTCCCCTTAGCAATCTCTTTTCCAAGCTGAAAAGTCCCAGTTTATTAATCTCTCCTCACATGGAAGCCGTTCCATACCCCTAATAATTTTTGTTGCCCTTTTCTGATCCTTTTCCAATTCCAATATATCTTTTTTGAGATGGGGCAACAACATCTGCACACAGTATTCAAGATGTGGGCGTACCATGTTCCTCAGACGTTCTTGTCAACTGCTGGAAATGGCCCACCTTAATTATCACTACAAAAGGTTTTTCCCCTCCCGCTCTCCTGCTGGTATTACCTCACTTTACCTGATCACTCTTGTTACAGTGTGTATGGTAACACCCATTGTTTCATATTCTCTGTGTATATAAATCTCCCCACTGTATTTTCCACTGAATGCATCCGATGAAGTGAGCTGTAGCTCATGAAAGCTTATGCTCAAATAAATGTGTTAGTCTCTAAGGTGCCACAAGTCCTCCTTTTCTTTTTGCGGATACAGACTAACACGGCTGCTACTCTGAAACATGGATTTATAGAGAGGCACCATGA
Source organism: Natator depressus (assembly GCF_965152275.1). Taxonomy (NCBI): domain Eukaryota; kingdom Metazoa; phylum Chordata; order Testudines; family Cheloniidae; genus Natator; species Natator depressus. The sequence continues at coordinate 207,597,602 of NC_134234.1, read as the reverse complement.
TGCTTTCTGTTCTATTATCTATCCCTTTCTTAATTATTCCCAGCATTCTGTTCGCTTTTTTGACTGCCGCTGCACATAAGTGGATGTTTTCAGAGAACTATCCACAATGACTCCAAGATCTCTTTCTTGAATGGTAACAGCCAATTTAGACCCCGTCATTTTATATGTATAGTTGGGATTATGCTTTCCAATGTGCAATATTTTGCATTTATCAACATTAAATTTCATGTGCCATTTTGTTGCCCAGTCACCCAGTTTTGAGAGATCCTTTTGTAGCTCTTTGCAGTGTGCCTGGGTCTTAACTATATTTAGTAATTTTGTATCATCTGCAAATTTTGCCACCTCACTGTTTACCCCTTTTTCCAGATCATTTATGAATATGTTGAATAGGACTGGTCCCAGAAAAGACTTCTGGAGGACACCACTATTTACCTCTCTCCATTCTGAAAACTGACCATTTATACCTACCCTTTGTTTCCTATCTTTTAACCAGTTACCAGACCTTGAGAGCACCTTCCCTCTTATCCTGTGGCAGCTTACTTCGTGTAAGAGCCTTTGGTGAGGGACCTTGTCAAAGACTTTTTGAAAATCTAAGTACACTACATCCACTGGATCCCCCTGGTCCACATGCTTGTTGACCCCCTCAAAGAATTCCAGTAGATTGGTGAGGCATGATTTCCCTTTACTAAAACCATGTTGACTCTTCCTCAACAAATTATGTCCAGCTATATGTCTGACAATATTGTTCTTTATTATAGCTTCAACCAGTTTGCCTGGTACTGAAGTCAGGCTTACAGGACTGTAATTGCTGGGATCACCTCTGGAGCCCTTTTTAAAAATTGGTGTCATATTAGCTATCCTCCAGTCATCTGGTACAGAAGCTGATTTAAATGATAGGTTACAGACTACAGTTAGTAGTTCTGCATTTTCACATTTGAGAACCTTCAGAACTCTTGGGTGAATACCATCTGGTCCTGGTGATTTATTGCTGTATAATTTATCAATTTGTTCCAAAACCTCCTCTAATGATACCTCAGTCTGCGACAGTTCCTCAGACCTAAAAAGAATGGCTCAGGTTTGGGAATCTCCCTAACATCCTCAGCCGTGACGACAGATGCAAAGAATACATTTAGCCTCGATCATCCAGTGGCTCCACTGGTTGTTTAGCAGGCTTCCTGCTTCTGAAAATTGCTATTACTTTTGAGTCTTTGGCTAACCGTTCCTCAAATTATTTTTTGGCCTTCCTAATTGTATTTTTACACTTCATTTACCAGTGTTTATGCTCCTTTCTATTTTCCTCACTAGGATTTAACTTTCACTTTTTAAAGGATACCTTTTTGCCTCTCACTGCTTCTTTTACTTTGTTGTTTAGCCACGGTGGCTCTTTTTTGGTTCTCTTTTACTATGTTTTTTAATTTGGGGTATATATTTAAGTTGAGCCTCTATTATGGTGTTTTTAAAAAGTTTCCACACAGCTTGCAGAGATTTCATTTATGTAGTTCCCCTTTCTGAAATTAAATGCTACAGTGTTGGGCCACTGTGGTGTTTTTCCTGCCACATAAGACTGTGGGCTTAGGCATGTAGATGTGGGATGCATTACACCTGTACGACAGAGAAAAACAACGTGGACCACGACAAACTTCTATCATGTATAGAATCATAGAATATCAGGGTTGGAAGGGACCTCAGGAGGTCATCTAGTCTAACCCCCTGCTCAAAACAGGACCAATCCCCGACTAAATCATCCCAGCCAGGGCTTTATCAAGCCTGACCTTAAAAACCTCTAAGGAAGGAGATTCCATCACCTCCCTAGGTAACCCAATTCCAGTGCTTCACCACCTCCTAGTGAAAAAGTTTTTCCTAATATCCAACCTAAACCGCCCCCACTGCAACTTGAGACCATTACTCCTTGTTCTGTCATCTGCTACCACTGAGAACAGTCTAGATCCATCCTCTTTGGAACCCCCTTTCAGGTAGTTGAAAGCAACTATCAAATCCCCCCTTGTTCGTCTCTTCTGCAGAGTAAACAATCTGCAGTTCCCAGTTCTTAGACATCTTAACTGAGTGCTCAGCAACCTTATTGCGGGACAGTATTGAGAAGGAGCTCTTGATGTAGGAAAAAAATACCAATGGGTACAATGCACAGACAACACTTGAGCAGCAACTCCATTTCTTGCTCTCTGACAACCCAAGCAGCCGGGATCTCACTGTACTCCCTAGGGTGCCTCCTGCAGGGAAAGGGTGAGATTACTTCTGCAGTCTTCAGTAGGATACATCATGAGCAGGGAATTGTTGATGTATTTAAATAAAGGGAATTGACAGCCTAATCAGTTTGGTAATTAATGTCCTTGTTAATTTGGTTTGTTTGAATTGCCTCATGAATATTCATGAATCCTGTAATTTATTTCTATATTTGACAGTTCAACCCTGAAGGTGACATTTCTCCCTCTGTGTCAGGGCCCACCAACTGAGTTAGGATCTTAGGGGGCACAAATCTTATCTCTGTGCAGAGGGGCTGGAGCCAGGTACTCCTGCCTACCCTCCTTACTGTGCTTCAGGCCAGACACACATCCCCCGCCCCTGCTATACCAGACTGGGGACTCTCCCCTCCCCTGCCAAGGAAGGGATGAAATTGAAAGTCAGTTGCAGGGGGAGGGCTGTCACAAGCTGAGCAGCTGGATTTCCCTATGAAAATGCTTTGTGCCAGACAAATTCGTTTTTTTAAATGCTGACTAAAGGATTGGGGAGGAAAACAGCTAATTCTGGTTTATTCTATACCAGTTTTTATACCGCTCTCATCACTCCTGAGCACCTTCCAGTAGTGCATTAAGGGACGTGACTAACATCTGTCACGTTTGATTCATTCTCTCTCATCCTCTCCCCAGGGGGAGAGGAAACAAAAGAAACATTAGAATAAGTTTCCCTTTATTACTCCAGAGTATGACACATCTTTTCTGAGCCAGCTCTTGACCATTGTTTCCAGGGCTTTGTTGACCCTCCTTGAAACTCCTACCTGTACTGTCTCTTTCCCTTGCTCTACAAGTGTATAAGTGGGCTGTATAAATAGGGGCATTGCCAGCATATCGGGGGACGTGATCATTCCCCTCTATTCGACATTAGCCTGAAGAAGGGCTAACCAAAGGTACTATACTCCAGTCAGACTTGCTGGGGAAATCAGTGAGGTGCAGAGGGACTGCAAACATAAACCCACTGGTCTGCTAGGAGAGAGACAGTGGAAGTGGAAGCTTGGACATATGACCAGGGAGGAGTATAAAAAAATTGCTCAGGCATGCAGGAGTGAAATCAGAAAGGCCAAATCGCAATTGGAGTTGCAACTAGCAAGAGATGTTAAGAGTAACAAGAAGAGTTTCTACAGGTATGATAACAACAGGAAGGTCAGGGAAAGTGTGGGCCCCTTACTGAATGAGGGAGGCAACCTAGTGACAGAGGATGTGAAAAAAGCTAATGTACTCAATGCTTTTTTTGCCTCTGTCTTCATGAACAAGGTCAGCTCCCAGACTACTGCACTGGGCAGCACAGTATGGGGAGGAGGTGACCAGCCCTCTGTGGAGAAAGAAGTGGTTCAGGACTACTTAGAAAAGCTGGACAAGCAAAAGTCCATGGGGCCAGATGCGCTGCATCAGAGGGTGCTAAAGGAGTTGACAGATGTGATTGCAAAGCCATGGGCCATTATCTCTGAAAACTCATGGCAATCGGGGGAAGCCCCAGACGACTGGAAAAAGGCTAATGTAGTGCCCATCTTTAAAAAAGGGAAGGACGAGGATCCGGGGAACTACAGGCCAGTCAGTCTCACCTCAGTCCCTGGAAAAATCATGGAGCAGGTCCTCAAGGAATCAATTTTGAAGCACTTAGAGGAGAGGAAAGTGATCAGGAACAGTCAGCATGCATTCACCAAGGTCAAGTCATGCCTGACTAATCTAATTGCCTTCTATGACAAGATAACTGGCTCTGTGGATGAGAGGAATGCAGTGGACATGTTTGTGATGGGTTGGATCACAGAAACCCCCTTAGGGCTGCCAACTGATGTGCCAAGACTACTTCTGCCCCCGCTTTCCCTGCCAACTTGGGACTCCAGAGCCCTGCCTGGTTGTGCCAGACATGCTTGCCCACCACAAACACTGACCCAGTTCTGAACCACATCCCACAAGCTGCAAGCTTAACTGAAAGCAGCTTAAGAAGTAAGTGTTCCTGTCTTTAACACTCAGATGCCCAACTCCCAATGGGGTCCAAACCCCAAATAATTCTATTTTACCCTGTATAAAGCTTATTGTATAAAGAAATTGTTCACCCTCTATAACACTGATAGAGAGATATGCACAGCTGTTCCCCCCTGCCGCCCCTTGCAGGTATTAATACATACTCTGGGTTAAATAATAAGTAAAAAGTGATTTTATTAAATACAGAAAGTAGGATTTAAGTGGTTCCAAGTAATAGGAGACAGAACAAAGTGAATTACCAAGCAAAATAAAATAAAACACGCAAGTCTACGCCTAATACAGTAAGAAAACTGAATACAGATAAAACCTCACCCTCAGAGGTGTTCCAGTAACCTCCTTTTGCAGACTAGTCTCCTTCTAGTCTGGGTCCAGCAATCACTCACACCCCCTGTAGTTACTGTCCTTTGTCCCAGTTTCTTTCAGGTACCTTTTGGGGTGGAGAGGCTATCTCTTGAGCCAGCTGAAGACAAAATGGGTGGGTCTCCCTGGGATTTAAATAGACTTTCTCTTGTGGGTGGACACCCCTCCCTTCCCCTGTGTAGAATCCCAGCTACAAGATGGGAGTTTTGGAGTCACATGGGCAAGTCACATGTCCATGGATGACTCAGAACTTACAGGTAGCAGCTATGGTTCACATGCTACCTTGAACGTCCTCAAGTAGACTTCTTATGTGGATTGGAGCCTTCCAAGATTCATTGTCCATTAAGTCTTTCTTGATTGGGCACTTAACTTGTACATTCCTTTCTCAAGAAGCTGACCAAATACTTTACTAAGGCTACTTAGAAATCAAGCAAGTACACAGCCAATATTCATAACTTTGAACAAATAGGAGGAATAGATTCAGTAGATCATAACCTTTACAGAAATATGTTACATGGCATGTGTAGCATAAAACATATTCTGGTTATGTCATATATACATTCATAAGCATATTGCCATAAAACAGGGGTCTCAAACTCAAATGACCACGACGGCCACATGAGGACTAGTACATTGGCCCGAGGGCCGCATCAGCGATCCCCCCGGCTGCCTCGGCCCCGACCCCACTCCACCCCTTCCCTGAGGCCCTGCCCCTGCCCCACCTCTTCCAACCCCTTCCCCAAAATCCCCACCCCAACTCTTCCCCCTCCCTGCCCCCAGGGGGTGCAGGGTGCAGCAGGAGGCTCAGGGTGCAGGAGGGGTGCAGGGTGCAGCAGGGGGCTCAGGGCAGGGGGTTGGGGTGCAAGAGGGGTGCTGGGTGCGGCAGGGAGTTCAGCTGCAGGAGGGGTGCGGCCTCCGTCCTGGCACGCACCAGCACGATCTGGGAAGCGGCCAGAACCTGGGGGGGGTGGGGGGGGCGGCGGCTGGCTACAGGGGTCTGTGTGTTGCCCTGGCTGCGCCTCCAGGTACCGCCCCCGCAGCTCCCATTGGCTGGGAGCGGGGAACAGTGGCCAATGAGAGCTTTGGGGGAGGTACCTGGAGGCGAGGCCAGGGCAACACACAGACCCCTGTGCTCTCCCTCCCCCAGGTCCCGGCCGCTTCCCGGAGCGACACAGGGGCAGGGCAAGCAGGCGGGGAGCCTGCCCTGCCCCCGATGTGCACCAGGCTGGGCCGGAGCTGTTCTAGGTATACGCTGAGGGGGCCACAGGGAGCTGGCGGGCCACAGAAAATAACCCCGCGGGCCACGTGTTTGAGACCCCTGCCATAAAGCATTATGGGGTGCAATGTCACAGTGTTATTCCTTGACTTTAGCAAAGCTTTTGTTACGGTCTCTCACAGTACTCTTGCCAGCAAGTTAAAGAAGTACGGGCTGGGTGAATGGAGTATAACAGGGATCGGCAACCTTGGGCATTCGGCCCACCAGGGTAAGCCCCCTGGCAGGCCAGGACGGTTTGTTTACCTGCAGCATCCACAAGTTGGGCCGATTATAGCTCCCACTGGCTGCGGTTCACCGCTCCAGGCCAATGGGGGCTGCGGGAAACAGCACGGACCGAGGGATGTGCTGGCCGCCGCTTCCCGCAGCCCCCATTGGCCTGAAACAGCGAACTGCAGCCAGTAAGAGATGTGATCGGCCGAATGTGTGGACGCAGCAGGTAAACAAACCAGCCCAGCCCACCGGGGGCTTACCCTGGCTGGCCGTATGCCAAAGGTTGCTGATCCCTGGACTATAAGGTGGCTAGAAAGCTGGCTAGATCATCAGGCTTAATGGATCGTGATCAATGGCTCCATGTCTAGTTGGCAGCCGGTATCAAGCGGAGTGCCCCAAGGGTCGGTCCTGGGGTCGGTTTTGTTCAATATCTTCATTAATGATCTGGAGGATGGTGTGGATTGCACTCTCAGCAAGTTTGCAGATGACACTAAACTGGGAGGAGAGGTAGATACGCTGGAGGGTAGGGATAGGATACAGAGGGACCTAGACAAATTAGAGGAGGGGCCAAAAGAAATCTGGTGAGGTTCAACAAGGACAAGTGCAGAGTCCTGCACTTAGGATGGAAGAATCCATGCACTGCTACAGACTAGGGACCGAGGGGTTAGGCAGCAGTTCTGCGGAAAAGGACCTAGGGGTTACAGTGGACGAGAAGCTGGATAGGAGTCAACAATGTGCCCTTGTTGCCAAAAAGGCTAACAGAATTTTGGGCTGTATAAGTAGGAGCATTGCCAGCAGATCGAGGGATGTGATCATTCCCCTCTATTCGGCATTGGTGAGGCCTCATCTGGAATACTGTGTCCAGTTTGGGGCCCCACACTTCAAGAAGGATGTGGAAAAATTGGAAAGAATCCAGCGGAGGACAATAAACCCTCTGCACCTCACTAATTTCCCCAGCAAGTCTGACTGGAGTATAGCACCTGTGGTTAGCCCTTCTTCAGGTGCCACGACGTTTACCAGTTACCAACCAGACCTCACAAAGGAAGATACATTTATTCTTAAAGGTAAAAGCACGGCAGAGAAAACACAAAAATCAATAAAAGCTCCTCTATGCATACTAAGAGCTTACCAGAGGTTACTCACCAGCAGTCTGATAGGGCTCTAGCAATCCAAAGTTCTTCCAGCCCTTCCACAAGTGTTGGAGCCCTTGAAGTCCTGCCTGTTTGCTGAATCAAAAGAAAGCCTTATGTCAGTTCAAGCTCATCTTTTTATACCGGGGTGGCCAAACTTACTGACCCTCTGTGCTGCATATGACAATCTTCAGAAGTTAGAGAGCCAGGGGGTGCCTGCCAGGGTCTTGGGGCTTCAGCCCTGCTGGGAGGCGCCTGCCAGGGTCTGAGACTTCAGCCTCACGAAGGGCTGGTGGGATTAGGGGCTTTTGCTGTGCAGGGTGTGTGTGTCTTGGGGCTTCTGTCCAGTGGGGTGGGGGTCTCGGTGCTTCAGCAGGTGCCTGCTTGGGCTCAGGGCTTCAGCCCCACTCCTGCTGAAGCGCCGAGCCCTGGCAGGTCACCACATAGAGCTGAAGCTCCGAGACCCCCCTACACCCTGCTGGGCAGAAGCCAGAGGCCATGCACGAGGGGGACACATGGGTCATGTGCCCCCCCCACCCCAATATTTACCACATTTGCTGGTCCCATTCAGTCACATGGTGCCACCGGACCCCCTTCCTGCACTGCAGCTGCTGGAGCCAGCAAGCTAGGAGATGTGGCTATGGGTAGAGGCAGCATCAAATAGCTGGGAGAACCACTGCTTTTGCTGCTGACTCTCCACGCAGAGCTAACAGCTGGGAGTTGCAGGAAGGGTGTGTGTGCCGGGGGGGGGGGGGGGGAGGAGGGGAGGGGGCATGACTCAAGCTGTTGGGGGAGGGGGCCTGAACCTTTAAATTGTGCCCCCCCCTCTTTCAGCAGGCACCAGCCGTCTCCAAGCCCCTAGCCACACCACTCTGCCTCAGAGCAGGAGCCCCAAGCTCCCCACACCAGTCTGGTAGGCAGAGAATGGGGCAGGGGTGGCTCCATGAGCCACTGTTTGGCCACTCATATTTTATACCAAAAAAAAAAAAAAAAAATCTTTGCTTGATCTGTGGAAAACCTAGCTTGAACCAGTAATGCAAACCACTCCCAGTTTTCTCCAGGGTGGTTTAAATCCTCTGGAGTAATCACCCCCCCGTTTTTAGTTCCTGGAGGAGCTGTCCCTATGGAGTAGAACACAATCATACAGAGAACTTCCATGAACATAATACAGTGGTTATGACAGGTTTGGCCACGGAGACCCCCTTGGGACTGTCACCGGACATGCTGAAATGACCTCTGAGCCTGTTTTTACTGTCAGCTTAGGACTCCAGAGCCCTGACTTGTTGAGCCAGAGTCACTAGCCTGCTGCAACACAGACCCAGGTCTGGTCCCAAAGCTGCAGACTTTAACCAAAAACTGCTCAGCAGGTCACTTATCTCCAGCACTCAGCTCCCAATGGGATCCAACCCCCCAAATAAAGCAGTTTTACTCTGTATAAAGCTTATACAGGGTAAACTCAAACTCTCCATCCTCTATAACACTGACAGAGAGATATGCACAGCTGTTTGCTCCCCTAGGTACTTATCACTTACTCTGGGTTAATTAATAAACAAAAATGATTTTATTAAATACAAAAAGTAGGATTTAAGTGATTTCAAGTAATAACAGACAGAACAAAGTAAGTTACCAAGCAAAATAAAACAAAACACGCCAGTCGAAGCCTAATACATGAAGAGACTGTTTACAGGTAAATCTCACCCTCGGAGATGTTCCAATGAGCTTCTTTCATAGACTAGACTCCTTCCTAGTCTGGGCCCAATCCTTTCCCCGGTACAGTCCTTGCTAGTTCCAGCAGGCATCTTAGGTGAAAATCAGGGGCTTTTTCAGGACTAGGATCCTCTTTGTTCTCTTCCACCCACTTTTATAGCTTTGGCACAAGGCAGGAATCTTTTGTCTCTCTGGATTCCCACCCCTCCTTCTAAATAGAAAAGCACCAGGTTTAAGATGGATTCCATCATTCTTCCTGGACTGGCTCACAGGAACACAGGAAGGCTTGCAGGTAAACAGAGCCATCCACAACCAATTGTTCTAGTCAATGGGAGCCATCAAGATTCTAAACCACCATTAATGGCCCACACTTTGCATAATTACAATAGGACCTCAGTTATACTTTATATTTCTATCTTCAGATACAAGAATGATACATACAAATAGGATGAACACACTCAGTAGATTATAAGCTTTGTAATGATACCTTACAAAAGACCTTTTGCATAATGCATATTCCAGTTATATCATATTTACACCCATAAGCATATTTCCATAAAACATTATGGAGTGCAAGGTCACAGTGGTCTGCAGGGATTTGGCCTGGGATTGCAATATCTGCCATAGCCCCCACACTGGCTCCATACAGAGTCTTGCCTGTGCAGCACAGAAAGCCCTCGGGCCCCAAACTCCCTGCGTGCCCAGACAACCAACAGAAGAGGACCTGTGCAGGCAGCGAAGAGGCGAGGGGAGTGAGGATAGTCCCCAACCCTCAGTCCAGCCCTCTGGCCTGTACACAGCGCCTGGGCCCACCTCGGGGGAGTGTGTGGTGGGGGGTGGGGTTGTCACGCCAGAAGTGCCAGACCCTCACCTCAGCCAAGCCACTGGAGGAGTCCCCGCAGGCCCTACAGAAGCTGCAGGGCCGTGACTAGGGGCACGTCTGCACCAGCTACTTGGCTCGCAGCCTCCCCCAGGGCCCTTCCCTCCGGCGGGACACACAGCCCAGCCCAGCCCAGCCCACGCTGCTCGCCGCCCCGCCGGGCTCCGCATGGGGCCGCTCTCGCGGGCCGGGAGGTAGCGGGACCACGCCCTGGGGCAGGGCAGCGGGAAACGCTGTCAATCAACCAACACCACTATTCATGAGCCTCCGGAATCCGCCGCAGAGACAGCCGCCCAGAGCGGAAATGACGCAAGGACTAGGAACTCGACTTATTTCCGCTTCTGAAAGGGGAGCATCATCCGCTGTCAAAAAACGTTACTTCAGCCCTTACTTCCGGCCTGGAGTCCCCCCTTCGCCGACCTCGTTCACTACTTCCGGCAGGAAAATCCCAGCTCCTCCCCAAAGGTTGCGATTCGTTCTGATTTGCAATAGGTGATTCCCGCCCTTCCGCGGTTGCCGCTACTGCCGGTCCCGTGCGGTGCGGGAGGTGCTCACGATTAGCACTTCCGGTTTGTAAATCCATTCATTCATTTCCGCCTGCACTGCAACCGTGCCTGTTTATGACGTCAGTTCCTTCCTAGACCCCCCGGACGTGCCCAAACATGCCCCGCCTCCTGAACCGGAAGTGATTTTCCGCACCCCTTTCCGGTGAGGAGGTTGATGCCGCTGCTGGAGCCGGGGTCGGGGTCGTAGCTGGGGGGTGGTGTCCGGTAATCGGTGGTGGGCGAGACTAAGAGAGACCCGGGGCAATGGTACTTCCGGGGTAGAATGACCCGGAAGCGGAAGCGGGGAGGCTTGATTGGGTGTCGGTGCAGAGTGCCGCCAGTCTCTGGGCTCCGACGCGCGGGGATTGAGAGTCCGGACAGGGTTGGCCCCTCCCTCGGGCTCGGCGCCTTCCGTGTGTGTGGGGAGCGGGCTGGGGGCTCCCCCTGGGGCGGACACTCCCCGCGTGGGCGGGGCTGCCCCCAGCCCCCTGTGGGATGTGTGCGCGCGGGGGGGTCCCCGTTTCCCTGTGGCCGGGCCCCCGCGCTGGCTGCGGGGCGCGTCTCTCTGCTCCCCCCAGCCCCGCCATGCAGGCCCCCGAGCCCTGGTTTCGCCAGCGCGTCTAGTAACGCTGGTAGTTTGTTCGCAGAAACAGCCCTGGAAGGAGGAGAAATGCAAGAGGAGGGAGAGTGGTAAGAAACTTCCAGGAAAATCCGGGCAGCTGCGGGCATGACTCAGTACTTGCTGTCCCCTCCCTGCCCCAGTTCTGTAGGGTGGCCCTGGCGCCCCGCTCTGGGATCTTGGGCCTTTCTTCTTCTGGGAATTAGTTCCTGTCCAGGGACTGACTTGTTCAAAGGGTTGGGGAATAAGCTATAGGGTGCTTCATCTCTAGGGCATCAGGTCCTGTCTAGCTTCAAGGTATGGGGGAGGGACCTCTAGTGTACTAGTAGGGCTGGTTGGGGAAGGGGAATCCAGGTCTTTTTTCTCCAGTATAATTAGGTTATTGATGGCATGGAACCAAATGTGGCTTTTCAAATTGTTACACAGAGTTCCTTAATTCTTCTTTGTCAGAGCTCTGTGACGATGCTTTTGCATCTCATCAAATACCCTGTGTTCAATGTGTGTTCTTCAGCATGAATTGTTTCCAGCATCACTTGGGCCTAAAACTTCCCCACAATGAAATCAGATCTTGTACAGATATAATAGTTACCAGTCTCAAGTGTCATCCTCAGGGTTTTTATTATTATTATTATTATTATTATTTATTATAAAGTTGAAAATGGAACATCACAATAAATAAATTAACTGAGTGAAAGTAAGGAAAATTGCATTTAAAGCCTACTTTCTCTATTCTTGCATCTTTAGCCTTAATTATACCCCCTTTTACACACCACTTCTCCACTCTAAGTCCTTGCTACACTTTTCATGTATGCGCCAGTGATTCAGTGTGGCAACTCCGTGAAATGTAAACCCGGCCTTTGAAATATGTGAATCAGTGAGAGCCATAGTGGTGATACGTTGTCCCTCATGATAAGCAGTAATTGAATTCTCTTGTTTAATTGTTTGTTCGGTGCATGTAAATTTGGCCTGTATATGGAAGGTATTGTTTCTGGTTTATATCAGGAGGGTACGTTGACATCTGTCTGATACTAGACTGGTGAATGGGAAGAAAGTCCCATCTGTGGCCTGTTTGTGGAAGCTGAGATGATGAAGGCACTTCAGTGGGAACATGCTGTTGTACAGGGTTGAAGCTCCATCCCGTATGTGATAGTGATAGAGCAATTGGAAAGGTTACATGTTCTGGTAAAGTAAGTGTAAGCTGTGTTAAGGGGGTGGGATGTTGAATAGGGATTCATATTTCCAAAAGGGTTTTTAGACTACAGTGCGTGGCTAGCTATGGGTAGGAGGAGAGAAAGTTCCTCCAACAGACTTATCTTTAAATGTCCTCACTTTGAAGGTTTGGCATGCCACTGAAATTGCATGAAATCATCTGTTGTGACAACTTTGTCAAGCTTTCATCTTTTAAACTGAATTTTTCCAAACCTGATCTCTCCCCATATGTGAAGGGTTTTGGGGGTTAGCCATTTTTGAGAACCAGTACAGTGGAAAATATACTTTTGCCTTTATAAATAAAATTGTGACTATATAATGACTAATAATGGACTAGTTGGGGGTACCAAGTTATTGATTGTTTCCATCAACACTGGTTTCAATTTGAGTTTGAAAACTGAATTTCTTTTAACTATCTTCCAATTTTCTAAATGGAAGAAGGCTGTATGTTATGTTTGTGTGTGTGTGTGGCAAAATCAGGATTTTACTTAATGTTCTGAGCCCTTGTCTTCTACACCTAAACCTTTACAGGTGAAATGCTGGAAATCTAGCACCACCGTCAGCTTTGTTTGCATAGTGCAGAAAAACCTCAATATTGTGTTGTACGAACCCAATTTCATTTTGGTTTTAAGATTCTGTCTGGGCAAATAGTGAAGGTACTTAAATCTTGTGGGGTTTTTTAAAATGCCTTGGGAAACTATAGAAATGCCATAGGAAGCACTCAGAAGTCACAAAAATGCATTAATTGCCCCCTCATATACTTGCATTATGATTATGTTCTGTCATATAATTAGACTCTAATGTACACAGGCCCCTGCTTCAGCCAGTGCATGGGCTGAGTTGTGTTAAAGAAATGAAGATGAGATGGCTTCTGTAGCTCCCTCGTGTTCTGGACCAGGTTATGATTGATTGAATTACTTTGGATTTACACTATTGTCAATCAAAGTCTGTTAATTAACAGTGAATTTATATTGGAGTAGCTAAGAACAAAATTTGGCCTTTAAGTATACTAGTTGGACAGTAGGTAGTGAATGAGGCAAGGGTGGGTTCACTAAACAGAAAGGAAGTAATTCATTTTAAAAAATTACAAGTAATTGGGTTTATTTAAAATTCTTTGATTTTTGGCTGATATATAGGAATTGTAGTGTGTACAGTGTTCATCTTCATTTTGGTTTTATTACACTTTTTAAAAATGTCTTATCTCTACATTATTCATTGCACACTGCTCAGCAACCTGTCTATTGAATGAGATGGGGCCTAAAGAAAAATAATATATGGTCATGTAATTAAAGACTGTATTTCATAACTGATGTAGAAATGTAGCAAGTTGAGGCTGCACAAATAACCTTACCCTAGGCACTTTCTAACTATGAGCACCTCACTTTTCAAACTTAATGTTATCCAAACGTAGTTTTTATTGAATGGAATTTAATTATCACTTTCAACATATATTTTGAGTGAATAGTCTAAGCCTTCACACTACAGTTTTTGTATATGAATGTCCTTAGTTTTTAAATAGTCATTTAATGCCAGCTGAGCATATTATCTCAGGGAGTGGATTTTGTCTCTTCCGATTGCTGTGCTCATAGAGGTGAAGCTCCTCCAGTCTGGAGAGGGCTGCCATTTGGTCTCTGGCCTGGTCTACACTGGTTTAAGTGTAGACCAGGCCAGAGGCCAAAAGCATTTCTATAGTTTCCCAAGGCAGTATAGCTACATTGGTCAAGGGTGTGAAAAATCCATACCCCTGACAGACATAGCTAAGCTGACCTAACCCTCAGTGAAGATGCAGTTCTGGCAGTGGAAGAATGTTTCTGTTGACGTAGCTACCGTTGTTAGGGGAGGTTGTGTTCCTACACCAATGGAAAACCCCTTTCTGTTAATGTAAGCTGCATCTACACTACGGGGTTATGCTGGCATAGCTGTGCTGAGGTAGCTAGGATGCTATAGTCTCTGCAGTGTAGACATAGCCTCAGGTTGGCTTGAGAGCTGGGGTTGGGCAGCAGTGACTTGAGGGGTGATGGTGGTGGTATATGATTGTGTGCCCAAAACATGGCTGAAGGATGGTACTAAAAGGGGGGTGGCATAGTGAGTCACTCCTTCACCCCTTTTGGAAGGAGGGGAATGTGGAAATCAGGACGCCTGGGTTCTCTTCCCAAGGGAGGGTAGTGGAGTCTGCTTGGACTCAGGATCCTGAGGTTCTGTTTTAGGCTTTCCCATGGGAGTGGGGTCCAGTGGGTTAGAGCAGTAGGAAACAGGAAATGGGAGTCCTGGATTTTATCTCTTGATCATCTGTTGGCTCACTATGTTATCTTGGGCTAGTCTGTTTCCCTCTCTCTCTTTCCCCCATGTAACACTATGCTAACATTCTTCTGCTATCTGCGGATGTGGGGTAGTTAGTGCCTGACATTATGTTAGGATGGGGGGGCGGGTGCAGGCAGGATTTGGAATTCACAATATGCAATATTGTGAGAATTTGTTTCCACCTGTGAGGGTCATGGCTGCAGAAGCAAAACCCACCCACCCCTTCCCCACAGGGGAAATTAGTCATCTTTGGGGTGGGGGAACTGTAAGTTTGAAGCTTCAGTCAGGAGGTAATTGAGAGGACCCGAGTCCTGGGTGAGTAGTGAGCAGCAGCCTCTTTTCCTTGCTGGTGGAGACAGTCTTGGCAGAAAGATCAGAAGAGGGGCCGCGTTGCTTAGTATAAAAAGGGAGATCCCACAGGGGTTAGTATATTAGGCTGAGCCAGTTCCTTGTTACAGTCTCTCTGGGTTTTTAATGTTTTCCTTGTGCATGTGTTTCTCTTTCCCTTTCCTTGTCTTCCCCCCTCTGCCCAGCTAGGATGGAAGAATCTCATTTCAACTCCTCCCCGTACTTCTGGCCAGCAGCGCCCACAGTCTCGGGACAGGTAAGAGCCTCTGTCTTCCACCATGGTCTGTTTGGTTCTGCTCCCTGTTGGGACCAGAGTGCTCCTGACCCGATTCCTACAGTGCCTACTGCTGGGAGGTGTCAGTTCTGGGGTATTCTAAAAGAACTCTTTCACACACATGTAGATCGAGAATACCATGTTCATTAACAAGATGAAGGAGCAGCTATTGCCCCCAGAAAAGGGCTGCAGCCTGGCTCCCCCCCACTACCCCACCCTGCTGACGGTACCCACCTCTGTGGCCCTACCCACCGGCATCTCCATGGATTCAGACACCAAGTCGGAGCAGCTGACCCCACACAGCCAAGCCCCCGTGACCCAGAACATCACCGTGGTCCCAGTGCAGTCTGCCGGGCTCATGACAGCAGGTAGGGGGCACCATGGGGTTGTGGAAGAATAGAATGGTAATCTCAGCATCTGGAGGGAATGAAGTGCGTAGGGTTCTGGATGTTTTCCTTTTGGGGCTGTAGGTTGATTCAGGTCTTGGACAGTAGATGGCATGCGGGGTTCTGGACATACCTCTCTTCATTGTACCCAGTGTACTTCTGGTGTTTCTCCTCTCCAGGTGTTGCTGAGCATTTGACTTCCAATATCGGACAGTGGGATGGAATAGGGAGGATTGCTACTGTTCCGTGTGGATCAGGGTTAAAAATGGATTTTGAGGCCCCCCTTCATTGGGGTGGGGGATCTGAAACGTGAATGGACCCTGCCCCTGATATCTGGAGGGGCTGATATCTGATCTCTTTCCCCTTTCTTTCCCTGCAGGTCCTGGCCTGGTGATCACCTCCCACTCGGGTTCCCTGGTGACCACAGCCTCCTCTGCCCAAACCTTCCCCATCTCAGCCCCAATGATTGTCTCTGCGCTACCCCCTGGCTCCCAGGCTGCCCTCCAGGTGGTGCCTGACCTGTCGAAGAAGGTGATAACCTCTCTCTCTGAAGGTGGGGGAGGGGGAGTTGCCCCTAAACCTCCCCGGGGCCGGAAGAAGAAGCGACTGCAGGAGTCGGGGCTGCCAGAGATGAGCGATCCCTTTGTGCTGTCAAACGAGGATGATGAGGACCAGCACAAGGATGGCAAGACGTACAGGTGGGGAGTGGGACTCAACCATGGCTGTTTCACTGTGCGGGGTGGGGGAAGCGGAGGTTTGTGCTTTCTCCCTGGGAAGTCCCAGTGTGCAGATACTTTCAGCTGCAGAAAGAGTTGATTTCATCTTTTCTCTTTTAACAAATCAGGCAAATTAAAAAATGCAGATCAGTCTGATTTTAAGGATTGCTGCAGTGTCAGGAAGTTGAGATTGAAAGTTGTCATTTGACAGCAATGCTTCTGGAGCAGCTGGTTAACGAGAGTCTAATTAGTTTAAACCTCACCAATAATGTCACCGCTCTGTAGTGTGTCGGCGGTACTGCAGGGTGTAGTACCACTTGCTGCAACTAGGAGCTGTAGTACACCTGCTTGTCACTGGGGTGGGACTTTTGCCTCTGCAGTACTAGACTCCAGACAGCAGAGGAAGGAGGCAGTGAGCAAGGAATAGACTTCTGTGGGGTAATTTCAGGTCACATGCTCCCTGATGGCTCTGCACCTACTCTTCCACCCCAGCAAAAGGTTGAGGGATTTCTGAGCTAGGGGTTGGAGTGTTTCTGAGACTGGTGGTGGGTGACAGATAAGGGCAGGGGGGAGAGTTATGAGCCCAGAGATGCGTTTTCTGAGCTTGGGAGGGGTGTGTCTTTTATGTTTATGAGGGAGTGGTGGGAGAGGGGACTGGTTCTGAGCTGTGGAGAGGATAAGTAGGAAGAGGAGAGGGTCTCAGTCTGGGGGAGGGTAGAGTGCAGTGTTTCTGAAAAGGTGAACATTGAATGTTGTTTAGGAGGCCTGGTGTGTTTCTGAGCTGAGTGGGTTGGGTTGACGGGTAAATGGGAGGGTGAATAGTGGTAAGGTAGGGAGAGTTTGGGAGAGCTGAAGAGGTCATAAGGCTAAATATTTTCTCCCACCCTGCCCTTTACAGCAGTGTCCCAGTTCTGCATTTGGAGTGGGAGAAGAAAGTGGTGGTGGTGGGAGGAGGGCTCTTTTCCACAATTCCTTACTAACCTTCTTTAATCCCTTAACAAAACCTGTCCTTTGGGCTTCTGTGGATAGTTTTTGTACTGATATAACTCAATTTCTGTTACACAGCTATTTTAGTACAAGCACCTTTTGCTGTAGAACTATGTCCAAGCTGGGGCTTGTATCACTTTAATTATACTGATATGTTAAATTGATACAAAAACTTGATATGAAGCCAGCCCTTTGACCAGTGTCCTAGTTTTTCACTTTGAAAATATGATCAACCTGCAGGAGGTCTTGCGGAGTTTGCTACTTGCAGCTCCACCATTTATTTTGGGCATTGACCACAACTCTATGTGACTCAAGCATCATACATTCTGGGTTGCTAGTTAAGTTGCTGAACATGTATTTATAAAGGATGCACTTGGCAGTGAACACTAGAATTAAAGGTACACTGGGACTTTAATTATAGCCCCATTTGCTAGTAAGTCTGAAAAATGCCTCTAAGCAGGTAGAATGACTCTGCAAAAACCTCTGTGCAAAGTTTGGGCTTTTCCCTCACGGGCCAGTGTTTGGAACAAAGGAAAATGAGTTCATAACCAGGTACCAGTAACCAGACTGAACCCTACAATGGGCAGATTTCTATGGGTGTGGAACCTGCCTCCTCCCCCATGTCCCGAACTGCTCTTCCTCGAGCACTTGTGCAAGGGGAGAGGGAAACGGAGGTGAGGTTCGCCGGTGATCAGGTAGTAGCTCTGCCCCCTTTGCAGTCTCTTTGCTGCCATCTTCCATGCTTACTCTCAGCCCAAAGGTAGATTTATTTATTTTGAAATGTTGAGCAAAATCTTATCTTCTATTTGAGCTGTGGAAGAGAAGGAAAAAATGTAACTTTTCCCTCTGTAAAAATCACATATAGCCAAAACATGGCCAAACTTTTCAAGCTGGAACTTTCCAAGTGGCTCATTCATTGAGGACTCCTGGGTTCTGTTCCTTGCTCTAGTGGGGTTTCTATAGTGCTCATTGCTATAGTATCAAAGTGTTTATTATGTAAATTACCTCTGCCTGATGAGGTTCCTAGTGGTCTCCATGAAGTCTCTACTCTTTCCCTTTCCTGGTTGGAGGAAGCTTTGCTTGGGGTGTGGATGTACATATGTGGTGGTGTTTTCATAAAAACACTGATTCTGGTAGAAATGTTTCATTGTTGAGAGTCTGGCCAGGTCCTCTGAAGAGGATTAAACTAGATCAGTCTGCTATCTAGGAGCTCATTCTATAACTGCAACCCCCTGCTCTGAAGTGGCTTAATGTTTGGCTTCCATGTGTTTCTTCCCAGCCTTTGTGAGATGTGTTGCTGTGCAGGTTGCTGAAAATACCTAGCTTCTAACTCACTGAAGAAGATAGAGACTAAGTCCTGAAGTGGCAACTGAAATAGGCTGGAGCCTGTGGAGGAAACATAGCTTAGAGGTGATGTACTCACAGCACATCAGCCCACGGAGGAGTGGACAGCCTTCACCCAGCAAGTTACAATAACTCGGTCTGGAGATGATGAAGGTGTGAGGCTCCATAGTGTCTAAATCGTCCTTTGGGAGGAAAGGGAGGCGTTTTCAGCAAGCTGAGGGTAGAAGGATCATCTTGGTATTGGCACTAACTGCTCATCTAGGGTTAGCAATGAGTCCAACAGAACCCTGAGGGTTTGCATTGTGCTGCTGGAGAATGCCTGCCGAGACAGAGGACAGTATCTAAACCAGTTCTTTGAAATTTCTTCCTTTCTGAATAGCGTCACTTCAGTCTTGCCTGAGTGCAATGTCATCCAACTGTTACTTCAGCTCTGTGCTGATTTCTCAGCATTGTGACATCCTTGTGATGTGATGGCTGTGTTTGTGGGAGATGAGCTGGATAGCTGGTTGTGGAGTTCAGTGGAGCATGTTGCTTCTCACCACATCTTTACGTGGTCTGTCGTAGATGTTAAAGGGGAGGGAGGACAGCATAGATCCTTGTGGCTACTGGGAAAGAGGAGCTGTTGTCCATGACTACTTGGGGGCCTGTTGGAGTGGAATTACAAGAGCCATTGTAAAGCTGTACTTTGTGTTCTAGCTGTGTTATGTACGCAGTCAACAGCACCTTGTGGTCCATTGTTGAAGTTAGCGGGGAGGCCAAGAGGTAGCTGTGCCTTCTTTCCATTGTCGTGAGGAGGTGATTATTTGGTGCCTCTAGGGGTTTCTCATGCTGTTCCCTAGTCTGCATAGCAAAACATCCAGGATGTGGGTGTCTTGGTTATCACAACTTTGTTTAGGAATGAGAGGTTTGAAACTGGATAGTAGATGAATTTCTGCACCCAGGGTTGGCTTTTTTGATCAGACAGAAATTACTGTGTTTTTCAGGGAGATTGAGGGGTTCACTTTTCTGAAGGAGGCGGTAATGATTTCTGTTAGGAAGGACATCTTATATTCATTCATGGGCTTTCATTATACTGGGATGTGGATCTGTTCACAGATGGTGGCTGAAATGTTTCTCTGAGCTTCTGAGTTTCCTGGCATGTGATATGGCACAGCTCTGGCAGCACTGGGAGGCAGTTACTGCTGTCTGGTCCAGTTTAGTTCTCTGCCTTGGCAAACCCTTCTTCTATGTGGCTCATTTTTCCTCTAAAATAAAATGAAAGCTCTTTGCATATGGTGATTGGTTCTGATGTCTGGATTGTGCAGACCAGGATGATTAGCCAGTTCACTATATGGAATATCTTTGCTGATTGTGATTTTTTTTGAAGATGGGAGAAAAGAGTGGGGGACAAAAAAGCCTTCCCACTGCTGCCTGCCTTGGGCTCCTGTACCTCCTACTGCCATTTCACCGGTTCCCCAGTTCCCCTGCCTTCCATTGCTCTTGGATCAACAGCTTTCTTAGGGCTGTGGGAGATGGGCAACTGGAAAACAGGAGATGTGCTGGGAAAACTGAGTGAGGAGCACAGAGAAATGGGGGCACAGGAGCAGATTGACTTTGGGGGATGGAGGGAGAGTTGTGAGTGGTTAGGGGAGCCCAGGGTCCAGGAAAAAGGAGAGGGCAGGGCAGAGGAGCCACGGGCTCAGGTACAATAGTCATACAGGACTTCATGCCGGTTTTGTTCAATATCTTCATAAATGATCTGGAGGATGGTGTGGATTGCACTCTCAGCAAATTTGCGGATGATACTAAACTGGGAGGAGTGGTAGATACGCTGGAGGGGAGGGATAGGATACAGAAGGACCTAGACAAATTGGAGGATTGGGCCAAAAGAAATCTGATGAGGTTCAATAAGGATAAGTGCAGGGTCCTACACTTAGGATGGAAGAATCCAATGCACCGCTATAGACTAGGGACCGAATGGCTAGGCAGCAGTTCTGCGGAAAAGGACCTAGGGGTGACAGCGGACGAGAAGCTGGATATGAGTCAGCAGTGTGCCCTTGTTGCCAAGAAGGCCAATGGCATTTTGGGATGTATAAGTAGGGGCATAGCGAGCAGATCGAGGGACGTGATCGTTCCCCTCTATTCGACACTGGTGAGGCCTCATCTGGAGTACTGTGTCCAGTTTTGGGCCCCACACTACAAGAAGGATGTGGATAAATTGGAGAGAGTCCAGCGAAGGGCAACAAAAATGATTAGGGGTCTAGAGCACATGACTTATGAAGAGAGGCTGAGGGAGCTGGGATTGTTTAGTCTGCAGAAGAGAAGAATGAGGGGGGATTTGATAGCTGCTTTCAACTACCTGAAAGGGGGTTCCAAAGAGGATGGCTCTAGACTGTTCTCAATGGTAGCAGATGACAGAACGAGGAGTAATGGTCTCAAGTTGCAGTGGGGGAGGTTTAGATTGGATATTAGGAAAAACTTTTTCACTAAGAGGGTGGTGAAACACTGGAATGCGTTACCTAGGGAGGTGGTAAAATCTCCTTCCTTAAAGGTTTTTAAGGTCAGGCTTGACAAAGCCCTGGCTGGGATGATTTAACTGGGAATTGGTCCTGCTTCGAGCAGGGGGTTGGACTAGATGACCTTCTGGGGTCCCTTCCAACCCTGATATTCTATGATTCTATGATTCTATGCTTGCCCGCTTCTCTGTGCCACCTCGAACCCCAAGTTCCATTTATTCTGTCCGCACTCCAAGACTTTTACTGGTTTGTTCAGAGGGTCTAGAGTCACAACCCAATGAACTTTCTTTGGCTGGTTGTCACAGAACTCCTCATCTGGCTACCCATGCATGTTCATCAGAAATGGAGCTCTGCTTGATAAAGGACTTTCTCTGTCAGTTCTCCTCTCTTCCAGTGTTGGGATGAGGACAATTGGGGAGCATCAGAAAGGCTGGAGAGACAGGAAATCCTGGGGCCTGGAACTTGCTGTCAGCTAAAAATACAAGGAAATGATAAACTTTGTTTAAAAACCAGTTAGTTTCTCAACTGATGTTTACTCAAATGCAATCCACAGAATCATAGAAACGATTTAAATCCTAGTTTGGTGCGGACACTCTCATAAGAACATAAGAATGGCCATACTGAGTCAGACCAATGGTCCAACTAGCCCAGTATCCTGTCCTCCGACAGTGGCCAATGTCAGATGCTTTAGAGGAATGAACAGAACAGGGCAATTTATTGATTGATCCATCCCCTGTTGTTCAGTCCCAGCTTCTGGCAGTCAGAGGTTTAGGGACACTCAGAGCATTGGATTATATTCCTGACCATCTTTTTTTATATCCGTTGAGAGACCTATTCTCCCTGAATTTATCTAGTTCTTTTTTGAACCCCATTACAGTTTTTGTCTTCACAACATCCCCTGGCAATGAGTTCCACATTGGTGTGTTGATGGATTGTGTGTTGTGTGAAGAAGTGCTTCCTTTTGTTTGCTTTAAACCTGTTGCCTATTAATTTCATTGAGTGACCCCTGGCTCTTATGTTATATGAAGAGGTAAATAGCACTTCATTATTCAATTACTCCACACCATTCATGATTTTATAGACATCTAGCATATCCCCACTTAGTCATCTCTTTTCTAAGCTGAGAAATCCTAGTCTTTTTAATTTTTTGTCATGGAAGGTGTTTTATACCCCTAATCATTTTTGTTGTCCTTCTCTGTCCTTTTTGCAATTCCAGTGTATCTTATTTGAGATGGGGCAACTAGAACTGCATGCAGTTTTCAAAGTGTGGGTGTACCATGGATTTATTTAGTGTCATTATTATATTTTCTGTCTTATCTATCCCTTTCCTTATGGTTCCTAACATTGTTAGCTTTTTTTGACGACTGCTGCACACTGAGCAGATGTTTTCAGAGAATTATCCAGAATGTCTCCAAGATCTCTTTTTTTGAGTGATAAGTTAATTTAGATCCCATCATTTTGTATGTATAGTAGGAATTTTGTTTTCCATTGTGCATTACTTTGCATTTATCAACACTGAATTTCATCTGCCAATTTCAAGTAGCCCAGTCACCCAGTTTTGTGAGATCCCTCTGTAACTTTTCCAGTCTGCTTTGGACTTAACTATCTTGAGTAATTTTGTATCATCTGCAAATTTTGTCACCTCTCTCTCTACCCCTTTTTCCAGATCATTTATGAATATGTTGAATAGTACTGATCCCAGTACAGATCCCTGGGGGTACCGCTGTTTACCTCTCTCCATTCTGAAAACTGACCACTTGTTCCTACCATTTGTTTCCTGTCTTTTAACCAGTTACTGATCCAGGAGAGGACCTTCCCTTTTATCCCATGACTACTTACTTTGCTTAATAGCCTTTGGTGAGAGTCCTTGTCAAGGGCTTTCTGAAAGTCCAGGTATACTATATCCACTGGATCACCTTTGTCCACATGTTTTTTGACCCTCTCAAAGAATTCTAATAGATTTGTGAGGCATGATTTCCCTTTACAAAAACCATGTTGACTCTTCTCCAACAAATCATGTTCAGCTATGTGTCTGAAAATTCTGTTCTTTACTATAGTTTCAACCAATATGCCTGGTAATGAAGTTAGGCTTACTGGCCTATAATTGCCAGGATCCCCTCTTTAGCCTTTTTTAAAATTTGGTGTCACGTTAACTCTCCTCCAGTCAAGTAGTACAAAAGGTGATTTAAATGACATACCACAGTTAGTAGTTGTGCAGTTTCATATATGAGTTCCTTCCGAACTTTTGGGTGAATACCATCTGGTCCTGGTGACTTATTACTGTTTAGTTTATCAGTTTGTTCCAAAACCTCCTCTATTGACACCTGAATCTGGGATAGTTCCTCAGGTCTGGTCTACACTACAGACTTGTACTGATATAACTAGATCACTCAGGGGTATGAAAAATCCACACCCCTGAGTGACACAGTTATACCAACCTAGCCCCCTGTGTAGACAGCGCTATGTCAGCAGGAGAGTTCTCCTGGAATGGAACCCAAAATTCCTGAGTCTCACCATTCCTCTGCTGTCAGCAAATACCTGTGAAACCCACTGGCAGAATGTCTCATCCCCCGTTAGTGCTAGTCCTTACAGGGGATGACATCCTGCTCTTGCTCTCAGTTACTCCATTAGTTCAAGTAGCAGAGGTCTGTGCAGTCGATCTAATGACCCAAATAGATGTCAACAGTATGCCATAGAGTGGAATTCTTGTGGTTTTTTTCAGTTTGCTTTTTAAGAAACCAAGGAAATTTTTATACATACGCGCACACACATAATGTTAAAAGAACATTAGGGTTGCAAAGTCAAGACTAGAATATTAAGAAATGCACAGGCAACCTTAATTCTGACAACCGTAGTGTACAGAAGTTCCCTTTTGTCTGTAGGACCCCGTCTCGTTTGTTGCGAAAGTTGGAAGATCTCTAGTGAATGAGACGGGGCTGCTGGAAGAAAGAAGATGGTCTTATGGTTAAGGCAATTGAATACTGCCCTAGAGTACTGGATTCTATCCTTGCCGCACCACAGAGTTCCATCAAGTTGCACCAGACCTTTCCCAGGTGGTGACTAATTGTGTGTTCCTCATTTTCTGAGTGCCAAATGTGAGACCCTGGGGTCTGATTTGCAGAAGAACTGAGCATTCCTAGCTGCAACTGAGATCAGTGGAAGCTATGCATTGAATATACATAATGCTAAGTATTCTGTAGAAATCAGGCCCGTGACGTTTCAGTTTGGTGCCCCTTAATTAGTGGAGACTTTTGATCTTTACCTCTGTGCCTCAGCTCCATAGAATGGGGATAATACCTCACCTGAGAGCAGTGTTGTGAAAATATATTCATTAATGTGTGAAGCACTTAGATACTATCGTGATGAGTGTCATGGAAAAGCCTATGAGGAAATTAATAATTCTGTTTTAAGAGCAGGATTTTAATAGTGTGCAGTAAAGGGCCACACATTAAACAATGAGGACAAAACAGAATGGTGATCACTGTTCACTCTCTACCTTGAATGAGGTAGCTGTCCTGTGGAAATATGTGGCAATGGAATTAAAGACTTTATCATAATGCATTTGCACAAGGGGGGCAAATTAAGATTAATACAACCTAAAGCCAGAAGGAACCATTATAATCATCTAGTCTGATCTCCTGTATAACACAGGCCATAGAAGTTCCTCAAAATAATTGCTAGAGCAGATCTTTTACAAAAAACATCCAATCTGGATTTAAAAATTATAAGTGATGGAGAATCCATCATGACCCTTGGTAACTTGTTCCAGAGGTTAATTACCCTGACTATTATAAATTTACTTCTTATTTCCAGTCTGAATTTGTCTAGTTTCAACTTCCAGCTATTGGCTCATGTTATATACTTTTCTCTGCTAAATTGAAGTTCATTATTAAATATTTGGTACCCATGTAGGTACTTATAACCAAGTCACTCCATAGCCTTCTCTTTGTTAAACTAACTAGGTTGAGCTTCTTGAATCTATCACTAGAAGGCAGGTTTTCTAATCCTTTAATCATTCTTGTGGCTCTTCTTTGAACCCTCCCAAATATATTATCATCCTTGAATTGTAGACACTGGAACTGCACACAATATTCAAACAGTGGTTTCATCAATGCCAAATACAAGGGTAAAATAATCTGTCTACTTCTACTTGAGATTCCCCTGTTTATGCATCCAAGGATGGCATTAGCTTCTTTTGGCCACAGTGCTGCACTGGGAGCTCGTGTTCCGCTGATTAGCCACCATGATCCCCAAATCTTTTCCAGAGTCACTGTTTCCCAGGACAGTGTAAGTAGGGCCTACATTCTGTGTTCCTAGCTGTATATATTTACATTTAGCCATAGGAAAACTCAGTGTTTGATTGCGCCCAGTTTACCAAGTGATCCAGATTGCTCTGTATCAGTGACTTGTCCTCTTCGTCATTTACCACTCCCCCGATGTATATGCATCATTTGCAAACTTTATCAGTGATGACTTTGTTTTCTTCTAAGTCATTGATAAAAATATTAAATAGCATAGGGCCAGGAACTGATCCTTGTGGGACCCCACTAGAAGTCTACCGGTTTGATGATGATTCCCTGTTTGCAGTTACTTTTTCAGACCTATCATTTAACCAAGTTTAATCCATTTAATGTGTGCCATGCTGGTTTTATACTGTTTAGTTTCTTTAATCAAAATGCCATGTGGTGCCAAGTCTATTATGTATCAATGCTGTTATTTCTATTAATCAAACTTGTTGCACAGGCCTCCTTTAATTCTGACATTTCCTACCTTTCAAGTGCTTGACTTTCTAATCTCTCTTCTTTAAACGTATTTTTTTGTATGTAATTAGTGTACTGGTTAATGTCTAGTTCCACATCAGCAGTAGGTTAATGAGTCGTTATTGCCTCTGCCTGAAGAGAGGTATCTAGCTTCCCGGTACTGAAAGCCCCAACTTGGTATTGCATGACATTCTGATTAAAAATCTAGTACAATACAATAACAATAGAGTACACATTAAATGGATAAAGAATTGGTGAACTGATGGATTTCAAAAACAGTGGTCAGTGGGGAATCCTTATCTAATAGAGCTCTTTCTAGTGGTGTTCTGCAGGGATCAGATCTAGGTTCAGAACTATTCAATATTTTCATCAATGATCTGGAAAGTAAATATAAAATTATTGCTGATAAAATTTACAGATGACACAGATTGGTGGAGTGGTAGATAATGAGGACATTGCAGTCGTACAGAACAATCTGGATCACTTGGTAAGCTGGGCACATTCAAATAAAATGGATTTTAGTAGACCCAAATGCCAAGTTATACATCTAGGAATCAAAAATGCAGGCCATACCTACAGAATGGAGGACTGTATCACCGAAAGCAGTGACTTTCTAAAGGATTGTGTCATGGACAAATGACTTAACGTGCAAAAGTGTGGCCCTGATCCTTGTATGTATGAGCAGGAGTAGGGAGGTGGTTTTACTTCTGTCTATGGCATTGGCGAGACTGATCCTGGAATAGTGCATCCATTTCTGGCATCTACACTTTGAAAGGGGTGTTTGGAGGAACGCCACAAAAATTACTTGAGGGATGGAAAAAATGTCTTATGGTGAGAGACTTAAAGAGCTCAATCTGTTTAGCTTAACCAAAATAAAATGTAGAGGTAATTTGATCATTATGGGAGAATAGACTGGGCATTAAAGATCTCTTAAATCTATGAGAAGAAACTGAATTTGTTTGGCACAGTTTTCGAACAGTGGGGGTGATCTAATAGTCCCCCCTGGCCTTAAAAGTGTATGAACTTCCACCTGAGTGCAGGAAAGCCAGGCTGCTTCCCACGGTTTTCTGCATCCTAAAAACCCTAGCTGCCAAAGCCCTACAGCTTCTGCTGCTGACATCTATTTGATGTCAATACAAAAAGCTGCAGAATGTTAGAAAATCAGGGTCTTTGCCATGTAATTTAGGTGCACGCACCTTATAGGGAAGAGGCCTCTCCCAGAGCTTTCCCATGCAATCCAGAAATGTGAAATTGACACATTCATAAGGTTCACGGTCTCAGGCTGGGTTCTGAATAACAGTCCTGAGCTGACTAGAGTGATGATTAATTTCATTTGATTGTACTGCTACTTAGCAAAGCTCTGAATAGCAGCAGTGACCAGAATCAGTTGTCTGGAGTCTCAGGAAAGTGACACTACATTAGTAACTTGAGTCACATATGTAAGATCAGATGGTGATTGAGGCAGTTTTTATACAGAACTCTGGTGCTAGGGTGACAGACACAACACATAATTATTTAAAAAGTTAAATATCTGAGAGCTTAAATTCTGCAGTCATGGGGCCTCCTCATTTACCACTTACAAACAAGTTGAATTATTGAGGCTAGTGGATTTCTGTGATTAGCATTGATGTATTGCTGTAAGCTGATGTTGACTGCTGTAGTTGGAGGCTTCATCTGAGGACTTTCAGAATCCTACAGCCTCCTTAACTAAGCTAGATATGTTAGCTCACATTCTCCTGACGTTGTGTAGCAGGACGTATCTAGTTGGACCAGGATGATATACCTATTTTAAGGTATCTGTATCCCCAGGGAGTCCAACCAAATGCAAACAGAGAAGTGTTAATGTGTTTGAAGTTTTCAGTAACTGATGTGACTGCTCAGTAGTGAGAAGCCAGCATAGGTGTTGGGCAGGTCACTGGTGTGTTTACAGAAAGCAGGCAATGTTGCTGTCTTGTGAGGAAGGTGATGTAGGGTATTGTCTGGTCTTGTCAAGTCACTCGGGTGATAAGAGGACTGGATAGGGGATGGGTAGGTGGGTGTAGGTGGCACATACAGATTTGATAGTATGAAAATTAGTAGGTTGAACAGTGTAATTAAGAACACAGATACTATACGTGCCCTGCCACGTGCAGGCATAAAATTGAGTCTTCAGTTTGAATGACAGGTGGCTTGGGAGACCGTTAAAGTTGCTTAAGCTACTTTGTTTTTTGCATTTCCCCTCTTTCCAATTTTGTTCTTAGAGTAACCTCCAAATTGTCTGGCTTTCAGATGTTGTTTTTAATCTGCAGTGCTCTTTTGTCCTCCTCATAAAGTACTATTATGTATATGAAACCTTGACTTAAGCTCTTCTTTTGTCTGCTGGACCATACCATAAAGCCCATACCAGACCCAGAGGGACATCTGGAATCATGTAAAAACTGGATTTAATAACTAAATAGAATACATCATATGGTTAAGCACTTAAATCAAAATCCTTGCATATCTGTATTACAATAGGTCATTATTACCTGGTTGTGTTTCTGCAGGCCTCTTGCCTCATACAGTTAAACAGTGCGTGAGGCAAAGGAACTGTTAATTGAACAGTGAGGAGGCAAAAGTACTGTCTCTGGGCACCAGATGAAGCAGGGGTCTCGTGGATATAAATGTGATTGTGTTTTTGAAGATAGTGTCACAATCACCCAGATTTATGGGGACACAGTTAAGATTGCACATCCATCCTTAACTTTGGCATTTCCGAGTTGTGAGCGCTTCTGTGTAGTTTTTTACTTTCCAAGGTTATTTTTAAAGAAATAATTTTAAATTTTTAAAGAAAATATATTTCAAATGAAATTAATTGTTGACAAATACATGGTGGTAATGCACACCGGAAGGAGTAATTTGAACTCCATTGACATGCTGGGAACTATATTAACTCTAACCAATCAGGAAAAAATCCTGGGCTCTACTGAGAATAAATTTTCATTGAAACTTTACAGTGTGCAGCACCAGTTAAGAAAAACAAAACTGTTGGAACACACATACAGTGGGATGAGAAATAATTCTGGGAATATTATGATGTCATTGTATAAATGACTTCACATGCAATTTCTGGGCCTCCCTCTCAAGAAGCATATACCAAAATAGTGGTGATTCAGTGAGATGGAGTGAAAATGATTAGAGGCTTGGGGAGATTGGGACTGTTCAGTTGAGAGAACAGATGAGTGAGAAGAATACAAACTAATGAATGGAGGAGACAAAAGGTTGGTTAAGATGCCCTTATTAAACTTTTCTCATAATACAAGGGCAAGGAGACCTTCAATGAAACTGAGAGGCAGCAAATTCAAAAATTATAAAGGAAATTATTTTCTTACCTAAAGTAACTTTGAATTTTCTCATTATCCATATAAATAACCTATTTTGAATCCAGCTAAGCTCTTGGTCTCAATAGGAAAAGTTCCACTGATTGATTAATTATGTGTGTGTATATAACCAATACAAATTTCTTTTAAAGGTAGATAAATCCTCTTGCTTCAGGCATAAACCAAACCACTGTTTGGAATTTGGAAGAAACTTCCCCCTTGGGCAAGTTATTCCATAATTGTCCACTCGATGGCTGCTTGCATCTCCCTCTGAAGCATCTGGTACTGGTGGCTGTTGGCTACAGGACACTGGTTTAGGTGGACCATTGGTCTTATGCATTGACAATTCCTGTTCCCGTGTAATATGAAGCTGTCTGGAATATGGATCACTGCCTTCTTGTAGAATTCCCCAAATCTTTTAGTACAATCTAGAATTACATACGAAATTGTTACACCCCCATGTGTGATACTGTTAGAATAGTGGGAAACGGTTGTTTACAAAAACACCCAGGAATTATTTTAAATATAGCATGGATGAAATACTATCTTTAAATGGTTATAACTGCTAAATGCAGACAGATTTTCACCCAAACACCAAAAGGTCATGTGACCTAAGGATTATCTCTTACCTCAGCATCAAGTTTCTACCCCCCCTTCTACTCAAGTGCCAGAAAGGCTTGTTAAATAAATCACATTTTTTTAAAATGATTTTATTCTGAAAATATGGCAAAATCATTTTTGGTCTGACTTTAAAAAACAAAACAAAAAAAAACTCTCTTGGGTAGATCGACCTGGAGAATTTCTGGCTTTAAGGTGAGCATTTGACAAAGTTATAAATAATGGAAAAACTAAAGGAGATCCCTTCAGCAACCTTTACTGGAGGTGTTGCAACATACTCTGACTATAAGAGATATGATGGTCCAGGTCCATGACCGGGAGTTTTGGCAGCTCCACTGCTGACTTGCTGTGTAATTTTGGGCAAGTCACTTCATTCAACTCTGAGTGCCTCAGTTTCTGTACAATGAGGATGATACTAATCTTTCTGTAAAGCTTTCCTAGATTTATAGATGAAAAGCCACTGTACAAGAACTAAAAGCCAACTCCTTTAAGGCCCTGGGCCTTGGTGAGGAAAGCAGAACAAACTAAATGAATTTCTAGGCCACACTGCTCTGATGAACAATATTTGGTGCAAAAATATTTGTGAAAACTTTTCCTAAAGTAAAAAACATCCTATTTCTTAAACTAATTAACTCTTTACAATGTCCGCAGAAACTTGCCTTCTAGCCAAGGGTCACATATACAAAATTTCCAGTTGATCAGTTTCATTTTGTCTGAGTGGTAGAGACTCTTATAATGGAAAAAGAGTTTTTCCAGTGATTGCACATGTGCATCCCGTTCTTGGTGTCCGTGCACACAGCACATGGCCATCAGAAACTTTTTTTTACCGATAGGGCAGCTCAAGCACCTACTGCTGCCACACATTAGTGTGTGCATGTATAAAGGGCAGAACTACCCCTATCCTCCCTCAATTCCTTCTTGCTGCCCTTGACAGTTGTTGGAGCCCCTGTTCATTGCCAGAATGGCTTTCTCTGTGCCCTGGTCCCTGGGCTTCAAGCAGTGAGCGACCTGTACAGTAGTTGTCTTTAAGTGCCTGGGCGAAGCATACATGAAAGAACAGGAATTCAAACCTAGAATGAAAAAGTTTAGGGAGGTGGCATTCAGACCACCATCAGAGCTGCCCAGTCCAGTTTGGTGCTGAGTGCTGCAGCTTCAGTGAGAAGCGAGCCTGCAGCATTGTCAGTGTCCTGGCACTGATCTCCTTCATACATGCTGAAGAAGAAATAAGTCTTCCAAAGAGGCTCTGACCAGGAGAAGATCTCCACCCTCTAAGTCTGGTAAGAGAACAAGTTGAATGGAGTGCATCTGATATCTAAGCACTCCCCGTCCAAGTCAGTGCCTAGGCCTTTGAGCCCATCATCAACTTCAGCAGCACCACAGCAAGGTACAATCTCCATGCTGGCTACCCCGGAGGCATTTACTGTGGCAAAGAATTTGCTCTGCCTCTTGGTGCTGATGCTGCTGATGGTGCAGGAGTTGGATCTCCCAGCACCGTTGTCCTGTCTGGTACCAGCACGAACAGCAAACTTGCGAGACTACACCAGCTGCCTAATTCCTAGACAGTCAGCCCAGTAGTACCGTCTAAGGGGAAGCCAGCAATGATGGTGACACTTCACCCATCACCAGATTCTCAGTGCTGGTCCCCAGCACCAACTGGAGCAGCCCCTCCATGGTCAGAGGAAGGGGAAACCTTGTCATCAGACTCAGAGGTTGGATCTTGCATCTCACAACCCCAGAGCAGAACCCACCAGTCCCCTCTGAGATCCTCTCTCTCTGCCTACCATTGTGACCCCATGATTGGAGCTACCATGGAAATCATGTCAGGAGGTCACTGGGATCCAGCCCCATATCAGTGGCCTTTTTGGAACCTCTGGGATTTCCCCCCTAGCTTCTAGATCCCCCCCCTCGTCATGCCTGCTCCTTGCCCTCATCTACGTAGGTGGTGTCCTTGCACTGAGCTGCTCCATTTTCAGTGTCCAGTACCAGGCCTGGTACTGAGCATCAAGAAGAGGCACTGGAAGCAGAGGAACAGCCTGTGGAAGAAATTCAGCCCCCTCCAGTGTTGGCTTCCTCCTCGTGCTCTTTGAACGAGGCAGTTTCCTCGGAGGCAACTTCACCCCCTCCTGGTGACTTTCAAGCTTATTGGGAATCATTAGAGGGTGGCTTCAGACTTTGGGCATTCATGTTTGAGAAAGTCAGGGAGTCCTCATGTCTGACATTTTATTAGGGACAGGTCCCTCTAGAGTAGCACTGCTAGTTAATGAGGCAATACTAGCGCCTATGAAGTCTCTGTGGCACACCCTTCATTGCCTCCCACCTCAAAACAGGCAGAGTGAAAGTCCTATATGCCTTTCCAAGGCTTTGAATATCTTTACTCCCACCCACCTTCAGGGACATTAGTCGTTACAGCAGCTAATGAGTGTGTGTAATAGGGCATCTGGCTGTGTCCTATTGTCCCGCTTCCCCCAAAATCAAAGGACACCAAGAGATTGGACTTTTTTGGAGGAAGATTTATTCAACTGGGGCATTGCAGATTTAAATTGCCAACCAACAAGCTCTGCTGGGGTGGTATGATTTTAATTTCTGGGGCTTCATGGAGAGGTTCAAAGAACTGCTTCCTGAGAATGCTAGGCAGGAATTCTCTTCCTTGGTGAATGAGGGCAGGCTTTCAGTGAGAACACTGCTGCACGCTGGACTGGACGCAGCATTCTCAGCATCTAGAACCATGGCTTCTGTGGTTGCCATGAGGGAGATCCTTTTGGAATCTTTCTCTGTTCTCAGACCAGGTGGACAGCAAGCTCCATGGGTTGAAGGACCACCTTAAAGTTCCTAGGTTTGTACACTGCTTCTCCAGTCAAAAAGCACTGTCGACTTTAGCACACACACCTCTGGTAGGACCTATCAAGAAAAGAAGTCCAGGGGTCATAGGTGCAGGTCTCCCCTTCCTGCTGCTTTGGCTCCAGCTCCAGGCCTTTCAAGACATCCAGAAAGTGCCAAACAGTCATTTTGGTGGACCAGTCAAGGTCACCATACCAGTCTCCATCTCTCCAGACCCAAATTTCCCCACTTTTGCAAACACTCTGTCCCACTTCCTTGGTGCTTGGTCCCAAATTACTTCGGACCAGTGCGTCTTGAGTGCTGTGGAGGTGGTCTGTACCTTCCAGCTTGTTTCAATCCCTCCATCCCCGTTCCCCTTCAGGGACCGCTCTCACAAGGAATTCTTCCAGGAGGTACAATCTCTCCTTCCATGGGGGCCTTAGAGGACTTCTACAGTGTCTCAGACGGGTGGGGTTTTAGTCCCTCTCTTTGCTTTTGGGATTAGAAAAGGGATGGGGGAGCAGGTTCTCAGACCAGTTTTAGTTCTGCGTCTACTTAACAAATTATTTAAAGTGATGGTGTTGCATGGTTACCTTAGCTTCTGTTGCCCCCACAATTCAGGGAGGAGATTGGTATGCTGCCCTCAACTTTAAGGACATCTGCTTTCATATGGCAGTCAACCAAGCTCACAGGAAGTACCTCAGATTTCTGGTAAATCAAAATCACCATACTACCATATGGCCCGTCACCACCTCCCTGAGTCTTACAAAAGTTACGGCAGTAGTAGCTGCGTTCCTCAGAAAATCGGGAGTTCATTTACCCTTACCTAGACAACTGACTTGTCAAGGGCTGATCCAGACTGCAGGTACAGTGCAGTGTATAGCTCATCCAGTCACTATTCAGTGCTCTGGGACTGCTAGTCAATGCCAACAAGTATCTCCTCTCCCTAGTCCAGAGGATACAGTTTTATAGGAGCTGTACTGGACTCTACTCAAGACAGAGCTTTTCTTCCAGATTAAAGGTTTCAGGCAATTTGATCAATTGTTATAGACATGGAAGCTCACCCAGTCACAAGAGCATGAAACCATTTGAAGCTCCTGAGGCATATGCCCTCCTGCATTTACGTGGTTCAGTACGCCAAACTGCACCCTAGAATTCTATGGGGTGGGCTGACGTCAGTCTTTTTGCTGAGCTGTCATCTAGACTCAGTGGTGAGGGTGCCTTCCTATGTCCTCACCTCCCTAGATTGGTGGATAAGTTCCCTTTGCTGGCCCACAACACATATACCCTTGGCTGGGGAGGCCCATCAGGG
Source organism: Natator depressus (assembly GCF_965152275.1). NCBI lineage: Eukaryota > Metazoa > Chordata > Testudines > Cheloniidae > Natator > Natator depressus. The sequence goes on along the minus strand of NC_134234.1, from coordinate 207,563,732 downwards.
TTCTCTACAGACTCAGGGTTTATGGTCCCCAGAGGACTTACCTTTACACATCAGCATCAGAGAGCTGAAAGCTGTCAGACCGGCATACCAAGTGTTTCTGCTACCGATCAAAGGAAACAGCCTGTTAGTCCTCACAGACAACACAGCGACAATGTTCTACCTCAACATCCAGGGAGGAGTCCTCTGTTCTCTACTCTGTCAAGAGGCAGCTCTGCATTGCCAACTCGATAGATATAGAAGCTTCTTGCCTCCTGGGGGGGCCAAAATAATTTAGCAGACTGCCTAAGTTAATGATTTACAAGTTACCACAAGTGGTCTCTTCATCCAGATATGGCCAGATACATCTTCCATCATGGTGGGTTTCTCTTGCTAGGCGTATTTGCATCAAGAACCAACAGAAAGAGTCAGCAGTTCTGTTCCCTGCAGTTCACCGACAGACATGTTTTTGTAGCACTGTTCAGGCAAGCTTCTCTGTGCTTTTCCGCCAATCCTGCGTATTCACATGGTATTTACTAAAGATAAGACAAGACAGGACGAGGCAAGAGTCTAACGTCTATCCCCAGTGTGGGACTCCCAACACTGGTTCTCCACTCGCCTGGCATTGTCTGTGAATCCTCCAATCTCGCTTCCACTACACTTGGACCTAATCTCCCAAGATCACGGTTGCCTATTCCACCTGAGCCTACAATCCATTCATTTAACTGTATGGATGCTCCTGGCTAGATATTAGAGAGCAGTCTTGCTTGAAAGAGATTTAAGAGATCCTGCTAAATAGTAGGTGGCGTTTTACAAGAGCTACTTACCTTTCTAAGTGGAGACTTTTTTGCATCTTGTCTCACCAGTATGTGATATCACTGTCCTGTTCTTTGGTTCAACATATTCTGGACTACTCATTGTACCTGAAACACCAGCTGTTGGCTGTTAGTTTGATCAAAGTACACATGGCAGCTGTTTCAGCCTTCGACCCAAAGGTGGATAATTGCTGTATTTTCTTTAATGACGTGTCCATAAGGTTTTTGAAAGGCCTAAATCAAATGATATCCTCAGGTGCAAGACCATGTTCCTCTGTGCGATCTAAACTTAGTGTTATCAAGACTTATTGGTCCCTTGTTTGAGCATTTGGCTACTTGCTCTCTGCCGCATCTATCAACAAAGGCGGCATTTTCGGTTGCTGTCACCTTGGCCTGACGAGTAGGACAGCTGTGTTGCCTTTATGTCTCTGCCTCTCCAGACTATGTCCTTTAAGGACAAGGTTTACCTGTGTCCTCATTGAGGTTCATCCCAAAGATAGTGTCATCCTTCCATATCAACTAGCCAATTTATGTGCCTGCGTTTTACCTGAAGCCACATTGGAGCAGGGAAGAGGAGTGTTTATATACCCTGTATGTCAGGAGAACCCTGGCAGACAAACTTGTTGGCTTTTTTTATAGCATTACAAAATTAGTTGCTAAAGGGAATGCAGTGAATGGTGTCGTAGTATGAAATCTAAACAGCAATATTAATTGATTTTTTTTTTAGAGATCTAAAGGGACTGTTATGATCATAGTCAGACCTCCTGCATCAAATCCAATAATTTATGTTTAAACTGGAACAGATCTGTTAGAAAGATATCTAGGGATGGATTTTCTAAAGGGTGCTAAGCACACCTAAAAATCTGTCCTCCAGTCCTGACTTAGACTCCAAGTGATGGAGTATCGACCACATGCTTTAGTAAGTTGTTTCAATGTAAAATACCCTTGCTGTTGAAAATTTGTCTTATTTCCAGTTTGAATTTTTCTGACTTCTGCTTCCAGCCATGGGATCTCATTATGCCCTTGTCTGCTACATTAAAGGGTCCTCTAGTATTGGATATTTTCTCCCCCATGTAGATACTTAGAGACAGTGATCAAATCACCTCTTTGCCTAAGCTTTGAAACAAGCTAATACATTGGACCCCTTCAGTCTCTCAGGCAAACAGGTTTTCCAAACTGTGAATCATTCTTACAGGCCTTCTCTGAGCCCTGTCCAGTTTTTTCAACATCATTTTTGAAGTGTGGATACCATGATATGACATGATATTCCAGTAACAGTCTCACCAGTGCTGTATGGAGGTAATATTTACTCTTACCCAGTATTCAGCACATCTGTCTGATAACTTGTGCAGCCTCTGGTCACATTAGCCCTCCTAGCCACAGCATTGCATTGGGAGCTTGTGTTCAACTGGATGTTCTTTTCAGCATCTCTGCTCTCAAGGATGTGGTCAGCCGTCCTGAAAATATGAGGTAAAAATTCACCCAAAATTTCACATGCTGTATGTAAGTCCAGGGTTGAAACTCTTTGGAAAGTTTGGGGGTAAATTGGATAAAACATTTAGGGTAATAAATGAGCTTTTGGTTCTTGGAAATCATTCTAATGCTTCTTTTGGATCCTCACATCTTCATAACAGCTTAATGTTGACATTCAAAACATCTTCCACACTGTTGGTCCTGGAGAGCACTGATGCCTATGATTGTCTGAGGAGATACTTAACTTTACTTGAAAAGATAATGGTGCACTCAGCATGTGAGTTAGATAGCCGAGTGCGGTGTCAGTGCATTATTTGGATGTGTGCATTATTTGGATGCATACATTATACTAGGATCCGGGGAAAAAGGTTGGATGAGAAGCAGGGGAAGATGAATGTGGGAATGACTGAAAAAAGGAGTTAATGAATGGTGGGGGAGGAAGGAGCTCTGAGCAGTGGTAGGTATCTGCACCAGGGAGGTGGGATTCCAGCAACTCGACTTGGAACAAGGGCATGGCTGGATAGGGTCTGTGGAGGTGTCAGGTAAGTGTTGGATAAATATATTTCTGCATTGCATATACTAATCAAATTGATGCATATTTCATAACTGTCACATAGCCCCAATGTGAATAGCCATGGTGGGTGGGTGGGTGTGTGTGAGAGAGAGAGAGGGGGGGGGGGGGTAGACACAAACACATGGAGGGGAAGGCATCTCTTTGGGGAGAGGGAAAAGCCACATCTGAATTTAAGGGGATGTCTGAGAAGAGTGGGTTCCAATTCCTGCTGACTCCCAGTATCTACTGGGACTCCTGTCACCGAGCAATTCTTAAACATTTTTAAATACTTAAGGAAATTCCCAGACCAAAAAAAAAAAAGGTCATCAATCTGGAGTGAAAGTTGGAATAATCTTTTGGATTAGTCAAAAATCCTTTAGGCAGCCTTTTAATTTTCTCAAACATTAGCCTGGAAGTTCCAAGTGCACATTCCGTGGGCATGTTTCATTTTGCTAAAAACCCCATAAAATATTGAAAAGTCTGCAAATGAATAGTTAAGGCCACAACAAACATAACTCTGCCCATGTAGTGGCAGCCCGAAGAGTAGCCAGAGACTTAGACAGCCTTACCTTTTCATTGCAGCAGCAATCAATAAAACTTTTAGACACTATTAGACAAATGGCGTCTTGGAGCCATGTGCGGTCCTTGGAAAAAAACCTTTTTTTTATCAATTACTGATAAATAGCAGAGAGAGGTCAATCATTTCCCCCTGTTTAAAGAGCCCGTGTGGCACCAGATATACATCTGAGCATAGCGCTAATGTGTCCAAACTCCTAGAGCAATATAATGAAATATGGCAAGGCTATGGAAACAATATAAGTGTTGAGGTGATGAAGCATCATGTTTGGTATTCAGGGCACATGTGAAACCAGTTATAAAAGCATTCTCTGTACTTCTCATTTTCAACGTTCTACTCAAACTGTACAAGTACAATATCCTCTCCAAAGAGGGAGTGGAGTTACGGTGGTGGCGATCTTAACTGCTTTTGCAGATGTGCCAGCACTTGCTGGTCAGCTTTTATTGTGAAGTGGAACCTTAACCTGGAAATCCCAGGCTTTCTGTCCTTTTTTCACCCCCGAACAAATAAATGATTGATGAACAAAGTTTTTTGTCTGGGAATTTTTATTTCTACTCCCATCATACCTATCTGCTTATGCCCTTTCTAGGGTGCTGTCTTGTCTCCCATTTCTCATCTCTTCACCAAGCTAAGTGGATTTAGCTCTAACTCCCTCAAGAACTTGACCAGCCTGGTCCCTGGAGTGTGTCTGTGGCTCTTCTCTGATCTCCCCGAACCTGTCTCTCTCTTTCTGAGATTGAGGGGCCCACAGCTGAGCATGGTCTCCCAGGTGGGGTCTCCCCAGAGACACAGAGGGACTACCCCTCCCTTCTCTGGGACATTAAGCCTCTGGTAGTGAGGACTCCACCCTGTTAATTTTGGTACATGTTGGGGCCTGCCCCATATGACACTCTCTCTTCCCCTCATCCCGGTCCCAGGTGCCGGATGTGTTCGCTGACGTTCTATTCCAAGTCGGAGATGCAGATCCACTCCAAGTCTCATACGGAGACAAAGCCACACAAGTGTCCTCACTGCTCCAAGAGCTTCGCCAACAGCTCCTACCTGGCCCAGCACATTCGCATCCACTCAGGGGCCAAGCCCTACACGTGCAGCTACTGCCAGAAGGCCTTCCGCCAGCTCTCCCACCTGCAGCAGCACACACGGTAAGGGTGGAGAAGGCTGGGGCCTTGTGCACTGCATGTTGCCGTCATCCCAGCATGCTGCAAACACACTAGGCTGGGCAGTCACTGTTTCCCATAGGCTGGATACCTCCTCCACACACCAGATCTGTAGTGGTGCTCCCAAACATATGGGACCTGTTGCCATAGTGAAGGCCAGGACAGCCTGTTCTTAGGGGCATCTGAAGAGAGGTGATACTTCCTGTGAACCCTAACCTGACATTATCAGTGGGAGTCTTGAGTAGGTATAGGGCTGTCCACTTCCCCCTCACCCCCAACATAGCTCTACCTGTACCACCACCTGTCTTGCTACCCCTCTGCTATTCCAGTCCTGGGCTTCGCACACACAGTTCTGCCAATGCCCCTCAGTCGAGACTGTCCAGCTCCTCTCTCTGGCCCCCTGGTGCAGACAGGCCTTGGTTTTGTACACCCTGGGGGCATGTGGATTCAGTCCACGTCTGGAGTTCCTACGTGTAGCCAGGTAGCGTGGTGCTGTCCCACCCCCTTCGTGCCCTCCTTCCATCCACACTAGCCAGATGGTGGTCGTGTCCAACTGCTGCTGCTCCTCCTCCTCTTCGGCAGGATCCACTCCAAGCTTCACACAGCGATTGTCAAGCCGCACAAGTGTCCTCACTGCTCCAAGAGCTTCGCCAACACGTCCTACCTGGCCCAGCACCTCCGCATCCACTCGGGGGCCAAGCCCTACAGCTGCCGCTACTGCCAGAAGGCCTTCCGCCAGCTCTCCCACCTGCAGCAGCACACACGGTAAGGGCCACAAGAGGCTGGGGCCTGGCCCTGGCCCAGCCCGGCCCCCCCACCGCCGGCATGCACCTGTGGAGTACGCGCGCCGAGCATGCGGGGGGCGGGCAGGGGATGCGGCAGGCTGCACCCCCAGGAGGACGCGGCCCACCAGAGAGAGGATGGAGTGGAGGCTGCGCAGGAGACACTGACCACGTCAGGGCAGAGGTGGGCACATTCTGGCCTTGGGGGATCCTTGGTCTTGCACCGTGGGGGGCACAGAGAGAGAGACATTGGTCATGAGGGATCCCAGCCTGGCACTGCGGGGGTTGGGCACTGAGACTGAGTGTGTGGAAGCTTTCCCTGGCATTGCAGGGGGCACAGAGACACAGATATCACCCTGAGAGGCAGAGATTGTGTGCACCCTGAGCAGGAGCGCGTCTCTTGGCACTTTGTGGGGCAGAGATGCACCTTAGTCATGTGGACGCCTATGCTGGGGACAGAGAACCTGGACATGCAGCCACTTCTCCTGGCACTGCTACAGATACCAAGCTGGCCTGTCACTTCTGTCCTTGTCATCCTCTGTACCCAGTCTGATCCTAGATAATCTCCCCCGTTTCTCTTCTAGCTGGGCATAGGAGCAGAGCAGGGCCCCCTTGGCTCAGTGAGGTTAGAGTAGTGTCTGTGGGTAGCATTGCACCCATCCCTGCTTGAGTGGCTATGGGATCTTGTCAGGGCATCAGGCCATGGGGATCCATTTCGACTTCCTGTTCACTGCTTCCCATTTGTGCTCTTCCTCCCTGACAGCATCCACACTGGGGACCGACCCTACAAATGTGCCCACCCAGGCTGTGAAAAGGCTTTCACCCAGCTCTCCAACCTGCAGGTAAGGGGGTGAGCTCACCCCAAGCCCCAGTGGAGGGAGCACACAGGGCTGCAGGGGAGGAGAGCAGAGAAATCCAGGGAGGCTGCTCCAGGTGTGGTGGAGTTGCAGCAGAGGAGGAGACTTGCAGCATTGCCACCCCAAAAAACAATTCAAGCCCCATAATATTATGAGATTTTGAAAAATGTTGGGTTCTTTTCATTTGCTGTCTGGCTTTTGAGGTCACATGTTCAACCTTTTCTTTCCTATGATACTCCAGAGCTGGGGATCTCAGGAAATCACCAGATATCATGAAACTTGTGGTAAAGTCACAAGAGCTGGTAGCACTGCCCTTGCCCCCATGGTGTGGAGGGAAAAGAGAAGAGCTGGGGGACCAGAGGGATCAAAGATGTCACTGGTCGTGGGCTAGACTGTTGGCTTCTTTAGTGCCATGGAAGAGGGGGTGAGCAGCATGCTAAGGGAGGTCGTAGGCGACGCTAAATGTGGAGGAGCTATAAACAGCAAGGAGGGCAAGGAATAAAAGGGCTGTGGAAGAGTTGTTCGGTATATAGGGCTAAAGTGAGTCAGGAGCGGTGAGAGCCTAGGAGAGCAATGTAGGATGTAAGAAAGGAGTTGAGAGGAAGGGGATGGGAGTAGGGAAGGACAGAGGAGAAGGGTAAGGGTGGAGCCTGTTGAGGATTGGGAGATTCCCCTCTTCACATACTGCCAATGAACCAGCAGGAGGGAGACTGGGATGGTGGGGGACAAGAACTGAGAGCTCCTCCCCGAGGAACGGGCCCAGAGCCCAATCACTTGGTTATACTGGGAACAAGGAGGCCTGTGGCCTGAGAGGGAGTAGGTCATGAGGGGGCATCTTCAGCTAACATCCAATTCCCTTCCCCCCATGCTCTCTCCCTCCTTCCTCCACCCCTCTGCAGTCCCACAGGCGGCAGCACAACAAAGACAAACCGTTCAAGTGCCACAATTGCCACCGCGCGTACACAGATGCTGCCTCGCTGGAAGTTCACCTGGCTACGCACACAGTGAAGCATGCCAAGGTCTATACCTGCTCCATCTGCAGCCGGGCCTACACCTCAGTGAGTATCACTGAAGGCAGGGTAGGCATGGAAGTACTCCCCCGGTGGGCAGAGATTTAGTCCTCATCCCTGAGGAGGTGCTGGGTGGGAGAGGTCTCAAGATCTGTCCCCAGTGGATCACTGATACCTGCTTTCCCAGGAGCTCGCTCTCACCCTGATTCCTCCCTTCCTCCCCTCCCCAGGAGACGTACCTGATGAAGCACATGCGGAAACACAACATCCCTGACCCACAGCAGCAAGTGGCGCAGGCCCAAGTTCAGGCCTCCCAGCAGCAGCACTTCCAGCCGCAGGGTGGTGGGGCAGTGGGGGGCCCTTCTGGAGACACTAACCCCCCCAACCCTCCATCCCATTGCTCCTTTGACCTGACCCCTTACAAGACTTCAGAGCACCACAAGAACATCTGCCTCACTGTCAGCACCAGCACCATCCAGGTGGAGCATCTCTCCAGCTCCTAAGAGAGACTTTGACCCAGGGAGCAAAAAACCTCTCGTGCATAGCCTGTGCCCAGGGGCAATGGCCTCTCCTTGTGCAACAGCCTCTGGCCTCTCCTTGTGCAACAGCCTCTCCTGGCAGTGTACCCTGTTAATGGCAGCCCCTGGAGTGATAGCCTGTCTCCACAGGCATCTTATGCAACCGCCTGCTCCAAAGAGGGGATACTCTCACCTGCAAGAGCCCCTTTCCAGTGGTGGGAGCCACCTCTCACACACAAGCCCCTGAGTTCACACTCAAAAGAAAGGCCTAATTTTTGCCTCTGTATAATTTTTAAATGTGGCTTGAAAGCAGGTGGAGGGGGCACCTTCTGGGCCACACGTGGTGGGATGGGATGGAAAGAGGCTGTTAGTGTGCAGAGGGGCTTGGATGCATGCTGGTAGCAGGGCATGGAAGGTTCTGACAGGGTTCACAGTGAGGGGTTTTTTTAGGATTTCCTTATGTGGCTAAAGGAAAACATTCATTCCCCTCTCCTACTTGTGAAAGTGAGAAGGGGTGACTTCTCCAGCTCCAGGCTAGGATAATTCCCCTGGGTGAAAGGGAGAACTCTTGGGGACAGGGGAGGTGAGGCGTATTCCTTGGGCTTGACATTGCCTAAGCTGTTGGAGGATGTGGGAGGTCTGCAATTTAGCTTCTCCCCCACTGGAGAACACGGGCAGGGTCTGTGTGTGGTCCAGCTGCCCTGTCTGCCACCCAACTGTAGGAGAGAGACCCCACCCCCCCGAAGATCCAGGGGAGTGGGTTCCAGGTCACTGCTGGGCCTGCCCTTTGTGGATAATGCAATAGTAGCTTAGTCTCCATCTCCCCCAAAAAGAGTCTGCGGGCAGCATCAGGAAACCAAAAAAGCAGTGGGAGGATAAGAGACTGCCACAATGTTTATTGCCCACCCCTCCCATGTCCCCTTCCCAGGAAGGAGAGGCAGGGGTTCTGACCCTCACCCTTCCTCCCCTCAGTTTCAGCAGTCTGTCTTCTGGTTCCCAAAGGAGGAGGCGGAACAGACCAGCCTCTTCAAGGAGCCAGCAGGAGGCAGGAAAAGGCTAATTCCTCCTGCTTGTGTCTCTCCGTGGGCATTCTTCCAGGCTCCCTCTTGCCAAGACGGGCTGGACTCACATGGTAATGGTGGCCTCTTTTAGAACCAGGACCAGATGGATTCCCTAGACGGTGGACAATTGAGGGAAGGGAACAGACACCCCCACAAGGAGAGACCAAACCAATGAGAAGGGGGAGCCGCCAAGAATAAACTGAAAGCCCCTTGAATTTATTAAAAAAAAATCTATTTCCTACCCCTGGCCCGCTCTGTTCTTGCTGTAACTGTTTCTATCTCTGTGTTTATAAAATGCATTATCCAGGCAAATTTTTATTTTCAATCTTTGTGGTGTTCCCCCCCCCCCCTTCTCTTTTTGTCTTTGAGTTTTTTTTCAACATCCCCTTTTTTGGTCCATATGGTTTCTGGATTATCATGTAACTATCTGTCTGGCTTTTAATTGGATCATGAAGGCTGGCTCAGAAGAAAGAGAACAAGGAAGCTGGGGAAAAATTATTTATTGAGATTAAACCCCCAAACCCCAAGATCCTGTATAAACTACTGGGGGAGGGTGGGTGTTTTACAGCAATGTATAGAAAGAAATTGGTGTAAAAGGCTTACTGGGGCATGGAGGTGCTGGTGTGAGCATGAGCATATTTCTGGCTCTACGCACAAGATAAGCGGGCGAGAATTGTGTGTTCCTTCATGTATGCACCAGCACATCTATGTGAGCAGCTGTATAAATGTGCATCTCTGCCTCTGAGTGTGAACAGTTCTGACAGAGAGGAACATACTCCTCCCTCTGTGTGCTGGGCATGAGTGGGCTGGAGTTGTGAGCATTATGTACTTATGCTCCTATGCATGCATTGCTGCAAATTTTAGGTCAGAAGGAACCATTAGATCATCTAGTCTGATCTGTATATTGCAGACCATTAAATTTTACCCAGTTACCCCTCTGTGGAGTTCAATCACTTTTATGTTTGGCTAAAGCCTATCTTCCAGAGAGGCATCCATGCTTGATTTGAAGAGGTAGAGAATCCACCACTTCCCTAGGTAGTTTGTTCCACTAGTTACCCTCACTGTTAAAAATTGTGCCTAATTTCTAACTTAAATTAGTCTAGCTTCAGGCTCTAGCCTGCGGTTCTTGTTATGCCTTTCTCTGCGAGATTAAAGACCCCCTTTAGTATCCAGTATTTTCTCCCCATGAAGATACTTTGACACTGAAATCAAGACACTTCTCAATCTTCTGTCTGGAAGATAAACAGATGGCGCTCTTTAGGCCTGTTACTGTAAAGCATTCTCCACAACCCTGAAATCATTTTTGTGGCTCTTCTCTATGCCCTGTCCAGTCTCTCCACATCCTTAAAATATGGACTCCAAAACTGGATGCAGTATTCTGATATCAGTCTGACATGCTGTGTACAGGGGTAAAATCACCTCCTTACTTCTGCTCAGTACTCCCCTGTTTATATATCCAAGGATCATATTGGTCCTTTTTGCATCACTGGGAGTTCCTTGTCTATTATGACACCTAAATCCCTTCCAATGCCCCTGCTTTCCAGGATACAGGCTGTAGGTGTGAGCAATCATTCCTTGTTCCTAGATGTGTAATTTTGCATTTGGGTGTATTAAAACACATTTTGTTTGAATGGGCCCAGCTTACCAAGCAATTCAGATTGCTCTGTCAAACTGCGCTGTCCTCATTCTGCAAATCTTTGTGTCATCAACAAATTGTGCAAACAGTGATTTTTATATTTCCAGATCACTGCTGAAAATCTGGCCTAGTAGTAATCCCTGTGGAACCCCACTAGAAACACTTCCCTTCAGTGATAATTTCCCACTGCCAACTACTTTTTGAGATCTGTCAGCCAGTTTAACATGTGCTTTAGTGATGATATATAGTGATTTATTTTTAATCAGAATGTTCTTTTGCTGTACTAAGTCAAACACCTTACAAAAGTCTGTCTGATACATATATGCAGTTACCTTTATGAACCACATTTTTAATCGCAACAAAGAATGAAATCAGATTTGCATGACAAAAGACCTGTTTTCCATGAAATCATCTTGACTGGCATTCATGATGTTTCCAACCTTTAATTCTTTATTAATAGAATCCTATTTTTAGTTTTTCCGTCATTTTTCTTGGGATTGTTGTCAGGCTAACCATTCTGTAGTTATTTGGGTCAATCCTGTGACATTACCCAGGGTACAGTCTGGACTGTTGAACAGCTGTGTCCCCTCAATTCTCCAACCTGGGATGCCCTTTACACTGCTGTGAGAGCAACCACTCCTGGTCTGCTCACACACAGCCTCCAGCATGTAAATTACTTCCAGTTATACTGTATGAGTGTTATGGCCAGCCACTCATTAATACACTTCGAGGCCTCACTAGCAAATTCCCAGTCCCAGACTTCCCCCAGAAATGTGTGTCTTTTACTGCCCAGCCCTCTCCTGGACAACTCAAGCTCATATAAAGTCTGTCATTTATTAATAGGAAATGATATGCACAAATTTTGTCATCTCAAAAGGAGTTTCCCAAACACTTGAATCCAAGCACACTGGTTTAGATAAGACAATAAAACAAGTTTATTAGCTACAGAAAGATTTTGTGATTACAGATAATGAGGCATAAAAGTCAGAACTGGGGTTACAAAGAAATAAAAGGTAAAATGCAACTAATACCCAACTTAACAAGCTAAGTGAATTGAAAGCAAAAGTCTCTCACCACATGCTTCAGCAGTCTTACTGGCTGACTTCCTTTCAGACAGGATCCTTCCTCAGTCCAAAGCAGTTTCTTTGTTCCTCAGGTGTTGCAGCTGCCGTGGGTAGAGAGAAAGGGAGCATCTGTTCCCCATTCTGGTATCTTTTCCTATTCCTTGAGAATCATCTCTAGCTGGGATTCAGGAGACAGGAAGTCTGGGGATTGGAACCTCCAGCTGTTCCTTTGCCAAGATGTTAATTTCTCGCTTACACCCTTTTTCCTGCCAAAGAATGGCCACTCAACCAGGTGATAGTCCATTTGATTTCATTGATTCCTGACTGAGGCATCAGTTTGCCTTTTGTCTTTGAGGATCTGGTTTGTACCTGCTTCCCCAGATTTGGAATGTCTTAACATTATACAGGCAGTCCTCAGACTTACGACTCAGTTGGTTCCTGAAAATCTCGTCTTAAGTTGAAAACGTCGTAATGCGAATTTCCCATAAGAACAATGTCATATCAAGAGTCATAAAGGTGAAATTGACGTCTTAAATTTGAAACATAATGATAATTTATAAACATCATAAGTGCTGTTCATCGTAACTCAAACATCATAAAGTTGAGGACTGCCTGTACCGTAGAATCTTATAAAATGTTGCCACACATATTTTGCCTGGACAACAATGATCAGCAAATTATGAGTCTTCAATTGATACCTCACCAGGCGTGCTTTGTACAAAATTTATCAGAGTCTTGTAAAAGGGGTGGACATAAGGGTACAGACTGTCAAACATTCCCACTTCCCCTTCTTGAATATTGGCATGACATTGGCACTCTAATCTTCTAGAATTTCCCTGGTATTCTGAGAGTTATTAAAAATTAACCTTAATAAGGCAGAAATCTCAGCCAACCCTTTTAGGATTCTTATGTGCAAGTTATCCAGGTCTGCTGATCTAAAAATATTTATCCCTTTTAGATTATATTTAACATCCTCCTTAGTTACTAATGGATTGGAAAGTACTTAATTATCATCATTACATCATCCAGTTTCTTTCCAAATACAGAACAGGAATATTTATTGAACATTTATCCTTTCCTGCATCATTAACAATTTTGTCATCTCCATCTAGTAATGGACCCGTGCCATTGCTTGGATTTATTTTGTTTCTCATATACTTTAAAATTGCCGCCTTGTTGTCTTTAGCTCTGTCAGCCATGGACTTTTCCTTGATGTTCTTAGCTTCCCTTATCAATTGTCTACATTTCATAACTTCTGATTTATATAAATTGCTATATATTCTCCCCTTTTCCATTTTTTACATCAATATTATTTCTAATTGCTGTCTTCACTTCACTGAACCAGGATGAGCTTTTACCCAAAGTTATCCTTTTTGTGATTGTGAAATTGTGGCTTTTTGGCCATCAAATAAATTCTTAAAGAACTTCCAATTTTCACTCACATTTTTCTGTCTGAATATTTCCTCCTAATCAGTTTCACTCATAGTTTTCCTCAGCTTTGGGAAATTAGCCCTTTTGAAGCACCAAGTTACATATTACTGGTTGGGACCAGTACTCTCTTTGCCCGTATTGAATGTAATCAGGTAATGATTACTGGTCCCTAGGCAACTGCCAACTTCCAGTCCAATTATTTTCATCTTAATCCATCATAATGAGATCCAAAATGTTACCTCATGTTGGATGTAATATCTTTTTTGTTAGAAAATTATCATCTATAATTTTTAGAAACTAATAATTTCTACGGACTAAATGAGTCCTCTAGCTAGTGTCTTGCAAATTGAAGTTCCCTGTGTCAACACAGTTTTTCTTTCTGTACATCAGATAGATGTTTAAGGAGTAACTCATCCTGTTTGGTTTGATTTGGTGTTCTGTAGCAGACCACCTTCGGCCTTGTCAGGATATTGAATCATATGCATTCAAAGTCAATTAATTTTTGTGAATTATGTACTCCTTTTCTGTGTACTAGGCATAAGGGGCTGTGAAATCATTCTGGCCCTCTATTGGGTCTGAGTATGAGCAGCTGCTAGAGAGGTGAGAATGATGTGCTGGATGTCAGCCAGAGGCTGACATGAGTGTGAGAATTGTGTGCTCCTTCCCCTGTGCATGAATGGCTTGCTAGGAGAAGAAGCACATGATCTTGCCCTACTCCCCAGAGAGGGAGTGAAATGACTATGGGGTGATGAGAACTCTGTGTTCCTGTGGATGGAGTGTGGGGGTAAATAGCCATGGGAGAGTGATATTCATATACTGCTGCTCCAGAAGTGAACCAGTGACTATGACAGGTTTCAGAGTAGCAGCCGTATTAGTCTGGATTCGCAAAAAGAAAAGGAGGACTTGTGGCACCTTTGAGACTAACCAAATTATTTGAGCACAAGCTTTCGTGAGCTACAGCTCACTTCATCGGATGCATAAAGTGGAAAGTACAGTGAGGAGATTTTATATATACACACAGACCATGAAAAAATATACATTAGTTAGTCTCTAAGGTGCCACAAGTACTCCTTTTCTTTTCACTCTCCTTACAATGTATATTTTTTCATGGTCTGTGTGTATATATAAAATCTCCTCAGTGTACTTTCCACTTTATGCATCCAATGAAGTGAGCTGTAGCTCACGAAAGCTTATGCTCAAATAAATTGGTTAGTCTCTACGGTGCCACAAGTACTCCTTTTCTTTCAGTGACTATGGACTATGAGAATTATGCAGTATTGTCCCTCCTACAGAGGGTATTAGTATGAATGAGTATGGGAATGGAAGGATAAACACATCTGCTAGTGGGTGTGAGAATTATGTAGCCACCAGAGTTTGTGAATCATACTCAACCTGCAGCCAGAGGAAGGAGTATGACCTACCGTTGAGGTGTGGGGGGAAATACGTGTACGTGAGAGAATCATATGTTCCTGCTCTGGTGAACCCAGCATGGAAATGGACATCTGGAAGGGGAGTGAATTGAGTGTTCTTGCCCTTATGCACTGGTACCTGAGTATGGGCAGCTGTAGGCATGTGGTAACCATGTGCTCCTGTCCATGTGACCAAATGTAAGAAGTGTGTGCATCTGCTGCTGTGAACTGGAGCCTGATTGAGCAACATGGGAGAATCATGCACTCCTGTTTTTGTGTACCTAAGGACTGAGTGTGAGCCACTGTGGGAATGAGTTGTTCTGCCCCTGTGCACCAGCATGGGTGTGAGCAGCTGGGGAGTGTAACAATTGTGTGTTCCTGCTCCTGTGCACCAGAAGCAGCCCTTCAGAGACTTGCACACAGGACACAGGATTTTTTTTTCTGTTAAGATGAAACTGACTGCATGAATTGGGAGTGACAGAACATCACGTATTATTTTATATTCAGTATAAAATCTCTCAGTTAATGCAGTATTAAGGGCATCTGATGGACAGAATCTTTGAAGTGTAGGGCTGGAAGGGACCTCAGAGGTTATCCAGCACAGTCCCCTGTGTTGAGGAGGACCAAATCTACCTAGAGCATGTTTTTGTCCATCCTGTACTTAAAAACCTCCAATGATGGGGATTCGACGACATCCATTGGAAGCCTATTCCAGTGCTTAACTATCCTTGTAATTAGAAAGTTTTTTTTACTAATATCTAACCTAAATCTCTCTTGCCACAGATTAAGACCATTACTTCTTGTCCTACCTTCAGTGGACATAGAGAACAATTGATCACACTCGTTCTTTATAACAGCCCTTAACATATTTGTAGACTATTTTCAAGGCCCCCTGCCTCCCCCAAGTCATCTTTTCTCAAGACTAAACATACCCAGTTTTTAACCTTTCCTCGTAGGTCAGATTTTCTATATATTTTACCATTTTTGTTGCTCTCCTCTGAACTCTCTCGTTTGTCCCCATTTTTCTTAAAGTGGGGTGCCCAAAACTGGACACAATATGTTAGCTGAGTGCTAAGTAGAGGGGATGATTACCTCTAGCATCTTACATACAACAGTCCTCTTAATACGCCCCAGAATGACATTTGCCTTTTTCCAGCAGCATCACGTTGTTGACTCTCATTCAATTTGTGATCCGCTATAACCCCCACATCCTTTTCTGCAGTACTTCACCTGACTAGTTATTCCCCATGTTGTATTTGTGCATTTGATTTTTCCCTCCTAAGTGTAGTACTTTGAAAGGTAGAAAATGCTAAATGTTAAAGGTCTGAGCAGTATACACATGCCACATTGCACTTAGTGGGCCAAATACACCTCTTTGCATCTGCCTAACCTGATTGAAACCACTTGCTGTGGAGTTTGCCCAAGGTATATTACGGGCTCACTTCACAGTCTGGCTCATGCTTAAAAATACTGCATAGGTTCAGTGAGGTTGAACTTCAGCGTGCTCTGATAACCTTTCACATTTCCTTTCTGGACTCTGGGGTATTTAAATTTTCAACCTTAATAGTGCATTAGCTGCATTTTTGTATTTCAATTTCAGGAGGGTTTTTTATTATTATTATTTATTATTAATAATGATGCCCTCATGCCCTGATAAACCTGGAAAGCCACTTCCTAACAGTGTAGTGTGTTATGTAACTCAAGAACAGGTTCCCTTCAAAGGACCCTCTAACCTTAGCACCAAACTGATGGTTTAACACTGAAGACAGGTAAACACCGCAAGCAGGCAGATCTTATGCTGATGGGAGCCAGATAGGTGCCAAAATAGATGTACACAGTAAAGTCCAGCCAGCCAAAAAAAGAAAGGAGGAAGACCAAAAAAGTGCTGTATAGCTAAGTGGCAAAGTCTGAGGTTCCTCAAGCCAAGCAAGTGTTTTTCAGACAGTGGAAATCCAACTTCAGTGAAGCCAGTGGAAAGGAGCACAAACTACAGCAGACAATATGTAAGACAGAAAGCAGAAGAATTAATGTGATCCTGGGATGCACAAATGGAATCTCAAATAGGAGCTGAGAGGTTATTTTACGTGGACGTGACTGCTGCTGGAATAGTGGGTCCATTTCTGGTGTCCACAATTCAAGAATGATTGTGATACATTGGAGAGGATTTAGAAAGGAGCCTTGAGAATGATTAAAGGATTAGAAAACCTGCCTTATAGTGATTAAGCTTCTTGAGTAACTATTTAGCTT
This sequence comes from Natator depressus, assembly GCF_965152275.1. Lineage (NCBI taxonomy): Eukaryota > Metazoa > Chordata > Testudines > Cheloniidae > Natator > Natator depressus. The sequence goes on along the minus strand of NC_134234.1, from coordinate 207,547,166 downwards.
ACCAAAGAGAAGATTAAGTGGTGACTTGATTACAGTCTGTAAGTACCTACATGTAGAACAAATCTTTAATAATGGGCTCTTCAGTCTAACATAAACAGGTATACCATGACCCAATGGCTGGAAGCTGAAGCTAGACAAATTCAGACAGGAAATAAGGTATACATTTTTAACGGTGTGGGTAATTAACTATTGGAAAAATTTCCAAGGGTAATGGTGGATTCTCCATCACTTACCATTTTTAAATGAAGATTGCATATTTTTCTAAAAATATGCTCTAGGAATTATTTTAGGGAAGTTCTATGGCTTGTGATATGTTAGACTAGATCACAATGGTCACTTCTGGCATTGGAATCTATACATCTATGAGGTAGATTATGAAGAGCAAATAACTGAAGACCTACAAACAAGGATTTCTTAAGGATATGAGAAACTGAAAGACAGCCTGCAAGAGAATCAGTGGGCCTGCTGGGATATCTGGAAGTAGAGAGATTAAGGGCACTGCAAAGTAGCTACATTTCTTTGCATTGTTTTTTTTGCCTTGAACGTTAATAGGAGATCTACCCTGAACCTACTTTTCCCAGTGAGAAATCTCTTCTTTTTCACTGTTGGAGTATAGTGTTGAAAAAAGGATGCTGAAACACATGCACAGGGAGCAACAATATGGGATTGTATTTGTATTATAGGGCAGCAATAGCTGCTCCAAAATTTAGATTGCAACATGGTTCCTATGGAAAGCTGAATTTTGCATGAAGTATAAGACACGTTGCTGCAGTGTTCTTGGTGAGCGCTAGTGCATGGTGTCATGCTGAAGGTCTATCATTTGGCATAGAAATAATTATTAGACTTTTTGTTTTTGGCTTTAGGGAATCTAATGCTGCAGCTGGCATGCCACTATAGATCTCCAGCACACTGTGTAAACTCCTGACATGAGCTGTTACTCCCACAAAATATCCTGCAGATCAGTAGAAGGTACGCTGAGTCACAAGCTAGGAGCCCATGAGTTTAGACTAACCTCATACAGTGACTTACTATTAACATTTATATGCTTCGCAACCCTCATTATTGAACAAAGCCTGAGGTCCCAACTGGGATACAGACCGGTAACTATAGTTCCTTGTACTTTATTCGGAGGTATTAAGTCCACAAGGGATCATTGTGATAGTTTAGTCTGTCCTGCATAACACAGACCATAACACTTTGTTCAGTAATTCCTGTGTCAAGTTTACAACTTATTAACAGCCCGAAAACTTCATAAACAGAGGTAAAGTGGCCCGATCATGCCTGCTATTATTTATTAATTTAAATGGCTGGCTAAATTTAATCTGCTGAAAACGAGGAAAAGAGGTAAGATACATTCTACCTTAACAACACAATCTTATCTCTGCCCCCTTGGATCTGAGAGTGATTCGGTAAGGGTGGTAACATAAGAAGATGACATGAGGAAGGACTATAAGAATGTGTCATTGTTTGTGTTGTGCTCCACTGAACTGCTCCATTTATCTGCATGCATTGCATATGTGTCCACTGTTTGGTATACCCATACTGAATGGTGGAGAGATTAGTTGGAGCAGATTGGCAGAGCTGTTGGTGTGATTTGAGAAGTGCATGTGTACTTTCATCAATTCTCAGCCAGAAGGGACCCCTGTGATCATCTAGTCTGATGTCCTGTAGAACACAGGCCATACAACTTGCCCAAAATAATTCCTGTTTGAACTAGAGCAGATAATACTCAAGGGCAAGCAGTATCAGCCCTTGTGGGCCTGTACCATGCACTGAGCATGCTCATTCTCAGCTCCTACTTTAGTCTCAGCACTATGTACCTGTCCCATTCACTCAGAGACAAGGATAATGTTCAGAGCAAAAATCGCTTGAGTGGAGGATTTGAACTCATTGTTCTTGGATTCTAGCAGTCCATACTATAAATTTCATGAAGATTTGTGCCTTAGATTTTCCCTAGCTCTACACTCATAATAATTGTAAGAATCTGAAAATCTGAAAATGTTATAAACTGCACATGTTGGGGAGCGGGGGGGGAGAGAAGCTGTGTATCATGAAGCCCTTGACCAAATGACTCAGTAGTTGGCATTTTTTATCACATTCAGTCCCGTTGTTCAGGAAATAGGGTGAGGAGCAAGTAGCATGATTACACTACCCTAATGCTGCTGCTTACTAACATCTTTCATTTTCTCTTTAGTTAAGGCTAATTTCCTTGACAATATTTCTAAAATAAAATCAGAATCTGCATGGGGAGTTTAGAGCACTTCGAAATACCAGCTTTTAAACCAGAAGCTTTGGCCTCTGGGCAAAACTTCCAGAAATTGCCCCTGCAGAATGCAAATAATGCATACGACACTCATTCTCTGAAAGCTGTGAGTGTTAGAACTCAAATTTAAAGCACACGGGTAGGGCCCTATTAAATTCATGGTCCATTTTGGTCAATTTCACAGTCACGGGTTTTAAAAATCATAAATTTCATTGTTTCAACTGTTTAAATATGAAATTTCATGGTGTTATAATTAAAATAATAGAATCATAGAATATCAGGGTTGGAAGGGACCTCAGGAGGTCATCTAGTCCAAACCCCTGCTCAAAGCAGGATCGATTCTCCAACTAAATCATTCCAGCCAGGGCTTTGTCAAGCCTGACCTTAAAAACCTCTAAGGAAGGCAATTCCACCACCTCCCTAGGTAACACATTCCAGTGCTTCACCACCCTCCTACTGAAAAAGTTTTTCCTAATATCCAACCTAAACCTCCCCCACTGCAACTTGAGACAATTACTCCTTGTCCTGTCATCTGCTACCACTGAGAACAGTCTAGATCCATCCTCTTTGGAACCCCCTTTCAGGTAGCTGAAAGCAGCTATCAAATCCCCCCTCATTCTTCTCTTCTGCAGACTAAACAATCCCAGTTCCCTCAGCCTCTCCTCATAAGTCATGTGTTCCAGTCCCCTAATCATTTTTGTTGCCCTCTGCTGGACGCTTTCCAATTTTTCCACATCCTTCTTGTAGTGTGGGGCCCAAAACTGGACACAGTACTCCAGATGAGGCCTCACCAATGTCGAATAGAGGGGAACGATCACGTCACTCGATCTGGTGGCATGCCCCTACTTATACAGCCCAAAATGCCGTTAGGCTTCTTGGCAACAAGGGCACACTGTTGACTCATATCCAGCTTCTCGTCCACTGTAACCCCTAGGTCCTTTTCTGCAGAACTGCTGCCTAGCTCTTCGGTCTAGTCTGTAGCAGTGCATGGGATTCTTCCATCCTAAATGCAGGACTCTGCACCTGTCCTTGTTGAACCTCATCAGATTTCTTTTTGCCCAATCCTCTAATTTGTCTAGCTCCCTTTGTATCCTATCCCTACCCTCCAGCATATCTACCACTCCTCCCAGTTTAGTGTCATCTGCAAACTTGCTGAGGGTGCAGTCCACACCATCTTCCAGATCATTAATGAAGATATTGAACAAAACCGGCCCCAGGACTGACCCTTGGGGCACTCCGCTTGATACGAGCTGCCAACTAGACATGGAGCCATTGATCACTACCCGTTGAGCCTGACGAACTAGGTCTAGCTTTCTATTCATCTTATAGTCCATTCATCCAGCCCATGCTTCTTTAACTTGCTGGCAAGAATACTGTTGGAGACCGTATCAAAAGCTTTGCTAAAGTCAAGGAATAATATGTCCACTCCTTTCCCCTCATCCACAGAGCCAGTTATCTTGTCATAGAAGGCAATTAGATTAGTCAGGCATGACTTGCCCTTGGTGAATCCATGCTGACTGTTCCTGAACACTTTCCTCTAAGTGCTTCAGAATTGATTCCTTGAGGACCTGCTCCATGATTTTTCCAGGGACTGAGGTGAGGCTGAGTGGCCTGTGGCTCCCTGGATCCTCCTCCTTCCCTTTTTTAAAGATGGGGACGACATTAGCCTTTTTCCAGTCGTCCGGGACTTCCCCCGATAGCCATGAGTTTTCAAAGATAATGGCCAATGGCTCTGCAATCACATCCGCCAACTCCTTTAGCACTCTCAGATGCAGCACATCCAGCCCCATGGACTTGTGCTCGTCCAACTTTTCTAAATAGTCCTGAACCAATTCTTTCTCCACAGAGGGCTGGTCACCTCCTCCCCATGCTGTGCTGCCCAGTGCAGCAGTCTGGGAGCTGACCTTGTTCGTGAAGACAGAGGTCCTGACCCAAAAAGAAGTCGTGTGTGGGAAGGGGGTCGCAAGGTTACTGTAGGTGGGGGTTGCGGTACTGCTACCCTTACTTCTGCACTGCTGCTGGTGGCGGCACTGCCTTCAGAGCAGCAGCTGCAGGCCAGGAGTCCAGCTCTGAATGCAGAGCCGCATGGTATTGTATTGCCACCCTTACTTCTGTGCTGCTGTCCACAGAAGTGGGCTCTCGGTTAGCAGCCACCACTGTCCAGCCGCCCAGCTCTGAAGGCAGTGTAGAAGTAAGGGTCCAGTAAGGGGATTAGAAGACATGACTTATGAGGAGAGGCTGAGGGAACTGGGATTGTTTAGTCTGCAGAAGAGAAGAATGAGGGGGGATTTGATAGCTGCTTTCAGCTACCTGAAAGGGGGTTCCAAAGAGGATGGATCTAGACTGTTCTCAGTGGTAGCAGATGACAGGACAAGGAGTAATTGTCTCAAGTTGCAGTGGGGGAGGTTTAGGTTGGATATTAGGAAAAACTTTTTCAGTAGGAGGGTGGTGAAGCACTGGAATGTGTTACCTAGGGAGGTGGTGGAATTGCCTTCCTTAGAGGTTTTTAAGGTCAGGCTTGACAAAGCCCTGGCTGGGATGATTTAGTTGGGGATTGGTCCTGCTTTGAGCAGGGGGTTGGACTAGATGACCTCCTGAGGTCCCTTCCAACTCTGATATTCTATGATTCTAAGGGTGGCAATACCTCAATGCCCCTAAAATAACCTTGTGACCCCCCTTTTGGGTCAGGACCCCCAATTTGAGAAATGTTCGTCTCCCCAATGAAATATGTATAGTATAGGATAAAAGCACACAAAAGATGAGATTTGATGTGGGGGGAGAGACCAGAGTTCATGGTCCATGACATATTTTTCTTGGCTGTAAATTTGGTAGGGCCCTACATATAATTATAAAATAAATCAATGGGAATGTAAATATTGTAGTTACATTTCAGTGTATAATATATAGAGTAATATAAACAAGTGAGTGTGTGTATAAAATTTTAGTTTGTACTGACTTCGCTGGTGCTTTTTACGTAGCCTGTTGTAAAACTAGGCAAATATCTAGATGAATTGACATAACCCCTGGAAGATCTCTGCATACCCCCAGGGGTATGTTTACTCCTGGTTGAGAACCACTGGTATAGGGTAAAAGAACACAAGAGACCAGATTTCACAGTCCGTGATGTGTTTTTTCACGGTTGTGAATTTGGTAGGGCCCCTACACATGAGTGCTGTTCAGGTTCAATGGCCATAGCATGTCCTCTTGAGCCATCCAGTTATGCTGTCAGGGTTCTGCAAATCCTCTGGTTTGCAAAAGAGCCATAGTTTTGCTACACATGCACATTTCACTCTTTGGTGCATCAGTTTAACTTGAGCCGAGGTGGAGTTCCCAACTTTATCCTCAATAGCTTTTAAAATATTGCTTCTCAAAGGGGCAGTGAGTACCGGACACTAGCTGAGATCAATCTTAAGTGGATATCAGTTTGGGAAGGATCAGAACCATAGTTTGAGCCCTAGGTGACCAATTGAATGAATAAATAATAAGAATAAAAGGCTTTTCGTAGCCTCATGGTTTTTAGGAAGTCTTGTTCTTAGGAATCTCATGCTCAAAAGACCCAGAATTTGGTCCACTATCCCTTCCTTGGATGTCCCCATAAGTCACAGAAAATTTCTTAGCTTCAAAGCATTTAAGGCCAGAAAAAAACATTAGATCATCTTGTTTGATCTCCTGTGTATCATAGGTCATTATATTTCACCAAGTACCCCTGTGCTGAGCCCAATCACTCATATTTTCCAAAAGTCTATCTTCCAGAAAAATATCCAGCTTTGATTTGAAGACATCAAGAGATGGAGAATCCACCACTGTCCTTGGTATTTTCTTCGAATGGTTAATCATCTTCACTGTTAAAAATTTAAGTCTAATTTCTAATTTGAATTTGTCCAGGTTTAGCTTCCAAATACTAGTTCTTATGCTTTTCTCCATCATCACCCTGGGAGCTCGTGTTGCTTGTCTAGTAGGATGCCCTAAATTCTTTTTGAGAGTTATGGCTTTCCAGGATAGAGCCCCTACTTTCTGAAGATAGGTCCGGCATTCCTTGTTCTTAGATGTATAACTTTGCATTTAGCTGTATTAAAAAGCAATTGAGGAAGAAGGCCATATTGGTTTAAAAAGATGGGAAGTGAAGGCAGCTATAAAAAATGTGTATATATAGCAAATAAAAGAAAGGGACAGTTGATTGTAATGAATTAGAAGCTAGGAATTATAGAAAATTGACAAGGGAAGGAAAGGGGCACAAGATGAAATCTGTGGCCAGCAGACTTAAGGAGGCAGTTTTAAAGTATATTAGGAACAGTAAGAATCCTAACAACGGTATTGGTCCATTACTAGATGGAAATGGTAGAATTATCAATAATAATACAGAAAAGGCAGAAGTGTTCAATAAATATTTCTGTTATGATGTAATCATATAATGTTGATAACACTCAATTTCACTAGTATCTCTGGAGGATGTAAAATAGCAGCTACTAACTGATATTTTTAAATCAGGAGGGCTAGATAACTTGCATCCAAGAGTTTAAAAAGAGCTGACTGAGGAGCTCATTGGACCGTTAATGCTCCAATAAGAATTGGAATTCTGGGGAAGTTCCAGAAGACTGGAAGAAAGCTAATGTTGTGCCAGTATGTAAAAAGGGTAAATGGGATGACCCGGGTAAGTATAGGCCTGTCAGTCTGAATTTGACACCAGGCCAGATAATGAAGCAGCTGATAAAGGACTAGATTAATAAAGAACTAAGGGAGGAGAATGTAATTTATGCCAATCAGCATGGGTTTTTGGAAGATAGATACTGTCAAACTAACTTGATTTTTTTAATGAGATTAGAAGTTTGGCTGATAAAGCTAATAGTGTTGATGTAATATACGTAGACTTCTGTAAGGCATTTGACTTGGTACCACATGACATTTTGATTAAAAAACTAGAACAATATAAAATTAGCACATTAAATGGATCAAAAACTGGTTAACTGATAGGTCTCAAAATGTAACTGTAAACAGGGAATGGGTGATTTTCTAGTGGGGTCCTGCAGGGATCTATAATTGGCCCTGTGCTATTTAACACTTTTATCAATGACCTGAAGAAAACATAAAATTGCCACTTATGTAGTGTGCAGATGACATAAAAATTGGGATAGTAGTAAATCATGAAGAGTACAGGTCATTGATACAGAGCAATCTGGTTTGCTTGGTAAGCTGGTAGCAAGCAAACAATATGGATTTTAATATGGCTGAATGTAAATGTATACATCTAGGAACAAAGAATGTAGGCCATACTTACAGGATGGGGAGGACTATTCTGGGAAGCAGTGACTCTGAAAAAGATTTGGGGTTGTGGTAGATAATCAACCGAGCACGTGTGACGCTGTGGCCAAAAGGGCTCATGCAATCCTTAGATCAGTGGTTCCCAAACTCGGGTTCATGAACCCCTGGGGGTTCACAAAATGTGACAGTGGGTTCTCAGGAAAAAATTCCCTAATGGCGGACAGAACTGTCCCTAGGGACCGTGAGCAGCACGGGGCCAGCAGCCCCAGAACCCCTGGACTTCCAAGAGCTAAGCAGATCAAAGCAAGCATATCTATCACACTGAAGATTTAAATACTTCAAGACTCCTTATAAGAAATGGAAAGGGAGGTGGATATTTTTTGCTGTTTTTAAAATTAAATTGGCAGCTAGTGTCGTTTTTAAAATTATTATGAAGAACAAGTTTAAGCTTTGTTGTAATGTGCATTGTTTGCCTGGACTGCTCAAGACCTGAATGTTTGTACATGAGGATTTCTTTGAGTTGGCTTCTTAAATCCCTTCATGCTGTTTCACATCTGATACTCCTCAGTGAAACCTAGGAGCCTTGTCTTATAATAGGCTTATTCAAAGTGATACAAGCTATGAAAGTGAGATCTTGGAAGAGTGTTGCTGTTTTCATAATGTAATAAAAATACTGTAATGATCAATAATAAATAATAATAAATAGTGTGTAATAAGCATGTCATAAAAACAAATTTTATATTTCCAAGATCACTGCTTTTATAATTTATACTCAGGTAAAGGAGAAAATCCCTGGAAATACTCATTTTTAGGAGGGGGTTCGCAAGACTTGACATTTTAGTGAAAGGGGTTCATAGGTTGTTAAAGTTTGGGAACCACTGCCTTAGATGCATAAATGGGAGCCTCAAATAGGAGAGGAGAGGTTATTTTACCTCTGTATTTGGCATTGGTGCAACCAATGCTGGAATATTGTGTCCAGTTCTGGTGCCCACAATTCCAGAAGGATGTTGATAAATTGGAGAGCATTCAGAAAAGAGCCATGAGAATGATTAAACAGGCCTTATCATGTTAGATTGCACTCCTTCTTCAGTCTATTTAGTTTATCAAAGATAAAGTTAAGGGGTGACTTGATTAAAATCTGTAAGTACCTACAAGGGGAGCAAATATTTAATAATGGGCTCTTCAATCTAGCAGAGAAGGGAATAACACAATACAGTGGCTGGAAGTTGAAGCTAGACAAATTCAGATGGCAAATAAGATGTAATTTTTGAATGCTGAGAGTAATTACACCATTGGAACAATTTACCAAGGGTTGTGGTGAATTCTCTATTACTGACCATTTTAAATTAAGATTGGATATTTTCCTGAAAGATCTGCTCTAGGAATTATTTTGGGGAAGGTCTGTGGGCCTGTGTTCGACAGGAGGTCCGACTAGATGATTACAATCATCCCTGGTCTTGGAATCTATGAATACGCCGAGTTTATGAAGTGATTCAGATCACTCTGTATGACTGCCCTGTCCTCCTCATTATTTACCATTACACCAAATTTTGTCACCCATAAATTTTATCAGTAGTGATTTTATATTTACTTCCAGAACACTGATAAAAATGTTGAATAGTGTCATGCCTAGTACTGGTTCCTGTAGAACCCCACTAGAAATATTCTCATTCAATCATGATCACTCAGTGACCACTACTTTTTGTGTCAGATAGCCAGTTCTTAATCCGTTTAATTTGTGCTTTATGATACTTAATAGAGGGAATTTTAAAAGCAGAATATGTGGTGCTAAATCAAAGGCTTTACGAAAGTCTGCTACAACTATGCAGTTATATTTATCAACTAAACTTGATCTCATCAAAGAATGAAGTCAAGTTTGTTTGACAGGTCATATTTTCCATTAAAAATATGTTGACTGGCATTAATTATATTTCTATCCTTAATTAGAATCATAGAATCATAGAATATCAGGGTTGGAAGGGACCCCAGAAGGTCATCTAGTCCAACCCCCTGCTCGAAGCAGGACCAATTCCCAGTTAAATCATCCCAGCCAGGGCTTTGTCAAGCCTGACCTTAAAAACCTCCAAGGAAGGAGATTCTACCAACTCCCTAGGTAACGCATTCCAGTGTTTCACCACCCTCTTAGTGAAAAAGTTTTTCCTAATATCCAATCTAAACCTCCCCCATTGCAACTTGAGACCATTACTCCTCGTTCTGTCATCTGCTACCATTGAGAACAGTCTAGAGCCATCCTCTTTGGAACCCCCTTTCAGGTAGTTGAAAGCAGCTATCAAATCCCCCCTCATTCTTCTCTTCTGCAGACTAAACAATCCCAGCTCCCTCAGCCTCTCTTCATAAGTCATGTGCTCTAGACCCCTAATCATTTTTGTTGCCCTTCGCTGGACTCTCTCCAATTTATCCACATCCTTCTTGTAGTGTGGGGCCCAAAACTGGACACAGTACTCCAGATGAGGCCTCACCAGTGTCGAATAGAGGGGAACGATCACGTCCCTCAATCTACTGGTAATGCTCCTACTTATACATCCCAAAATGCCATTGGCCTTCTTGGCAACAAGGGCACACTGTTGACTCATATCCAGCTTCTCGTCCACTGTCACCCCTAGGTCCTTTTCCGCAGAACTGCTGCCTAGCCATTCGGTCCCTAGTCTGTAGCGGTGCATTGGATTCTTCCATCCTAAGTGCAGGACCCTGCACTTATCCTTATTGAACCTCATCAGATTTCTTTTGGCCCAATCCTCCAATTTGTCTAGGTCCTTCTGTATCCTATCCCTCCCCTCCAGTGTATCTACCACTCCTCCCAGTTTAGTATCATCTGCAAATTTGCTGAGAGTGCAATCCACACCATCCTCCAGATCATTTATGAAGATATTGAACAAAACCGGCCCCAGGACCGACCCCTGGGGCACTCCACTTGACACCGGCTGCCAACTAGACATGGAGCCATTGATCAATTCAATTAATTGAATCCTGTATCAGCTTTTCCATTACTTCCCCCAGGTCTGATGTCAGGCTAACTGGCTTATTATTAACTGGGATTTTCCACTTCTGCTGTTTGGAAAAGTGCTATTGTACTGATATTCGCTCTTATTCCAAGATTTATTAAAAAATTAACATTAGCAGGCCAGAAATCTCCTCAGCCAATTCTTTTAGGACTCTTGGGTGCAAGTTATCCAGGCCTGCTGATTTAAAAAACATTTATCCCTAGTAGTTGTTTAACATCCTCCTTCATTACTAATGGAATGGTAATCCCTTCATCATCCTCATATATATGAGTACATTATCCTGTTTCTTTCCAAACATACAACAGAAATATTTATTGACCATTTCTTCCCTTTCTGCATCATTAACAATTTTAACATTTCAATCTAATAATGGGCCTGTACCATTGCTGGGATTTCTTTTGTTCCTAACCTATTTTAAAATACCTTATTGTCCTTAGTTCTGCAAGCCATGGACTTTTCCCTGTTGTCTTTAACTTCCCTTATCAATTTTCTACACTTCATAACTTCTAATTCATATCGATTGCTATTTATTTCTCCTTTCACAACATTTTTCTGTCTGAATTTTTCCTTCCAATCAACTTCCCTCATAGTTTCACTCAGTTTGGGGACATGAGTCCTTTTGAAGCACAAAGTATATATATTACTGGTTGGGGTTGTCCTCTGTTTGCCCATATTGAGTATCATGAGGCCTTGATCACTGGTCCCTAGGCAACCACCATCTTCCAGTCCCATGATTGATTCATCTTTATCCATCATGAGGTCCAAAATAGTTACCTCATATTCAGTGCAATGCCTTTTGTTTTAGAAAATTATCATCTATAATCTTTAAAACCTGTAATGATGTTTTACTACTGCCTGGATGAGACCTCCAGCATGTGTCTCCCAAATTGAAGTCCCCCATAACAGCACAATTTTTTCTCTGCACATGTTACACAAAGGTTTTTAAGGGGTAACTCATCCTGTTCTCCAGTTTGATTCACAGGTCTGGAACAGGCCTCACCCATGTCCCCTCCTGGATATTGTTAGTACATTGATCCATATGCATTCAAGATCCTTTTCTTGTGAGTTATTAATAAGTCTAAAACAGATAACAGTGCCTTTAATGTACAATGGCACTGCACACCCTCTCTTTTACCTTCTCTAGTCTTCCTGAACAGGTTATAGGCAGTGAACAGGTTATAAACATTGCAATCATATGACTCATCCCCAGTAGCGTAGCTGGGGGGGAGCGGGGCAGTGGCTGCTCTCCCACCGAGCAGAAGTGGCGCCTTTTAAAATTTTGGTGCCTTATTAATTTTTACTCACCTGACAGCGCTCCTGGTCTTTGGTGGCGGGTCAGGTGGCGTTCCGGATCTTCAGCGCCACTTCGGCGTCGGGTTCTTCACTAGCTCTGGTCTACGGAGGCATTTTGATGGTGGGCGGGGGGGTGGTCCTTCAGTGCCACCGAAGACCAGGAGCGAGTGAAGGACCCGACGCCAAAGTGCCGCTGAAGACCCGGAACGCCACCTGACCTGACGCCAAAGACCCGGAGTGCTGCCGGGTGAGTACTAGCAGGTGGTGCCTTTTTTTTTTTTATCTCCACTCCCCCTGTTTTCTCCACCTGGCTACGCCACTGCTCATCCCACCAGGTTTTAGACATGTCAATGATATCAAATTTCTTTTAATCCATTATTAGTGCATTTCCACGTCCACTTGCTTTTTACCCAGACTCCTAGCATTGTTATATAAGCAACTGAAACATTTTCTTCTCTTCTCATTCTTTGTCACATTGGTTGTTTGTTCACAACACACTGAGTTTGAGTTTGTGCAGCATCTGCCTCCTTAGTACCTTCGTCTTGTGTTACTAATTTAATGCCCTCCTGGCTGGTCTAGCTAGTCTCCAACTGAGAAGATAAGTCCCCCCTATTTGTGAAATGCAGGTTCTCCCATTCCTATAGCCCTCTGTGCCATTTTAATGTGGCCCAGTGCTCCACAAAACCAAAACTTTTAACTTCACACCAATTATGCAGACAAAAGTTCACCTCTTGTATTTTCTGTCCTCTCCCTTCTCTTAGTCATGGGACCAGAAGGATCTCTGAGAACATCACTTGGTGGTTCTTTGAGTGCTTGTCGATAATGTATTCTCCTCAAAGCACACATGTGTCCCATGCGCTTGAGAATTGGAGGTTTTTAGCTAGCAGTGTCCATTCTGTCTCCATATGTGCACTGTACTAAGGAACTAAAAGGTGGTTCTGGACCAACCACTGCTCCAGTTCCTTCTTACCAGCCGTAGTTGGAGATGGAGTGCTCAGTTTCTGCATACTTTCAGGTTTTCTAAAGAGTTTGTTCTGTTTATAGCTGTAATCAGGTTAGGACAGTTGTTGCTCATTGACACTTAAGGTGCTAGTGAGTATGCAAGAGTTTTTATTCTCTACCCCCATTCCTTTGTTTTATTCTTTCCCTATAAAAAATAACCTTTCTTTTTAAGGGATAAAGACTCATCCAAAATCACCTGGGTTCAAATATCGCCTCTCCTGTGAGGGAGCATTCCCTCTTGATGGATACATTGTGTCTCTCTTTTTAAGAGGAATCATACATTCCTTCAAAATATAGTGTGTGCAAATCCTTTTCCCAAAGGACATGGGAATCCAGGGAGGTAAGGCTAAAAATGTACCTCCTTGACCACTCCATGTGGGCAGCCTTGGACCCAGGCCCATCTGACCCACCAAAATGGGATCAAAAAGTGCCCACTCAAGCTCCATTCCCATTATTTTGAGAGGCACAGCCACTGCCTTAACTGAGGACTCCAATAGGAAAATCTCAAGGAGAGCAACTGAGGGGAAAAATGTCCATTCTCCTTGTGCGCCTAGAAGCAATTCTCCTCATAAATCATAGAATCATAGAATATCAGGGTTGGAAGGGACCCCAGAAGGTCATCTAGTCCAACCCCCTGCTCGAAGCAGGACCAATTCCCAGTTAAATCATCCCAGCCAGGGCTTTGTCAAGCCTGACCTTAAAAACCTCTAAGGAAGGAGATTCTACCACCTCCCTAGGTAACGCATTCCAGTGTTTCACCACCCTCTTAGTGAAAAAGTTTTTCCTAATATCCAATCTAAACCTCCCCCATCCTAATCCTCCAGTAAAATAGGTCTAAATTTGCCTCTACTCTCTTGTGCCTTGGAGACTCCACAGCCCAGTCTGGGTGCCAGCAGAGCTTCTGTAGAGCATGGTACTGACCATTGAGTACCAATAACGTCGGATCAATGTCCATTATGGGTGCCAAGGCTCTCAGTACTGAGGTCTCTCTGGCACTGCAGAAGTTGGTACCACTGGCTACCATTACATATGTGCCAAGTAACTGAGCACCTTAACCTCAACAATCTCAGTGGGGCTCATGTTAACCCCAGGGCTCGGAGCTCCTTCAGCATCAAAACTAAGGATACAATTTAGTCATAGAGGCCATGGATTCCGTGAATTTACTTGACCTCTGTGACTTCTTCAGCTTCAGCGGCTGCCGCTGGAGCCAGGGCCATCTGCCCACCCTGCCTTCCCCCGTGGCTGCTGCTGGGTCTGGAGCCAAGACTGTGCACCCTCTCCCCCTCCCCAAGTCTGCAGCTGGGACTATGTACCCTCATGGCCGGGGCTGGAGCTGGGGCTATGTGCCCCCCCCATCCCCCGGCTGGGGTCGGACGCAGGATTGTGTGCTGGAGCCGGGGCTGTGCATCCCCCACCATGGCCGGGGCTGTAAGTCCCTGCAATGGGGCTCCAGCTGTCATTGCTCCCCCGCCCTCCCAGCCCTGACCCCTGGTTATTTTTAGTAAAGTCACAGACAGGTCATAGGCTCCTGTGAATTTTTGTTTATTTCCTGCAACCTGTCCATGACTTTTACTAAAAGTAACCATGACAAAATCTTATCCTTAAGTACTGATCAAATATATGATATCTAGGGCGCTATAGTACACTGAAGAACCTACGTCCCAATTGCTGTCAGGAGGACTGTATATTCCTTTGATACATGAGGCTAGGATTTCAATGGTATCCTCCTCCTCTCTGGTACCAACTCCATTCAAGGGTTATGTCCCACCACTCCTACTTCTCCTCTTTCTGAGTTGGATGCTATTCGCCTTCTGACTCTCAACATAGTGGAAGCGCTTTGCCCATCTATTCTCCTAGAGTTTACTCCCTAGATTATGTCATAGAGCAGGATTCTAAGATGTCCCACTACTCTAAACACTGTAGGGATTATCAAGTTTCCCATGTGCCCTGGCACTCATCCCCTTGTGCCTCTTTTTTTCTTTCCCTTATAGTGCCCCACCGTGGCCAAAATGGAATCCCTCAGACGTTATTGGCAACATACTTCCAATCCCAGAGTGAGAGAGTGACTCAGGCATAAGTCTATTTAGCCACAGGAACTTTCTGTTCAGATTAAACAACTGGAGAACCCGCTGAAGAGGAAATTCAGGCAGTGGTGGCCATCTCCTCTTTGTCTTTGGATGAAGTGGTGATTCCTTCAAGTTTCATTAAAAGAGTGACAGAATCACAGCAACTCCACCTTGAAGGGCTTGAAGAAACTCCATATAAATTGTTAGATATTCTGCACACATCTTTGCTGGGATGAGTTACTCTCCCAATTAATGAGGCTTTATTAGAATCTGCAAAGAATATCTGGCAGATGCCAGGTACCATAACTCCAGCAGCTAAGGTGGCTGATAAAAGATACTATGTTCCTTCTAGAGGAGCAGAATGCCTGCTCTACTATCCAGTACCAGGCTCTCTTGTGGTTGCTGTGGGAAATTAAAAGAACCAGCCAGCACCATTCTAAAATGACCTGATCTGAAAAAAGTCTCAAAACAAATGGACCTACTTGGCTGTAAGAATTATTCATCTTCAAGTTTGCAGGTTAGAATCTCTAGCCATCATGTGAGTCTGGCACAATATGACATTCTCATGTTTAGCTGGTTATCCACCAGGACCCTTAAGTCCTTAGCAGTGTCTCTGCTTTCCAGGAGATAGTCCCCCATCCTGTAAGTGTGACCTGCATTCTTTGTTCCTACATGACCAATGTTCTGTCATGCTAAATCAGATACTGTACAGAATTCCAAGTGTATCACATCAACACAATTACTTTTATTGACCAAACTTGTGATTTCATAAAAATACATCTTTTGTTTGACAAGACCTATTTTCCATAAAACAAGTTGAAGTTAGTAAAGCTTCTGATACTGTCTTGCATGACCTTCTCATAAACAAACTAGGTAAATGCAACCTAAATGGAGCTACTATAAGGTGGATGCAAAAATGGTTGGAAAACAGTTCCCAGAGAGTAATTATCAGTGGTTCACAGTCAGGCTGGAAGGGCATAACAAGTGGGGTCCCACAGGGATCAGTTCTGAGTCCAGTTCTGTTCAATATCTTCATCAGTGATTTAGATAATGGCATAGAGAGTACACTTATAAAGTTTGTGGATGATACCAAGCTGGGAGGGGTTGCAAGTGCTTTGGAGGATAGGATTAAAATTCAAAATGATCTGGACAAACTGGAGAAATAGTCTGAAGTAAATAGGATGAAATTCAATAAGGACAAATGAAAAGTACTCCACTTAGGAAGGAACAATCAGTTGCACACATACAAAATGGGAAATGACTGCCTAGGAAGGTTTCAGAGCAGTAGCCGTGTTAGTCTGTATCAGAAAAAAAACCGAGGACTACTTGTGGCACCTTAGAGACTAACACATTTCTTTGGGCATAAGCTTTCATGGGCTAAAACCCACTTCATCAGATGTATGCAGTGGAAAATACAGTAGGAAGATCTATGTACACAGAGAACATGCAAAAAGGGGTGTTGCCATACCAACTGTAACGAGACCAATTAATTAAGGTGGGCTATTATCAGCAGGAGAAAAAAAACCTTTTGTAGTGATAATCAGGATGGCCCATTTCATACAATTGACAAGAAGGTGTGAGTAACAGTAGGGGGGGAAATAGCATGGGGAAATAGTTTTTACTTTACACAATTTCCCCATGTTAATTTCCCCCCCCTACACTATGCATCCGATGAAGTGAGCTGTAGCTCACGAAAGCTCATGCTCAAATAAATTGGTTAGTCTCTAAGGTGCCACAAGTACTCCTTTTCTTTTTGCGAATACAGACTAACACGGCTGTTACTCTGAAACCTCTCACCTTCTTGTCAACTGTTTGAAATGGGCCATCCTGATTATCACTACAAAAGGTTTTTTTTCTCCTGCTGGTAATATCCGACCTTAATTAATTGGTCTCGTTACAGTTGGTATGGCAACACCCATTTTTTTTTCACGTTCTCTGTGTATATATATCTTCCTACTGTATTTTCCGCTGCATGCATCCGACGAAGTGGGTTTTGCCCATGAAAGCTTATGCCCAAATAAATTTGTTAGTCTTTAAGGTGCCACAAGTACTCCTCGCTTTTTTTGCCTAGGAAGGAGTACTTCAGAAAGGGATCTGGGGGTCATAGCGCATCACAAGTTAAATATGAGTCAGCAGTATCACACTGTTGCAAAAAAAGTGAACATCATTCTGGGATATATTAGCAGGAGTGTTGTAAGTGTAAGCAGAGTCAGGATGAGCTCCACTCTGACATCTAGTGGTGAGTTGTGGCAAGTTGTGGAAAAGAACTTCAGGGTCTGATCTCATTTGCATAGGCACACCCACCCCGCCTAGCATGAGCCCATAGCTGCCCAAATGGTCACTTTGGCTGCTGTGGGATCCCCAGTGCCTCTGTTATTGGGGCAGGAAGACTAAATTGTTATTATCCTGATTATGTGAATCAAGGACAGTGGAACTGTACTTGGCCTTTTGTTATGATGGAGGGACTTGCCATCAACTAAATAGCACTCGCTAGGCAAGGGACATGGGTTGCAAAACTCAATGAATTGACAGATTGGGGATAGGTATTAGTACTTGGTGGTGTGGGCCTTTTGTGATGGTATGAAACATCAATTGCACCACCATCACCCCTCTTCCCCCACAGAATATCAGAGCTAATTTTGGGTCTATTAAGAGTCTAGCTACAGGTGCTGAGTTGAATTTGCTTTGGGCTTATGGTGCACCAGCACTGAGACTCCCACTACTGCAAGCTGAAATCACTAAAGAGCTAAAATTACTAAGCACTGTGTTAAGTAGTGGGGAGCCTGAAGATATATTGCGGAGCGGAGCAGTTCGTGGGATGGCTGGAGTGGCCTGTGGACCGGCTGGTGGAGCAATTCATGGGACAGTGGGAGCTGCTTGCGGGATGGCGAGCGGAGCAGTTTGTGGGATGGTGGGAGCTGCTTGCGAGATGGCTGGTGGAGTGGGGCGGAGCGGAGTGAAGCCCTATGGAGCGGCGGGGCAGTCCACTTCGGATCATGTAAGGTGCCCCTTACCTCTTTTTATATATATATATATATATATATATATATATATATACACACACACACACATACACTCTTGAATTCTGGGGCTAGATGTTTGGGTTGTTGGACTCAAGAACCAGAGGGAAAGGACATGGCCCAATCTGCTGGGGTGGGTCTTTTTCTCATGGTTTGGTTGATGAACCCTAGTTGTGGTGTTTTCCCAATTTAATGCTGATGTGGTTTACCTCATGTTATTAAAGATTTTCTGCTACACAGAGACTCTGTGCTTGTGAGAGGGGAAGTATTGCCTCTTTGAGGCGCCCAGGGGTGTGTGTAAGATTTTCCCAGATCACTGGGTGGGTGCTCGAGACAGTTTTGCATTTGCTTTGTTGAGAGTGTACTATGTACTGAACCCGGCCCTTGCTGCTATCAACTTGGCCTGGCAGAAGGGTTACATAAGCAAGACACGAGAAGTAATTCTTCTGCTCTACTCTGTGCTGATTAGGCCTCAGCTGGAGTATTGTGCCCAGTTCTGGGCGACACATTTCAGGAAGGATGTGGACAAATTGGAGAGAGTCCAGAGAAGAGCAACAAAAATGATTAAAGGTCTAGAAAACATGACCTATGAGGGAAGATTGAAAAAATTTGGTTTGTTTAGTCTGGAAAAGAAGACTGAAAGGGGACATAACAGTTTTCAAGTATGTACAAGGTTGTTTCAAGAAAGAGGGAGAAAAATTGTTTTTCTTAACCTCTGAGGATAGGACAAGAAACAATGTGTTTAAATTGCAGCAAGGGAGGTTTAGGTTGGACATTAGGAAAAAATTCCTAACTTTCAGAGTGGTTAAGCACTGGAATAAATTGTCTAGGGGGGTTGTGGAATCTCCATCATTGCAGATTTTTAAGAGCAGGTTAGACAAACACCTGTCAGGAATGATCTAGATAATACTTAGTCCTGCCAAGAGTGCAGGGGACTGGACTAGATGACCTCTCAAGGTCCCTTCCAGTCCTATGATTCTATAATTCTATGAATTGCATTAATTATGCTATCATCATTTAATTCTTAACTGATTGTATCCTGAGTCAGCTGTTTCATGATTTTGCCCAGCATCAGTGTTAGGATATTTGTCCTATATTTATCTTCAAGCCCATTTGCCCTTTATAAATATTGGGACAACATCAGCTTTCTTCTAGAACCTGTCCAGTGTCGTAAGCTTTGTTAATCAATATAAATATCTAACAGAAATCCTCAGCAAATTCTTTGGTGCAAGTTGTCCCGTACATTTTAAAATGTTTTACTTAGTAGCTGCTGTTTAACAGTCTCCCTAGTTACCACTGGAATAGGAAATATTTCATTATCACTGTAAGATATGGCTACATCATTCAGCTTCTTTCCATGTTTGGAAATTTACATATTTACTCAACACTTCTGCCTTTCTCTGTCATTATTGATGTTTATCATCTCTGTCTAGCAAAGGAACTATACAGCTGTTAGGATTTCTTTCTAGCATTTTACAGATAACATACCTAAAAGGTTGTACAAGGTCACTTCTAGGAGAGACAGAATAAAATTCAAGTTTCCTTATATAGTAAATGCTTACTCATTTGGCTACTCAGACTCTCAGAAAGATTAGGTCAAATCTATGTATGTGGCTATGCTTTCTGTGTAATGGGTTTACTACTCCACACCTACATCTACAAAGAACCATGAGATATACAGCTGAATTGTCTCATTTCTTGGTATTTCTAGTGGTAATGAACAACAGAGAGATCTGTAGGAAGAAAAAGAATGTTTAACACAATGGACCATAAGAACAGCCATACTGGGTCAGACCAAAGGTCCAATTAGCCCAATATTCTGTCTTCTGACAGTGGCCAATGCCAGGTGCCCCAGAGGGAATGAACAGAACAGGTAATCATCAAGTGATCCATCCCCTGTCACCCATTCCCAGCTTCTGACAAACAGAGGTTAGGGACACCATCCCTGCCCATCCTGGCTAATAACCATTGACAGACCTATCCTCCATGAACTTTTCTAGTTCTTTTTTAAACCCTGTTATAGTCTTGGCCTTCACAAAATCCTCTGGCAAAGAGTTCCACAGGTTGACTGTGTGTTGTGTGAAGAAATACTTCCTTTAGTTTGTTTTAAACCTGCTACGTATTAATTTCATTTGGTGACCCCTAGTTCTTGTGTTATGAGAAGGAATAGTTAACACTTCCTGATTTACTTTCTCCACACTAGTCATGATTTTATAGACCTCTATCATATCCCCTCTTAGTCATCTCTTGTCCAAGCTGAAAAGTCCCAGTCTTATTAATCTCTCCTCATATGGAAGCTGTTCCAGACCCCTAATCATCTTTGTTGCCCTTTTCTGAACCTTTTCCAATTTCAATATACAGTAAAAGCTATGTTATCCAGCCCTGTACCAACCAGAAAGCTCTATAAACTGGCATTTTTAATCTTCATAGAAAATCTGGTTTATAGTCCAGTTGGCGCAGGGCTGGCAGATTCCCTACCTGGCTCCACGTGGCTCCCTGGAAGCATCGACATGTCCCTCCTGCTCATAGGTGGAGGAATGGCCACGAGGGTTTCGGAGTGCAGGAGGGGGCTGCAGGACTGGGGCGCCGGGGGTGTGTGTGGGGCATGGGCTCTGGGAGGAAGTCAGGGTGCGGGAGGGGGTTGGGGTAGGAGGTTGGGGTGTGAAAGGGGGCTTGGGGTGCCAGATCTGGGAGGTACTCACTTCGGGCAGCTCCCCACAAATAGCTACCTGTCCCAGCTGCTCCTAGGTGGAGGTGCAGCAGAAGGCTCTTCAAGCTGCCCCTGTCTGCAGGTGCTGCTCCCGCAGCTCCCATTGGCCGCAGTTCCTGGCCAATGGGAGCTGTGGAGCCAGCACTCAGGATGGGCGGGGGTAGCATGCAGAGCCGCCTGCCATGCCTCTGCCTAGGAGCAACTGACACAGGTCGTCACTTGTGGGGAGCCATCCGAGGTGAGCGCCCCCCGGATCTGGCACCCCAAGCCCTTTCCCCAAGTCCCTGCCCGCATCCTAACTCCCTCCCAGAGCCTGTGCCCCGCACCCCCTCCAGCAGCCCAACTCTCTTCTCCAAGCCCCCTCCTGCACCCAAACTCCTGCCCAGAACCTGTGCCCTGCATCTCCTCCCATGCCCCAACCCCCAGCCCTGCACCGCCTCCCCCACCCAAACTACCTCCCTCTTAGTTAACCAGCATTTTTCACTTACCAGCACCCACCATTCCCCCAACATGCCAGATAAAAAAGCTTTTACTGTATCTTTTTTGAGATGGAGCAACCATATCTGCACACAGTATTCAAGGTGTGGGTGTACTATGGATTTATATAGAGGCAATATGATATTTTCAATATCTTCATAAATGATCTGGAGGATGGTGTGGATTGCACTCTCAGCAAATTTACGGATGATACTAAACTGGGAGGAGTGGTAGATATGCTGGAGGGCAGGGATAGGATACAGAGGGACCTAGACAAACTGGAGGATTGGGCCAAAAGAAATCTGATGAGGTTCAATAAGGATAAGTGCAGGGTCCTGCACTTAGGACGGAAGAACCATATGCACAGCTACAGACTAGGGACCGAATGGCTAGGCAGCAGTTCTGCGGAAAAGGACCTAGGGGTGACAGTGGACGAGAAGCTGGATATGAGTCAGCAGTGTGCCCTTGTTGCCAAGAAGGCCAATGGCATTTTGGGATGTATAAGTAGGAGCATTACCAGTAGATTGAGGGACGTGATCGTTCCCCTCTATTCAACATTGGTGAGGCCTCATCTGGAGTACTGTGTCCAGTTTTGGGCCCCACACTACAAGAAGGATGTGGATAAATTGGAGAGAGTCCAGCGAAGGGCAACAAAAATGATTAGGGGTCTGGAACACATGACTTATGAGGAGAGGCTGAGGGAACTGGGATTGTTTAGTCAGCAGAAGAGAAGAATGAGGGGGGATTTGATAGCTGCTTTCAACTACCTGAGAGGTGGTTCCAGAGAGGATGGTTCTAGACTATTCTCAGTGGTAGAAGAGGACAGGACAAGGAGTAATGGTCTCAAGTTGCAGTGGGGGAGGTTTAGGTTGGATATTAGGAAAAACTTTTTCAATAGGAGGGTGGTGAAACACTGGAATGCATTACCTAGGGAGGTGGTAGAATCTCCTTCCTTAGAAGTTTTTAAGGTCAGGCTTGACAAAGCCCTGGCTGGGATGATTTAGTTGGGGAATCGATCCTGCTTTGAGCAGGGAGTTGGACTAGATGACCTCCTGAGGTCCCTTCCAACCCTGATATTCTATGATTCTGTCTTATTATCTATCCCTTTCCTAATGATTTCCGATCTTCTGTTAGCTTTTTTCACTGCCACTGCACATTGAGTGGATGTTTTTAGAGAACTAGCGACAATGACTCCAAGATTTCTTTCTTGAGTGGTAACAGCTAATTTAGACCCCATCATTTTATATGTACCATTGGGATTATATTTTCCACTGTGCATTACTTTGCATTTATCAACATTGAATTTCATCTGCCATTTTGTTGCCCACTATCCCAGTTTTGTGTGATTCCTTTATAACTCTTTTAATCTGCTTTGGACTTAACTATCTCGAGTAGTTTTGTATCATCTGCAAATTTTGACACCTCACTGTTTATCCCTTGTCATAACCATAGGGGTAGCCTAAATTCCGCCTTACCTGTAAGGGGTTAAGAAGCTCAAATAACCTGACCAAAGGAACCAATAGGGACAAAAGATACTTTCAAATCTGGGAGGAGGGAGAGGTTTTGTTTTTCTGTGCCTTTCGCTCTTGGGACTAATTTGTTCTCCAAATCTTCCTGAACAAGTCTCTCATATTTCAAACTTGTAAGCAACAGCCAGGCAAGGCGTTTTAGTTTACCTTTGTTTTCTCAACTTGTGAATTTTCCCTTTGTAGAGGGAGGTTTATCTCTGTTTTGTTGTAACTTTAAAACTAAGTCTAGGGGGGGTTCCTCTGTGCTCTTTGAATTTCCTGCTACTCTGTAAGGTTAACTACCAGCCTAGGTTTACAGAGGTGATTCTTTTACCTTTTTCTCTTTAAATAAAATCCTTCTTTTTAAGAACCTGGCTGATTTTTCCATTGTTCCAAGACCCAGAAGTTTGGGTCTTTGATCATTTTGTAACCAATTGATTAGGATATTATTCTCAATCTTCCCCAGGAAAGGGGGTGTATAGGCTTGGGTAAATAGGACTCCAAGTGGTCCTTTCCCTGATTGTTTGTCACTTGTTTGCCACTTGGTGGTGGCAGCGATCCCAAGGCAAGAAGGGAATCTGTGCCTTGGGGAAGTTTTAACCTAAGCTGGTAAGAATAAGCTTAGGGGGTCTTTCATGCAGGTCCCCACATCTGTACTCCAGAGTTCAGAGTGGGGAAGGAACCCTGACATCCCTTTTTCCAGATCATTTATGAATATGTTGAACAGTACTGATCCCAGTACAGGCCCCTGGGGGACACCACTATTTACTTCTTTCCATTCTGAAAACTGACCATTTACTCCTACCCTTTGTTTCCTATCTTTTAACCAGTTACTGATCCATGAGAGGATCAACCAGGACTGAGGAGAGCTGGATTCTATGCCTGGTTCTGTTATTAACCTCCTTTGTGATATATTAGGTATGAGGAGGTGGCTACTAATTTGGGCCTTAATCTGTCTGGCCAAGATCTACAGAGGTACTTAGCCATCTAAACCTCAGATTTAGGTGCCTAAATCCAAGTTTTAGGCACCATTACGATCCACAAAACTTCTGCTTGGCTGCTGCCAAACCCTATAGGCACCTAAATTGCTGCTGTAAACATTTCCCTCGGCATGTGAGGGAATGTGTTTTCTAACTTTTAGCCCAGTTGTTAGAGCAGTTGCCTGGGATGTGGGAGACCCAGGTTCAATTCCACCTTTTGTCTGATGGGGAGAAAGGATTTGTGTATAAATAAAGACTCATTGGAGCAGGGGGACTGGACCCTGGGTCTCCCAGCTGGGTGCTCTAGCCACTAGACTATACTCTCTTTCGGTCTTGGGCCCAGTGCCTCTCTAAGTATTAATACATAATGGAACAGCTTCAACAGGACAGATTGAGGGAGCCCATACAACTTGCTATGATTATGGTGACCAGCGTAATACAGGCTTTCATCAGAGACCTTACATGGCATTCTTTGATGGGCTACTATGTAGAATCCAGCTGCAGGGGATCTTTCTAACCCTCATGTAGGCTGTGCCCTCTGCCAGTTGCCACAAAGAGCTCCCTGGATCATAGAGACCCCTGTTCAAATCCTTTTGCTACCTCAGGCAGAAGGGGGAATTGAACATTGGTCTCCCATGTGAGTGCTCTAACCACTGGCCTAAAAGTTATGAGGTGGGTGGCCATTTTGTGTGGAGTGAGGCCAGAAACATCTAATGTGCCTGACTCCAGGAGAGGGGTTCCTGTTTGTGGACAGCTAGCAGAGATAGATGCTTCCGTACAGCCTGGATTTAGGTGCCTGGCTCTGTGAAAGGAGCAGGGCTTAGGACACAATGTTCTCATCAACATCTTACCATTGGCGAGCTCAGGCACCTCCCTGCCTCACATGCTGGCTTTGTGGATCACATTCTTAGACCTGGTCTACCCTACAATGTTAGGTTTATGTAAGTTGTCTTGTGTTGAACAATTTGTGCTTGTAGTGATACTCAAATTTTTCTCCAGCCAATGTAAGTGCCCTGTTATGGAGACACAGTAAAACCACCTCCCTGAACAGCATAGATCCATGGTCGACCTTCTGAGGTTGAGACAGAGTTAGTGAAGACACTACATGAGCAGTGTTGACTCTAACAATCCTCCAGCAGCTGTCCCACAATGCCCCATTCCCTGCAGCTGTGACCACTCTGGTCACAATTGTAAAATCCAGGGGTCATAGAAACTGAAAAGATTGCAGGCAAAGAGATATGACAGGGATCAGCAGCAGTGTCACATAAAAGAAAACTGAATCGGGCATACTGCAAGCACAGGGAGGCCATCAATCAATCTGGTGCTGAGACACAGACCTGCTACTTTACAACAAGCAGACCATCGTGGATACCTCGGAAGAGCCCAAGACAGAGATCCCTGCCATGAACACCAAGAAAGGGGAGATGCAGTGGGCGGGTCTAGCCAGTAGAAAGTTTCAGCTGGCCTGATCGGCTGAATGTGCCCCAACTTACTAATGTATTTGTATCTAAAAACTAATCTAAAGATCAATAGAAAGTTGTTAATGTACTGATCATTACTATTATGTGGTTTATGTACAGAGGAGAAATTCAAAATTACAAACATATTGGACATTGTGTCTGCCAGGTGAGGCTAAAGTTACTCCACCCGAGACAAAGGAATGTGGTAGAGCCACCTGCAAGGCATCTCCAATGTACATTAAGAAATGAGGGAAATGCGAATTACATGGAAGGTAACCAGGACCATCAGGACAGCTGGGGGAGAAGATTGCAAAAAACAGATCAAATTGCGTTTTAGCAAATATCAGCTGGGGAAGAAACCAGACTGGAGCTTCCTTCACCAGGAGACACCATGGCACCTTCCTCAGAGCTTGAACGAACATTATTTTAGGGGGGTAATCTTCAGAAGAATCTATTTCAAAGGCTCACTGGACGAGAGGGGCAAAGAACCCAAGTGATCTTTCACCTAAGATGAGAAAGTAACTGAGCACTTTGGACTTTGTGGGAGATGCTGACCAGGGTAGTGGTCAGCCATTGTGCTATATGGAAGATTGGTAAGAAAACTACCTTGAACAAAGGCTGTAGCTTGTTTTGTTAAGTCCTAGCCTCTAGAAAGTATTTTTCACTTTTATTTGCTTCTAACCATTTCTATCCTTTGTACCTGAACTCATTAAAAATCCTATTTCCTTTTGTTAATAAACTTGTTCTACTTTTAATCTAAACTAACCCAGCTCTGTATTTGAATTCAAGTGAACGGTAACTCCAGTGAGTGGCAAACTGTTGGGTTTTGTCTCTTTAAAGGAGCAAACAAATCTGATTATTTCTCTGAGTGTTTCAGGAGAGGGCTAGACACTGCAGAGCACAGGGTATGGGCAAATTTTGGGATTAGGAGTAGGTTGGGGTCATCTTGGCAGGTGTAAACAGAGTTTGCCTGGGGTGTAACAAGCAGGCTGCTAGAATCAGAATTGCTGATTCAGAGCTGCTTCAGCCACACACTGTACAGGCTTGTATGCTTGCTGGGAGCATTGAGACAGGAGAACCACAGCTGCAGATCCTCTTGAAAAACACTTAGGGTTACAGGGTAGGTAGTGGCACAACCCCTCACTGGTCTGGATTGCATGCCAGCAGATGACAGTGTGCATGCATTTTTCCTTACAAAGTGTAAATTTAAAGATGGCACCCTGCCCACCCACAGGTTAACAAGATTCAGTTATAAACTTCTCACTGTTTTTACTCATTTGAGAAGAGGTAGCAGTACAACAGAGGTTGAGTTGGCATCTGCTTTTTGTTCCTCTGTTGGGTTAGGTAGGGGGCAGGTGGAGCAGTTTGTTTATGTACATAGCAGTGTCCCTTGTATCCTCCTGAGGGATCTCAAACTTTTGTGGAGATACTCTCTAATCCTCTCCTGAAAGTTTCTAAGGATTGTGCTGTTTTATTTCTTCCTCCACAGTGTTATGCTTATAAGAAGCACCCGGGATCTTTTTCAGGGGAAAAGGCAACACATCATGTTTATTGAAGATACAACAATTAAATATACACACACACCTACCTCTGCCAGTCAGTCAATGTTATAGTTACCAGTCCAGATCAATCTAGTGGCCAGCTAGGTTGATCATGGGTAGGGAGGAGCTGGATTCCATCAGTCGTGACATGATTCTCTGGGCAGGGCTGGTGCAAGAATATTTTGCACCTTAGGCAAAACTTCCACTTTGTCCCCCCTTCCCCAAAGCATTGCTTATTGTAAACTTTCAAAAATGAATAGTGCATAATGTGGTATTCATTAGAATTAATACATGTTCAGCTTGAAAATTTCATTAGTCTACATATTTAATGAAAATAAATGAATAACCTGGACACTGTTGACATTATTGTTTTCACTTTGCACAACATAGCATGGTTCTTGAAATAAATCATACATTATACACAATACATGGTCACAGAGTAACACATAATTTAGAATTTATTTTTCCACGCTTTCAGTTTAGCAAATTTAGAAACAAGTTCCTCCAAGTCAATGCTGCAAGCAACGTCATGTTCTATTGACCAGGTAGACAGCCCAACAAAGACTTTGTTGCAACATTGTTGATTAAAAACATACATGCAAACATCAAATTTTTCCTCTATCTGCCATGAGGCTGCATCAACTGAAAACAAAAAAAATTTTATTCCTATCAGTTTTTTCTTGTTCACTGTTAAAAGTAAAGGATAGAGAATACATGTCACTTACTATGAGTCACTATTTGACAATCAACATTTACATCAAACAGTTGATAAAGAGATCAAGATGACTTTTCCTTAAAATTAAGCAATGTCAATTGTAATCGGAAATCCACTCTTTTTAGTCACGTATACTTCCTTCCTTCATATAAAGATCTACTACATTTTATTCTACCTTTAGAATATCCAATTATTGTTATTAATAAAATTAGAATGGTGGATACTCTGTCATACAACAACTGACAATATCAATATGACAAATTTCAACAACCTACACCTGGATATTTGTACATGATAAACATACACTCATACTTTACACACACACACACACACACACACACACAATTGACAAAGTATTAGTGAAATGATACAGCAGCAATTGCCAGAGTCTTAGATCTGAAACAACTCAACAAAAGTTAGCCTCAGTCAACAGCCTCCAAAAACTAGTAAACGTAGCATGATAAACAGCCTGTCAGAACGGGTAATGGCTGCACGTGACGAGAAAAATGATGTCAGTGCCACTTTGTACCATAGTGAAGCAATACGCTTGTGCCCACAGCGCAGAGCTGGCGTAGGCTATAACTGTAATGTACTAGAGAACGACAAGTTAAAATGCAAGTTCAACGACGTTTCTCTTTTCTGTATTCATTCATTTCCCAGAAATAGTGTAAAAAAATTGGGGGGGCACCGCTTTCTGGCAACCCCAAATCTTGGCGCCCTAAGCAGCTGCCTAGTGGTTACACCGGCCCTGGCTCCAGGGAAGTCTTGGCAGGACGAACCTAAAGTTTCATGGCAAGGCCCCCTGTTTATATAGGGATTTTCCTTAATTGGGACTAATGAGTTTTGCACCATCATGCTGTAATCAATTGTTGTTTGACAAGTGCTTGTTTTCTTAAATTGTCCTTCTCATTCTTTGTCACAGGTATTTTGTCCCCGTTGATAGGTGTATGTCTCATCTTTAGAGTTGTCAATCTGCCCTCCTCTGACATTTCAATAGGGGTGTGTTGCAGCCTCCTGGCACCCTTGCGTCTGTCTCCAATTCTTCCCTCAGACATCTGGCTCAGCAATGGCCTTCACACTTCTTTACACACATGTTCCTCATCCACACAAAAATAGAATTTACACAGAACATTTTAAACAGAAACATCAAGTTGCAATGCACAAGAAAACAATCATGGCATTTTTACTTATTTTAAAATGCTAAACCTACAAAGTAATGATCTTAACACATCTGTTACTGCCTTGAAATCAGCCCAGACACAGATTCCAGCTGATGCATTTTTACCAAATGGCCCATTAGGACATTTCTTTCTGCTATTCAAAAAGGGTGGCTGGCAGGATATGATCAAATCCTACACCAATACATTTAATACGTGCTACATTATCTCATTCTTTATCCTTCCTTCTAAATCATAAAAAATACAAACAAAATCCTACTACTGCTACAGGACATTTTCCCATGCCACCCTAATGATGACATTGGTTGGCGCCATTTCAGTAAACAGGCTAGTGACATGTGGGGCCGGGTAGCTTTGGGACACGAGCAATGTTCCCTCTAATCCCCCCCCCTCCCCCCCATCTATGTGCGGAATGAATTGTTACGTGCACCAATATCAAGGTAATGTGTGGATGTGCATCACCAGTAGAAACAAACAAATCTCCCTTTTTGTAACTGTTGTTCTTTGAGAGGTGTTGCTCATGTCCATTCCATTCTAGGTTTGTGCGTGCCCACTTGTTGGAGATTTTTGCCATAGCGGTATCTGTAGGGCCGGTTGTGGCGCCCTTTGGAGTGCCATGCTCAATACAGCAGTATATCAGGCGCCACTGGTCCTACACCCTCTTGGTTCCTTTTTGCCAGCAACTCTGACAGAGTGGCAGGAGAGCGGGTAATGGAATGGACATGAGCAACACAGCTCGAAGAGCAACAGTTACGAAAAGGTAGATAAATTTTTCTTCGAGTGCTTGCTCATGTTGATTCTATTCTAGGTGACTCACAAGCAGTATATATTGAGGTGGGCTCCGAGTTCACCACTTGAAGTACTGCTCTACCGAAGCCAGCATCATCCCAGGCCTGCTGGGTAAGTGCATAGTGGGACAGCAAGGTATGGACCAATGACCAGATGGCCGCCCTGCAGATGTCCTGGATAGGCATGTGGGCCAAAAAGGCTGCCAAAGAGGCCTGTGCCCTGTTAGAGTGGGTAGTGACTATTGCCAGAGCAGCATCTTTGCTTGATCATAGCAAAAGTGAAAGCAGGCAGTGATCCAGGAAAAAAAATTCTTTGAGGCTACAGCGATGAATAATTGCATTGCCTTACGGAACGGCTTGGTCCTGTCAATATAGAAGGCCAGGGCTCATCTGATGTCCAGGGCATGCAGCCTGTGCTCCTCCTCCGACTTATGTGGCTTTGGAAAGAAGACTGATAAGTAAATTTGGCTTGAATGAAACAGAGATTACCTTGGGAAGGAAGGCTGGGTGCAGTCTTAGCTGGGTCTTGTCCTTGTAGAAGACAGTAAGCCAGTTCTGAGGTGAGCGCCTGAATCTCGGATACCTGGTGGGCCGACATCACCGCGACCAGGAACACAACTTTCAAGGAGAGAGAGCAGGAAGCCAGAGGCTTGAAGTGGGGCTTGTGAGCTGCAACAGCACCAGATTTAAGTCCCATGGAGGAACAGGATCCCTGAGGCACAGGTAGAGGCGCTCCAGGCCCTTAAGGAATCTGGCCATGCTATACGGAGAGAAAATGGACCTGCCTTTGAGCGGTGGGTGGAAGGCTGAGATGGCTGCTAGATGGACTTTGATGGATGACAGTGACAAGTCCTGGAGCTTGAGGTGCAGGAGGTAGTCTAGAATGAGCTGCAACAGGGCTCGCTTAGGACAGACCTCCTTGTGACATTGCACTCCGTATGCTTTATGAAAACATGCTTATGAATGTTAATATGATGCAACTGGAATATGCTTTATGCAAAAGGTCTCTTGTAAGGTATCATTACAAAGCTTATAATCTACTGAGTGTGTTCATCCTATTTGTAAGGATGTATCGTTTGTATCTGAAGCTAGAAATATGAAGTATAATTCTGAGATTCAATTATAATTATGCAAAGTGTGGGCCATTAATGGGTTTTAGAATCTTGATGGCTCCTATTGACTAGGACAATCTGTTGTGAATTGTTTATTTACCTGAAAGCCTTCCTGTGTACCCATGGGCTGGCCCACAAGCAAAGAAGAATGAGGTCTTACAGTGACATGTGTCACCTGGTAATGAAATCCATCTTAAATCTGGTACTTTTCCATTTAGGAGGAGGAGTGGGGACCCAGAGAGACAAAAGATTCCTGCCTTGTGCCAAAGCTATAAAAGGGGAAAGAATGAAGGAGGCTGCCAGTCATGAGAAAACCTCTAGTTTTTACCTAAGATGGTCTGCTGAAACGAACAAGGACTGAACCAGGGGAAAGGATTGGGCCCAGACTAGGAAGGAGTCTAGTCTGTGAAAGAAGCTTATTGAAATATCTGAGGTGAGATTTTACCTGTAATTAGTTTGATGTATTAGGCTTAGACTTGCATGATTTTGCTTTATTTTGCTTGGTAACTTACTCTGTTCTGTCTGTTATTACTTGAAGCCACTTAAATCCTACTCTTTATACTTAAGAGATAATAGTAAACCTAAAGTAATACCTGAGTGGGAGTAAACAGCAGTGCATCTCTATCAGTGTTATAGAGGGCGGAAAATTTATGAGTTACTCTGTATAAAGCTTTATACAGAGTAAGACGGATTTGGGGTTTGGATCCCATTGGGAGCTGGGTGTCTGGATGATGGAGATTAACCAAAAACTGCTTAGCAGGTTTCCTTTTAAAAGTCTGCAGCTTTGGGGGCATGGACCAGACCTGGGTCTTTGTTGCAGCAAGCTAGTGTGTCTGGCTCAACAAGGCAGAGTTCTGGAGTCCTAAGCTGGCAGGGAAAACGGGCTCAGAGGGAATTCCAGCACATCAGGTGACAGTCCCAAGGGGATCTCTGTGACCAAACCTGTGTCACCCCTTATCCACTATCCAGTAGGTGAATCGCTTCCATTTGGCCAGGTAGGTGGCCCTGGTGGAAGGCTTTCTACTTCCCTACTTTCTACTTGCTGGATCTTGGATGAGCACTGCCACTCCTGCACGTTCAGCCACACAGCAGCCAAACTGTTAGATGTAGCACTGCCAGATTCAGGTGCAGGAGTCTGCCATGGTTCTGAAACAAACAGGTCTGCCCTGAGCAGCACTGAGAGGTCCAGCAGAGTGCTGAACCAGTGTTGGTGCGGCCACACCGGCGCTATGCAGATGACCTTCACCCTGTGCTGCTTGATCCTCATGAGGACCCTGGGCAGCAATGGCACCAAAGGGAAGGCGTACATCAGAGCCCACAACTACAGGAGCAGGAAGGTGTCTAACAGGGATCCCCTGCCCTGGGACGAGCGGAAGACACAGCATTTTCTGTTGTGCCTGGATGTGAATAGGTCCACCTGGGCACTTCCCCACCTGTGGAAGATAGAACTGACCACCTCCGGATGGAGGGACCACTCATGGTGAGACAAGAATGTCCTGCTGAGGTGGTCTAGCCAAGTGTTCCTGACCCCTGAGCGGTGAATGGCCACAAGGTGGATGTCGGGCTGCAGACAGAAATTCCAGAGCCAGAGTGCTTCCTGACAGAGTGCAGAGGACTGTTAATATAGAAGACCGTGGCCATGTTGTCCATTAGGACCTGAACCACCCTGCTTTGTATGTGAGGCAGAATGGCTTGGCAGGCTAGGGATGTGCAGGGGCTGATCGTGACTGGACCAATGGCCTTGAGTATTGAGATCCAGGTGGGCTCCCTAACCCAGATCCAAAGCTTTAGGAGACTGGGGGACTCCTTCCTGCACCAATGTGGGATCTTGCCACCAGGTGAGAGATGACAGTACACTGTCCGGAACCCTGATCACCCATGCTGTGCTGGTTGGGGGCATAGACCGACGCCAGCCACGACTGTAGGGGCCTGAGGCAGAGTCGCACATGCCAGACCATGTAAGTACATGCTGCCATGTGACCCAACAGTCTCAGGCAGGTGGTGGGCGGTGGTGAGTGGTTTGGCACACAGAGACGAGATGAGGTCCACCATGGCTTGGAATTGAGTCTCAGATAGGAAGGCTCTGGCCCAAGTGGAGTTGAGTACCACCCCAATTAAATTCTATACTTTGCACTGGGGTGAGGGTTGACTTTGTCATTTATTATTAGGCCCAGGTTGCAGCAAGTGGAAAAGACCAGATTGAGATGCTTCCATACCTGATCCACACCTTATCAAAACAGTCGTTGAGGTAAGGGTAGATTTGGACTCCTTGACATCGCAGGTAAGTGGCCACTGGTGCTATACGCTTAGAACACTTTTGGGGCCAATGAGAGACCAAAGGGCATCGCTGTGAACTGAAAACGGTGCTGGCCCAATGTGAAATGGAGGAAATGCTGGTGCCTTAGCAAGATGAATATATGGAAGTAGGCATCCTTTAAACTGAGGGATGTGTATCAGTCTCCTGGATCCAGGGAGGGATTAATGGAGGCCAGGGAGACCATACAAAACTTCAACATTGAGAGACTTGAGGCAACATAGGTCTATAATAAGTCTGAGGCCCCGCTTTTGCCTTCGGAATTAGGAAGTAGCAGGAGTAAAATCCTCTTTTTTCCATGTTTTGTGAAACCTTTTCCACTGCCCCTAGGCACAGGAGGTTTTAGATTTCCTGAACAAGGAGAAGGGTCTCTGAAGACGGACGGGGAAGGGGGGGGTGGAAGGGTTGGTCAGCTATAAAGTGCAGGGTTGCCCGATAAGACAGTATCAAGCACCTGGAGGTCTGAGGTGATATGAGTCCAGGCCAACCAGAAAGGATGAAGGCAGTTGAGGAAGATGGGGAGCAGATCTGGTGCACTGACTGGGGTGTCATCCTCAGGCGCACCCTCAAAATAACTCCTTTTGGCTGCCCTTGTCCCTGGAAGGACTAGGCTGGGCAGGTAGATGAGATGACTACTGGTGGTGTTGCTTAAAACCCATTGTGATGCTCTGTAACTTGGGACGGGGGAGGGGGAACACCCTACACCCCCATGTTCATCCTTATGAGATGCAAAGGAGGTCATGTTGGGTGTCTTCGGAAGGCTCATGATGCACTGAGCATTGTTATAGTAATGTTATAGGTGTAATTTCATGTATATAGTTGTGAGGCTGAAAATGTGTCCTCATGGCTTAAAACAAGCCCAGGAAAAACTCCAAGAGCAGAGGGGTAGTTCACACCTCATCAGGGGATGTATGGGACAAACCCAACCCAGTCTTACAGGAACAGAGGACACTGGCCAAGGCAGCAACAAAATCTGTTGGACTCTCAACTGAGTCACCCCCCTTCCTTTGGTCAGTTTGGGACAACAATGAGGTAATGCTCACCTGACTCTGAAGGGGGAGGGGGACAAAGCCAAGAGGGAAGAACGAACATGATAAAAAGGAGATGTTTGACATGCTCTTCCTCTCTCTTCCACCTCCATCTACAGACATTAAAACCAAGTGACTGAAGCGCTGATCAAAGAGGAGAGCCTGGCTGAAGGGCAACCAGCCAGCCTGTGCTGTGAAACATCTAAGTTTGTAAGGGCACTGAAAGTGGTTAAGATCAGCTTAGAATGCTTTTTGCTTTTAATTTGACCAAATCTGACTTGTGCTTTGACTTCTAATCACTTAAAAGCTATCTTTGTAGTTAAATTTGTTTATTCTACCTGAATATTGTTTGACTTTAGCAAAGCTTTTGACACGGTCTCCCACAGTATTCTTGTCAGCAAGTTAAAGAAGTATGGGCTGGATGAATGTACTATAAGGTGGGTAGAAAGTTGGCTAGATTGTCGGGCTCAACGGGTAGTGATCAATGGCTCCGGTCTAGTTGGTAGCCAGTGTCAAGTGGAGTGCCCCAGGGGTCGGTCCTGGGGCCAGTTTTGTTCAATATCTTCATAAATGATCTGGAGGATGGTATGGATTGCACTCTCAGCAAATTTGCGGATGATACTAAACTGGGAGGAGTGGTAGATACGTTGGAGGGCAGAGATAGGATACAGAGGGACCTAGACAAATTGGAGGATTGGGCCAAAAGAAACCTGATGAGGTTCAATAAGGATAAGTGCAGGGTCCTGCACTTAGGACGGAAGAACCCAATGCACAGCTACAGACTAGGGACCGAATGGCTAGGCAGCAGTTCTGCGGAAAAGGACCTAGGAGTGACAGTGGACGAGAAGCTGGATATGAGTCAGCAGTGTGCCCTTGTTGCCAAGAAGGCCAATGGCATTTTGGGATGTATAAGTAGGGGCATAGCGAGCAGATCGAGGGACGTGATCGTTCCCCTCTATTCGACATTGGTGAGGCCTCATCTGGAGTACTGTGTCCAGTTTTGGGCCCCACACTACAAGAAAGATGTGGATAAATTGGAGAGAGTCCAGCGAAGGGCAACAAAAATGATTAGGGGTCTGGAACACATGACTTATGAGGAGAGGCTGAGGGAACTGGGATTGTTTAGTCAGCAGAAGAGAAGAATGAGGGGGGATTTGATAGCTGCTTTCAACTACCTGAGAGGTGGTTCCAGAGAGGATGGTTCTAGACTATTCTCAGTGGTAGAAGAGGACAGGACAAGGAGTAATGGTCTCAAGTTGCAGTGGGGGAGGTTTAGGTTGGATATTAGGAAAAACTTTTTCACTAGGAGGGTGGTGAAACACTGGAATGCGTTACCTAGGGAGGTGGTAGAATCTCCTTCCTTGGAAGTTTTTAAGGTCAGGCTTGACAAAGCCCTGGCTGGGATGATTTAATTGGGGATTGGTCCTGCTTTGAGCAGGGGGTTGGACTAGATGACCTCCTGAGGTCCCTTCCAACCCTGATATTCTATGATTCTAAGCAGTGTGTTTGGTTTGAAGTGTGTCAGAGGCTCCCCTTGGGATAACAAGCCTGGTACATATCAATTTCTTTGTTAAATTGATAAACTCATAAGCTTGCAGCATCCAGTGGGCATAATGGGACACTGCAAGACAGAGGTTCCTAGGGTTGTGTCTGGGACTGGAGATATTGGCTAGTGTTGTTTGGTTGCACAATCCAAGGAGCAGCTTACATGCCAGAGGCTGTGCGTAAACAGCCCAGGAGTGGGGGGGCTCTCACAGCAGAGTAGGGTAAGGCTGGCTCCCAGAGTCAAGGATTGAAGTGACCTAGCAGATCACCAGTCTGGATAACACTGGACGGGAACATCACGACCATCTTTGTCCTTTTTGTAGGAGCTGAAACGAGGGGTACCCCAAGACCTCGACAACGGCAGAGGGCAGAACGGCTTTCTAGCCTGCTGAGGAGTATCCAGGCCCAAGGAGCAGAGGGTGGCCTGAAAGTCTAAGGCCATGGAGTCTTGCATCAGTTAGCTCCAAGAAAGCTCTGTTCCCTCAAAAGGGAGGTCCTGGAGAGAGTTGTTTGCATGGCTATCGCAGAGGTGACCACCCTGGGACACTGAGTCTGTGGCATCCCAGGCCATCTGGAGTACCACCTTGCCCTCTTCCACCAGAGTGGCAAATTCCTGCACCTGATCCTGTGGGAGGTTCTCTTTGAACTTGCTGATGGAGTCCCACAGGTTGAAATTGTACCTGCCAAGTAGGTCCTGATCATTAGGGACCTTAAATTGGAGGCTGGCTGTTGAGTAAATTTTTCTGCCAAAAACATCCAACCTCTTGGCATCTTTATTTTTGGGGGTGCCACTTGCCTGTCCCTTTCGTTGACAGTGGACATGACCAGGGACCCTGCAGGAGGGTGTGTGTAAAGGTATTCATCCCCCTTGGCAGGGACATAGTACTTTTCCACCTTCTTGGATGTGGGTGGAACAGAAGATGGGGTCTGCCACACCGACTTGGCAATCTTTAGGACTCCTGGGTGAATGGGCAATGCAACCCAGGCTGGGACAGAGGAGGGAATGACATTGAAGAGGTCATCAGTTTCCTCAGCTAGCTCGTCAACCTCCAAGTTCAGGTTGGCCGCCACCATTTTAAGTAGGGCTTGGTGCTCCCTGAAGTCATTGCGGGTGAGGCTACAGGTTTGCGAGGGCCCTGCCACTGCCTCATCTGGGGAAGACGACGACAACTCCAGAGGGTATCGCTGGGGCCTCCCACGAAGTCACCGCTTCTGATTTGGTCCCTTGCTCTGACATCAGTCCCGGCTGTGCCAGAGGTAGCTTGTGCGATGCAGCTTGGGCGATGCAGCTTGGGAGGAGCAGTGGGAGTACAGTGCCAGCATAACAGGCACCCCTCATGGGTTCCAGTATTGCCACTGGGCAGGCCATTGTCCTTGACCCCTTGCTGGTGCTGCATGCGCCTTGGTGGTTCCTGGCTCAGAGACAATTCACCCTTTACAGGGGAAGGGCTGAAGTGTCCCTGCGACCGGGACCACTGTCCTTCTGGTGACCAGGGCAGGGCTGTGGAAGACTGAGTCTGTCAACCGACTCTCATTGGCAACTGGTATGGGGAAGGTGAAGGCTGGTGTCTGCCCAAAGAACGGTATCGGAACCCCAGTGACTAGTGCCACAACCAGGAAGGGTCTCGTGCTGGAGGGGGACCGATGCCTGGGAGATCTGTGAGGCGATAGTGCCTGGCATCTTGGCGATCTCTGGTGGGAGGATAGTCGGTACCAGGAGTATGAGGATTGGCTTCGTGACTCCGGAGTTCCATGTCTGGTAGGCGGGGGCCATGGTGTCGGAGATCTGGGCCTCCTGGCTGGAGACAAAGGTTGTGGTACTGGGGTTCTTGGCCATGGCAAAGGGGAATGACACCTGCGTTATGGGAACCAGGGACATTCCACTGCCTTCGGGGTGGTCCCCTAAGAGGCTTGGTCACCTGAACCGGTGTCTTGGCAGGATTTGCCTGTGGGCAGGCTTCAGTGGTGCTGGCCACCGGGCCTGCCTCGGGCACAGATGGCCCTGTGATGGGCTGGGACCCCCTACTGCTCCCTGGAGTTGGGGCACTGGCCAGGCGATGGGGTCTGACCACAGCAGCACCCCTGAAAACCTCCGTTGCAGACACAAGGCCTAGCTTAGGTCCCTCTGCAGTACCAGTGAAGGGGAAGAATGTCAGGTGGATTCTGGTGCTGGCAGCGTACTGAGTGCTGATGCTGAAGTACCAGGACTCTGATACTGGGTGTAGAGTGGCCTTCATGAGGAGGGCCCTCAATTGAATGCCCCGCTCTTTCTGAGTTTGGGGACAAAAGGTTTTGCAGATCCAGGACTTGTCTTTTCTATGGGACTCCCCAAGGCATTTCAAACAACTCTCGTGAGGGTCACAGATGGGCATTGGCCACCTGCACTCAGAACACCGCTTGAAGCCTGGGAAGCAGGGCATGCCCCACTACAGGACAAAGTCCCACCTGGGACTCCAGCAACTACTAAAACACTTTACAGCTAACTAAGCACTCTACTAAATAACAAAAGAGAATGATCTAAACAGTGAAGCATCGCTAATGCTCTTGCTAAGCAAGACCAGGTGCTCCAACCAACCATCCTGGGCAGTAAGAAGGAACAGAGAGTGTAGGGCTGGCGGCGCCTGTTATACCACCACATGAGCATGGCACTCCACAGGGTGCCACAGCTAGCCCTATGGATACCACTAAGGCAAAAATCTTTGACAACTGTGCATGTGTGCACACCTAGAATGGAATAGATGTGAGCAAGCACTCAAAGAAGAAACCTAGATATAATATATTTTTTAAAAGTTACCATAGGGATAATTACTCTAGCCAGGACAGGTTAGGTATTTTAGAACTCTCTACTCAAAGAATTAAATTTAAGCATGAGAGAAAAAATTATGAAATGCATAGACCAGTCAAAAAACTGCACTTTGAAAGAATAAAATTACAGAGATTATATGTGCATTGCAGGAAGTACCAAGAAGTAACAACAATCAATAACACAAATATATGTTGGGAGGTGAGTGTGATGGAGACTGTGTGTGTGTGAGAGAGAGACACAAAAACTGAGTGTATGTGTGAGTAACAGCACTGACTCACCAGCATGGTGGCTCCTGCTGGTCAGTCCAGGAATTAGCTCATCCAGCTCAGGAGCACCCTCCTCTGGCCAATTTCTCCCCTACCCTTACCTGCCCCTCTGTAGTCCTTTTATCTCCACCAGTTCAGGCCCCGCATCCCTCCCAGACCACCTTACCTTGGGATACTGCCCCACAGCAGTGTCCCCACACTCTGTGTTTCCCCTCCCAGAGGAACCCCAACCCCCCTATACCCACCTTTCCTCAGTGGCTACTGCCAGTCATTATCTAGTCCCTTCTCTCAGGGGCAAACTGCAGTCTGAAGTGGCCACTCATCACTGGCAAGGGGGTTAGACTTGCTGCCTTTTCTTGCTCTGGCTGTCTCCCTGCAGCCCTAGTACCTCCTCAGGCCTTTGCCGCAAGGCCTCAGCCTGGGAAGTTGCCAGGCCAGAGCTCCCCAGCTCAGCTCCCCTTTCCCAGTACTGCTCTATTCAAGGTACCCTTGTCTCTACCAGGCAGCTAGATCCTTCTTGCTCCACTGCTGGAGCAAGACTCTCCTCCTTCTCCCCAGGAGCCCTTCTTATACTGGCCCAGCTGGGCTGTGATTGGCTGCCTCAAGCCCGCTTGTGATTGGCTCCCCGGAGCAGCCCTTTCCCAGGGCTGATTTTAACCCCTTCCAAACTGGGGTGGGGTGACCACCCTGCTATAGTGAGACAGAGAGACTGTGTGTGTGTGTGTGAGACAGAGAGAGATACACACATATACAGAGACTCTGTGTGTGTGTGTTGGCTGCTAAGGAAGTCTGAGAGACAGTTTGCTGTCTCTTTAAGGCACTCACCAGAAAGCTTGTTCAGACTGCAGCACCTGCCAGCAGCAGGGGTGGCAGGTTTGTATAATTTTTGGTGGTTCCCTGAATGGGTCCAAGTCGCACCCTGCCCTCCCCCCTCCCCCACACCTGCTTAAGGCTCTGGGAGGGAGTTTGGGTGTGGGAGGGATGTGGGCTCTGGGATAGAGTTTGGGTTCTGTGGCGGGGGTGAGGGAGAGGCTCTGGGATGGAGTTTGGGTGTTGGGTGCAGGCTCTGGGCTGGGACAGGGTTGGAGTTCAGGACAGGGTGTGAGAGGGGGCTTGGGGTGCTGGGTGCAGGAGAGGGTTGGGGTGCTGGCTCTGGGAGGGAGTTTGGGTCCTGGTGGCAGGCTCTGGGCTGGGACAGAGGGTTGGAGTGCAGGAGGGGTGTGGGGCATGGGAATGGGCCAGGAATGAGGAGTTTAGGGTACAGCAGGCAGGCTGCCCCGGGGCTGTGGCTCAGGGCCAGACAGGAGGACATCCTGCAGCCCTCTCCCTGCCAGCAGCAGCGAGCTCTGGGGGAGGACCAGGCCCCCCCCAGCACGATACTCACCCAAGCCCCCCCAAGCTGCTGCTCAGGTGGTCTAGCCAGTATAAGCCCCTCCCCCATGGCGTTGCCTGCCAGAGTGGGGAGGACTTCCATGCACCGCCTTCCCTCCTCCCTCCACAGGCATAGCAACCGCCTCAGCCTGCCCCCTTGTAGCCGGCAGCGGCTGGCGAGGGAGCACAACACGGAGCTGCAGGGGGCAGCTGCCCACTGCTCAAGGCAGGCAAAGACACTCGGGGAAGGCGTGCGGGGGTGACAGGTGGGGCCCTGAATTTGCTGAAGGCCAGGCACCACGGGGCCCATACAACTCCCCGTCCCTGGCCAGCAGCTCCGTCCAGCTCTTGAGCTCTGTTCCCCCCTCCCCTGTTCTGCGATGATGGGGTACATGGGTGGGGGGATGGGGACACCCTGACATCAGCACCACCCTCCTCCTCCCCTGACTCTGCACAGCAAGCAGGAGGGTCCCAGGAGCAGCTGGCCAAGGGCTCCAAGGCAGAGGGCAGGAGCAATGCAGCTGCAGAGCAGTGGGGGGAGAGGGGGTGCTCTGCTAATCAAGTGTGTGGCACTTGATTGATTCTTGGGAGGCCGCATGGCCACGCAGCTTAGAGGGAACACAGGACACCAGTAGTAGCTGTGCTTGCTGTGCCTTTATTACCACCAGGAGTGAGCTATCAGCCAAAATCACCACTGCCTGTGGAAAATAGAGCTAATATTCAGTGCCATTATCCTAGGCACATACTCATGGAATCAGGGCTGAAATTTTATTGTTTCATGCAACCAAAATTCTCCCCTGCTCTGCCTGCTCACCGAGTGGGCCATATTCAGCATGGTTGGTGCTGGAGAGCAGTGCTGAAGTGTCAGTAAGCATGTCTTATTAAAAGTTTACATGGGAATAAGGGAAGGGAGTTTTGAAACTTACGTTTCCCTTTGTGTTGTCACTGTAAATCTAATGATACATCTGTCTGTTTTTATCAGCAGTTGCTGCCATTGCAGCCTTGAGGGGTTCCCCTCCACACCTGCAGAACACTTGGCCCTGATGAGGAACAGAAAGAGGACTAGGGAGGACATGGTCAGTGAGATCTGGCAAGCCAGTGTGGCACTGGACCACAAACAACAGGAAAGCAGTGGGCGATGCATCAGGACATAATAGATCTTTTCAGGCAACAAACCCAGATGCTGCAGACCCTGGTTGATCTACAGATCCAAAAATTCTAGATTCCCCACCCTTTGCAATTCTTGGAGAACTCCATGGTAGCAGCTCCCTATGCTCCCCAACAAACCATGTGGCATCATGGGCCACATCCTTACCCCTTCCGCTCCATACCAGGTGACAGAAAAGAAACCCCTAGCTTCATATACACTGACCCGAGAGAACCACAGTTGATGTATGTGTAGCCACAGTGGAATACATTTGTGTACTAAAATGGACCAAAATGTTTGCTGCTTTTCCAATTTTAAAGGTCCATTCTGTTAATTTATGTTAAAAGTTTGTGTTGCATTGCTTCCTGTTTTTTGCCATTGTTTTTCTGCACTGTTTTTTGCCACTCAATAAACTTCAATTTTTGGAGAATAAAATTATTTGTATTACTTCACAACATGTATTGCAGAATGCATAGGAGTACTAAACCCTCACAATACTTGTAAATTTACAGGAAGCACCACAGCACTCCTAGGTTCAGGCAAATGGGTGAGGTAATGCCTTTTATTGGACCAACTTCTGCTGGTGAGAAAGACAAGCTTTTGAGCTTACACAGAGCTCTTCTTCAGGTCTGAGAAACTAACTCACTGCTAAATACAAGGTGGAACAGATTGTTTAGCATTAGTTAACACATATTTCAAGGGACGATTCACAGTGAAGTGCCCGTTAACACCCCTCTAATCATAGGTAGGACGGGGGTGGGGAAACAGCTGGGAGATGGTTGTTAGTGGGTTACAGAATGTTGTAATAAGCCGTAAATGTGGTTCTCTATTCAGTCCATGATTTTTAGTATCTAGTAAACTTGAATTTAAGCTTCCAGGCTCATCTTTGGAAAATGTTGTGCAGATTTCCTCTGAGCATGAGGACTGATAGGTCAGACTTTGAGTGATCACTTTGTGAAAAGTTTTCACCAACAGGTGTTTTTCGTCTTTTGTCATTTTCCTCTGTGTGTTTGTTTGAGAGCATAGTGATTGTTTGGTTTCACCCACATAGTTGCTATTGGGGCATTTAGGTACACGACATATTGTGATAGGCATGTGTAGGACCCTTGGATCTTGAAAGGTATGTTGTGGAGGGTGTTGATCATTGTGGCAGGCCTGGGCGGCGCGTGAACCGCTGGCTGGGGGAGGCTAGCCTCCAGCCCTGCCCCTACTGCGTCCCCCACCGCCGGAGCCAAGAGCTCCCTCCACCCCAGCCATCAGCTCCCGCACCAGGCTAGTGCCCCCCTTCCCCCAGCCCTGGAACAACAAGCAGGCAGGCAGTGCAGCTGCAGCCACCCCACCCCCCGGCCTCAGCCCCCCCAGCCCTGGAGCATAGGGAGGGCAGGTGGCGCGGCCAAAGCCGGTGCCACCCCACAAGGAGACTGGAGTCGTGCCGAGCAAGCAGGAGGGAGGGTCCTGGGGGCAGAGCATGGGCAGGGCTACACCTGCCTGTTTGGGGAGGAACAGCCTTCCTCAGCCTATGATACCCACCACCCGTGGTGGCTGTGGAGATATGTCTGCAGGTTTTGCATCTGTTGTTCTGGCAGGATCTGGCACTGCTTTGAGTTGGTGTATCCTGGTCTGTGGGGAGCTTGCTTCTGATGATGAGCTTGGAGAAATTGGGGGGTTGTTTGACACAGCTACATCACTGCATAGATTAGGAAAATACAGTCATATTTATACGTCAAGCACCACACAGTTCCTAACAGCACCCAAAGCTCCAGGCCCAAAGAACAGTCTAGCACAGAACACTATCTGAAGGGGATGGAGCTCTGCTGTTCTCAGTGGTGGCAGATGACAGAACAAGGAGCAATGGTCTCAAGTAGCAGTGGGGGAGGTCTAGGTTGGATATTAGGAAACACTATTTTACTAGGAGGGTGGTGAAGCACTGGAATGTGCTTCCTAGGGAGGTGGTGGAATCTCTGTCCTTAGAGGTTTTTAAGTACCGGCTTGACAAAGCCTTGGCTGGGATGAT
Source organism: Natator depressus (assembly GCF_965152275.1). Classification (NCBI taxonomy): domain Eukaryota; kingdom Metazoa; phylum Chordata; order Testudines; family Cheloniidae; genus Natator; species Natator depressus. The sequence continues at coordinate 207,504,280 of NC_134234.1, read as the reverse complement.
TTAGTTGGTGTTGGTCCTGCTTTGAGCAGGGGATTGGACTAGATGACCTCCTGAGGTCTCTTCCAACCCTAATATTCCATGATTCTATGACTACTGTGGCTGACCATTAAAATGTTCTTTCAAAGCCTCCCTCAACTACATAGCTCCACATTAAGCTCTTGTGATGGCCCTTGTGTCTGGCTGTTTAAAGTCAGCAGACAATAGTTCCACCTCCATTCTGGGAGCAGCTTTTCCTTCTTTGACTCATAGATATTATGCAGGACACAAGAGGCAGCTATAACCATTGGGATATTTACTCTCACTGAGATCCAACCTAGTATGTAAACACCACCAGCATCCCTTCAACCCACCAAAAGCACATCCAACTGTCATTCTGCATCTGCTGAGCTGGTAATTGATTCTGTCTTTGGTGTTATTGAGGTGGCAGGTGTACAACTTGATGAGCCTGGGAAGCAAGGGGTAGGCTGGGTCCCCCAGAATCAGAACTGGTTTTTGCATATCACCAATAATAATCTCAGGGTTCGGGAAGAATGTCCCTGCTTGAAGCTTTCTGAACAGTCTTGCGGGTTTTTTTTCCTACTAATATTTTATTAATTACACACACACATACACAAAGAGGAAAAAACAAATAATTATGCATACACTTCTCATAATCTATAACTTCTCATAATATATTAACCATTTGCTACCTAATCTTAGCTATACATAAAACATTTAATTATATATCATGAATTATTAAAATATAAAATCAAATATTTGTATTACACAATTTACAAACAGAATTCATTTAATAAAATCCAACTAGTTAAAGAAAAATTATTAAGATAAAGAATAGAAGCAAATTTCAGAGGAGAGGGATAGATACAGAGAGGGAAGGAAGTGGGTAAAGAGGAGAGGAAAGCGAGGGGGAGGAGGGGGACATGCATTTAACAGGATCATTCAGATACTTCCAGGAACTCATCCCATATCTCTGAAAATTTTTCTTCGATATTTCTGTTACGGTATACAATTCATTCCATGGTGGCCAATATTATGAAGTCTACGCTCCAATCTTCAATTGTTGGTCCATTAGTCTTTTAGCAATTATTAGTGCTCTGTTTAACCAAAGTTTTTCAGATTTATTCAAAGCTTCCAATTAACATCCATTAGGTTTAAAATTGCATGTTTAGCTTGTAACACAATTTTAGTTGACAGGAAAAAATTAAATCTGCAACTAATTTCTGTTCAAAGCATACAGGTGTAGGAACGTTCCCAGAGCATATGGGTTCAGTTAGTACCTATTGAATCACAGTGCCAACATTTTTCTGACTATTCTGAATGGTCAAAGAGGGGCCCAATGCATCCTCTATATGATTTTCTGCTGGCTTAATCTTAAATGGAGGTCCAAGGAACAGTTTGGAGCACTGACTAAAATTTGTTTCCATTGGTTAGCAGAGAATAATTGGCCTAGTTCCTCCTCCTATTTCTTTTATAGGGAATCTGTGTTTAATTCAAATTTGCTGGCCAGGTGTGCATATAGTGTTGTCCTAGGTCTTGGCAATCAGGATAATATTTGGAGAAATGAAAGCAGTTCACATGGATCAGGGGTAGTGCAGGCATCAGGGCCAAATAGATGGCATGTTTCAAGTGGATAGATTGCTACTCCTTCTTAGTCTCTGGATTGAACCTTTCTTTTGATATTGTAAAAGGATGGAAAGTATCATTTTCAATAAACTGACTGATGGTCAATATTTCTTTCCTAATCCAATATGGCCAGAGACACCAAACTGAAGACAGAGATCCCCCAAGGGTTACCTCCTGGGTCAGCCCTGAAAGCCATTTCAAATTGACAGATCACTACAACTCTGTCACTTTTAGGATTTAGATGGTAACTCATTTCTGTGTATACATATGCTTGCTTTAATCTTTAAATAACTCATTTCTTTTTCCTAGTTAATAAACCTTCAGGTAGTTTTTTACAGGACTGGCTACAGGCTCTGTCTTTGGTGTAAGATCTAGGGTACCAGTCGATCTGGGGTAAGTGACTGGTCTCTTAGGACTGGAAGCAACCTGAATATGGTGTGATTTTTGGTATAAGTGACCATTATCACTAAGCCCAGTCTGCTTGAGTAGCAAGGTAGACTGGAGAGTCTAAGGGGACTGTTGGACTCCATGGTGAAACTGTTATAGTAGATCCAGGAGTTCACATCTGTTACTGGTTTGGTGACATCTAATTATAGAACATACCACCAGTTTGGGGTATCTGCCCTGTTTTTGACAGTCTGTCCTGAAGTAGGAATTCATAGTCGCCAGCCACTCCAGACAGTGTGACAATCACACTGGTCCCTCCTGGCCTTGGAATCTGTGAATCTTCTGGCTTGGGAATATATGAATTGTCAGTAGTGAGTGGGCTGTCTCATTTGATGTTAGCTCTTAAGAGCCACTGTGTTTGCAGGCTCTCTCCAGTAGTGGATTTTTTCTGAAGCACTCTCATTAAAGATGGCACTGAGGGAAAGTTGGAAACTCAAGGCAACATCTAATATGGTCTGTGAAAACTTTATATCCCATCCACAAGTGAGTAAACCCATTTTCCTGACATGTCAGAATGCCTGACAGCCTGGCTTATTCATATGATTAAAAAACAAATAAAATTCACTTACAAATAACTTCCTCTTGTAGGAGCAGCAGTGATCTGTATGCTCTGTATAACCTGTATGTTCAAAAGGTCTGTTACACCTTCCCCCTCGCCCCTCTGTCTCTTCTCCTTTGAATAACTGTGAAGTGACTTACCCCCTCCCTCTCCCTCTTGGAATGCTTGTGGGATGAATGGGCTGCTTGAACAGCTGGAAGATCAGAAGAGCTCCAAGGCAGACAAGGTGTCTGGCACTCTGATTAGGCAGCGATCACACGCCCAATGCATGGACACTGCCCGAGGTGGAGTGTGACCAACCAGACGTGGCCAAGTTATCTCTAGTTGCAGGTCATGAGGAGCAGGTCCTTAAAAGGGGAAGGGGCCATGTGCTCAGGAGTGCACTCGAAGATTGTACCTCCCGTGAAGGCCCTTCGCCCGGACCGCCTGGCCAGTGGTTCGCCGTGTTGCATTCCATCATGCCTCGGGAAGACTTACCTTCGCTGCGCTGTGGGACACTTACCTTGAAGGATCCTGACCTCTCCAGTGACGTGCCTGTCCTGGGAGCGTGAGTATGCGAGTGTGAGTGTGATCCCCTCTCCCTTATTTTCAGCTTAGCTATCAGTATAACAAATGTGCTGCTTTCTGCCAAACTCTGGTGGGTGATTAGTCCTCCCTAAGCTTACTAGCTGGCCCAATTTTGGGTAACACTTCCTTACGATTGAGTTAAGGTTGCTGCTCAACCAACAGCCTTCTGCTTCTTCTACCTTTCTGAAATGTGGGATCTCAGATCCCCAAACTCAAACATTAGAAAACCTGAAATGCTTAGTTAAGCTCTCCTATCCCACAAATCCTTGGCAAGAACTACACAGATCATGCTCGACACACTGAACTGATTGTTTCCAGCTTCACAACCACAATGAAAGAGGGTAAATATGCATTACGAGTTTTCCTAAAATTAGTTTCCCAGAGTTTAGGGAAATATTAATCACTTCAAAAGGGACAAGTTTGGCATTTTGAAGTCCCACATCTTGATAGGATACAATAAAAAGTCACTGCTGTGTGACAGCATCATCATCCTTTTTAATTAAGATTTTTTGTAAGTGAATTTATCCAAGAATTCTGAAGGAATTGAAGAATTAAAAGGGGCTCATTAAAACCAGCTATTGTAATGGGGGTCCTGGAAAGAAGCAAATGCAGCTAATTTTATTAAAGAGGCTAGGGATGAGCCAGGAATTAGCAGTATCTCAGACTCAGGAAAATTAACAGAATTGTAAATCACTTAGACAAACACGATATGTTAGGGACTATACACTACAGTGTCTACAAAGGAAAACCACATTTCTAATCTATTTGAATTTTTTGGATGTGTCAGCAAAATAGTTGATAAAGGAAGAACCAGTTTCTATAATTTGTTTGGATTTTCAGAAAGTTTTTAACAAAGTCCCATGTCAGAAGCTACTAAGGCTTGTCTACACAGTAGTGTAATGCACTCTACGGGGGTGTGATTTTTAAAGTGCACTAACATGCTGCACATTAGGTTGTCTGTGTAGACTCTGCTGCTCTGCACTAAAGGTTCCCTAGTGTGCTTTAACACTATTTCAAACAGCACTACATTAAAGCACACCAGCAGGGTCTACACAGACCAATTAATGTGCAATATATTGGTGCACTTTAAAAATCACACCCCCATAGAGTGCATTACCCCACTATGTAGACAAGCCAAAGAAAACTAAATAATCATGGGATGAGATATGAAGTTCTGTCATGCATTAGAAAGCAGCTAAGAGAGAAAACAAAGAGAAGAGAAAAAGAGTTAATTTTCATTAGCAGTGGGGTGCCCAGTCTCTGTACATGGACCATTATTGCTTAATATATTGATACAATTTCTGGAATAGGAAGGTGAGCAGTGAGGTTACAAAACTTTGCAGATTACACAAAATTATTGTGTAAACTGAGTTTACTCAAGACCAGAGAGTATTATGCAGAACATCAGAGGAACCAAAACAAGGTAGACCAGGTAGCACCATGAAATTTAGTGCATACCAATGCAATATAATGCACACTAAAATAAATAATTTGAACTTCTCATATACCTTGTAGGGTTCTCAATTAATTGTAACTACTCAGGGAAAATACTTAAGCATTGAAGTCATAGATTTTAAAGACCAGAGTGACCATTATGACCACCTACCACAACCTTGACCCTGACCTCCTAGGGAAGCTGCCTTCCATGACCCTCCTTACCAAACTACCTCCTTTGAGCCCAAGACATTACTACACCAAACATTAACAACTAAATGCTAGATCAGGGGTCGGCAACCTTTCAGAAGTGGTGTGCCGAGTCTTCACTTATTCACTCTAATTTAAGGTTTCGCATGCCAGTAATACATTTTAACGTTTTTTAGAAGGTCTCTTTCTATAAGTCTATAATATATAGCTAAACTATTATTGTGTGTAAAGTAAATAAGGTTTTTAAAATGTTTAAGAAGCTTCATTTAAAATTAAATCAAAATGCAGATCCCCTCCGGACCAGTGGCCAGGACCCGGGCAGTGTGAGTACCACTGAAAATCAGCTCGCGTGCCATAGGTTGCCTACCCCTGTGCTAGATTGAGGGAGCTAGTGTTAAGGTGGCAGTACGTGGTCTGGGGCTCATGGCAGTTCTGGTAATGGTAAGGTGAATGCCTTTGGGCAGAGGAGTAGAGAGTATGTTCTGAAAATGATTAGGAGGCTGGGGCAAATGACTTATGAGGAGAGACTGAAGGAACTGGTCTTATTTAGTCTGCAGAAAAGAAGATTGAGGGGGGATTTGATAGCATCCTTCAACTACCTGAAGGGGGATTCCAAAGAGGATGGAGCTCAGCTGTTCTCAGTGGTGCCAGATGACAGAACAAGGAGCAATGGTCTCAAGTTGCAGTGGGGGAGGTCTAGGTTGGATATTAGGAAAAACTATTTCACTAAGAGGGTGGTGAAGCACTGGAATGAGTTACCTAGGTAGGTGGTGGAATCTCTTTCCTTTGAGGTTTTTAAGGCCCGGCTTGAGAAAGCCCTGGCTGGGATGATTTAGTTGGGGTTGGTCCTGCTTTGAGCAGGGGGTTGGACTAGATGACTTCCTGAGATCTCTTCCAACCCTAATCTTCTATGATCCCATGATTCTTGCTGTATATTCCATCTGAATCATTATGGAGACAATGAAAACCTCTGCTCACTGTGCTGCAACTGTCAAAAAAGACAACGAAATGTAAAGAATGGGATGGAAAAAAATACTGACACTATTGTGCAATTACATAAATGAATGGGACACCTTCACCTGGAACATTTTGTTAATTCAGGCTACCATATCTCAAGAATGATATGGAAGAAATAGAGGAAATTCAGTGATAAAAGACCAGAAGAAACTTCCATGAGACTGAAAAGACTGGGACTGTTCAGTTTAGCAAAGAGATTAATGGAGGCAACCAGGCTAAAGGTACCAAGGCTAATGAGCAACCTAGTGAAGGTAAATTGGGCACCCATATTTACTCACTCATATAATAACAAGGGACAGTCAGTGAAATAGAAAGGCAGCACATTTAAAACTGACAAAAGGAAACTTTACTGCCCCATGAGTTCATGGAGACCAAGAGCCTAGCAGAGGGGTTTCCCTCATTCTGTAGAGAGGGCCAAGTTCTGTTTTTAATTATGGTGTGTGGGCTGGGATATAAACTTAGGATAAAATATTTGCCTCCATCCACAGCTGATCTCCCGTTGACAACAGTGAGAACTCTCCACAGAAAACCAGGGTAGAAAGTTAATGTAGAAACTAATCTTTTCATTATCTATATTTGTTCAATGCCTTACTCTGAGTAATACTGAATGAGACAATAAATTCTGCTCCCTTTTCTCTACCATCCTCCATTCTTTCTTTGTCTCCTGCTTCTGTCCTTGGGACTTTTCTTCTTTCATATTTCTGTATGTCCTTCCATGCAGTATCCTCCCAGTGGGTTTTATTCCCGTTCATCTTCTAAAATTATTGGAAATGAAATAATTGACATTTAAAACATAATGATTAGGCTTTAATGTTAACACACCATTGATAATAATGGAAGGTGAGGAAGTTTACACATTTGAGTTTTTGTTTTAGGCTGTCTGCAGCCTCAGGATGACATCCCTATAACAGTTTACATTCAGGTCACATTTTCAATGTTTTATCTGAGGACAAGAAATGTATTTAAAAAACTAAAACGTAAATTGTGCAGAATGTGAGTGTACTGTGCACACCACATACATCAGCGTGGCCAGGTATTTCACACTTCTACCGCTATAACTCAAAACAGGGTTGGACATCTGATCTTATGTTAGACAGAATACAAAACAAGAGAGATGGTTATTCCGTAATTGTTCACTAGGGAGTTTCCTGCACCTGTCATTGAAGCATCTGGCACTGGTTACTATTAGAGGCTGGATACAGAACAAGATAAACCCTTGGGCTGACCCCGTCTTATGTATCTATACTCTATATATTAATTTATCTGTCTATATCAGAGGTTCTCAAACTGTGATCCATGAACCATTTTGATTTAGTTGGGGATTGGTCCTGCTTTGAGCAGGGGGTTGGACTAGATGACCTCCTGAGGTCCCTTCCAACCCTGATATTCTATGATTCTATGACCACCAATGGTCTGCGAGCTCCATTCAGGTGGTATGAGGATAATTCCCTCTAAGGTGTGCACCTGGGCGGCCGCACACGACAGAATGAAGGGCCATCCTCAAATTAGTGGAGCCATGCCTGGGGCGGCTCCACTAATTAGGTGCCTGGACCCTGCAGAAGACACACATGTAAGGTGAAGACACACCTGTAGAAGACCCTGTAGGAGACACACATGTAAGCCTTGTGGGGGGATAGGAGGTAGGTGAGAGGGGGTAGTGGGGTGAGAAGAGGGGGTGGGGGGAATTTGGGACATGCAGGGCTGTGGTTCCCAGAGAAAGAGGTGACTTTCCCCAGCTCCAGGGCTGTGGCTGCCGGGGAGAGACCCCCCTCCTTCCCAGCCTCAGCTCAGTGGGTGCTGTGGTGGGGGAGAGGCCCCCCCTCCTTCCTAACCCCAGCTCAGGGGCTGCCGTGTCAGGGGAGAGGGCACATTCATTGCATTAGAAAGGTAAGACTACTGATATTAAAATATGAGTTGTGTGCTTTTATTTGTAGAATAAAAAACCAATTATTATGATGTTTTTATTATATAGCGCTTTTATCCAAAGTGTTTTACAATAGTTAGCTAATGGTACAAACAACATTTGGAAAGATCATTAAGTTGTCCACCGAGACCCACAGTAATTTTCAAGTGGTCCATGGAAAAAAAAGTTTGAGAACCACTGGTCTATAGCCATTCAGTCTCTCAATCAGTCATCCACCTCTCCAGGCCTTTCCCCTCTGCCCACCATTTCAGTAGTTACACACACAATATTCAGATGTCCTGCTTACCCCAAAGTTTATTTTTCTTCCTTTTGGTGCCTTTATTTTACTGAATCTGAAATGCAGCAGGCATCGTACTGCGTAGACTAAGTTCTGCGAGGCAAGTACTTTTGGGGTCTTGAGCAGCCTCAAGGGCTTAGTCTACTGACTTTCTGATTCTTTTCATTAAATATCTCCCACAATGCACTCAGTTCAGATGACATGGCTGTGTTAATGTTTCCCTGGGAGCCCCTGTGACCTAAATAGGATGCATGATTCTTGTACTTTAATAAAAAAGTTGGAATTTCAAACCCTTGAAGAAAAGGTATTGCATCCCATTTTCCACACACATACTCCACCTGTTGCGGTAGCTACCCTCTCAATAGCCTCCTGTTTTGTCTGTAGTCACCCCCTTTATACTTTTCTGAGCCTCTTTATCTCTCATCCCTAACAGAGCAGCTGGATGACTACATATAAATCACCTTTTGTACATTTCATATTTCCCTCTTGGTCTCCTGGACCATAACTCATGAGACACCCTTTCCGCCTTGTGACAAGCAAAAAGCTCATTGGCTGTCATTGGTGTGAAGGAAGACAGAAGAGACACTTAGTTCCCAAGGCACCTTGGAATTAGTAGAGAGCTAGTAAAGGGATATGACAGCTGCACTGGGGTCTCCTGTAAAGTGACTACGAAGAGAGGAATGACTGGGGAATAATTTCGAATTTCTATCTAAGAGACAGACCTCAAAGATGGGACTGCAGAGAACTTGTGCCTGTAGTAAAGTACATCTGAACAAGCCAAAACATGTGGTCTGCAAAAAGGTAAGCAAAAGCTCCCAGGCTGCCTCAGGGTCTGGCTGGGCTGCATTGATAGCTAGGCTATGTCAGCTGGTATCTTATTGTCTGCCCTCCTCTCTCTTTCCCCCCGCACAAGGTTACAGCTCCATTCAATCCATTTCCTATATTAATGCTAAATCCCTATCCATCCTCAGATCAAACCACTGATTAAGAGACAATGACTGAATCATCCACTGTCTGAACCAACTAAATACACTGCTCCTGGAGAGCATGAGCCAAGGTCACAAGGTGAGAACAACACCCCTGCACCTGTCCCACCCTGGTAATAGTGCTCACCACCGAGGCTAGGAAAGCATTCCCATCCTCTACTCTCAGTCCTGCATTCTTCCTCTCCCTGGCAGGGTCCCCAACACTTTTGTGAGAGCTCCCCCCAGAAAGTACTAGGGAAATATTTCTACTCTCTTCCCCAGTGCTGCCAGGGCTCTTTAGTCCGATGAAAACTACCCCTCGGGGAGCCTGGGAGGGCCCGAGATGAATCCCGACAGGCACACAGTTGTTTCTGATTGTGACTGGATGACAGGCCAGTCTGGACTGAATTTTCCTTTTCCTTCCCATCATCCCATCCCTCAGGGAGCAGATGGGTAGGATCCCCTGGGGGACTAACATGAAGGGGAAAGGAGTCCAGGAGAGCTGGCTGTGTTTCAAGGAATCCCTGTTGAGGTTACAGGGACAAACCATCCCGATGAGTCGAAAGAATAGTAAATATGGCAGGCGACCAGCTTGGCTTAATGGTGAAATCCTAGCGGATCTTAAACATAAAAAAGAAGCTTACAAGAAGTGGAAGGTTGGACATATGACCAGGGAAGAGTATAAAAATATTGCTCGGGCATGTAGGAATGAAATCAGGAGGGCCAAATCGCACCTGGAGCTGCAGCTAGCAAGAGATGTCAAGAGTAACAAGAAGGGTTTCTTCAGGTATGCTGGCAACAAGAAGAAAGCCAAGGAAAGTGTGGGCCCCTTACTGAATGAGGGAGGCAACCTAGTGACAGAGGATGTGGAAAAAGCTAATGTGCTCAATGCTTTTTTTGCCTCTGTCTTCACTAACAAGGACAGCTCCCAGACTGCTGCGCTGGGCATCGCAACATGGGGAGTAGATGGCCAGCCCTCAGTGGAGAAAGAGGTGGTTAGGGACTATTTAGAAAAGCTGGACGTGCACAAGTCCATGGGGCCGGACGAGTTGCATCCGAGAGTGCTAAAGGAATTGGTGGATGTGATTGCAGAGCCATTGGCCATTATCTTTGAAAACTCGTGGCGAATGGGGGAAGTCCCAGATGACTGGAAAAAGGCTAACGTAGTGCCAATCTTTAAAAAAGGGAAGGAGGAGGATCCTGGGAACTACAGGCCAGTCAGCCTCACCTCAGTCCCCGGAAAAATCATGGAGCAGGTCCTCAAGGAATCAATCCTGAAGCACTTAGACGAGAGGAAAGTGATCAGGAACAGTCAGCATGGATTCACCAAGGGAAGGTCATGCCTGACTAATCTAATCGCCTTCTATGATGAGATTACTGATTCTGTGGATGAAGGGAAAGCAGTGGATGTATTGTTTCTTGACTTTAGCAAAGCTTTTGACACGGTCTCCCACAGTATTCTTGTCAGCAAGTTAAGGAAGTATGGGCTGGATGAATGTACTATAAGGTGGGCAGAAAGCTGGCTAGATTGTCGGGCTCAACGGGTAGTGATCAATGGCTCCATGTCTAGTTGGCAGCCGGTGTCAAGTGGAGTGCCCCAGGGGTCGGTCCTGGGGCCGGTTTTGTTCAATATCTTCATAAATGATCTGGAGAATGGTGTGGATTGCACTCTCAGCAAATTTGCGGATGATACTAAACTGGGAGGAGTGGTAGATACGCTGGAGGGCAGAGATAGGATACAGAGGGACCTAGACAAATTGAAGGACTGGGCCAAAAGAAACCTGATGAGGTTCAATAAGGATAAGTGCAGGGTCCTGCACTTAGGACGGAAGAACCCAATGCACAGCTACAGACTAGGGACCGAATGGCTAGGCAGCAGTTCTGCGGAAAAGGACCTAGGGGTGACAGTGGACGAGAAGCTGGATATGAGTCAGCAGTGTGCCCTTGTTGCCAAGAAGGCCAATGGCATTTTGGGATGCATAAGTAGGGGCATAGCGAGCAGATCGAGGGACGTGATCGCTCCCCTCTATTCGATATTGGTGAGGCCTCATCTCATAGAATCATAGAATATCAGGGTTGGAAGGGACCCCAGAAGGTCATCTAGTCCAACCCCCTGCTCGAAGCAGGACCAATTCCCAGTTAAATCATCCCAGCCAGGGCTTTGTCAAGCCTGACCTTAAAAACCTCTAAGGAAGGAGATTCTACCACCTCCCTAGGTAACGCATTCCAGTGTTTCACCACTCTCTTAGTGAAAAAGTTTTTCCTAATATCCAATCTAAACCTCCCCCATTGCAACTTGAGACCATTACTCCTCGTTCTGTCATCTGCTACCATTGAGAACAGTCTAGAGCCATCCTCTTTGGAACCCCCTTTCAGGTAGTTGAAAGCAGCTATCAAATCCCCCCTCATTCTTCTCTTCTGCAGACTAAACAATCCCAGCTCCCTCAGCCTCTCCTCATAAGTCATGTGCTCTAGACCCCTAATCATTTTTGTTGCCCTTCGCTGGACTCTCTCCAATTTATCCACATCCTTCTTGTAGTGTGGGGCCCAAAACTGGACACAGTACTCAAGATGAGGCCTCACCAGTGTCGAATAGAGGGGAACGATCACGTCCCTCGATCTGCTCGCTATGCCCCTACTTATACATCCCAAAATGCCATTGGCCTTCTTGGCAACAAGGGCACACTGCTGACTCATATCCAGCTTCTCGTCCACTGTCACCCCTAGGTCCTTTTCCGCAGAAAATCTGGAGTACTGTGTCCAGTTTTGGGCCCCACACTACAAGAAGGTGTGGATAAATTGGAGAGAGTCCAGTGAAGGGCAACAAAAATGATTAGGGATCTGGAACACATGACTTATGAGGAGAGGCTGAGGGAACTGGGATTGTTTAGTCTGCGGAAGAGAAGAATGAGGGGGGATTTGATAGCTGCTTTCAACTACCTGAGAGGTGGTTCCAGAGAGGATGGTTCTAGACTATTCTCAGTGGTAGAAGAGGACAGGACAAGGAGTAATGGTCTCAAGTTGCAGTGGGGGAGGTTTAGGTTGGATATTAGGAAAAACTTTTTCACTAGGAGGGTGGTGAAACACTGGAATGGGTTACCTAGGGAGGTGGTAGAATCTCCTTCCTTGGAAGTTTTTAAGGTCAGGCTTGACAAAGCCTTGGCTGGGATGATTTGATTGGGGATCAGTCCTGCTTTGAGCAGGGGGTTGGACTAGATGACCTCCTGAGGTCCCTTCCAACCCTGATATTCTATGATTCTATGATCAGCACCCTCCTCGCCGCTAGCTGGGCAAGGCGTTGCTGCTCCTGGAAATGACCCGGCAGAGCATCCGTACGCTGCGGCAGCAGGCCAGAAACGCGTCCATGGAGCCATCCTCCTTCCCGCACCGGATGGGGCCCAGATCCTAGACGCCTTTACACACACTTCCACGCTCCTCCGAGGAGCGGGGCCCTTGCTCCCCGCTGGGCTGCTGCCCTAGTCTCGCCCCCGACTTGGTCCCTCGGACCTGAAGCCCTCCCGGACCCACTATACGCCGCGCACCGGCTTTTTGCACAGACAAACTGCTCTCTTGTGCGCCTCAGCCAAGCGGCCCCGCGCCCTCCTCCGCCTCGCGACCCGCTTGCGCGCGATCCGCGCCGGCCACTCGCCTCGGGGCCTGACCGTCCGCGGCTGCCCCGGGCCCGCGGCGCGGAGCCGGGCCCGGCCCGTCTGCCCCGCGACCGCGTCCCTCCGACGGGTGCCTGCCTCCGCCTGTACCGTTATCGCCCATCAACGGGCGCTGAGCTCACAGCCCGAGGCAGGGTGGGCGGAGCCTCTAGCCGCGCCCCCGGCCCGACGCGGGCCAGCCGAGCCGTTGCTGGAGCAGGAACGAGCAATAATTCAAAGCGGCGCCTCCCACAGGCGGAAGCGGCCGTGCTCTACCCGGAAGTACTTTCGAGTGGGGAGGAAGTGACGCCTGGTCGGACGGAAGGACAGAAGTTACCCGGTTTCCGGCCCTGGCCGGAAGTGTCTGTGTTTGAGGCCCAAGATGGCGGCGGGGATGTACCTGGAGCACTACCTGGATAGTAAGAGCCAGGGTGGGGCTGGGGCTGGGGGTGGCTCCTGGCGGGGGGTCGTTGCCTGGGGCTGGCCCCGTGGGGAGTGCGTTCGGCTCGGGGAGAAGCGGCGCGCGGGCTTCCGGGGCTCGGCCCGACAGCTTCGAGCGCGCGCGGTCCCGCCCAGGGCGCTGTGGCTGGGACCGAGTCCGGCGAGCCCCCGTGTGCGGCGGGGAGGGGGGTTAAAGCGCGGCGCTGGCGCCGGCGCTGTGGCCCCTTCCCGCGCTCATGGGGTGTCGGGCTCGTCCTGGCGTTGCGGAGCTGTTCCCAGTTCCTGCTCTTCCTGTGCTCTCTGGAGCTTGGCTCGACATGGTTTGGGTCAGTCCCACACACCTGCCCTCGGCGCCAGATCCTGCCTCGGGGTAGGGGTGGGGCTGCTGGCTGCTGCTTCTTCTGCACGTTCTCGTTTGCATCCTTTCCCTGCTGACTTCTCCTTTCATCGCGGTTTATATGTTGAGGGGAAGGTGTAGTTTTTTAGCTTTGTTCCCCTGCCCCACAACACACACTCAATCTGTGGGACTTGTTGCCAGAGGATGTTGTGAAGGCCAAGACTATAACAGGGTTAAAAACAAAAACAAAAAAACCCTAGATAAGTTCATGGAGGACAGGTCTGTCAATTAGTCTGTCTGACTATTAGCTAAGGTGGTTTGGGACACAACGTCATGCTCTGGGTGTCCCTAAACCTCTGAATGGGAGTGGACACTTGATGATTGCCTGGTGGCTTCATTCTGAAGCATCTGGCACCGGCCACTGTCAGAAGACAGGATAACTGGGTTAGATGAACAGTTGGTCTGACCCAGTGTAGCGACTGTTATGTTCAGAAAGCAGATTGTTTGTGCCAGGCTCCTGCAAGAGCTGGCAGCCATACAGCTGGCATTGGTGTGGGTGATGGTTAAGGATATGATTCTTTCACAGAGGTTTCAGAAATCACGGAATCTCTGACTTCCAGCGACCTCCATGACTTCTGCCCACGGCGGCTGGGAGCTGTGGGGTTGCCCCGCCACGTGGCGGTGGGGCCCCCGGAGCTCTGAGCGGGCCCCCACAGATGTCTGGCTGCTGGGTGTGGTGTGGGGACCCTGCAGCTGAGCTTCTGATTTTGTCATGAATATTTTTAGCAAAGGTCACAGACAGGTCACAGTCTTCCATGAATTTTTCTTTGTTGCCCGTGACCTGTCTGTGATTTTAGTGATGGTTTGAGTGAAGAAGAGAGAAAGTAGTTAGATTTCAAGTTCTGTCTCCTATAATTGACAAAAAGCGTATTTTTCTCCGCTCCCCACGGTGTCCCCCCACTCCCTGAGAAAGCAGTAAAGGAGAGTGGACGGTTTACAGTGTTTTTCTCTTCAATATATGGGTGGAGAGGATGGTTGTGAGCTAAATCCAACTATATTTATGATTTTTCTTATACTTGTATGGAGTTTGTTACAGCTGGTTTATTTTTATTTGCATAAATGTTTTAAAATTGTCCTTGCTTGTTTTTTGTTATAGAGAAAGTGGTAATTTTATAGGTGAAGCTGGTAGCACCATCTTTTAAGATTGCCTGATACTTCTCATTATAAGACCCTCACTTTCACTTATAACTTTACCAAACTTGATCCATTTTGGGGGGAAAGTCTTGAGCTGATTTTTTTTTTTTTTTTTTTTTTAAATTTCAGCCAAAATAGTTCAATTGCTTCAGAGAACAAGTCTAGGAGAAAACGTTTTGGCATATCTAAAAAAAGATATGTTAGCAACCTATTCTTTAGAAATTGCTAGCATGTGTTAGGTTAGGGACTTGAAATTTGGCAGGGAAGTTGCTGTGGTTGTTAGGATTGTGCCTTTTGCCATCCGGGAGAAAATTCACCCAAATGTGGCCAAGTTGCAAGTCGGGGGGGGGGGGTGGAGGGTGGAGGAATCTGTTTGCACATGCTCAGTATAAACTTGTTGGAACTTAACAGCGAAATTCTCTGAAAATTCCTTGAGTACTGAGTATACTCTAGCTTGGGGCTGCAGGGGCCAAACAGCACTTCCCTGCAATTGCCACTCTTTGCTGCTGTGGGACAGGAACTAAGAGCAGAGAGACTGTCTCCCCTGCAGTCTCAATTCTCTCCCCTCTGGGTCCAGGCAGTGTGGAGAAGGAAGCTGCCTGAATTTAAAGCAGACAGGACAAGAACCAGACTTGGGGAGAGTAGATTTGGCAGGAAAATTGGGATTAGCTGGTTATAGATACTGAGCCGGGGGCAGGAGAGACAAAGCTCATGAGGAGCCAGGGTATCGCGGGAGAACTAAGACTAGCTGGGCAAAGATACTGGGGAAAGGGAAGGCTCAGCCAAGATATGTGTGGGGGAACTGAGATTACATGAGCCCAGGAAGGGAGACTGGGAGCCAGTGTGGAGTGAGGATTGGAGACCTGGCGAAGTGGGGAAGAAACAGATTTTACAAGGATACTAGGGCTCAGACCGGGAGCTCAGAGGAAAGGACTAGGACTGACTGGTGCTGGAACGAAGAGAGAGGACTAGACAAGGACAGTTGGAAGGCACAGGAACAGAAGGCTCTGTGACCGGAGTGCACACACTTCCAAAACCTGGACTGGAACCCAAGATTCCTGGCTCTCACCATTCGTTGGCTGTCAGCAAATTGCTGTGAAACCCACTGCTTGTACCCCTCCTGCCTCAATCCATGTAGAGGACGACAACCTACTATTGCTGTCAGTTATTGCTTAGCTTAAATGCTAGCAGTCTGTGCTGTGGATTTAAAGGTTTTAACCCTGCTGGTGAGCCAAGTGGGTGTCAATATATAATATGATGAAATTATTTTTTGTTTACCTTTTTAAAAACTTAGGAAATTACCCATTTAAAAAAAACTTCTTATACAAACATTAAGCTTTCAAAGTCAAGCTTTCAGAAGTTGGGAAATGCCAGAATTAAGGTTGCATATTCTTTTAATGCAGTTTTGTGTGTGTAAGCTCTAACACCTCTGTGGTTTGCAGCAGGGACTTAACATTTAGCAGAGGGGATGGTTCTAGGTTCAGAGACTTGCATCTTGCTGTCCCTGTGAAAACTGAAAAAGTTGTAAAACTGTAAAACATCTCCATTTGCAGTTTGTATTATACTCTGCAGAGCATGATAGGCTTGCTGTTTAAAAAATGAGACTGTTGTGTCTGCACTGAGCATGCCCCAGCTTTGCTGAGCCTATTCACAGACAGATACATTTGAACTCGGCTTTCTTCCTCTCTGGTGATGTCTCTGTGTCCCATATCCTCCTCTTCTTCCCCTTCCTTCAACTCTGTCCAATATGAGAGGAGTTAAAAATGAAAAGGCATCTCCCCACTTCCCTAAAACATGTCCTCCTGCAGCTTCTTATCTCCATTTAATGTCCTAAACCATTTTTTGTCCCCTGCCTCCACTATTGCAGAAGCTGGATCTTCTATACTGTAGCTATCAGATCCTGTAATGGGAGGAGGAAGCCTGATACTGAAGCACTTTCTCCTCCCCTACACTAAGGGAGCAGTGGGTAGTAAGAGAGAGGGAGAAGAAAGGAGGGAGATCAGAGAAAGAACTTGAGAAGGGAAGAGTCTTGGGGGACAGTTGGGAGAGAGAAGGCTGGGGGAGGGGGGAGGAGCTCCTTCCTTTGTGTAGAGGAGCTTGTGTCTATGTATGTGGACTCTTAGAAGAGCCTGTGTAACAAGTCCCTTATGTGTAGAGCCAGTCTGTGTGTGTGCTGTTCGCGTTTGCTTGATTTTTGAGGTAAGAAGTCCAGAGAACATGACATTTTTTTGGATGGGATGCATGAGATGAGTGACTGTTAGAGATTTTGTAGACGGTGGAAAATGAGTGTAATCTTGGGGGGCAAGTGGGAGAAGGGATGGCACAAGAATGTGATTTTTTTTGTAGTAACCAAAGGACCTTTGAGGACTGTGGCCTCATTGTGCTAGGCACTGTACTAACATGTACAATAAGATATGATCCCTGCCCTAAAGAGATTATTATCCAAGTCCCTATGTACACATGAAAGTTCCACTGGTGAAACTGCCCTTATATTAGAGGGAACTGCTGTACATCCACACACACTTTTCCTCCGACCCATGCTTCACTGAGGAAATTACCCTTGTTTCTATCCATAGTAAGTCTGCACCAGTGGGAGTTAAATCTGTGTAGTGCAGCAGGGACTTGTTTCACTTCCATGGCAAATAGTTCTGCTGCTGCTGTCTCACGCTCCAGTGGTCACAACAGATTTGACCCGTCTGGTCAGCTTCCTACACTTTTTATGTTCTGAGCTCATCTCAGCTAGAAGTCACCCACCTGTTCAGACAGCACTGACAAATGTACAGTTCCCATTCATAGGCTACTTTTGAAAGAGCTTTCCCAACCAAATCCAGCCTTCTATGTTCGTTATGCTTTGCACATCTGCCTGGAACCATAAGGAGTTTTAATTGCTGTTAAGGACATGGAACATGGACTGTCCCAGCTGGGAGAATTGAACCAGAATGCAAAGAGATCCAAGCACCTGCCTTGACAGGTGGTAGAACTGGGTTACTTTCTGAATAACAGTGTAGAGTGAAGGGTAAGGAGCTGTGACAAAGCTATAAAAGAGATCACAATGGCAACTATGGAAATGCCCACACAACCTCCAAGAAGCCCATCATCCGGGTGGATAAAAATCAATGATATAAATCTGATTTTTAAAAATTTTTTTTAGCTTTTTTTACTTAAATCAGATTTTTTTGATAAAATGCTTTTTGAGGAAAAAACCGATCTAAAGATAGTTTTAATTAAGATACATTACAGCTCAAAGATATCTTATCATGGAATAGGGATTATAAATTATGATTCTATAGTATGAGCCAATATAGTCATGTAACATTTAAGAAAAGTTTTGTAAATGAGTTCCAATAGTTCATGGATTATAGGGACCCAGTCTTATGGGGTTGCAGGGGCTTCTGTATAGATTATTTAGGTTAATCTTTCTGTCTACCCAATGGGACTCAGTGCTCAGTCTAGAAGATACCATCAGAAATGCTTCGTTTTGCAGTTCTCAAACTGTGGATTTGTGTCTCCAGAGATAACATGCTTGTTAACAGCAAAAATGTTTTAAAATAAATAATATATAGAGGTGAGAAATAACAGACCTCAACCCTATTGTCCTTCTGCAAGTTTGTGTACACCCAGTCAATCCCTTACCTTTCTCTAAAAGTGCAAAGTTTCAAAAAATTGAATGAATAGAAAATTGTTGGGGGCGGAATTGATCTGGACAAGGAGAAGAAGTCAGGAGATAAATGTGAGAAGGGAGGGACAGGCAGTAGAACCAAAAGTGAAACTGTTTGAGCAGCATATTCCAGAATATTCCATATTCTCTGACTAGAAGGAAAAGCCTATAATGGCAGCAGGCTGTAAAAGAGACCCAGTTTGGGAATATTTTAATGAAGTTCCTCTACCTGTGGGTAAGACAAGCATGAGTGCAAAATGCAAACAGTTCAACAAAGAAATGCAAGGCCTGGTTGCCCGATGTAACAACATTATGAGAAGTGTTCCTTCTCAGGAGGAAGCTGTGTGGAAGATAAGAACGTGTGTGAACATGCAGAATCTTCAGGTTGGTAAACTTTTTTTTATTTTATACTTCTTTCTTAAGGACCGACTGTCTTCCTTCTGGACTAGTCTTGAATTCTCATGTTTGAAGAAAAAATATAGTTGTTACTCTATGGTACTATGATTTTAGATGCAGTTGTGATAAAAAAATAAATAGCTGAAATAGGCAGATCTTCCTTTTTGCAATTTCACCTTTTAAAGTAGTACTGAGTAAAAGTGAGTGTAATGAGTAATACTAAATGAGCAGTATGATAATAATTAAATAACTGCGTTGACTTATTTTGTTTAGGAGAATCCATCCTCAACATACAGGATTCCGAAGACTATCCGCCTTCAAGAGCACCATCATTTTCTATAGTTTCGGAGTTATCTGCCAATGGTAGTGTTTCAGTCACATCATGTATGTCACGTAGCCACAGTATATCACTTGTAGCAAAAAAAAAAAAAAAAAAAAAAAAAAAAATCTCCGTCACCCAGAAACAACCATAGGTAAGTTTGTGATACTAACTCGCAGATTACAAAAAGAGGTAATTAATAGAAAAAATTGCCCGGTTTGTTTATGCAACAAACTCTCCTTTCCATATGATTGAGAACCCACACTTCACTAACATGGTTCAGTCATTAAGACCAGGATACAGTTCACCCAACAGAGCAGATGTCGCAGGCAAATTGCTGGATAAAGTGTATGAAAGAGAAATTGAGCACTGTGCAAAAGGTCTAGAGCAGTGTTTTCCAAACTTGGGACGCCGCTTGTTCAGGGAAAGCCCCTGGAGGGCCGGGCCGGTTTGTTTACCTGCCGCATCCACAGGTTCGGCCAATCGAGGCTCCCACTGGCCGTGGTTCACCACTCCTGGCCAATGGGGGCTGCGGGAAGCGGCGGCCAGTACATCCCTCGGCCCGTGCTGCTTCCCGCAGCCCCCATTGGCCTGCAGCGGCGAACCGCGGCCAGTGGGAGCCACAATCGGCCAAACCTGCGGACGTGGCAGGTAAACAAACCGGCACGGCCCCCCAGGGGCTTTCCCTGAACAAGCGGCGTCCCAAGTTTGGGAAACAGTGGTCTAGAGGGTAAAATTGTTAAGCTGAGTCTTGATGGGTGGAGTAATGTTCACAATGATCCTATTGTATGTGCTTGTGTGACAACAGAAGAAGGGAATGTCTTCCTTACAGAAACAATTGATACATCAGGAAATGCACACACAGCAGAATACTTACAAGAAGTAGCAATAAAAGCTATAACAAACTGTGGGGAAAAAAATTCAAATGTCTAGTACGCAGCTTGGTCATAGACAATGCTGCAAATGTATCCAAGATTAGAAGAAATTATTTAGAACAGAGTCCCAAGCTAATAAACATGGTTGCAGTGCTCAGTGAAGAGAGTCCCAAGCTAATAACATACGGTTGCAGTGCTCATTTGGTGCACCTCCTAGCCAAAGACTTCAGTGTTCCAGAAATAAAGGCTAATGTTGTTGAAATTGCAAAATTCTTCTGTAACAGCCACTTTGCAGCAGCAGCTGCTCTGAAAAAAGTGGGAGGAGCCAAGCTAACTCTCCCACAAGACGTGCGATGGAACTCAGTAGTGGACTGGTTTGAGCACTGTATCAAGAACTGGTCTAATCTGATGACAGTTTGTGAACAAAATCATGAAAAAATAGATGGCACTGTCACAGCCAAAGTTCTCAACATTGGCGTTAAGAGAAATGTTGAACACAGACTGAATACCCTGAAGCCTATTGCTGTAGCCTTGAACAAAATGCAGGCAAATAGCTGTTTTATTGCTGATGCTGTTGAAATTTGGAAGGAGCTGAGTGAGATCTTAAAAAGAGAAACATGCCATGACAGAGTTAAATTACAAGCATTAAAAAAACGAATGGGACAAGCACTATCTCCAGCTCATTTTCTTGCAAATATTCTCAATACTCGGTACCAGGGTCGAACCTTAACTGCTGAAGAAGGGGAGTTGGCTATGACATGGACCTCCAGCAATCATCCCTCCATATAATGCCAGCTATAATAAACTTCAAAGCTAAGGGTGAAACCATTGAAGAAATATGTTTGCTGCTGATGTTTTAAAGAAAGTCACACCAGTGAACTGGTGGAAGTCACGTAAGCACTTGGATTCAGAGACTGTTGAAGTGATCATCTCACTTTTAACAGCAGTAGCTTCTTTTGTCGGTGTAGAAAGAATATTTTCTTCCTTTGGATTAATTCATTCCAAATTGAGAAATTGTTTGGGACCTGAAAAAGCAGGAAAGCTTGTTTTTCTTTTCCAGATTATGAACAAACAGGAAAATGAAGATGACTGAGTTAGCTGCAGAAGCCAATATTTTAAGTTTCTCATGTTGACCTGGCTGACATAGTTGATTTAATTTTTTTTTAAAAAAATATCATTTAACTATTATAGTTAAAAACAATTTTAACAAAAACAAACCTGATTTTAAAAACCTTGAATGTTTAAATTCAAAAATTTGTATGCTTGTTTTGTTAAAATATTATGTGTGTGCTGTTGAAGAAAAAAATTCAGAATACATAACATTGTTGTCTTAGTTAAATAAAACAATTTAAGTGTCTGTCTGATGATGATCTCCTCCTAATACAGCATGGCAAGAAAATCCTCCAGATATTAATGATTAACCTGTTGAATTGGAGATAGTTCACCTCCCAATGACTTCATAAATATCTGCTTCAATTACCTTTGGTAAACATGAAATAAACAATCATTCATTTTCTCATATAGCTGTAAAACTCATCTGAAAAGTTTTCAAAATAAATCACTTAAAAAATGTATAGTGTGTACCTTCTAAAAATGAAACCTACATCTATCTCTGAGTTGTGAAGAATATGTATTAAGGTTAAAACAACCAATAAGAATGCACTTTTATGTAGAAATCCATGATTAAATCGAGTCTTCCTGACTAGTGATTTGAATCATGATTTAAATCAATTTGATTTAAATCAAATTCACCCTGCCCATCATTCAGCCTCAGTTACTTGCAAACCATGCTGACCCTGTCTGGAGGCTCCCCAGAAGAGTGCTGATAGCCATGATGAGGTAGAGTAATAGGAGAATAATACTGACGTGTCTAGTCAAAGCTGCTTGATACTCATGGCATTGTCCTGGAGGCCATCAGTCAGGACCTGCTCCAGATGCAGATACTAGGATACATCTGCCTCAGAGACGACAACGGAGACCGCATACTAGGGAGATGAGGGGCCCTCAGCCAGTAAGTTTTATTGTAATAAATAATCATTGTAGCTTTTTTTGTGCTGCGGGGGGAGGGGAGGCTTTGAACTTTTTACCACTTTTGCTTTTCCACTTTTTGCTTTTGTAAATGGGTAAATATAGCTACGTCATTTCGAAACCTCTCCATTTCTCCTTCTCATTACTCCGCTCCACCCCCATCCCACATCTTCCAAAATGCTGCTGAGACTACTTACCCCAAGGTCTCCTCTTTTCTCCACACACACCCCCATCTCCTCTTGCCACCACTCTCCCTTGTTCAATTCCTGACACTTTTTCATCTTTTCTCCCCCCATTGAGTCATGTGGTTGGGTACAAAATGGCAAACAAACAGCAGCAAAAAAATTCCAGCACAAATGGCCCATGATGTGTCGTAACATAAATATAGAAGCAATATTGAGATCACAAAGCTTGAACACAATATCTGCCAGTCTCTGTGCTGTCCAGCAATACAGCATCATAAGCAATGTCGTTCACTGTCTCAAGCCCTTGGTTTAACTGCATGCATAACAGTATAATACAGAAAGTCCATAGAAAATTACAGTACTTCTGCTCAAAAAAAAAAAGGGGGTTCAATGATTCATGGGCATTATTGGTTCACATATCCGAGTAAAAAGAAAAGGAGTACTAGTGGCACCTTAGAGACTAACAAATTTATTTGAGCATAAGCTTTCGTGAGCTGCAGCTTACTTCATCGGATGCATTCATGAAGTGAGCTGTAGCTCACGAAAGCTTATGCTCAAATAAATTTGTTAGTCTCTAAGGTGCCACTAGTACTCCTTTTCTTTTTGCGAATACAGACTAACACGGCTGCTACTCTGAAACATATCAGAGGAAGTCATTTAAACCTGTTAGTGCAATGTATTTTCAGAGATGGTTATTTTTAATCCTGATTTTCTCATGTCTCCTGGCATATCAGAGAATTTCTGGGACAAGAGGAGTTTTAATTCGATATGCACATTCCTAGGCAGTGCATGTTTCTCCATCCCTTCCATGCTATGGCAGGATACGTTTTCTCACTTATCAAGTAGCAAATCTGGCAGAACCACCACAGCTCAAAACCTTGCAGTCTCCCTGGCTGGCCTCTAGCCCTCTTGAATTATGTCCTCCTTTGCCTTTTGGGACTCTGCATCAGGGTAATGTCTTCCAAGGCCAGGTCTGCCTGTGGTAGTGTAACTGGAGTTCTAAATAAGTTCCATATAATGCATCATTTTCCCGCACTCTATCAAACCTTTAAAGTAAAGATTGGCATTAACATAATGATAAACATCCTTTTTCTAGGAAGCATTTAAAGGCTGCTTTCCATCTTGCTCTGGGTGCCAGATTGTTGGGGAAATATGGTAAACTATTGGGAAAATGGCCAACAACAAAAAGAGGGGTTGCGGGAGGGTAAATGATACATTTTCTTTTTGGGAATGCTGGGTTTCCATAGCTACTGCATTCACTATGGTTACTGACTGATCTCTGTTTCTTTGGACAGTACCTGCAATAGACATACCTTACTAGAAAGTTCCACTGATGCTTGCTGTCTTATAAATTGGAACACAAGAGAAAGGACCAGGATACCTGGATCAGCTACAGACTTCTTTTGTGACCCTGGGCAAGTTGATAAATCTACTCTGTGCCTCAGTTCCCCATTTGTAAAATAGGGATAATACTTCCCTCACAGTAGTGTTGTGAAGATAAAGCCCACTAATGATTGTAAGGCATATAGATACAGTAACTCCTCACTTTAACATTGTAGTTATATTGCTGAAAAATGCTACTTTAAGCGAAATGATGTTAAGTGAATACAATTTCTCCATAAGAACTAATGTAAAGAGGGAGGGGGGGTGTTGTGTTAGGTTCCAGGGAAATTTTTTTTGCCGGACAAGACTATATTTTAAATATATACACACACGTATACACAGTATAAGTTTTAAGCAAACAATTTAATACTGTACATAGCAATGATGATTGTGAGGCTTGGTTGAGGTGGTGGAGTCAGAGGGTGGAAGAGGGTGGGATATTTCCCGGGGACTGGCTTACTGCTAAATGATGACCTAGCACTTGGCTGAGCCCTCAGGGGTTAACCCATTGTTGTTAATGTAGCCTCACACTCTACAAGGCAGCACGAATGGAGGGAGGGGAGACAGCACGGCAGAAAGAGACAGAGACACGCACAATGTGTGTGAGAGAGAGACAGGCATTGCCCCTTTAAGTACGCTGACCACACTCTAAGTACACTGTCTTTTTAAGTTGATCAGCGAGTTGAGACAGCAGCTGCTGCCAGCAAGCTTCCTCCTGCTCTGTGGAGATGGGGTAAAGGACCAGGGAGGGGAAGGGGGACACCCTGACATTAGCACCCCTCTTCACCCCCCACCCCTTGCACAGCAAGCAGGAGGCCCCCAGGAGCAGCTCCAAGGCAGAGGGCAGGAACAGCACACGGCAGTGTGGGGAGGGACAGCTGAACTGCCTGGCAGTTGATAGCCTGCTGGGCAGCTGCTGCACAGGGAACTTAGGGGAGCTGATGCTGGCCCACCCTGATTCCAAGCCCTCACCAGTAGGCTCCAACAGGCTGCTCTTCCTTCAAGCAGTGGATAAAGCAGGCCGCTGCCAAATGACGTTATAAGGGAGCATTGCACAACTTTAAACGAACATGTTCCCTAATTGTTCAGCAACGAAACAATGTTAATCGGGATGACTTTAAGTGAGGAGTTACTGTACTATGGTAATGAGGGCCATATAGATAAGTAATATAAAGAGATTGTTTAAAAAACTTATGGTGGAGTCCCAATGAGCCACAAAGAGGACCTGGATGTGTTAAGATGAGCACTTAATTGAGAGAGTGTGGGACAGGAAGAAGACTGTTCTTTGAAGTTGATCTAAGCAAAGAGAGAGAGAGAGAGAGAGAGAGATGACTGGGTGGGATGATGCAAGAAGAAATGCTCACCCTAATAAGGAAGCACACTGTGTTCCTGGAGACCATTGTTGCCTAGGCAAGCTACACCTTTGTGCTGCAGAATATTGAGATTGAGGATATTGGGTGGGGTCTTTCACTTTCCCCACATGGTCCCAGTCATTCTCCCACCAATCCTTAGGACAAGGAGAACGACTTAGTCTGTGTCTTATCTGTCACACACTTGATCTTTAAATTATTTTGTTGTGTGTTTGTGAATGCTTTGCATGGTTGCTGAAGTTCTGATTTGTGTTTAATAAAATTTGTACTGTTTAATAAAGCAGCAGTAGTGGTCTTGGTTTCAAAACACAGATGCCAAGGTTTATTGAATAGCATTAAAATGCATATAAACCAGAAGATGAAGAGATTTCAGGACAGGCACCATCTTTCTGTTATGTGTTTATACAGTGCCTAGAACAGTGGCACCCAAATTGCTCATTTGGGACCATAGGCACTTCTGCAATACTGATATATATTCTACCAAAACCTAATATGTTGCTGTCTCCTGTTCCCAAAGTGTGTGCACGAGCATTTTTGACCATGGCACTTCTGCTGGCAACATTGCCAACAGTTTTCAGAGTGGTAGCCGTGTTAGTCTGTATCAGCAAAAACAACGAGGAGTTCTTGTGGCACTTTAGAGACTAACAGATTTATTTGGGCATAAACATTTGTGGGCTAAAACCCACTTCATCAGATGCATGGAGTGGAAAATACAGTAGGAAGGTGTATATATAACAGTACATGAAAAGATGGGAGTTGCCTTACCAAGTGGGGGGGGGGGGGGGAAAAGGGGTCAAGACAATTCAATTAAAGTGGGCTATTATCAACAGGATGAAAAATCACTTTTGTAGTGGTAATCAGGGTGGCTTATTACAAATAGTTGACAGGAAGGTATGAGTAACAGTAGGGGGAAATTAGCATGCGGAAATTAATTTTTAGTTTTTGTAGTGACCCATCCACTCTCAGTCTTTACTCAGGCCTAATTTGATGGTGTCCAGTTTGCAAATTAATTCCAGTTCTGCAGTCTGTCATTGGAGTCCGGTTCTGAAGATTTTGTTGTTGAAGAATTGCCACTTTTAAGTCTGTTGTTGAGTGTTTAGGGAGGTTGAAGTGTTCTCCGACTGGTTTTTGAATGTGACAGTTGACGTCTGATTTGTGTCCATTTATTCTTTTGTGTAGAGATAGCCCAGAGGGGCATGCTGGCACATGATGGCATATATCACATTGGTAGATGTGCAGGTGAACGAGCCCCTGATGGTGTGGCTGATGTGGTTAGGTCCTATGATAGTGTCCCTTGAATAGGTAGGTGGACAGAGTTGGCACTGGGGTTTGTTGCAGGGATAGGTTCCTGGGTTAGTGTTTTTGTTGTGTGGTGTGTAGTTGCTGGTGAGTATTTGCTTCAGGTTGGGGGGCTGTCTGAAAGCGAGGACTGGCCTGTCTCCCAAGGTCTGTGAGAGTGATGGGTCGTCCTTCAGGATAGGTTGTAGATCCTTAATGATGTGCTGGAGAGGTTTTAGTTGGGGGCTGAAGGTGATGGCTAGTGGCGTTCTGTTACTTCCTTTGTTGGGCCTGTCCTGTAGTAGGTGACTTCTGGGTACCCTTCTGGCTCTGTCAATCTGTTTCTTCTCTTCAGCAGCTGGGTATTGTAGTTGTAAGAATGCTTGATAGAGATCTTGTAGGTGTTTGTCTCTGTCTGAGGGGTTGGAGCAAATGCGGTTCTATCGCAGAACTTGGCTGTAGACGATGGATCGTGTGGTGTGGTCAGGGTGAAAGCTGGAAGCATGTAGATAAGTATAGCGGTCAGTGGGTTTCTGGTATTGGGTGCTATTTATGTGACCATCGCTTATTTGGATTGTAGTGTCCAGGAAGTGGATCTCTTGTGTGGACTGGTCCAGGCTGAGGGTGATGGTGGGGTGGAAATTGTTGAAATCCTGGTGGAATTCCTCAAAGGCCTCTTTCCCATGGGTTCAGATGATGATGATGTCATCAGTGTAGTGCGAGTAGAGACGTTAGGGGACTCTGTCCACCTACCTATTCAAGGGACACTATCATAGGACCTAAACACATCAGCCACACCATCAGGGGGTCGTTCACCTGCACATCTACCCATGTTATATATGCCCTCATGTGCCAGCAATGCACCTCTGCCATGTACATTGGTCAAACCGGACAGTCTCAACACAAAAGAATAAATGGACACAAATCAGTTGTCAAGAATTATAACATTCAAAAGCCAATTGGAGAACACTTCAGCCTCCCTGGACACTCAATAACAGACTTAAAAGTGGCAATTCTTCAACAAAAAAACTTCAAAACCAGACTCCAACAAGAAACTGCAGAACTGGAATTAATTTGCAAACTGGACACCATCAAATTAGGCCTGAATAAAGACCGGGAGTGGATGGGTCACTACAAAAACTAAAAACTAATATCCCCATGCTAATTTCCCCTGCTGTTACTCACACCTTCTTGTCAACTGTTTGAAATGAGCCACCCTGATTACCACTACAAAAGTGATTTTTCATCTTGTTGATAATAGCCCACTTTAATTAAATTGTCTTGACCATACCCACCCCACTTGGTAAGGCAACTCCCATCTTTTCATGATCTATTGATCCATCTATCGATCTATCTACTGTATTTTCCACTCCATACATTTGATAAGTGGGTTTTAGCCCACGAAAACTTATGCCCAAATAAATTTGTTAGTCTCAAAGGTGCCACAAGTACTCCTCATTATTGCCAACAGTGGATTGCACCTTTAGCTGTTCACATTTGGCAATTAGTCTCTGCACCTCTTCTCTTCAATCATCAGCAATTACTCCTCCTTTAGTCTCACAAATTAGGTGAAAAACAACATGCAGCAGTAATACAGGGGAGATGAGTCCAGAACAGGGAAGTCTGTGACAGACTTTTCCTCCTCCTCTTCAGCCTACCAAATGCATGCTCTATAACCATCCTACAGTGGTTTAGGGTATAGTTAACTAGTCTCTTGTGTTCCTGTCAGGATTTACAGTAGCTCCCTTTATAAGCCAGGGAAGCAAAAAGGTGGTGCTGGGTCATCCAAAAATAAGTTGGTTCAGTTTCTTCATTTATGTCTGTAGTACAGTAGGGGAAGAGAACTTCTTGTTTGATTTTTGAGATTAGTGCTGAATTTCTGAAGACCCTGGTATCACGAACTTTTCCTAACCCATCCAATGTTAATGCTGGTGAACTTCAAACAAGGCCTACAGAACCATGGAGTAATTGAATGGCAAGAGCTGGTGAGGGGGGAAATAGAATGGGCACACAGGTCCTTTCAGTAGATCCCTATCACAATTGGGATCTTTTCATACACAGTAATGAGCTCCCATATTACCTAACTTGATCACATGATGCAGTGTCAAATGCTGAATAGTTTTGTACACACTTTGCATAACAGCTCCAACTGTGAATCTTTCATCACTGACATGGTTTTCCACTGATTGGTAGCAATTGGTGATGGCCAGCTTCCAAATAGTGATTGTCACTCACTTCTGCATGCTGAGAAGCGCTCTCATTCTGGTCTCTGGCCCTGCTTCATCAGTACCCTCATGCAGTCTGAAGTTTTGAAGCTTTCATCATCCTAAATCTCCAGATTATCAATGCTTGTTGGCTGGAGCAAACAGCAGCATCCCTCCAAAGACAGTTGATCAAATAATAGATTTTGTTGGTCCATGCAAATTCAATTTCTGGGTCCTTCTCTGAATTTCTCACACAATTTCAAAAATTCTCAGTCACCATGGGTACCACACTGCATGCTTTCAGATATTCCAAGACCTGCTTTTCCGTCTCAATAATGGACAGGAGCACAGTATGTCTCCATCACTGTGACCAAGTTGTTTAGAAATGGCACTTCCGTCAGCTAAATTCCAGGATACAGTGAGAAGATTTTAGGAATTGGGCCTCTCTTCCCACAATTTCTCTGGCTTCCTGGAAGTATCTCACAATCTGGAGCAAAAATTACTCAGAATGCAGCATGCCTAGGAGCAGTGCGAGGAACCCTGGCATATCTATCCATACTGGAATTGACGCAGCACAGCCCTGCTATATGAGTATAAGGCTCAAAAGCAACGTATCTTACCAAAATGCAACTACAACAATGTGGGCACAAGCAATCAATGTAAGATGCATCGGTTTTACTACACTAATGGAATTCTTGTGTGTAGACAAGTCCTAATTTAAGACAAGACACAAGTAAGTAGTCAAATGTTAGAGAAGGAGGGAAGATGAAGGGTAACATATTGTGCAATTACAGAGGCTTGCAGTGTGAAAAAAATCAATGGCTGTGAATTGTAACTTGTTTTTATATAAATATCAGTAATCCCACTACTCTTCATATCAATGAATGTTTGAGTTTTTTATGGGATTTTCAGGATAAAGGAAGATAGAAGTCTGTCTATTCTTTGAGGGGAAAATCAGCATAGTGTGCTGTGTGAATGCCTGTGGTCTTGTCTACAATGGCGATGGCATTAGGGTATCTGTAGCTACGGGGTGCAGTGAAAAGTGGGCTGCATCTGTACTGTCATATGTAGCTACACGTCTCAAAAAAAGACTCCACAGGGGGGAAAGAGCTGGGAAAAGGCTCCAAAATCTTCCTGTTCCTGGCGCTTCTCCTTACCAAATGGAAAGATTCCAGCAAGGGGGGCGGCAACGGGGAAAGGCTCCGACAGCAGGGAGCTGCTGGAGCCTTTTCCCATTGCCTTGCCCCAGCCGCAGTCTCCCTGCTACGTGAGACTTTTCCTGCAGTGGAGAAAGGCTCAGGCAGCATGGAGGCAGTGTAGATGGGGAGGCACTGCTTGAGTGTGTAGAGAGCTGAGTAGGGTATATGCCATAAGATTTTGGTGTGTCTTTAGTTGCCTATGCAGTGCCTCACTGTCTACACTGCTCATTATACACATACTTGAATGGTAGACTGTATATATACTCTACGCGGTGATGTAAGTGTAGAGAGAGCCTGTGTATGATTTTTATGGATAAGGCTGAAGAATATGAGACTAATGTTGGGGGAAATAGGAGACAATGTGCAAGAGAAGAAAGTGGGGAGAGTACAGGAAACTGGGAACATAAGAGGAAAGGAAAGATAGGAGAATATAGAAGTTGGTTATGTGGATTAAGTAAGAAAGTAATATAGGAAAAGGAAGGGTATGGAGGAAGAAGAGAAGTAAAGTATAATTTTTTTGACAGGTTTCAGAGTAGCAGCCGTGTTAGTCTGTATTCGCAAAAAGAAAAGGAGTACTTGTGGCACCTTAGAGACTAACAAAATTATTTGAGCATAAGCTTTCGTGAACTACAGCTCACTTCATAATTTTTTTGTTATACAATATAGACACAAGACAGGAAAATATAAGAAACATACTATAGGTAAGAAAAAAATAGTGAATGAAGTGGAGAAGGGAAAAGGAGAAAAATGCAAGGGAGACAAAAATTTTAAAAAACTTAATATAATTTTTAGGGCTCTCAAGCGATTAAAAAAATTAATTGCGATTAATCACATGATTAAAGAAATCGCGATTAATCACACTGTTTAAGAAGCATAGAATACAATTTAAATATTTTGGATGTTTTCTACATTTTCAAATATATTGATTTCAATTATAACACAGAAGACAACTGTACAGTGTTCACTTTATATTTATTTTTATTACAAATATTTGCACTGTAAAAAACAAAAGAAATGGTATTTTCCAATTCACCTAATACAAGTACTGTAATGCAGTCTCTTTATTATGAGAGTTGAACTTACAAATGTAGAATTATGTACAAAAAATAACTGCATTAAAATATAAAACAATATAAAACTTTAGAGCCTACAAGTCCCCTCACTCCTATTTCTTGTTCAGCCAGTCGCCCAGACAAACAAGTTTATTTACATTTGCAGGAGATAATGCTGCCCACTTCTTGTTCACAATGTCACCTGAAAGGAACAGGTGTTCACATGACACTGTCGTAGCCAGTGTCACAAGATATTTACATGCTTTAAAGTTTTGCATTATTTTGTTTTTGAGAGCAGTTATGTAACAAAAAAAAATCTACATTTGTAAATTGCACTTTCACGATAAAGAGATTGCCCTACAGTACTTGTATGAGGTGAATTGAAAAATACTATTTCTTTATCATTTTTACAGTGCAAATATTTGTAATAAAAAATAAAGTGAGCAGTGTATACTTTGTGTTCTGTGTGGTAATTGAAATCAATATATTTGAAAATGTAGAAAAACATCCAAAAATATTTAATAAATTTCAATTGGTATTCTATTGTTTAACAGTGTAATTAAAACTGCGATTAATTTTTTTTCATGTTTTGTTGACAAGTTTTTTTTTAAAGGTGGAATAAAATGTGCTGATTGTGGGGAATCACCTGCTTGATTCATAGTTTTAGGGCCAGAAGGGGCCATTATGATCATCTAATCAGAGTATCACAGAACATAGAATTTCACACAGTGATTCCTGCATCAAGCACAGTAACTTCTGTTTGAGCTACAGCATATCTTTTAAAAAAGATAGACTGTTTTTAAGTGATGGAGAATCCACTACATACCAAGGCAAATTGTTCCACTGGTTAATTACCTTCACTGTTAAAATATTGCGCCTTATTTCTAGTTTGTTTGTCTACCTTCAGTTTCCAGCGGTTGAATTCTGTTATGCCTTTGTCTGCTACATTAACAAGGAGCCCTCTATTTGAAATCTTTTCTCAGATTGTCCCTGAAATATGCCATGTAGGCATTTCATAATCATAACTTGTTTTTCTGATTAATATTTTTGCAAGGGACAACAGGGACAGACTGACATTTACTTTCTCATCAATCATTCACCTCAGCTTTTGCTGTTGTGCTGTCGTAGAGGGTCAGTTGACCCTAGTCAGTTTGTTCTGAGTTCACCATTTACATGTTTTCTGGGTGATTTGTTTGAACATGACTGACCATGACCATAGTTCTTCCAGATCACCACAAATACACACACAGCCCCTGGTTAAACATCCAGAGTACATAGTTGTGTCAGGGTTCAAGTGCAATTTCAGCACTCTCAGTAAATTTCCATACATCCTGTCTGATGCCAAGAGAATCCTGCTCCCAGAATCCTCTAGCAAATTCAGACTTACCAGGCTTTACCAGACTTGTGTCATCCCCCGCAATTCATAATATTTCAACACCATCCCAGCAGTCCCCCACTCGATATCCAATTACTAAAGGTAATTGTGATATTGCACCAATTACACCAATTATACCTATTAATTATTGGGCCATGTGTCTCCTTTTTAAGTTAAAATGTCATTTTGCGGTCTTCAGTTGTATAATCTGGCAACTGAATTTTAAAGTGTCCCTCTAAGGCTTGCCTTTTCTTATACTGTTTACATATTTGATACCCAATACAGATGCACAAGAAAAATAACACCGTTATTCCAAGAATCCAAAATACAATTATCCATTCAGTCCCATTCCACTCTGTTTCATGACATACAATATCATACCAGGCACGTATTTGAGATTCTCTACCCTTTACATCTTTTTCAATAACCTTGTATTTTCAAGCAAGTACACCTTTTATGCCTATTACAAGGCCTGTCGTCTGTTCTATCTGATTTAATGTCCTCTGGTATGTTTGTATTTCCATGTCCCGATCTGTATCATTCCCTCCTCTTTCCTCCAAAGTTGGTGGCATCAATCTAGGGTGAGTTATATATGTTTTGATTACCAGGGGGTGCCATTGTTTTTGTTCATATTGGAAGCTAATTATTTTCCTACACATATACCACATTCCTCGTTCCAGTGTCCAGGGTATTTTTATTGTTACATTATCTTTTTGTTTGTGGTGCCAACATAAATTTTGATTTATTTAATACAATCCCCACCAACCTCTTTTCCATTGCAAATTGATAGTAAGGTTCTCTCCTTTCCATTCTAAATTACTATTTCCCTTTTCAATTAGTGTTCCCCATTCCCATTGGGCTCCTATTATTCTTTTCCATCCTTCTCCAGGGATCTACCACAATCCATTTCCTTCTGACACTATTTCATAGTATCTCATCTGATTTCCCCAAGCACTAGGATATATAACTGGGTTATACCTCTTGCACCTTTCCACTGGCTATTCTTGAAAGGATGAGTATACATTGGTGTAATGTACACTTTTGCATTTTCACCTTCCAGGTATCTTTGAACATGTTGTTAATGTAAGATAATATTTTAATGCCCAATTCAGTACTCTTGGCCAGTTACCTTTACTACTTTGTTCTAAGATATCTTTCCATTGTTCTAATATTCCCTGTGCTTCCATATAAACTTCCCCCCAGGATAAACCAATACAAATGTGCTTTTCTTGTTTACGGCCTGCTGCCATTATAGGTTTTCCCTTCTAGACAGAGAATGGAATGCTAGATCTCAAATCAATGGAGACTACACTCAGAAAGACCTCAAGAGTTCTGGAATATGCTGCTCAAACAGTTTCAATTTTGTTTCTACTGCGTGTCCCTCCCTTCTCACGTTTATCTCCTGACTTCTTCTTCTTGTCCAGATCTATTCTGCCCCCAACAATCTTCTATTCATTGAACTTTTTTAAACTTTTGCACTTTTAGAGATAGGTAAGGGATTAATGCTATGTACACAAACAATAGGGTTGAGGTCAGTTATTTCTCACCTCTATATATTATTTATTTATTTTAAAACATTTTTGCTGTTAACAAGCATGTTATCTCTGGAGACACAAATCCACAGTTTGAGAACTGCAAAACTAATGATCTCTGATGGTATCTTCTAGACCAGGGGTCTCAAACACTCGGTGCGGCCCAAGGAGTTATTTGCTGCAGCCCGCCAAACTCCTCTCCCCCGCCGCCCCCGTTTCCCCCCCAGTGCACCCTGTCCCCGCTCCTCTGCCTACCTCCAGGTGCTTCCCGCTGCCAAACAGCTGTTTGGCAGTGCATAGCGCTTTCCAGGAGGGAGGGGGGAGGAGCGGGGAGCTGCGCACTCAGGGGAGGAGGTG
Organism: Natator depressus; assembly: GCF_965152275.1. Taxonomy (NCBI): domain Eukaryota; kingdom Metazoa; phylum Chordata; order Testudines; family Cheloniidae; genus Natator; species Natator depressus. The sequence goes on along the minus strand of NC_134234.1, from coordinate 207,470,427 downwards.
GAGAAGAGGCGGGGCAGGGGCGGGGATTTGGGGAAGGGGTTGGAATAGGGGCAGGGAGAGGGCAGAGTTGGGGTGGGGACTTTGGGGAAGGAATTGGAATGGGGCCGGGGGCGGGGGGGTGTCAATGATGCGGCCCTCGGACCAATGTATTAGTCCTCATGTGGCCCTTGTGGTGATTTGAGTTTGAGATCCATGTTCTACACTGAGCACTGAGTCCCATTGGGTAGATAGAAAGATTAACCGAAATAATATATTTATCTTGAGTCCCTAATCCATGAATTATTGGAACTCGTTTACAAAACTGTTCTTAAATATTACATGAATATATTGTTTTATACTATAGAATTAGAATTTATAATCCCTATTCCATGATGAGATATCTTTGAGATACATTATATCTTAATTAAAACTATCTTTAGATAGGTTTTTCCTCAAAAAGCATTTTATCAAAGAAATCCGATTTAAATAAAAAAATCATTGATTTTTATCCACCCTGTAATGAACAATTCCTCTGAGAACACCACTCACATCCCCAGTGACATATATAGATATTCCCTGTAATATTTTACAGTTTTACAAAAACTCCTGTAAATATTCCTGTCACTTCAGTCCCATTATCAAACCAGGCCCCTTGGTAGTACACTCTTGAGGTACTTTTTCAAGGTTATGTTAATATGTTTGAGGAGGTTCCCTGTGCAAAACAATTGGTACCCATTTACTTTGCCAAGTCTAATCTGTATTTACACACTGCCAAATTCCCTCATCTAGTTCTTCTTCCACTCATAGTCCTCACTAGATTTGGCTGATTGGGGTTTTCTGTTGGGTCGTAGGGTACTTCAAAATCCTTGTAATGCCTGGTGATGAGTTAACCTCTTTGGTGAGGGTTTAATCTTTCTCTGCTGTTCCCTTATCTTCATTAGATACCTGAGGCATCACTCGGGTCATCTTCATTAGGCATCACTGGGGTGATTACCTCAGAGATATTGGCCAGATAATCAGAATATCACTCCCATGGTCAACCTCTGCTGATTGTGGTTCCGTTTTACCTTTTATATTAGGTTCTATTTCTATGGGGGTTATAATTAGTTTTGTATTTGTGTGATTTGTAACAATCACTTTTTTCTACTCATTAACCATGGGGGTCTTCATTATGTTTCTCAGCCTCACACTGTCTCTCAATATTTCAAATTGATGTGTAATTATAAGTGTAAATATAAATCTCATAAATTACATTCACCCCTGCAAATTTTTCATTACATTGCCATTTTAATTGATTTGCTTCATACTGTGTTCTTTGTGACCATATGAGAGCCCATTGTGGGGGACCCCTTTCAGTTGGATCTGAAACATGTCAATTACTCACCTTAAACCTCCACTGTGCCTACATAGTTTGACCGGGAGAAGTAATCAGCATTCCCTTAAGTTCTTGTCACTCAAGGATCCACACAGACTCGGTTCCACCTGTGTGTGTAAAAATATCAATCTGGTCCCCTGGTTGAAAGGCTATAGCTACAATCTGGGTAACTTCACACCGTACCTGACCCTCTCGTTTTGTCCTAAATGACCTTATAAGTCCAATGAAATTAAATATTTCCTACCAAGCCAGGTTCCTTTTACGTATTGATCTCTTCCTGGACATGGGAGAGTCCATTTAAGGGGTCTGTGTTCCATTATTCCTGTATGTGGCCAATACTGCCATTTCCTACATCTTATTTTTGCTTTTATTACCTTTCCCCTAGGGGTAGCTAGGGTACCTGATTTAATTTGCAAATATGTCATCCAGGTTGAATTAGTACTTCCAGTATGTGCTGTGATGGTGGTCTGCTCCCCCAACAAGGATGCCCATCATATTATAATTTGAGTAACTTCACAGCCTGCTGGCTCATCCCCTAGTTGTGGTTCTGTGGCAAGAACAGATTTATCTGTAAAACATAAGCAAAGCATAGGGCCTCTAACTGGGCCTTATAGGTTAGCAGCATTTTGGCTTCCACACTACACATTTATTTCAGTAGAATGAATTTCCTCTTTGTCTCAGGGTTGCCAGGTACACTACTTAATTTCCAACTGGTCATGTGCCCAAACAACTCCAGAAAATAGCCTACAAGTTTTCCACTGAGCTATAATTAAATTTTGCAAAATATCGGGAATTCTATATTTACTCCACTTTCCACTTCCTCCTTTCATTCTTTGTGCCTTAGCAGGGGACTTCTTTTCCATAAGATATTGTGCCACTGCTGCAGCTGTCAACCGTTCCAATCTTGGGGGTCCAGCCTTGCCTTGCAGGGCTGATACTCAAGCCATTAACCATGAGCCAGGAGTATAGATTCCTAATTAGCGGAGAGTGGCCCTGGAATCTTTAAGGATATAGAAGGATGCATCAGTCTTTTTAGGGAACAGTTTGGTGCCTTCAAACGGAAGGTCTTCAACTGTCATCTGCATTTCCTAAGGGAGGCCAAATAGGTGTGACCAAAACACTTGTCGCAGAACCACCACAGTGGAGATGGACCAGGCTGCTGTGTTGGCTGCATCGAGGGCTGACTGGAGCACTGTTTTGGCTACTACTTATCCCTCATGGATAATAGCTCGGAATGGGTCACGGTGTAACTTTGGGAGTTGAGCAATAAAGGTCTATCATTACTAGAGAGGCCTCCTTTCTAGAACTTGGGGTAGAATCCAGGATTTTTGAGTCTCAACTGTTTGCTAGTAGGTTTCACAGCTATTTGCTAAGGGTGTGTATCACTCTCCTATTGTTGGTTCACACAGAGCATAAACTCTTATTGCACAAGTCATAAAGGGTCTGTGCTGTGGATCTAAAGGTTCCAACCTTGCTCATGATGCATTTGAGGGGTCAGTGTGGTTTCTCATGATAGAATTTTTGGTTTTTAAATTTGCGGTGTTAAACTAAGAAATTATATTAAAATTAATTGAAAAATATTAAGGTAGCAAAGTCACACCCTCTAATAGGAAATATCAGAATTAACATTGCTCATGCAAATCTTAATTAAACTCCTGTGTGTGTATGCATTATGTGACGGGGCAAGGCCAGATGGCTATAGAAAAGTAGTGGGAAATAGATATATTAGCTCCAGGCTAAACAAATCCCTGGTACTAGGATAAGTTAAATGACAGCTGCTCCAGGTCAGTTAAGACACCTGTGGCCAATTAAGAACTTTCCAGAAGGCAGGGAGAACGCTAGGTTGATTGGGACACCTGAAGCTAATCAGGGGCTGGCTGAAACTAGTTAAAAGCCTCCCAGTTAGTCAGGTGGGTGTGCATGTCAGGAGCTGTGGGAAGAAGTTGTGCTGTTGGAGAGACTGAGCAGTACACACCATATCAGGCACAAGGAAGGAGGCCCTGAGGTAAGGGTGAAGTGGAGCTTGAGGAAATGGGGGCTGCTGTGGGGAAGTAGCCCAGGGAATTGTACGTGTCATGTTTCTAAAAGGTCATTTACCATAGCTGATACTATTAGGGTCCCTGGGCTGGAGCCCGGAGTAGAGGGCAGGCCCAGGCTCCCCCTTTTGCCCCACACCCCCCGATTAATCACTGAAACTGGGAAACAACAGAGGCTGTGCAAGGGAGGATAGCTTCTTGTCACCTCCCTCACTGGCTTATGATGAAAATGGCTCAGTAGACTGTGACCCTTGACTCTAGAGAGAGAAGGATTACGTGGAGGGTCACAGTGAGCCTCTGAGGCTAGCGAAATCCGCCAGGGGATGCGGGACCTATGGAGACAAGGGCAGAGCTTTGTCACAACTGGTGTTAAGGGTGGGATTTCGTTCACAGCATGGCGGAAGAAAGAGGTTTAAAAAAAAAAGTGCACTGGGGTTTTGGATTTTTGGTTTTGTTTTGGTTTGGTTTGTTTGCTTTGTACCACAATGGAGGAAGTGGTAAGAGCTCTGGTACAAGCCACGGCAGCCCAGCAGGAGGCCACCTAGGTTCAGGCAATGGCGCAACAGGAGTCTATGAGGCTACTGCAGAAAACCAATTATTGATGAGCCAGGCAACCCAAGATCGTGTCCTCTTGAGAGAGGTGGTGGACTACCTGAAGATCCTCACCACCCAGGTCTTGGGGTCCGACGGGACACGAACCTTGAGGGACACTTGTTGTCTGCCAAAGATGACGTCAGGAGATGATGTAGAGGCATATCTCCTCTCATTGGAAAGGACTGCTCAGCGTGAGGCGTGGCCCCAGGAGCAGTGGGCCAGCATTCTCGCCCCTTTCTTGGAGAGGCCCAGAAGGCCTACTTTGACTTGCCTGCCACAGATGCCCCTGACTATACCCGTCTGAAGGCAGAGATCCTAGCATGATCAGGGATGATGGCAGCAGTAAGGGCCCAGAGGTTCCATGAGTGGAAATACCAGGAGAACAAACCCCCGAGGTCCCAGCTATTCGACCTCATACACCTCACGCAGAAGTGGTTACAGCCCGAGGTGTACAGCCCGGAGGAGATTTTGGAGACCCTAGTCATGGACCATTACATGCAGGGACTGCCACCAGATCTCCACAAATGGGTAGGCCAGAACGATCTGTCCACGTATGACAAGATGATCACACTGGTAGAAAGACGGATGACAGCCAGGGAACTGACCTGACTACCCAAGGAAGGCCCCTTTCGAAGCAAGCACCCGATCCCAACCCTGGAAGGTTGGGCAGCCAAACCCCTGGGGAGTCGTAGGTGGAAGAAGTGAGGGGGGCTGAAAACCAGCAGGGACCCCAGAAGGAAGGGACTGTCCTGAGTAGGGGGAACCCCGGGACTAAACCCCCTAACTCCCGGGATAGGGTAGTGATTAAAAGCAATTATAGATGTTATGCATGTGGGGATAGGGACACATAGCAGCACATAGTCCCAGCACCAAGGAGCCTATGCAATGTAACTTGAGGGATTGGGAGGTCCCATGCTCCCTTATCCACCTCGCAGGGGTCGCATTAGCCCTGCATAATTACACCAGGCCAGTGAGGATAAATGGAGCAGAAACTACAGCACTTGTGGACTCTGGGAGTGCTATCACCCTCATATCGGGTAAGCTGGTAAAAAGTAGTCAGCTGCTACAAATCAAACGTGTAGCAGTGATGTGCATGCATGGGGCCGTGAGCCGTTACCCCACCATTCCGGTGGAGATAGAGGTTCAGGGGAATCCCATTGAGGTGACTGTGGGCGTAGTTCCTAAACTCCCATATCCTGTAGTCATTGGGAGGGACTATCCAGGGTTTGATAATTTACTTCTTCTGGAGAGGCTGGAGGGAGGTGGGGATCCTGAGGACAGCGACTCATCACCGGGGGAATGTCAACCCCCTGTGTTCACTGAGATTTCTCAGGATCTGTTCTCAGCCCCCCAAAAGACCCGGAAGACAAAAAAAGAGAGGAAGGCTGTGAAGGCCGTGGGAACCCGGATCCTGACCCAGGGCCAGAATACCTCCCGAGTAGGCAGATGGACGCGAGCAGCCAACTGAGAAACTTCCCCCACAGAAGGTGAGCCAGAGGCTGGCCCCAGCCATGACGGTGGCGAGCCGTTGGAAGAAGCAGAAGCTGGCCCCTGGGAGCTTGGGCAGGTTAGTCCTGGGAGAGAGACTTTTGGGTGGGACTAGGCAGAGGACCCCAGATATGATAACGCCAGGAAAGAGGTGGCTGAGATCGATGAGATACCCGTGGATGGGAAGGTCCGGAGTCCCGGACCTTACTTTATAGTGAAGAAAGATCTCCTGTTCCGCGTGGTGCAAATGCAGGAGCAAGAGATACAACAACTTCTGGTGCCACGAAAACATCAAAAAGCTGTATTGAGTCTCGTCCACAGTCACCTATTTGGAGGACACCTAGGGGTAGAGAAAACCCAGGCATGGATCTTGCGGAGGTTTTTCTGTCCAGGAGTACATGAAGATGTCCGGCGATACTGCACCTCTTGTCCGGAGTGTCAGTTACATAGACCTCGCCCGCACTTGCGGGCTCCTTTGATACCTCTTCCAATAATAGAGGTTCCTTTCGAATGGATAGCCATGGATCTGATAGGGCCCCTAGAGAAGATAGCTTGGGGCTACCAACATGTGCTTGTTGTACTGGATTATGCAACCTGGTACCCAGAAGCTGTTTCCCTACGCAACACAGCTTCCAAGACAATAGCTAAGGAGCTAAGTACAGATCTTTGCCCGGGTTGGGCTACCCAAGGAGATATTGACTGATCAAGGGACACGTTTCGTGTCCAAGTTGATGAAAGATCTCTGTTCATTGCTCCATGTACAAACCCTACGGACCTCTGTATACCACCTGCAAACAGATGGCCTTGTGGAGAGGTTCAATAGGACCCTCAAGGCCATGATCAGGAAAGTGGTGAGCCGGGATGGGAAAGATTGGGATACCCTATTGCCTTACCTCATGTTCGCCATCCGGGAGATTCTGCAAGCCTCCACAGGTTTCTCTCCATTTGAACTACTATATGGGCACCACCCCTGGGGCATATTGGATGTAGCCAGAGAAGCCTGGGGAGAGAAGCCAAATCCCAGAAGGAACATAGTTGAGCATGTACTGTAGATGAGAGATCGCACAGCCCGAGTTACGCCCATTGTATGGGAACACTTGGAGAGAGCACAGGAGACCCAACGAACCCATTATAACCACCAAGTAAAGCTTTGACTGTTCCAACCAGGGGATCGGGTGATGGTACTGGTGCCCACAGCAGAAAGTAAACTGTTGGCCCAGTGGCAGGGACCCTACAAAGTAATCAAAGCCACGGGAGAGGTGAACTATAAGGTGCGGCAGCCAGGCCGCCGGTAACCGGAGCAAATTTACCACATTAATCTTCTAAAACCTTGGCATGATCGAGAGGCATGCTTAGTCACGCAGGAGACCCTTCTCCAGGAGCATAACTTACACGAGCAAGTGAGGATATCATCCGACTTGACGCCGATCCAAAAGATCGAGGCAGCCGACATGATTAATCGCCACCGAGACGTGTTCCCTACAAAACCAGGGTGGACGACTGAGACCTATCACCATATCCGCACGATCCCCAGAACCAAGGTAACATTGAGACCCTACCGAATCCCAGCAGCCAAAAGAGAAAAAATCAAGGCCAAAGTAAAGAAAATGTTAGAATTAGGGGTTATTGAAGAATCTTACAGTCAGTGGTCCAGTCCAATTGTTCTAGTGCCTAAACCTGACCGTACCACAAGATTCTGTAATGACTTTCGCCGACTGAATGAAATATCCCAGTTTGATGAATACCCCATGCTACGGATCGATGAACTGGTTGACCGACTGGGTAGTGCCCGATACTTGACTACACTGGATCTGACAAAAGGGTACTGGCAGATTCCTCTGACTAAAGAAGCTAAAGAAAAGACAGCGTTCTCCACCCCGGACGGGCTATTCCAGTACACCGTCCTCCCTTTTGGGCTACATGGGCCCTGGCCACATTCCAGCGCCTCAAGGATAAGCTGCTGCGCCCCCATACTAGTTTTGCAGCTGCATACGTAGATGATGTCATCATCCATATGCCAGACTGGGGAACTCACTTAGAGAAAGTTGAGGCAGTACTGCGCACCTTAAGGCGGGCTGGCCTCACTGCTAATCCTGCTAAATGCACCATAGGGATAGCAGAGGCTAGGTACCTGGGATATATTGTGGGAAGGGGCATAGTGAAGCCCCAAACGAATAAGCTAGAGGCAATTCAAAACTGGCCCCGGCCCAACTGAAAGAATCAGGTCTGCGCGTTCCTAGGTGTGGTAGGCTACCACCGACATTTTATTCCCCACTTCGCCCCTAGGGCAAGTCCCCTAACTGACCTGGTGAAGGCCCGAAGTCCAGACATGATAAAGTGGACCAAAGCAGCAGAGGGGGCATTCACAGACCTTCGGACGGCTCTCTGTAATGACCCAGTACTCATAGCCCCGGACTTTAACAAGGAATTTATTTTACAAACAGATGCTTCTGAGGTGGGGTTGGGGGCGGTTCTGTCGCAAATGGTGGGAGAAGAGGAACACCCGATCCTCTACCTAAGCAGAAAGCTTCTCCCAAGAGAACAGAAATACGCAGTAGTTGAGAGAGAATGCCTTGCTGTCAAATGGGCTATGGAGACACTGTGTTATTACCTCCTAGGCCAGCGATTTACTCTTGTGACGGACCATGCACCCCTCCAGTGGATGCAGTGGAATAAGGAAGAGAATGCAAGGGTCACCAGGTGGTTCTTATCCCTCCAACCATTCCAGTTCCGCATACGGCACAGGGCTGGATGCCACCATGGCAATGCTGATGGTCTATCACGAGCATACTGCCTCGTGTCCCAAGTTGCCCAACTCTGTGATGTTGAGCAGAGTGGTGGGGATATGTGACAGGGCAAGGCCAGATGGCTGTAGAAAAGTAGTGGGAAATAGATACACTAGCTCCAGGCTAAACAAATCCCTGGTACCAGGATAAGTTAAATGACAGCTGCTCCAGGTCAGTTAAGACACCTGTGGCCAATTAAGAACTTTCCAGAAGGCAGGGAGAACGCTAGGTTGATTGGGACACCTGAAGCCAATCAGGGGCTGGCTGAAACTAGTTAAAAGCCTCCCAGTTAGTCAGGTGGGGGCGGATGTAAGGAGCTGTGGGAAAAAGTTGCGCTGTTGGAGAGACTGAGCAGTACACACCATATCAGGCACAAGGAAGGAGGCCCTGAGGTAAGGGTGAAGTGGAGCTTGAGGAAGTGGGGGCTGCTGTGGGGAAGTAGCCCAGGGAATTGTACGTGTCATGTTTCTAAAAGGTCATTTACCATAGCTGATACTATTAGGGTCCCTGGGCTGGAGCCCGGAGTAGAGGGCGGGCCCGGACTCCCCCTTTTGCGCCCCCCCCCCCGATTAATCACTGAGACTGGGAGACAACAGAGATTGTGCAAGGGAGGATAGCTTCTTGTTACCTCCCTCGCTGGCTTAGGATGAAAATGGCTCAGTAGACTGTGACTCTTGTCTCTAGAGAGAGAAGGGTTACGTGGAGGGTCACAGTGAGCCTCTGAGGCTAGCGAAATCCACCAGGAAACGCGGGACCCACAGAGACAAGGACAGAGTTTTGTCACAATCATGATACAGTCTTTAATTACAGGATCATGTTGTTTTTTCCACAGGATCCCTCCATCATTCAATGCACAGGCTGAGCCTCCTCTGGGAATGGACCAGGGTTGTGTAGTGAATGAGATTGTTGTCTATAGCACCCCTGCCACATTTGTTACAGAAGTTGGAAGGTGTATAGTGAATGAGGCAGTTGAGGAAGACGAAAGGATGGTCTTACGGTTTAGTCATTGGATTCTATTCTTGTCTTTGCCACAGAGTTCCTATGTAATTAAATTAAGACTTTTTGCAGGTGGTCACTAATTATGTGTCCTTCATTTTCTAGGTGCCCAACTTGAGATCCTGGGGTCTCATTTGCATATGTGGTAAGCACTTGCAGCTGAAGTCAATGGGAGCTGCACTTTGAACATATAAAGTGCTATAAAAATGCTAAGTATTGTGATTGATGTACCAGGCTCTGGGTGTCTCAAATTGAGCACCCAAAATGAATGGATACCTTTTGTCCTTAATTTCTCTGAACCTCAGTTCCCGATCTGTAGAATAGCAATTATAATACCTACCTGGACCTGACAGCAGTGGGGTGGAGATACACTGTGAAGCACTCAGTGATGAGCGCTATAGAAAAGCCCATGAGGAAATTAATAATTCTGTATTCAAAGTATAGTTTGACTAATAGTGCAGTAAATAAGGTCTGGGGCCACACATTAAATGAGGATGAAAAGAATTCATTCAGTGAGCACTATCCGTCATGTGCACTGAATGAGGCAGGCATTTTGTGGGACAAATAGTATGTGATCATGTAATTAAAGACTGTGGCATAACACATATGTACAAAGAGGATAGACTGAGGTTACAGAGGCAATCTTAAGTCTGGCTTTTCCTAACTTTTGAATGCTTGACTGTGCAATGTTATCTTTCTTTTAATGTAGTCCTCCGCCCCCCACCCCACCCCATTTATATGTAATCTGTGGAATAATACCATGAAAACTTTTCCTTCTATTTAAATACTTAAATGGCCCATAGAAGCTGAGCCTCTCCTAGCTATTTAAAATAGAAATAATAGTAACAAATTCCCTCTCTGTTCCTTCCCAGCCTCTAGAAGAAATACTTTGCATTGTTTGTAAGGACGCTTGCTTGTGTGTAAGTGGTTGTTTTTGTGTCTGCATGATGAAATTGAGGTTGAACAAACAGGTTCTGAACAGAGTGGGTATGTCTACACAGCAGTTAAACACCCACAGTTGCACCAGGTCAGCTGACTTACACTCGTAGGGCTGCAAAATTGTGGTTTAGATGGTTTGGGCTTGGGCTGGGGCCTGAGTTCTGGGACCCTGTGAGTGGGGAGGTCCCAGAGCCCATTTCCCTGCAATAGATCTGATGTCTACACAGCACTTTTATAGCCCTGCAGCCTGAGCCCTGCAAGTCCAAGTCAGCTGTAGTCATTCTTCTCTCTTGCCAGAGTGAGTTCCATAGTTTGGGTCCAGTTTTTTTGAGAATTCTGTCTTTTGCATTCACAAGCCTTCCCCAATAGTTGGCAGCTTAATTGTCTTAGTTTTGATAATTTCTGTTGTGGGAATGCATGGTCACGAAAGGTGGGGCAGTCTGTCATGTTGTGACCAATCCTGTAGAGGGCTTTGAATATCAGAATGGAGACCTTGATCCAGATTCTGAATTCAGTGGAGAGCCAGTACAGAATGGAGATGTTTTCATGGTGTCCTATGTTGCTGTGCACACAAGTTGCTGCATTTCTTACCAACTGGAGTTTTTTCAGGTCATGTGATTTCATTTCTAGATATGGATAGTAGTAATCAAGCTTGGTGGTCTTGAGTGCCTGGGTCACTGAGTTTTATTGCATGCAGCACAGTCTTTTGTCCAGTCACAGAAGAAAGTGGGCTTTTCCCCCCAACCGTTTCCCCAGTAAGAGGAGTCCAAGAGAACCTCCATGGCTATGGGTAAGAAGTAGGGTTGTCAAGCGATTAAGAAAGATTAATCACACCATTAAACAATAATAGAATACCATTTATTTAAATATTTTTGGATGTTTTCTACATTTTCGAATACATTGATTTCAGTTACAACACAGAATACAAAGTGTACAGTGCTCACTTTATATTTATTTTTGATATCAAATATTTGCCCTGTAAAAAACAAAAGAAATAGTATATTTAAATTAATCTAATACAATTATTGTAGTGCTCTTTATAATGAAAGTTGAACTTACAAATGTAGAATTATGTACAAAAAATAACTGCATTCAAAAATAAAACAATGTAAAACTTTAGAACCTACAAGTCCACTCAGTCCTACTTCAGCCAATCTCTCAGACAAACAAGTCTGGTTACAGTTTGCAGGAGATAATACTGCCCACGTCTTGTTTACAGTGTCATCTGAAATTGAGAACAGGCATTCACATGGCACTGTTGTAGCTGGCATTGCAAGATATTTATGTGCCAGGTGCGCTAAAGATTCATATGTTCCTTCATGCTTCAGCCACTATTCCAGAATACATGCGTCCATGCTGATGACGGATTCTGCTCGATAATGATCCAAAGCAGAGCGGACCGACGCATGTTCATTTTCATCATCTGAGTCAGATGCCACCAGCAGAAGGTTGATTTTCTTTTTTGGTGGTTCAGGTTCTGTAGTTTCCATGTCAGAGTGTTGCTCTTTTAAGACACCTGAAAGCATTCTCCATACCTCGTCCTGCTCAGATTTTGGAAGGCACTTCAGATTATTAAACCTTGGGTTGAATGCTGTATCTATCCTTAGAAATCTCACACTGGTAGTACCTTCTTTGCGTTTTGTCAAATCTGCTGTGAAAGTATTCTTAAAATGAACATGTGCTGGGTCATCATCCAAGACTGCTATAACATGAAATGGGTAAAACAGAACAGGAGACATACAATTCTTCCCCAAGGAGTTCAGTCACAAATTTAATGAACATATTATTTTTTTAATGAGCATCTGTCACGGAGTCCCTGGGTGATGCTCTGGAACTGCTCCCCATGAAGCCAGTCAGGACTCTGGGGAAGTCTCCTTTCTGTGAGCAGCCTGTCTTCAGGACACAAAGCTCACACAGCTTCCACCTTCCTGTGTCTGACCTCGGAGCATTCAGCATCCTCTGCCCTTCCGTGCGCTTCCCCCAACGAGTCCGCCCAGGCGGGGTCTTGGGGAAGCCAGAGGGTCCTGCACCCCAACTCTGCAGTAACTCTCAGCCAGCCAGTAAAACAGAGGTTTATTAGACAACAGGAACCATGGTCTAAAACAGAGCTTGCAGGTGCAGAGAACAGGACCCCTCAGCTGGGTCCATTTTGGGGGGCAGTGAGCCAGATAACCATGTCTGCACTTCACTCCATGTCCCAGCCAGCCCCAAACTGAAACTCCCTCCAGCCCCTCCTCCTCTGGGCTTTCCCCTTTCCCGGGCCAGGAGGTCACCTGATTCCTTTGTTCTCCAACCCTTTAGCTCTCACCTTGCGGTTGGGGGGGGGCGGGGGGGGCCCAGGCCATCAGTTGCTAGGAAACAGGGTGTTGGCCATTCTCTGTGTCCAGACCCCTGCACACACCTGCTCTGCAATGATCATACACCCTTACCCCACCACCTAAATACTTAAGAACTGCATAGGGGAAACTGAGGCACCCCCACACTATTCAGAGGAAACATTAAGAACAGTCCCACTTCGTCACAGCATCATCAGCATGGAAGCATGTCCTCTGGAATGGTGGCCGAAGCTTGAAGGGGCATATGAATGTTTAGCACATCTGAAACGTGGCTACAAAAGTACCATGCGAATGTCTGTTCTCACTTTCAGGTAACACTGTAAATAAGAAGCAGTCAGCAGTATCTCCCATAAATGTAAACAAATTTGTTTGTCTTAACAATTGGCTGAACAAGAAGTAGGACTGAGTAGACTTGTAGGCTCTAAAGTTTTATAGTGTTTTGGTTTTGAGTGCAGTTATGTAACAAAAAAAATCTACGTTTGTAAGTTACACTTTCACAATAAAGAGATTGCACTACAGTACTTGTATGAGGTGAACTGAAAAATACTATTTCTTTATCATTTTTACAGTGTGAATATTTGTAATAAAAAATAATATAAAGTGAACACTGTACACTTTGTATTGAATTGTAATAGAAATCAATATATTTATTTGAAAATGTAGAAAAACATCTGAAAATATTAATAAATTTCAATTGGTATTCTATTGTTTAACAGTGCGATTAATTTTTTTAGTCGCAGTTAATTTTTTTGAGTTAATCGCATGAGTTAACTGCAATTAATCAACAACACTAGTAAGAAGTAATGCTGAAAAAGAACCATGGAATACTGACTTTTGAGTCTTGCAGCAGTCTGTTACTGTAATAACATTTGGTAGTTACAAACTTCCAGGACCTGGAGAGAGACAACTGAATTATGTTATAGAGTAGCAGGCAGAATAGACTAAAGAGCAGGGGACTTGGAGTCAAGATTCCTGTATTCTATTCCCAGCTTTTCCCCGATTTGCTCTATGACCTTGGACAAGTCTCTTCCCATCTCGACCTCTGGTTTCCCATCTGTAAAATGGGGAAATTAATCCTTCTTTGTGGCACTTCAAGCACTTCAGTGCTTTGAGTTGGTTGCATGAAAAGCACTATTATTTTATTATTTATTTAATGTAAAACAGTTTTAGGATTATCTTAGATAAGTTAGATGTATTCAAGTCAGCAGGGCCTGATGAAATACATCCTAGAATACTGAAGGAGGTGACTAAGGAGATATCTGAACCATTAGTGATTATCTTTGAAAACTCATGGAAGATGGGTGATATTCCAGAGGACTGGAAGAGGGCAAATATTGTGTCAATCTAAAAAAAGAGGAATAAGGACAACCCTCGGAATTACAGACCATTCATCTTCAGAACCTGGAAAGATAATGGAACAAATAATCAAGTAATCAATTTGCAAACACCTAGAAGATAATAAAGTGATAAGTAACAGTTAACATGGATTTGTCAAGAACAAATCATGTCAAACCAACCTAATAGCTTTCTTTGACAGGGTAATAAGCCTTATGAATAGGGTGGATGTGGTAGATGTAGTATATCTTGACTTTCCTGAGATTGTTGTTACTGTTTTGCTAGACCTTTTCATAAACAAACTAGCCAAATAAAGCCTAGTTGAAGCTGTTATAAGGTGGGTGCCTAACTGGTTGAAAAATCATTCCCAGAGAGTAGTTATCAGCGGTTCAGTCAAGCTGGAAGTGCATATTGAGTGGGGTCCTGCGGTGATCAGTCCTGGGTCCAGTTCTGTTTAATATCTTCATAAATGATTTAGATAATGGCAGAGAGAGTACACTTAAAAAGTTTACGGATGATACCAAGCTGGGAGGGGTTGCAAGAGTTTTGGAGGATAGGATTAAAATTCAAAATTATCTGGAGAAATGGTCTGAAGTAAATAGAATGAAATGCAATAAGGACAAATGCAAAGTACTCTACTTAGGAAGGAACAATCAATTGCACACATACAAAATGGGAAATGACTGCCTAGTAAGGAGTACTTCAGAAAGGGATCTGGGGGTTATAGGGGATCACAAGGTAAATATGAGTGAACAGTATAAAAGCAAACATAATTCTAGGGTGTATTAGCAGGAGCATTGTAAGCAAGACACGATAAGTAATTCTTCCACTCTGCTCTGTGCTGATGAGGTCTTAGCTGGAATATTGTGTCGAGTTTTGGGTGCCACATTTCAGGAAAGATGTGGACAAATTGGAGAAAGTCCAGAGGAGAGCAACAAAAATTATTAAAGGTCTAGAAAACATGACTTGTGAGGAAAGATTGAAAAAAATTTGGTTTGTTTAGTCTGGAAAAGAGAAGACTGATGGTTTTTAAGTACATAAAAGGTTGTTACAAGGAGGAGAGTGAAAAATTGTTAACTTCTGAGGATAGGATAAGAAGCGATGGGCTTAAATTGTAGCAATGGAGGTTTAGGTTGGACATTAGAAAAAACTTCTTAACTGTCAGGGTAGTTAACCACTGGAACAAATTGCCTAGGGAGGTTGTAGAATCTCCCTCATTGGAGGTTTCTAAGAGCAGTTTAGACAAACACCTGCCAGGAATGGTCTAGGTCAGTGGTTTTCAACCTGTGGTCCACGGACCCCCGGGGTCCGCAGACTGTCTAAGTTTTCCAAAGGGGTCGTGCCTCCTTTAGAAGTTTTTTAGGGGTCTGCAAATGAAAAAAGGTTGAAAACCTCTGGTTTAGTTATTTATGTAGCCCTGTCTTGAGTACAAGGGACTGGGCTAGATGACCTATTGAGCTTCCTTCCAATCCTACATGTCTATGATTCTGTGTTATATTGTAATGAACTGACTAGTGTGGTTTGTGTCGTCAATGTCTTGTACTGGATGCAATCAGTATTTTTCACCCATGTTCTCCTAGGTCCTGTACAGCTTACAATAAGATATATCTCATTTATCTTTACTGATAAGGACCTGTGCTTCTGGTGCATGCATATTTGAATTACATCCAGGCCAAATATTGCTGCTGCTTCCATGATGTTTCTAAGTTGGTACCTTGTCTCTCTGCTCCCTCAGCAGAACTCTTGCACAGTCCCATATCTATTGTCTTGATTACTGTGACTTCTTTCTTTAAGACTGCCTGGACACGTACACCACTTACCTTCAGTCCATTCAACATGCAGCCACTAAGATTATCTTTCTGGTATCTTGGTCTATCATCCCCGAATCACCTTTGAATCCACTGGTTCTTCTTTTTCCTCCATATCATGTTCAAGCTTTTTGTCCTGACCTTTAAGCCACTGCACAGCTTCGTCCCTCATGAGCTTTCCATTATTATTTTTTTTGCTACCACTACCATTGTGTAGTTGTCAGATTCTTCCATAAACAACCCCATACCTCTTCTCATGCTGCATCTTATGCGTGGAAGAGCCTTCTTGCTCTGACCAGGACCACTACCCTCTCCTTCTCCTGACCCACCTTTTCCATGCTACCTGCAAGCAATTAGCCAATTAATAATGTCTGCATTGAGGGGGAGTTGGAGATAGTGCCAACTTAGTGGACCCCAGTAAGATTTACTAAAGTAACGACCCCGTCTGTGAGCCCACCAGACTCTAGGCTTCCAATGGGCGCAAGACTGAATCATTGGCATCTTAGAGAACAGCTGCTGCATTACATCAGAGTTGGACTGACAGGGAAATTAGGGGATGTTAAGTCCTATATCTGGTTATTATAAATGCTTAATGGGGGAAACAGAGACAGGGACCTGACCTCTCCATGTATCTACCTCTCTCTCCAGGCATTGAGAACCTGCCATTTGAATTGCAGAGAAATTTCCAACTCATGCGAGATCTAGACCAGCGAACAGAAGGTGAGTGTCAGGAATGAGGCCCAGAGTAATGTGCTGTGAGTAGGTAGGGAGCCTGCAGCTGGCCTGCTCTTCCTTCCCTTGCAGGTGGTGGTGTGACAACAGGGCAGAGGAGGGAGCCTGCAGCTGTCCAGATCTGCCCTTCCTAGCAGAGGGCACTGGGATATTTTTGACCATGAATCCGGTCTTGTTTCAGACCTCAAGTCAGAGATTGATAAACTGGCCACGGAGTATATCAGCAATGCACGGACTCTGTCTTCGGAGGAAAAACTGGGGCTTCTCAAGCAAATTCAGGAGGCCTATGCAAAATGCAAGGAGTTCGGGGATGACAAGGTTCAGCTGGCCATGCAGACCTATGAGATGGTATGAAGGAGAGAGAGGGAGCAGAGTGGTGACTAAGGGTTATAGCATGAAGGGCTGGGAGTCACGACTCACTGTATCCTGTTCCTGGTACTGGATGGGGTTATAAAGCATTTGGAAATCCTTTGCTCCAGTCCCAATATGGATCCCTGTCTCCCTTGTAGGCACCACCTACAGTTGCCTCTCTGCTGAAGCCCCTTCCCCTGTCCTTTCTAGGCCCTTCAGGATTCCATCCCCTAATAATGCTTTTGCTTACTGTCCTACCTGCAGGTGGATAAGCACATCCGGCGGCTAGACACGGACCTTGCCCGTTTTGAAGCTGACTTGAAGGAGAAGCAGATTGAGTCGAGTGACTACGACAGCTCCTCCAGCAAGGGCAAGAAGAGTGAGTTCCAGGGCCCTGCCACAAACTGATATAGTGGGGCCCAGAACCACAGAAGTGGTGGGGTTGGAAGGGAGCCTGGGAGGAGGATGGCAGGAGATGGCCCAGAGACTGTGAAGGTGGAGTTTGAGGAGGAGCTAGAACCCCAGCAAGTGACAAGGAGGTGACCCAGGGATGATGATGGAGGATTGTGATGGGGTGTCTCAGAGGAGATGATGGGTGTGTATAGACCAGAGACTATGAAAGGGCGGGGTGTTTGTCTTAATGCTGTAAAGGGGGCTGGTGTACAGGTATCTGTCTTCATGGGTGGAAGAGTTTAATGCCCATTTCTTTTCCCCATCCCTCCAGAGGGCCGGGCCCAAAAGGAGAAGAAAGCTGCCCGTGCTCGTTCTAAGGGGAAAAACTCTGATGAGGAGGCACCAAAGATGGCTCAAAAGAAGCTGAAACTCGTCCGCACGTAAGTGACAGGGAGACTTAGGGAATGGGAGGTAACCACACAAGTTAGGTCAGACCAGTGGGTCCATCAAGGTTCCCCTTGTTACTCTTTCTTGGAACCAGCCGAGAAATAACCACAAACAAAGGTCGAATTGAAACAGTATTGAGGGTTGATTTATTGCTTGCTTCCATTATTTGCGCAGTTATACTCACACACATTCCATGCATACTGGCAGGCTGTAGACACAGGTGTTGTTTTCGATGTTAGGTGACTGAGACTGGCCAGGTTCCAGCTTCCCAGAGATCGAACCGCTAGGCGACAAGAGTCCCCGAAGCCCCTTCGGGTCTGTGGGAGGGCTCTACTGCTTCCGGTCCGGTCCTGAGTTCTTGCTGTCATAGGTTACATCTCTCTCTGGCCGCTACTGCTGTAGGTTTATATACAGTCCCATATACACCTTGATTATCCTTACATGGTAATATTTCAGTTCAAGCCTTGCGATTGGTTTCTTACACTCATACTATCTCACTCCTTATATATTGATTACATGTTCATAAGCATGAATACAATTGGTAATATAGCTTTAAGCAAGCCCCTCACATCCGCAAGGACTTCTGCTGTTATTTGTGGTTCAGATAGGAAACTGTGCAAACTGCACTTCAAAAGCAAGATAACGACGTGACAGGAGGTCGGCACAGACAGAGGCACAGACTGCTTGGCAGGGCAGATGCAGAGGGAGCCATGGGCTGCACCGCCTCCCCATGGAGCAGGAGCTGCTGCTGCCTGGGGGGGGTCAAGCCATGGATGGAGGCCGTGGCTGGCTACACCCCTAATCAGGATCAAACCAATGGTCAGGTCCTGCCCTTTGTCATAGAATCATAGAAGATTAGGGTTGGAAGAGACCTCAGGAGGTCATCTAGTCCAACCCTATACCCAAAGCAGGACCAATCTCAACTAAATCATCCTAGCCAGGGCTTTGTCAAGCCAAGCCTTAAAAAACCTCTAAAGATGGAGATTCCACCACCTCCCTAGATAACCCATTCCAGTGCTTCACCATCCTCCTAGTGAAATAGTTTTTCCTAATATCCAACCTAGACCTCCTGCACTGCAACTTGAGACCATTGCTTCTTGTTCTGTCATCTGCCACCACTGAGAACAGCCTAGCTCCATCCTCCTTGGAACCCCCTGTTAGTGGGGTAGAGGGCTGTTAGTTGAAGGCTGCTATCAAATCCAGCTTCCCATCCACTGTAATCCCCAGGTCCTTTTCTGCAGAACTTCCGTTTAGCCAATCAGTCCCCAGCCTGTAACAGTGCATGGGATTCTTCCGTCCTAAGTGCAGGACTCTGCACTTGTCCTTGTTGAACCTAATCAGTTTTCTCTTGGCCCAGTCCTCCAATTTGTCTAGGTCATTCCGGACCCTGTCCCTACCCTCCAGCATATCTACCTCTACCCCCAGCTTAGTGTCATCCGAGAACTTGCTGAGGGTACAATCCATCCCTCATCCAGATCATAAGCGATCCCCTGACTTCACCCAGATTAGACCAATGGCTCATCCATCCCACTTGTTCCTGCTGTGCCCTGGAGCAGTTAGAGCAAGAGCCCGGGTAGGCTGGGACTCCTAGTGAGAGAAATATCCTTCCCTCCGGAAGGAGATAGAGGCCTGGAGAGGTCAGGTCCTTGCTATGAGGACAGGACCTGGGATAGTGAATTTCTGCAGTTGTGTTATGTGGGGAAGGGTCTCTTTCTATTTCTGTCAAGGTGAAGTCCACAGCAGAGGGCCTCCCCGGGTGAAGTGCGGGGGTGCCCCCACCCTGGTGACTTTGCTGACCTGTTTCCTCCTTCTCCCTGCAGCAGCACGGAGTATGGGATGCCCTCAGTGACATTTGGAAATGTGCACCCCTCAGATGTGCTGGATATGCCTGTGGATCCCAACGAACCCACCTACTGCCTGTGCCACCAGGTCTCCTATGGGGAGATGATTGGCTGTGATAACCCTGATGTAAGATACTGGGCTTGGAGAGAATGGGGGCGGGGTGAGACTCACACTGGAAATCTGGTTCTGCTTATGTGGGCCCTGCTATCTCAAGCAGTGACACCTGCAGGTTGAGGGTGTATGTACAGATTATGTGAGAGGGGAGAATTAAGGAGGATGCACATTTTAGAGAGACCCTTAAGGGACAGATTTTTGTCTTGGACAAGTCTGGAGTCCAGGAGGAGGGAAGCCTTAAAACAGAGTAGGAATTAGGTGAGTTTCTCAATCCACTTCCACAATCCTGAATATTGATGTGGTCACTGCTGAGGAGTTGCAAGGGGAGGTTATGTGATCAAATGCTGAGGGGGTGTTGGTAGCCCCCAAAAGACTCAGGAGGGAAGGAAACTCTACTGTACGACTGACTCTGTGCTCTTCATCCCACATCAGTGCTCCATTGAGTGGTTCCATTTCGCCTGTGTGGGCCTGACGACAAAGCCGAGAGGGAAATGGTGAGTGGGTGCTGAAACAAGGACATCAGAGGTTTCAAGAGGCTATAAATCACTGGGGAGTCCCATGGGTGTCTGGAGCGGGACGTTCTGGGGCGGGGTGACTATGGACGTTAGGGGGTGTTGGGACTGCATCTCAGTGAAGAGTTATTGGGGGTTGTGTGTGTTTAAGGGCTTCTGTGTGTGTGGCTGTATTTGGGGGGGCACTAAGGAGGGTCCCATAGGCTTTGTGTATTGGTGGGTCCCTCCCACGCCATAACTGCTGCCTTCTCTCTCCTTTTCCTACCAGGTTCTGCCCTCGCTGTTCCCAGGAGAGGAAGAAGAAATAAAATCCCTAGAGCCCCCTGGTGCAGTGGCCAGAGTCCCATCTCTTCTACTAGGGCCTCATCAAGGCTCCCCCAGCCCCTGGGCCTTGAGGTTGCGGGGAGTCTTGCCCTGTTTGTGGTTAGGGTGACCTTTGAATGGGCTGTGCCCTCATGACAGTTCCAATGTGTTCTGTATCCCGTGCTACCTTCAGATTCCCCTTGGAGGTCCTTTGTGTGCTGTTCTAGAACAGGTCTCTGAATCCCAGAGGGAATGAGGGTAGCTAGGTAGCCCCCAGATTCCTAGGGGTTGGATGGTCCCCTGATTTCCATGGCTCACCCTTCTCCCCACTTAGAGTCCATTGCCTGCATCTCTCCTTGGGGAAGCCAGACTTAGTCAGGGAAGTGAAAGATTACCTGAATGCCCAGGGGAAGGAGGTAAGTCTCCCCAAACTTTATAGGCTCCTGATTTTATTAGATCTTTCCTGGGCGTGGGGGGTAAGCAGGCCACCTCTTCATCTTACAGGTTGGTTGAAAAGTTGGATCCCTTAGTCCTTCCCTGCCCTACCTTACATTCCACTATCACCTCCAGTACCAAGTGGTCTCTGTTGTATGTGGGAGAGGAGGGAGTTTAGAGAGAGCCTGAGTCTCATTTATTCCCCTTCTGGCGGAATATCTCAGGAATGGGTAGTGTACTGTGTCTTACAGGAAAGAGGAAGCATTCGTGAGTTTAGGTGGAACTGGTTTTGTATCACCTGTGCTTGTGACCCAGAGTTCCCCAATCCTTATTGCTGTCCAAGATCCTTTGTTCTCCTGGTGATGGGAAGTTTGGGAATCCAGATCCACCTTGTAAAATATGGAATTAAATAAAACCCATTGAAACAAACACCCCAGCATTTGCCAGGGTCTGTGATTGTGGGTCTTGGCTCTGACCTGTGAAGGATGACACAGAAACCTTCTGTAGATCCCCTCAGTGGGTAAAAGAGGTGTTGGTGGAGGATAGGGTTGCACTCTACATTAAAGACACCATTACCTATTTTAGAGTTATTGATAACTCAGAAGATGACGTAGGTGAATCTTTTTAGGTTCGCTAGCATTTCCAAAAAATCAAATAAAAGTTTCATTTTGGATCAAACTGAAAATGAAAAATTTCCGATTTTTTTGTGAATTGAAAAGTTGGAAAAATTTCTAGTAGGGTCATATGAAACATTTTTTGTTATTATTCAACTTGGATTTTTTTGTTTGATTTTGGGCATTTTAACAAAGGCTGGGGAGAACTAGATTCAGAAAACAGCTGGAAGAGGAGGTGGTTATGGTGATCTCCTCATAGCTTTTAGCCTAGTAGTTAGGGCACTGCCTGGGATGTGGGAGTCTCAAGTGCAAGTCTACTCTAAGAAATATTTATTTATAAAAGGTGGAATAGCTTCAACAGGAGAGCTTGAGGGAAAAACCATTTGGTGAATCTAGTCCTCCTTTACTTTTGTTAAAATTTCAAAAATCAAAATGAAAAGCTGTCATATGAAAACAAAATGCTTTGTTTCAACATCTCAAAAACATTTCTTTTTTTTTTTTTTTTTTTTTTTTGGTTCGGTCATAACTGGGCAAACTCAACGCAAATCATTTTGGGTCAAACAAAATTGTACTTTTTGGTGAGTAAAATATTTGCCATTATTTTTTCCCAGCTGTGCTGATCATATGGATTAATGTGCTTACTAACAAAGCCCAGGGGGGATACTGATGAATGGTGGGTGTTCCCACACACTCTATGGCACCCCACCTTTACCCTTCTGTGCACTCAAGGGATAACATGGTTAATTTAGGCACCCCCACCCTTTCCCAGTTATAGGGCTCTGGGTGAAAGGCACCCACCCTGACCCAGTTCCCAGGGATCAGGGCATAATCTTCTGTGTGTTTGTGAGGCCTTTACCAGTGAGAGAGCCTTACACAATAATATCCTTAACCTCTGTTTGTTTATTAACAGTTACCAAAACAACACATATGCTAAGCATGCAATGCTCACCACTCCCAATAAGGCAGACGAACTTTTCTTAGTGGCTAGTCAGGATCAAGTTGTCCAGGGCTCCAGCTTCTGCATGGTATGCTCGGCAGAGTGTTGAGGTCTGGCAGCTCTGATCTTGGGCTATGTGCTGGAGTTAGGTTCCAAAGAACTTCCTTTTGGACTCCAGTTACATAGTTAAACTAAGTCCTGCTTAGCTATACTTTAACCAATCATTTTCAAGTAAAGTACTACGAAGCAGTATTTTTCACCAATCCTAGCCCCTTATGAAACAATTCTTTAACCAGTTACACTCCGCCACCTTAGTTGATTTAAATCTTGCAAAATTAATTATGCAACAGATAGAAACAATTAAAGAATCAGACAGAGTCCATACAGATGAACAATAGAGAAGTAGGGACCATAAAGGCAAAACACTAAAGTATAGATTTCACAATCACAGCTGTTCAATGATTCCTGGCGAGACAGAATGCTGTCAAACAAAGTTTTCTTTAACCATCTTAAGATTTGTTCTTTGAGTGCTTGCTAATGTCGATTCCATGCTAGGTGTGTGTGCGCACACGTGCATGGCTGCCAGACACTTTTCCTTAGTGGTATCCATAGGGCTGGCTCTGGTGTCCTCTGGAGTGCCGCACTCATGCACCAGCATATTAGGCGCTACCGGCCCTACGCCCTCTCAGTTTCTTCTTATCGCCCTTGACAGATGCTGGAACGCCTCTTTCGCTCTTGTTCAGCAAGTGTGATAGTGGTCTCTTCGAACTGTTTGTGTACTATAGTTTTCGGATAGTTAGTATTGTTAGCAGTTGGGGTAGAGTTAGTTACAGTTAGAGTGGGGGGAGGGATAGCTCAGTGGTTTTAGCATTGCCCTGCTAAACGCAGGGCTGTGAGTTCAGTCCTTGAGGGGGCCATTTAGGGAGTTGGGGCAAAAATTGGGGAATGGTCCTGCTTTGAGCAGGGGGTTGGACTAGATGACCTCCTGAGGTCCCTTCCAACCCTGATATTCTATGATTCCCTGTTGGGACGTTGTTCCAGGGACAGGGCATGCCCCAGTCCCCGGGTTTCAAGCTATGCTTCGCTTGTAATAAGCCGATGCAGGTTAGTGACCTTCACACAAGCTGCTTGAAGTGTTTGGGGGAAGCGCATGTCAAGGTCAAGTACTGAATTTGTAAAACCTTAAGCCAAGGACCCAAAAGGACAGGGACATCCACTTAAATGCACTATTAATGGAGGCAGTTCTTAGACCGGTGTCAGACCCCTCGAGGTCTGACTCAGCACAGAACATGTCCGGGTCAGTTTGGAGTGCCCCTCCAGCTCCGAGCTCTCCATGGCATCACTCCCTGTCACCGGTGCCCAGGAAGCGCATAAAGCAGTGGGGCGCTTCCCAGCTTCCAATGAGGACAAGGCACAATCAGCAGGCAAAGGACCCATGTCGGGCCACCTGCCTGCACTTGAGAGCCCAGGGGTGGCAGCCTCGAGAGCCCCTAGCCCATCCAAGAACCTGCCTCTGACTCCTGGGAGCGGTAGGGGGCCAGCGTGGTTGATGGTGCCTTCGATGCCAGAGGCGTTTCAGGTGGTGAGAGACCTCATGGCTCTCACGGTACCACCTACATGACAAGACTCCCAGCCAGTGGAGATGGCAAAGGTTCCGCAGGCACCATCAATCCCCGGAGACTTGGCACCAGTCCATCACCACCTTCGTGTTCTCCAACGATGTGATTCATCACTGGCGAGGCTTCAATCTCCTTGGCACCGACCTGCATTTTAAAGACAGCGGTTGCCATCTCCTCAGCGCAGGTCACCCACACCCCAGTCTCCAGTCCGTCGGCTCTCACCACCGTCCCACTATCAGTCTCCACCTACGTGGTACCACCAATCGCCATGACCCCAGCACCATTCTCCAGCCTTGATGGCAGAGGGAGGCTCTGACAGCACCTCCATGGTAAGGAAGGGAGGAGTCTTCCCCAGAATTCAAAGGGGGAACCATTCACTGGGGCACCAGACATGGCAGGGCCCGCGATGGGTGCCTGGCCACAGAGCCAGTGGCCGATCCAGTGGCCTTATTGGAATCCCTGGGGCCTCCCCATAACGCCAGGGCCATACTCACAGCGTTCCTCAGTGGGGCCCTCCAAGAAGCTGCCTGCAGTACCACTGGCACCAGGACCGGACCTGGAATCGGATTCTGACTCTGGTACCTGATGACAGACGTCAGTTGCTGGGGAAGACTCTCTTGGGGTAGTGTGTGTGGCCCAGCCCCTCCCGGTTTACCTTCCTCTTCCTCTTCCCCTGATGAGGTGGTCATGGGCCCATCTCACCCACTCCCTCCCGATGACTTTATGGCCCACAAAGAACTGCTTAAAAGGGTGGCCTCAAATCTGGGCCTACAGGCTGAGGAGCTTGCAGAACAAGCAGACAGCCTCTTTGACATCTTGGCACCCCAACATCTGCCAAGATGGCACTACCTGTGAATAAAGGGGTGATCAAAGGTAGTAAAGGCCCTGTGGCAAACCCTGTCCTCTTTGCTGCCCATATCAAAGAGGGCTTTAAAGAAGTATTATGTGCCCGCCAAACGGTATGAATACCTATACTCCCACCCACCCCCGGGTTCATTCATAGTATCAGTGGTGAACAAAAGGACAGGAAGGGACAGGCAAGAGCCACGCCTGAAAATAAGGATGCAAAAATGTTGGACCTCTTTGGAAGGAAAATTTATTTGACTGTGCGTCTCTAGCTGAGGATATCTAACCAGTAGGCGCTGCTGGGTAGATATAATTACAACTTGTGGGACTCGCTGGCAAAATTTAAACATTTCCTGCCGCAAGACCTGGGCCAAGGGTTCAGGTCTATTCTGGAGAAAGGCAGGTCAGTAGCCAGGGCCTCACTCCATACGGCTTTGGATGTGGCAGACTTGGCAGCCAGGTCTATGGCTACGGCTGTGTCGATGAGGCAGAGTTTGTGGCTGCAGTCCTCTGGCCTCTCCCTAGAGGTCCAACAATCCATCCAGGACCTCCCGTTTGAAGGCAATGCTCTGTTCTTGGAGCAAACGGATGCCAGGCTACAAGGCCTGAAAGACTCCCATGCCATGCTCCGCTCCATGGGGCTTTCCACACCGCAGACCTCCAGGAAGTCATTCCGGCCTTCTCCCCCACCACTGAGGGTCTCGGGCTCCTTGAGACAAGGCTCCTACAAGAGAAGGGACAGAGACAAGGGCTTCAAATACCATTGTCCCACCCCGTCCTCAGCCTCCCAATCAGGCTCTGCATGTCAGTCAGGTGGCCCGAGACAGGCATTTTGAGGGTGCGCCCAAGGACGGAGTACCAGATTTATCAGATCCAGCCCTCCTCTCCCCCACCCGTTTATTTTTCAATCGTTTATTCCCTTTCCGTACTGCCTGGTTCCAAATTGCTTTGGACCGCTGGGTGCTGAGCACTGTAACCTCTGGGTACACCCTGCAGTTTTCCTCCCTCCCACCCCACCTCCACGTCCCTCTTCAGGGACCCTTCTCTGGGGCAACTCCTCGACCAGGAGGTAGAAACCCTCCTAAGGGTGGGGGTTGTAGAGGAAGTCCCTCAAGACATGAGGGAAAAGGTTTTTCTCCCAGTATTTCCTAATCCTGAAGGCCGAAAGGGGCCTCAGACCCATCCTAGACCTGTGTCGCCTCAACAAATATCTCAAGAAGTTGAAGTTCCACATGGTCTCCCTGGCCTCCATCATTCCTTCTCTGGATCCAGGAGACTGGTTTGCCGCCCTCAATTTGAAGGATGCTTATTTCTATATCTCCATTTTCCAAGGACACAGAAGGTTTCTGCGCTTTGTAGTGGGTCAATGCCACTACTAGTTCATGGCCCTGCCCTTTGGCCACTGAATCACCCCAAGGGTGTTCACAAAGTGTATGGCCATAGTGGCCACTTACCTGAGGCATCGAGGGGTGTCCTTACCTTGATAACTGACTGGTCAGAAACAGGTCACAAACTCAGGTACAATGCAGCCTCAACTTGGTGAGGTTCACCTCTCAGGATCTGGGCCTGCTTATAAACCAGGGGTGGGCAAACTTTTTGGCCTGAGGGCCATATCGGGGTGCAAAACTGTATGGAGGGCCAGGTAGGGAAGGCTGTGCCTCCCCAAACAGCCTGGCCCCTGCCCCCTATCTGCCCCCTCCCACTTCCTGCCCCCTGACTGCCCCCTTCAGAACTTCCCACCCATCCAACCCCCCTGCTCCTTGTCCCCTGACTGCCCCCTCCTGGGACAACCGCCCCCTGGGACCCCACCCCCTATATAACTCCCTCCCTGTCCCCTGACTGCCCCCCCTGAACCTCTGGCATATCCAACCGCCCCCTGTTCCCTGACTGCCCCCGGGACCCTCTGCCCCTTATCCAACACCCCGGTCCCTTACCATGCCGCTCAGAGCAGCATGTCTGGCTGCCATGCCACTCAGCTGGAGCCAGACACATTGAGCGGGCAGCCCCGCTGCCCATAGTGCTGCCTGCGGGGGAGGGGGGACAGGAGGGGAGGGACTGAGAGCTAGCCTCCTGGGCCAGGAGCTCAGGGGCCAGACAGGACGGTCCCGTGGGCCATAGTTTGCCCACCTCTTATAAACTAACAGAAATCAACTCTGTCACCAGTGCAATGGATAGAGTTTATAGGAGCAGTACTCAATTCTACCCAAGCCAAGGCCTTCCTTCTAGAGTCTAGGTTCTGAGCCATGTCGGACCTCATAACCCACATGAGAACCCACCTGCTCACAACTTCCCATGTATGGCTCAAGCTGTTAGGCTACATGGCAGCAGGTACTTACGTGGTCCGGCATGCATGTCTGCATTTCAGACCCCTGCAAGTGTGGCTGGCTTCGATCTACATGCCAGGCAGACGCGATTTGGAACAGGTGATCACAGTCCCATCACACATCCTGGCTTCCTTGGGGTGGAATCAGTGTTGGAGGGCATTCCCTTCATGAACCCATGTCCTGCAGTAACCTTTGTCTCCAATGTATCAGACTTGGGCTGGAGAGCCCACCTCAGCAACATCAGCATGCAAGTTCTTTGGTTGCAGAAAGATCGTTCCTTGCATATAAACATCAGGGAGCTCAAGGCGGTTTGGCTGGCCTGTCAAGCTTTCCTCCGTTTTCTGGAGGGCAAGGTCTGAGTCCTGACAGACAATACCATAGTGATGTTTCACATCAACAAGCAGGGCGGAGCCCGCTTGTTAGGCCTGTGCCAAGAGGCTCTCCAGCTATGGGACTTCTGCGTCCAGCACGCCATTCATCTCATGGTGTCTCACCTGCTTGGCACCAAGAATGCGTTGGCAGATCATCTCAGCAGGTCTTTCTCGCCTTGCCACAAGTGGTCTCTCCACCTATAGGTGGTCAACTGCATTTTCCAAAGGTGGGGGACTCCCCACGTGGACCAGAACAGGAAGCGTCACCGGTTCTGCCTGATCCACAGGCTCAACAGAGGTTACCTGTGGTCGGGAGCAAAGGTTATCCTGATAGCTCCGGTGTGGCTGCATCAACTTCAGCACGCTGTTAGAGCTTTTGGTAGCAGCTCCATTGGAGCTCCTGCTCCAGCCGGACCTGCTGTCGCAGAACCATGGCCTCTTGCTACACCTGAATCCAGCACCCCTCCACTTGATGGCATGGTTGCTGCATGGCTGAATGTGGAGGAGCAGGCTTGCTCAGCTCAAGTTCAGCAGATCTTGGTGAGCAGTAGAAAGCCCTCCACCAGGGCTACCTACCTGGCCAAATGGAAGCTTTTTTCATGTTGGGTCTTGGGCCAGAACCTACCTCCACACCAGATCTCACTATAATCCATCCTAGACTACCTGTTGCATCTAAAGCACCAAGGTCTGACTCTTTCATCAATCAGGGTCCACTTAGTGGCCATCTCGGCCTTTCATCCGTTGTTTCAGGGCAGATCTGCTTTTTTCCCATGATATGACGGTCAGATTTCTGAAAGGCATAGAGCGACTTTATGCTGAAGTTCATGACCCTATCCTGCCTTGGGATCTAAACCTGGTGTGGCCTAAGCTCACAGGGCCACCCTTTGAGCCATTATCTTTGTGTTCCTGCTACTCCTCTTGAGGAAGGTTTCCTTCCTGATCGCAATCACTTCAGCCTGCAGAGTTTCCAAAATTAGAGCGCTCACATCAGAACCACTGTATATGATGTTCTACAAGGATATGGTCTAGCTGTGCCCCGCCGCCCCCCCCCCCACCCCAGCCTTCTTGCTGAAGGTGGTGTCACCGTTCCACAATAATCAGGATATATTCCTGCTGGTATTTTATCCCAAGCCTCATAAGTCTAGCAAGGAACTCAGGCTACATACCCTGGTGTTAGAAGGGTGCTGGCTTTCTACCTTGAGAGAACCAAGTCCTTTCCTAAATTGACGCAGCTCTCTGTTGCAGTGGCAGACAGGATGAAAGGCCTGCTGGTTTCCGCCCAGGGTATCTACTCATGGTAGCCACATGTATCAGGTTCTGCTATAAGCAAGCAGGGGTGTCACCGCCAGCTACCGTGACCACCCGTCCTACCAGAGCTCAGACCTCATCAACAGCTTTCCTTGCACAAGTTCTGAAATAGGACATCTGCAGAGCTACGACCTGGTCCTCGGTCCACACCTTTGCATCGCATTATGTCACTACCCAGCAGGCATGGGATGACGCAAGTTTCAGTAGAGCAGTGTTGCAAGCCGCAAGATCATTAACTCTGAGCCCACCTCCAGGGAAACTGCTTGTGGGTCACCTAACATGGAATTGACCTAAGCAAGCACTCAAAGAAGAAAAAACTGGTACCTACCCTTCGTAACTGTTGTTCTTCAAGATTTGTTGCTCATGTCCATTCCATGACCCGCCCTCTGTCCCCGCTGTCAGAATTGATGGCAAGAAGGAACTGAGAGGGGGCAGGGCTGGTGGTGCCTAATATACCGGCGCATGAGCGTGGCACTCCAGAGGGCGCCAGAGCCAGCCCTACAGATACCACTAAAGCAAAAAGTCTCTAGCAGCTGTGCACATGGGCACGTATACACCTAGCATGGAATGGACATGAGCAACACACCTTGAAGAACAACAGTTACGAAAGGTAGGTAACCATTTTTTTTCTTTATCTGGTGATGGTGAGTACTATTAGGACAGGAGTGCCTTCTTAATAGTCCGCTGTTACATTGTTTTGATGTAATTTAGATGGAATGTGAGGATGTGACTCTCTGCTTCTTAATTCATGGCTGCTGCTGTCCTATTCTGGCTGCTGCTGCTTACTGTAGAAAAGACCCTCAGACCTTACAGTGGGGGTTTGTTACAGACCACCAAATTGAACCAAAGAACAGGATGAGCTACTCCTTAAACACTTGTATGTAAGGTGTAGGTAAAAATATTATTATGAGGGACTTCAGTTTGGGAGACTTATGCTGTCAGTCTCATGCAGCCACCAGCACAACATCATTAGAGTTTCTAAAAATGTTTACCTTTTGCAAACCAAAAAGTTTTGGGTTACAAATTAGATACTGGGTGCAATACTTAGAATGTAAGATCTTGGGGCAGGGACCATCTTTTTGTTCCATGTTTGTACAGCACATAGCAAAATGGGGCCCTAGTCTGTCACAAGGGTTCCTAGGCACTATGGCAATACAAATAAGAATGATGATACCTTATCTAACAAAAAAGGTATTGTACCCAACTTTTTGGATCTCAGTATAAGGGATAAAGATGAATTGATCGCTGGACTGGAAGTTGGTGGTTGGCTTGGATCCAGTGATCATGACCTGATATTCAAAATGGGCAAACAATGGGCATTCCCAATCAGTTATTTGGGAATGTCCACTGTTTGCCCATATTGAATGTTATCAGGTCATAATCACTGGATCCTAGCCAACCACCAAATTCCAAGCCAGTGATCAATTCGTCTTAGAAGATATGAAGTTTAGAAAATTGATAAGGGGAGTTAAAGACACTAGGGAAAAATCCATGGCTGGCAGGGTTAAGGACAATCAGAAAGAGTTTAAGTATATCAGGAGCAAATGAAATCCTAGTTGTGGCCTCTTATTAGTAGAATAGGCCTTTTACTAGCTAGATATGGTAACATTGTTAATAATGCAGAAAAGGACAAGTGTTCAATAAATATTTTCTTTCTCTGTTTGGAAAGAAGTAGGATGATATGCGTGTAGCACATGAGGATGATTAATTACTTTCCAGTCCACTAATGAATAAGGAGAACATTTAACAGCATCTACTAAGGATAAACCTGTTTAAACCAGCAGGGCTGGATAACTTGCACCCCAAAGTTCTAAAACAGTTTGTGAGGAGATCTCTGACTCATTGATGTTAACTTTTAATAAAACTTGCAATACTGGGGAAATTTCCGAAGACTGGAAGAGTGCTAATTTGTGCAAATACTCAGAAAGGGTGAGCAGGATTACCTGGGTAATTATAGGCTGGTTAGCCTTGTGACGTTGCACTCCATATGCTTTATGAAAATATGCTTATGAACGTGAATATGATGTAACTGAAATATGCTTTATGCAAAATATCTCTTGTAAGGTATCATTAAAAAGCTTATAATCTACTGAGTGTGTTCATCCTATTTGTAAGCATATATCATTCTTGTATCTGAAGCTAGAAATATGAAGTATAACGCTGAAGTCCTATTGTAATTTTGCAAAATGTGGGCCATTAATGGTGGTTTAGAATCTTGATGGCTCCCATTGACTAGAACAATTGGTTGTGGATGGTTTATTTACCTGCAAGCCTTCCTGTGTATGTGTGGGCCAGCCCGTGGGTAATGAAGAATGAGGTCTTACAGTGACATGCGACCATGTCACCTGATAGTGAAATCCATCTTAAATCTGGTACTTTTCCATTTAGAAGGAGGGGTGGAGACCCAGAGAGACAAAAGAGTCCTGCCTTGTGCCAAAGCTATAAAAGGGGGTGGAGCAAAACAAAGGGGGCTGCTAGTCATGAGACAGCCCCTGCTTTACACCTAAGATGTCTGCTGGAACTAACAAGGACTGTACCAGGGGAAAGGATTGGGCCCAGACTAGGAAGGATCTAGTCTGTGAAAGCAGTTTATTGGAACATCTCTAAGGGTGAGATATTACCTGTAATCAGTTTCTTAATGTGTTAGGCTTAGACTGGCGTGTTTTTGCTTTATTTTGCTTGGTGACTTACTTTGTTCTGTCTGTTATTACTTGAAACCACTTAAATCCTACTGTGTATACTTAATAAAATAACTTTCATTTATTAATGAATCCAGAGTAAGTGATTAATACCTGGGGGAGCAAACAGTTGTGCATATCTCTCTATCAGTGTTGTAGAGGGCAGACAATTTATGAGTTTACCCTGTATAAGCTTTCGAAAGAGTAAAATGGATTTATTTGGGGTTTGGATCCCATTGGGAGCTGGGTGTCTTGGTGCTGGAGGCAAGTAACCTGCTGAGCAGTTTTTAGTTAAAGTCTGCAGCTTTGAGGGCATGGACCAGACCTGGGTCTGTGTTGCAGCAGGCTAGCATGTCTGGCTCATCAAGGCAGAGTTCTAGAGTCCCAAGCTGGCAGGGAAAACGGGCTCAGAGGTAATTTCAGCACATCAGGTGACAGTACCAAGGGGGTCTCTGTGACCAAACCTGTCACAAGCCTGACATCAGTTTTGGGCATAATAATGGAAAAGCTGTTATGGGTTTCAATTTTAAAAAATGTACAGGATGGAAGTAAAACCAGTCAACTTTGTTTTATGGAAAATAGCTCTTAAACAAAACCTGATTTCATTGTTTGATGAGACTACAAGTCTGATCGATAAAAGTAACACTGGTAACTATGCATGTGTTAATAGACTTTTGGCATTCTGATTAAAAAATGCACAATACAATATCAATAAAGCACATGTTAAATGGATTAAGAACTGGCTAACTGAAAGATCTCAAAAAATAGCGGTCAGTGGGGAATCATTATACAGGGGTGTTTTTAGTGGGGTTTCACAGGGAACAGGTTCTAGCTCCAATCCTATTCAACCTTTTAATCAGTGATCTGGAGGTAAATATAAAATCACAGCTGGTAAAATATGCAGATCCCATAAAGATTAATGAGTGGTAAATACCTAAAGATGATGGAGGGCAGTCATACAGAGTGATCTGGATGAGTGGGTAATTCATTCAAACAGTTGATTTTAATATAGCCAAATGGAAGGTCAAACATTGAGAAACAAGGAGTATTGGCCATACTTACAGAATAGGGGGCTGTATCCTGGACAGTAGTGACCAGAAAGCATTGAGAGATTGTAGTGGACACAAGTCAGCATGAACATCCAGGGTGGTGATGTAGTAAAAAAGACTCTGTGATTCTTAGATATATAAACAAGTGAGTAGGACTGGGGTGGTGATTTGATCACTGTACAATATGTTGAAAATTGGAAGTGACGGATTCTCTATCTTTTGAATACTTCAGATTAAGCCTGGATGACTTTCAGGAAGATAAGGTTTAATTCAACACAAGTTATTGGGTTCAGTACAGGGGTAACTGAATGTAATTCTGTGGCCTGTGTTGTACAGGATGGCAGACTAGATTTTCGAATGGTCCCTTGTGGCCTTAAATTCTGTGAATCTGAAAAGTCATTAACACATTTTATTAAAATTACTTCCTATACTTTTTATAGGATGTATTTTCTGAGAGCTCAAACTAATGTATTTAATTGTAAATTATTCATTTTATAGGGAGTCCTTGAAATTTAACACTGTATGTGATCTTCAGTCCCAAATGATGAGAATAATCTAGTAATGCAGACTTTTCAATTTCCCTATGTAGCTAAAATCACTACAATCTTGGGTATTGGCTACATTTGCAGACATTTTAGAATTAATGGTCATTTTTTGCCATTCTTCAAAAGTGAAAGTTGCTCCTTCAGCAGTAGCTTACGGATAATATTGTATTACAGAAAATTCTACCAAAAAACTTGCCCTCTGTCAAAATGACTGTCATGTCCTATTGTTCCCAATTGAACTGAGACCACAGGCTGTCCTTAGCAAATATGTCCACTGCCTCCATTCACCTGCACTTCACAGTTTTCTAGTCAATCTCCTGAAAGTATAGTGAGCCACCATCTTTGGTCAGGGCAGATTGTTTTAACTCCTATTTGGAATAATGAGAGGGGTGGCCATTTTGAAAGAGAACATCTTATTTGATGGCAACCTGTGGCCTCAATCCTATTGAAAACTGTAGAGAGAGTGGCCATTTTGAAAGATCAGTTCCTAGTAGAATTGGATGAAATAGAGCATTTTTCTGCTGAAGGAGAAACTTTGAACGATGAAGAATAATGACAAAAATGACCATTAATTTTTGTACTTTTTTTTAAGCTAACTGTTACACGAGATCTACTCCATAAGAAAGGCAGTAGAGGGTTGTATGTGCATGGAGGGCAGGAGGGAGGGAAAAGTGTGTGTGTGTGTGTGTCTGTATGTGTACACTCAGTCTAATTATCCAGTATGTTATGGGTGCTTTGCACTGTTGCAAGATGACATAATGCAGCCATAGCATTTCAGGGGATCTGGCCATAGAAATTAAGATAAATAATGAAAGGTTGATACTTCAACTATGGTGACTGTCCTGTAGTGCGACTGTAAAGGAAAAAAAATAAACTGTGTGTTTTAAATTTAGTTTAATTCAGCTTTGTATCACAAACACTAAAATGCCTGAAACATATGGTTATTGCATTAGTGTTCCTGTGGAGCAGAATTAAGGTCATTTGGATGACTGACCTATGCATTTCCATACTTGAACATGTTTGGATTTTTTTTAATGTAACCTTAACTCTCGAATTTCTTGGCTTTATAATGTTTTGGGAATAATTACATCTGGTTTTTACACTAAATTAATTATATGTTTTCTCAACCTTAACATCTATCTATGTGTGTGTATAATATAAATCAGTGTGTGTGTGTGTGCGCGCACAAAACCCTTCCCCCCATTGATAAAAAATGTTCTTAGGTTGCAAAGTCAAGCACTCCAATATTAGCAAATACAATATTTACAGTGGCCTGGGCAACCTTAATTCAGCCCCCTTGTGTGTATGCATTGTGATAGTCCTTTATTACATGATCACATACTATTCTTCGAGTAGTATCCCTATGGGTGCGCCACTGCAGGTGTGTCTGCATCCCTGTGCCTCTGATCAGAGATTTTAGATAGCAGAGTCAGTTCAGCTCACACATGCACTCTCCCTCTCTCATGCCTTGCCTCGAGGCTATCTAGCACTGTGTCGGCAAACCACCCCCAGTTCCTTCTCAGCCACCCTTGGCCTGAGACTGCTTGATTAGCAGTCTGATTTAGTTTGCAGTTTGTGTTGAATTTATAATAGCTGGTAGAGTTTCTATTTTTCATAGCATCTAGTAGAGTTTGTTTTAAAATTTTCCCCATTAAAAAAAAATATATATACTTTCATTTTTTCTCCCTGGTCTTGTTGACACATCCCCCTCTCCTTTTTGGGGACCAGCTCCCCATCAGGGGCTATGCCTGGCTCCTCCAAGTTCAAATATTGCGTCTCCTGTAGGGAGGCAGTAACGATCAGTTATGGTCACTCATGCTGTATTTGGTGCCTCAGAGAGGTGCACATTTCTCAGAAGTGCACATTCTGCCAAAAATTGAAGGCCAGAATGCAGGAGTTAAAACTTAAGCTACTCATGATGGAGAGTTCCCTTAGACAGGCCTCTGATCCCAGTCCTGAGACTCCCCCAGAGCAATGGTCACTACTAAGACCATCAACTTCCGTGGAAGGAGAGCCTAAGGAAAGCATTTGACTCCCCTCAAGGGCTTCTAAGAAGAGGGCCACAAGTTCCCAAACTGAACTCTTGACTGATCAAAGGAGATCTCTGGCACAATCAGTCATTTTGGCACAGGCACCACTGTGGCATGGTACCCATGAGGCTCACAGTTTCTTGGGTACAGGTACCACCATCAAACCTAAAGACCTGAGGGGCACAAGCTCAAAAGCATCGGCACCATCTGTCAGAGCTAAAAGCAAATCAGGATCATAGAATCAAAGATCGTACCACTTCTGCAAAATCGGCGTTGATGCATAAGACTACAGTATCAAGGAAGGAGCCCTCTTCTGACTGCTCATCACACAAGAGGCTTCATCCCCCACTGACTCCCTTGGTACTGATGAGCCAGCATTGACCATCCCTAGTGGTACCAACCACCATCACGGTACCTCAGGAGTTTTGTTTCTCCAGAGACCTTCTAGTTACTGAGACACCAGGGTTTCCACTGCTCGGTACCAGAGCTCTGGTACTGACTGCATCTTGGTCTCCAGGATCACCATCAGCACCAGGACACTCACCACCAGCTTCTCTCTCAGCTCCACCTTTCTCCAGTGAAGACAGTGAGGAGGATGACAAGCTCTCCTTAGCCTTGTACCAACAATCAGGGCCTTCCCAACTGCAGCCACGTATGGAGCCTTAACCTACCTGGTATGGACACCCATGGGTGCCACCACCCATGCCCTTTCCTCCACCCCAGTGGCCGTACTTGGACCCATGGGCAGCCTACAGAACTCATCCTTCTAGGTCAGTGGTAAGCAACCTGTCAGTCACGATTGACTGGTCAATCCTAGAGAATTTCCCCGTCAATTGTGCTCTCCGGCTGCGTAGTATGGTTGCAGCTAAGGCAGACTCCCTGCCTATCCTGGCCCTACATCATTCCTGGAAGTGGCCAGCGCAGCCCCGGGGGTGGGAGGCAGGGAAAGGGAGGAGCAGGGGTTTCCCTCCACGCACTGCTCCTGCCTGCAAACACCACCCCCGCAGCTCCCATTGGCCAGGAGAGCTGTGGGAGTGGTGCTTGCAGAGAGGGGCAGTGCGCGGAGCCATGTGACTCCTGCTTCCCGCCCCTCCCAACAGGGGAGCATTGGCCCCTTCCGGGAGCAGTCTGGGACCAGGGTAGACAGGGAGTCTGCCTTAGCTGCAGCCACACTATGCCACCGACTGGGAGCCACCAGACGTAAGTGCTGCCCGGGGGGGCCGCACCCCAACCCTCATCCCTGAGTCCACTCCTGGAGCCTGCACCCCAAGCCCCACCCCAACCCCCAGCCCCCTCCTGGAGTCAGCATGATAAGAAAGAGTTCAAGGCTCTGGTTGAGGAGGGCATGACTGCCAGGGTGGCTCTTCAGTTTGTCAAAATGGCTCAGAGCCAAATGTCCTGCTCCTTCTTCATCCGAGGTTTGAAGGATCTGCAAATCTTGAAGCGATCACTGAGATGGGTTCCCCCCAGACAGTGTAAACAGTCCACGTGCAGATCACTCATGGGCATAGGCCATTTGCAAGTTTGCCGCAGATACGGCTGCAAGGTCTATGGTCTATGGTCTCCACGGTATCCATGAGGATTGTCCAGCAAGGCACAGAACTCCTTACAGGACCTTCTGTTCGATGGCAAGGCCATGTCTGCGGAACAAACAGACTTGAAGTTACATGGTCTGAAGGACTCCCGCACGACATTGTCCTCTGTCCCAGCCCCGGCCAGGGCCAAGTTCAAACCGCAGCAGGCTCCCAGTTATGAGCCCCCTTATAAAAAGTCAAGGGACTATAAAAAGCGCCCGCAGAGGCAATCCCGGCCTGTACCCGAGCCTGGGTCCTCTAAGGGTATGTCTATGCTACAAAACTAGGTCGATATTATAGAAGTCGATTTTTAGAAATGGATTTTATACAGTCGATTGCATATGTCCACGCTAAGTGCATTAAGTCGGCAGAGTGCGTCCTCACTACCATGGCTAGCATCGACATACGGAGCGTTGCACTGTGGGTAGCTATCCCACAGCTCCTACAGTCTCCGCCACCTATTGGAATTCTAGGTTAAGCTCCCAATGCCTGATGGGGCAAAAACATTGTTGCGGGTGGTTTTCCGTGCGGACGCCATACTGCTTTCAGCAGACGGTGCAGTAGGACTGCTAACTGTCATCATCCACCACTTCCACTGCAACTCTGCTCTGCTGCTATTGTCTCAATAGTGAATTTCTCCATGTTGTCTGTCATGGGCTCCCGGATATGTGTGTTCTTCCTTGGGAAATGTGCGCGGTGCTAACTGTCATCCTCCACCGCTTCCACTGCAACTCTGCTCTCCTGCTCTCATGAAGGTCCTGTCTCACAGGTCCTGTCTTCATTCTCTATAAATATCTATTCTTGTCGCATCCGTTGTCAGCCACTGCTTCTACTGCAACTCTGCTCTCCTGCAGACGCCATACCACGGCAAGCATGGAGCCCGCTCAGATCAGCGTGGCAGTTATGAGCGTTGTAAACACCTCGCGCATTATCCTGCAGTATGTGCAGAACCAGAACCTGCAAAAGCAGGCAAGGAGGCGACGGCAGTGTGGTGACAAGAGTGATGAGGACATGGACACAGACTTCTCTCAAAGTACAGGCCCTGGCAATTTGGACATCCTGGTGGCAATGGGGCAGGCTCATGCCGTGGAATGCTGATTCAAGCACAGGAGAAACAAGCACAGACTGGTGGGACCACATAGTGTTGCAGGTCTGGGATGATTCCCAGTGGCTGCGAAATTTTCGCATGCGTAAGGGCACTTTCATGGAACTTTGTGACTTGCTTTCCCCTGCCCTGAAGCACAAGAATACCAAGATGAGAGCAGCCCTCACAGTTCACAAGCGAGTGGCGATAGCCTTCTGGAAGCTTGCAACGCCAGACAGCTACCAGTCAGTCTGGAATCAATTTGGAGTGGGCAAATCTACTGTGGGGGCTGCTGTGATCCAAGTAGCCAGTGCCATCACTGAGCTGGTGCTATCAAGGGTAGTGACTCTGATTTGTGCAGGTCATAGTGGATGGCGTTGCTAAAATGGGATTCCCTAACTGTGGTGGGGCGATAGAACGCATCTCCCTATCTTGAAACCGGACCACCTTGGCAGCCAGTATGTAAACCGCAAGGTGTACTTTTCAATGGTGCTGCAAGCGCTGGTGGATCACAAGGGACTTTTCACCGACATCAATGTGGGATGGCTGGGAAAGGTACATGACGCTTGCATCTTCAGGAACTCTGGTCTGTTTCAAAAGCTGCAGCAAGGGACTTACTTCCCAGACCAGAAAATAGCTGTTGAGGATGTTGAAGTGCCTATAGTTATCCTTGGGGACCCAGCCTACCCCTTAATACCATGGCTCATGAAGCCATACACAGGCACCCTGGACAGTAGTAAGGAGCTGTTCAACTATAGCTGAGCAAATGCAGAATGGTGGTAGAATGTGCCTTTGGACGTTTAAAAGCGTGCTGGCGCAGTTTACTGACTCGGTTAGACCTCAGCGAAACCAATATTCCCATTGTTATTGCTGTTTGCTCTGTGCTCCACAATATCTGTGAGAGTAAGGGGGAGACGTTTATGGTGCGGTGGGAGGTTGAGGCAAATTGCCTGGCCGCTGATTATGCGCAGCCAGACACCAGGGCGATTAGAAGAGCACAGCAGGGCGTGCTGTGCATCAGAGAAGCTTTGAAAACCAGTTTCATGACTG
Source organism: Natator depressus (assembly GCF_965152275.1). NCBI lineage: Eukaryota > Metazoa > Chordata > Testudines > Cheloniidae > Natator > Natator depressus. The sequence continues at coordinate 207,431,597 of NC_134234.1, read as the reverse complement.
GCGCCAGGCTACAGTGTGACAGTTCTGTTTGTTTCTCCTTGATGAAAACCCGCCCCCTTGGTTCACTCTATTTCCCTGTAAGCCAACCACCCTCGCCCCTTCGATCACCGCTTGCAGAGGCAATAAAGTCATTGTTGTTTCAAAATCATGCATTCTTTATTAATTCATCACACAAGTAGGGGGATAACTGCCAAGGTAGCCAGGGAGGGGTGGGGGAGGAGGGAAGCACTGGGTGGGGTGGTGGATGAGGGAAGGCCAAGGCTACACTGCATTTCAAAACTTATTGAATGCCAGCCGTCTGTGGCTTGGGCAGTCCTCTGGGGTGGAGAGGTTGGGTGCCTGGAGTGGCGCCCCGCCCCCGCGTTCTTGGGCGTCTGGGTGAAGAAGCTATGGAACTTGGGGAGAAGGGCGGGCAGTTATGCAGGGGCTGCAGCGGCGGTCTGTGCTCCTGCTGCCTTTCCTGCAGCTCCACCAGATGCTGGAGCATATCAGTTTGATCCCCCAGTAGCCTCAGCATTGCATCCTGCCTCCTCTCATCATGCTGCCGCCACCTCTCCTCTTGCTCGCACAACGTCTCATCGTGCTCCTCCCTACTGTGCTCGCATTCATTTTCTGCTTTCCTGGACTCTGCCATTGTTTGCCTCCACACATTCTGATGAGCGCTTTCAGTGAGGGAGGACTGCATGAGCTCGGAGAACATTTCATTGCGAGTGCATTTTTTTTCACCTTTTTATCTGTGCTGGCCTCTGGGACAGAGATGATAGGGGGAGCATTAGTAGCTGCTGGAGGAAAAAAAGGGAGAGTAGTATTTAAAAAGACACATTTTAGAGAACAATGGGTAGACTCTGTCATGGTGAACCAAGCTGTTAACATTACAGAGCACATGTGCTTTCGGTACAAGGTTGCATTTTGCCTCTTACATTGAGGGCCTGCCGGTTTGGTGTGAGAGATCACACACACAGGGCCGGGCAACCGAATTTGGCTTGCAGGCAGCCATGGTAAGCCACAGTCTTTCGGCTTCTTCAACCTTCATAACATGTGGGAATGTTTTCAAACAGCAGTACCCTCCTTTCCCATACCAAGCACCCACTGGGTTGGCCATTTAAAAGGAGGGGCTGCAGTTTTTGGGTTAACATGCAGCACAAACCCAACTAACTCCCCTACACACACACACACGCCCCCAATTCTCTGGGATGACCGCTTCACCCCTCCTCCCACCATGTGACCAGTATCACGGAAGATCCCTGCCAGCCAAATGCGAACAGCTCAGCATGAACGCCCCCCCCCCCCGCCACGTGGCTAAAAGCGGGGATGATTTCTTTTCAGCCACAGGGAAACAGCCCAGCAGGAACGGCCACCTCTGAATGACCCCTTAATAATGTCCATGGAGGATTTACGCTCCATCCCCAGACACGTTAACAGACTTTTCCAGTAGTTGTACTGGCCGTGAATGCATCCCAAGTCTTCAGGGAAAATTAATCATTAAACATGCTTGCTTTAAAACCGTGTATTATATTTACAAAGGTACACTCACCAGAGGTGCCTTCTCTAGCTTCATGGTCCGGGAGCCCGCCTTGGAAGGGTATTGGCTCCAGGGTGATAAACAGTTCCTGGCTGTCGGGGAGAACAGTTTCGCCGCTTGCCAGTTGTGCACTATCCTCCTCCTCATCTTCCTCATCCCCCAAATCCTCATCCCCATTGCTTGAGACTCCCCCCTTGCATGTGTCCACGGACAGGGGTGGGGTAGTGGTAGGGACAACCCCTAGAATTGCATGCAGCTCATCATAGAAGCGGCATGCCTGGGGCTCTGACCTGGAGTGGCTGTTTGCCTCTGTTTTTTTCTTAGGCTTGCCTGACCTCCTTAATTTTCACGCGGCACTGCTGCAGGTCCCTGTTATAGCCTCTGTCCTTCATGCCCTGGGAGATATTTTTCAAATATTTTGGCATTTTGTCTTTTGGAACGGAGTTCTGATAGCATGGATTCGTCTCCCCATACAGCGATCAGATCCAGTACCTCCCGTTTGGTCCATACTGGATCTCTTTTGCGATTCTGGAACTGCATGGTCACCTGTGCTGATGAGCTCTGCATGGTCACTTCTGCTGATGAGCTCGCCACGCTGGCCAAACAGGAAATGAAATTCAAAAGCCCTCGGGGCTTTTCCTGTGTACCTGGCTAGTGCATCTGAGTTGAAACTGCTGTTCAGAGCAGTCACAATGGAGCACTCTGGGATAGCTCCCAGAGGCCAATACCAACTAATTGTTTCCACACTACCCCAAATTCGACCCGGCAATGTCAATTTCAGCGCTGATCCCCTTGTCAGGGAGGAGTACAGAAACTGATTTTAAGAGCCCTTTAAGTCAACAAAAATGGCTTCGTCATGTGGATGGGTGCAGGTTAAAACGATCTAATGCTGCTAAATTCAACCTAAACTCGTAGTGTAGACGAGGGCTAAGGTGGGAAAGCACCAGTTTTGACGGGATGTCTGGGGGCGACTTACTAGTTCATACCAGGGATCCACCCACAATAAAACTTCCCTTCTCTAACTGGTTGTGTGCTTTTCTCCCAGCGTGGTCGTGGCTGACTTCGGACCATCTGGTCGGTTACACCCTCCAGTTTACTTCTATCCCACCCACCCACCCTCCATCCCCATCCCTCTTCAGGGATCCCTCTCATGAGAGCCTACTCGAGCAGGAGGTGACGCAGCTCCTTGGCTTAGGAGCGGTGGAGGTGGTGCCAGTGGAGTTCAGACGCAAGGGGTTCTACTCCTGCTATTTCTTTATTCTGAAGGCCAAAGAGCGGCTCAGGCCTATCCTGGACCTGCGAGGCCTGAACTAGTACATGGTAAAGCTCAAGTTTCTCATGGTCTTTCTGGCCTCCATCATCCCCTCCCTGGATCCCGGGGACTGGTACGCCGCCCTCGATCTACAGGATGCGTATTTCCACATTCATATATTCGAGGGACACAGGCGTTTCCTCTGTTTCATGGTTGGGCAGGAGCACTACCAATTCACTGTTGTCCCGTTTGGCCTGTCCATGGCTCCCAGGGTATTCACAAAGTGTATGTCTGTGGTAGCGGCCTACCTCAGATGTCGGGGGGTCCAGATTTTTCCCTACCTCGATGACTGGCTGGTCGCAGGTACCCCAACTTAGCAGCACTCCACCTCACGGTGTGGCTGCTCAAGCATTAGGTCAGGAGGAGAGGACTTGCTCGAAAGGGGTTCAGCGCGTCCTCCTGGAGAGCAGGTGGCCCACCTGACAAAATGGTCTTGATTTTTCCGGTGGGCTGCTGATCAGGGCATCTCGCTTGTAGCTGCTCTGTTCCAGCTCATATTAGACTACCTCCTTCATCTTAGAGCTTAGGGCCTAGCGCCCTCGTCCACCAAGGTGCACTTGGCGGTCATATCGGCCTTCCACCCGCCAGTGCAGGGCCACATGGTGTTCTCTCGTGCCATGACTGGCTGATTCCTTAAGGGTTTGGATCGCCTCTTCCCCTACGTTAGGCCCCCAGTCCCAGAGTGAGACCTGAACTTGGTGCTAGCCAGGTTAACTCCATTTGAACTGCTAGCTACATGCTCCTGTTCACACCTCTTGTGGAAGAGAGTCTTCCTGGTGGTGATCACGTCCGCTAGACAGGTCTCAGAGCTCCGGGCCCTGACCTCCGAACCCCCGTACACAGTGTTCCATAAGGATAAGGTCCAGCTCCGACCACATCCTTCATACCTCCCTAAGATGGTCTCCTCCTACCATATGGGCCAGGACATTTTCCTGCCAGTGCTCTGTCCCAAACCCCACGCGTCCAGTGAGGAGCACCGCCTCCACATGCTGGATGTGAGACAGGCTCTGGCTTTTTAGCTGGAATGTACAAAACCATTCAGGAAGTCTTCGCAACTGTTCATCGCCTCGGCCAAACGCATGAGAGGTCGGCTGATCTCCACTCAGTGGCTCTCCAACTGGATCACCTTGTGTATCTGTACTTGTTACGACCTGGCAGGAGTCCCCCCGCTGCCGATTGTGAGGGCACACTCAACTAGGGCGCAAGCCTCCTCGGCTGTCTTTCTGGCCCATGTCCCTATTCAGGACATCTGTAGGGCTGCCACATGGTCATCAGTTCACACATTCACCTCAAACCAGGGAGGACGCCAGGTTCAGCAGGGCTGTGCTCTGTCCCAAGTTTCTGTGAACTCCTACCCACCTCCAACAGATATAGCTTGGAATCACCTATTGTGGAATGCACATGAGCAATCACTCAAAGAAGAGATAGTTACGTTTTCTGTAACTGGTGTACTTGGTGTTGTGTTGCTCATGTCCATTCCACATCCTGCCCTCCTTCCCCTGTGTTGGAGGTGTCTGACAAGAAGAAACTGAGGGTGGAGGGAGCGTGCAGCGCCCCTTATACCGCACCATGGCGGCACCACGCCAGGGGTCGCTAGGGCACTCCCCTAAGGGTACTGCTAAGGGAGAAACTTCTGGTACCGGTGCACATGGCGAGCACGCACACCTATTGTGGAATGGACATGAGCAACACATCTCGAAGAACACCAGTTACAGAAAAGGTAACTGTCTCTTCCATCACTAGACCAGGGAGATTGGTTCTCAGCACAGGAACTACAAGATACCTATTTCCACAAATTGATTCAACCATCTCACAGGAGATTGCTCATATTCATCTTCGGTCAGGACCATTACCAGTACAGAGTGCTTCCATTTGGCCTCTTATCTGCACCCAGAGTATTCTCCAAAATTCTATCTGTGGTAGCAGCTAATCTACGCAAATTATGAATCATGATTTACCCATATTTGGATGATTGCCTTCACAAGGCTTGTTCTGTCGAAGATGCCCTAAGGGCCACTCAAAAGACTATGGAGGTATTCTCACAGTGGGGACTAGAACTGAATACTCAGAAATCGACCTTGACTCCAGTGCAACACTTGGAGTTTATAGGGGTTTATTTCGATGCAGTGAAGGCCAGAGCCTTCCTCCTGCTACACAGATTCCACAACCTGACCACCTTAATAGACACAGTTCATGCCAGCCCCCAAATGTCAGCCAGAAATTGCCTTCAGCTTCTTGGACACATGGTAGAGCATGTACGTACATGGTATCTCCTGTGAGACTACACATGCGCTGTCTCCAAGCATGGCTCAGATTGGTATACATGCTAAACAGGCACAGATTAAACAAGTCACTCTCAATGTCCTCCATGGTTAAAGACTCCCTTAAATGGTGGAAAGATCCAAAGAATGTCTGTGCAGGGATTCCATTTACACAGCCTCCCCCAGCATTGATTCTCACAACAGACACGTCTTTAGTGGGCTGGGGAGCTCATCTGAGCAATCACAAGGTTTGGGGGAAATGGTCCCCACAGAATCAACGCTCCATATCAACCTCCTGGAATTTAGGAGTCAGTCAGGAATGTTTGTGCTCTTTTCCTACTGTTAATCAAAGATACACATATGAAGATAATGACAGACGACATAGCATGTATGTTTTACATAAACTGACAAGGGGCGGGGTGAGAGCACCATCCCTATGTACAGAAACAATACAGTTATGGAATTGGCAATACTGGGTCAGACCATAGGTCCATCTAGCCCAGTGTCCTGTCTTCTGACAGTGGCCAATACAATTCACCAACATTCACATATCAGCCGCTTACCTATCAGGAGCATAGAATATAACAGCGGACATGCTCAGTCTCACACACACACAGGATCGCGCATGGGAAATGGACTGGACAGTGCTCCACAACATATTCTGCTACTGGGGAACCCCAACAATAGATTTGTTTGCTGCTTATGGGAACAAGAAATGCCCCCGGTACTGCTCCAGAGCCAGTCTGGAGAGAGACTCGTAGGGGGATGCTTTTGTCTTTCAATAGAACAGAGAGCTCCTCTATGTCTTTCCCCCATGTCCACTCATAATGAAGGTCCTACTCAGAGGGAGAGAGAGAGAACAAAAGTTATACACATAGTTCCCACCCGGCCAAGACAAATGTGGTACCTGTATGTAGCTTAGCTAGCAATGTGCCCACCAATTACTCTTCAGCTCCTTCCTCGCCTCCTCTCTCAGAGTGCCAGACAGATCCATCATCTGAACGTACAGATTCTCTGACTCCAGGCTTGACTCCTACATGTTTCCAATGCACAGAGAACTTCTGCTGTGAGGAGGTGAAAAAGGTGCTGTTACGTAGTAGAAGATCAATGACTCATCACACTTACATATAAAAGTTGAAAAGTTTCCAAATCTGGTATTTTGAAACAAATTACCTCAGCATCCTCTCCCCTCCTGCTAATACTAGACTACATTCTAGACCTCAAGAAGATGGGACTATTAGCTCAGTAAAAGTGCACCTTTCAGCCATAACAGCCTTCCACCACAAGACAGATGGATATTCAATATTTGCTCATCCAACAATGATGAGATTCCTCAAAGGTATGGGTAACTTTATTCCTACAAATCAGATGTCCCTCACCAACACTGGACTTTAATCTAGTCCTCAAAGGCCTGACAAAACCACCTTTTGAACCCATGGCCACATCTCACTTACGCATCTGTGCATGACGGCAGCATTTCTACTGGCCATCACCTTGGCTCGGAGGGTCGTGGAGATAGCGGCACTAATGGCACACCCTCCCTTCACAATATTCTTTAAGGTCACACTGAGACCACACCCAAAGTTCCCTCCCAAAGTAGCCTTGTCTTTCCATATGAACCAGCTCATTCATCTGCCTACTTTCCTCCCAAAGCTTCACAGTGACAACAGAGAAGCAATATTACATATGCTTGATGTGAGGAGAGCTTTGGCATTTTATTTGGCTAGAACAAAGGAGTTTAGGAAATCTCCTAAACTGTTCCTCTCAGTTGCAGACAGATCCAATAGATCCACAATATGAAAACAGCAACTCTCAAAATGGATTTCAAACTGTATTAACTATTACTATTGTGCCCACAATCTGCAGCCTCCATCTAGAGTCCAAACTCATTCCACAAGATCCATCTCCACTTCTGTAGCATTTATTAACAATGTCCCCATCACAGAAATATGCAGGACAGGAACTTGGGCATCAGCTCATATCTTTGCAGAAAATTATGCAGTTACCCATGACTTCAGCTTCACAGTATTGACATCATTAATAGACTCGACACCGAAGCCCCACCCCTCCATAAGGAGTACTGCTAGGGAGTCATCTACAGTGGAGAACCCATAGAGACTCTACTTGAAGAAGAAAAAGTTACTCACCCTGTGCAGTAACAATGGTTCTTCAAGATGTGTGTCCCTGTGAGTGCTCCACAACCCGCCTTCCTCCCCTCTACTTTGAAGTTCTCAATAAGAGGCTCTGTGGTAGAGAAGGAACTGGGGGCGGTTTGCCCACGCAATGCTAGTTAGGCTCAAGGCAAGGCACGAGACAGGGAGAGCACATGTGCGGGCCAAACAAACACGGCTATTAAAATCTCTGATCAGAGGTGCAGGGACTCACACACCTACAGTAGAGCATCCATCAGGACACACATCTTGAACCATCGTTACTGCACAAAGTAAATAACTTTTTCTTTTTTCACAGGATTCCTATCTCATTTAGTACACAGGATTGATGGTGCTCAGGGAATGTTGCAGCAGTTCAATATTTTTATCCTCATTCAGTTAAAAGAAAAGGAGTACTTGTGGCACCTTAGAGACTAACCAATTTATTTGAGCATAAGCTTTCGTGAGCTACAGCTCACTTCATCGGCACCTAAATTCTGGAATTTTCTAACTTTCCAGTGCTTGACTTTGCCATTTAAGTCACATTTTTCATGTAATTTAAAACAAAAGAGAGCTTAAAAAACCAAAACCCTGTAATTTCCTCGTGGTATGCAGAAGGAGGTTGTTTGTTCTGTTTTTGGAGGGTTTTTATTTGATGGAAAAGGTAAAAAGAATTACATCATGTGCAACTGTAACAACTTTGGCATCATCATTAGAACTTGAATCCTAAACCTTTAGTAATGGAGCAGAGCTTGAGTTATAAACTAACTTCATTAGCTGGCAGTAGTATACTGCGTCTAGCTTCGGTCAAAATGAGATTGAGCAACATTTTTATGATTCCCATGTGTGCCTCAGTTACCCCTTTGCACTTTGCATTGCTACCCAGTGATTGCAAAAGGGTTAAAACTGCTCTTGGGACAGATCAGGAGCAATATGAGTCATTTAACTGTCTGGAACTGTCAGGAATGAATGTGTCATTAAAGGACTAGCTGAAGCCAACCCATATCAGTGAAGAATCTGGAAAGATGATGGGAGCCCCAAGGACAGATCAATTAACACCTAAGAACGGGAATCATGTGAAGTCAGCATGGGTCAGCAGTAGGTGGGTAAGAGTTGGCCTTTGCAGAGACTGAGAAGCTCTCACCTGGGACTTACGGAGGGAGATAGCCGCAAATGGACTCCATGGGAGCTTGGCTGGCTGCAATGCTGATCAGGATAGACTGTCTTAACCTTTGATTTGCTATGCTAACCTAAGGACTTCCCAATGCTGCATTCTAGCTGACTAATAAATCCTACTCTGTTTTGAAAAGACTGTCTGGTGTCACTGCAAATACTTGCTGAGGTGCATTGGTCCCTGAAGAGTGCAAAGTCTTCGACCAGGAATCTATCTCAGGTGGACTCCCTGAGCAGAGGTCACAGTGTGAAACAGAAGTGCAGAAGCTCAAAGGCTGAATATTGGAGATATTATGGTTGCATGGCTTATCCTTATGGGATAGTGGAAACTGTTGGGATTCTGGCACACTGAAGGGGTGCCTCCAAAGGACAGCTTCCAACCTGGAGCACATCTCAGATCCTGTGGATCTGTGACACCACCTCACCTAGGGAGGGAAACAATAGGATTGGGTGTCAAGCCCAGAACCCCTGAACCAGTGATGGATAGGTAGTGCCATTCCTGGAAATAAGGAAATTCAGCTAAAATGGAGAGAGAGAGAGAGGTTTTAAAATACCCGCAGTGACACCTATTATGGAAAAAGGGACATTTATGGATCTAAATGTTAGCTAGAACATTCCAGTATGTTTTCCCATGAATAATGATACCTTATAATAATTCCCCTTCTCTAGCTATCACCTGGTTTCTTGCAACATCACCCATCTAGCCCCTATTCACAGCCTGTCATTCAGCCTTTCCTTGATTTCCAGTACACCAGCGTTGGTGGCTTTCAGTCCTCAGCTACCCACCTTCTCTTCTGTTTCTCCCATTTATATGGTTGTGTATTCTCTCCATGCTTCACTCTCCTTCACCCTTGACTTTTTTTGTCCTTCTCTCCCATTACCGGGTCCACCCTAGCAATGCCCAGCCCTGGCTTACCCCCTAAATTCGCTTCCTCTGCGCCTGCTCTTGTGCTGTGGAGTGTTTCAGGCAGAAATCCTTGGCCAGGCTGATTTCCTCCAATGCAAATCATCCTCTTCTTCAATTCTGCTACCTCGAAGCATCTCTACTTCTCCAGTTTAATTGAATCTCATACCTGCAATCCAGCCACCTTTTCACCACCTTTGACTCTATCTCCAGAACCTCTCTTCCTCCTGCCTTCACTTGTCTCTGCACAGGACTGTGCTGATTTCTTTCAAGAGAAAACTGACAAAATACTTCATAGAATCATAGAATAACAGAGTTGGAAGGGACCTCTGGAGGCCATCTAGTCCAACCCCCTGCCCAGAGCAGGACCAATCCCAACTAAATCATCCCAGCCAGGGCTTTGTCAAGCCTGACCTTAAAAACTTCTAAGGAAGGGGATTCCACCACCTCCCTAGGTAACGCATTCCAGTGTTTCACCACCCTCCTAGTGAAAAAGTTTTTCCTAATATCCAACCTAAATCTCCCCCATTGCAACTTGAGACCATTACACCTTGTCCTGTCATCTGCTATCACTTAGAATAGTCTAGATCCATCCTCTTTGGATCCACCTTTCAGGTAGTTAAAAGTAGCTATCAAATCCCCCCTCATTCTTCTCTTCCGTAGACTAAACAATCCCAGTTCCCTCAGCCTCTCCTCATAAGTCATGTGTTCCAGACCCCTAATCATTTTTGTTGCCCTTCGCTGGACTCTCTCCAATTTCTCCACATCCTTCTTGTAGTATGGGGCCCAAAACTGGACACAGTACTCCAGATGAGGCCTGTGCACGTCCAGTTTTTCTAAATAGTCCCGAACCACTTCTTCCTTCACAGAGGGCTCCTCCCCATGCTGTGCTGCCCAGTGCAGTAGTCTGGGAGCTGACCTTGTTCGTGAAGACAGAGGCAAAAAAAGCATTGAGTACATTAGCTTTTTCCACATCCTCTGTCACTAGGTTGCCTCCCTCATTCAGTAAGGGGCCCATACTTTCCTTGGCTTTCTTCTTATTGCCAACATACCTGAAGAAACCCTTCTTGTTACTCTTAACATCCCTCGCTAACTGCAACTCCAGGTGTGATTTAGCCTTCCTGATTTCATTCCTACATGCCTGAGCAATACTTATATACTCATCCCTGGTCATTTGTCCAGTCTTCCACTTCTTGTAAGCCTCTTTTTTGTGTTTAAGATCAGCAAGGATTTCACTGTTAAGCCAAGCTGGTCACCTGCCATATTTACTTTTCTTTCTACACATCGGGATGGTTTGTCCCTGTAACCTCAATGAGGATTCTTTAAAATACAGCCAGCTCTCCTGGACTCCTTTCCCCCTCATGTTATTCTCCCAGGGGATCTTGCCCATCAGTTCCCTGAGGGAGTCAAAGTCTGCTTTTCTGAAGTCCAGGGTCCGTATTCTGCTGCTTTCCTTTCTTCCTTGTGTCAGGATCCTGAACTCGACCATCTCATGGTCACTGCCTCCCAGGTTCCCATCCACTTTTGCTTCCCATACTAATTCTCCCGGTTTGTGAGCAGCAGGTCAAGAAGAGCTCCGCCCCTAGTTGGTTCCTCCAGCACTTGCACCAGGAAATTGTCCCCTACAGTTTCCAAAAACTTCCTGGATTGTCTGTGCACCGCTGTATTGCTCTCCCAGCAGATATCAGGATGATTGAAGTCGCCCGTGAGAACCAGGGCGTGCGATCTAGTAGCTTCTGCGACTTGCCGGAAGAAAGCCTCGTCCACCCCATCCCCCTGGTCCGGTGGTCTATAGCAGACTCCCACGATGACATCACCCTTGTTGCTCACGCTTCTAAACTTAATCCAGAGACTCTCAGGTTTTTCTGCAGTTTCATACTTGAGCTCTGAGCAGTCATACTGCTCCCTTACATACAATGCAACTCCCCCACCTTTTCTGCCCTGCCTGTCCTTCCTGAACAGTTTATACCCATCCATGACAGTACTCCAGTCATGCGAGTTACCCCACCAAGTCTCTGTTATTCCAATCACATCATAATTCCCTGACTTTGCCAGGACCTCCAGTTCTCCCTGCTTGTTTCCCAGGCTTTGTGCATTTGTATATAGGCACTTGAGATAACCCGCTGATCGCCCCTCGTTCTCAGTATGAGGCAGGAGCCCTCCCCTCTCACACGCTCCTGCTTGTGCTTCCTCCCGGTATCCCGCTTCCCCACTTACCTCAGGGCTTTGGTCTCCTTCCCCTGGTGAACCTAGTTTAAAGCCCTCCTCACTAGGTTAGCCAGCCTGCTCGCGAAGATGCTTTTCCCTCTCTTCGTTAAGTGGAGCCCATCTCTGCCTAGCACTCCTCCTTCTTGGAACACCATCCCATGGTCGAAGAATCCAAAGCCCTCTCTCCGACGCCACCTGCGTAGCCATTCATTGACTTCCATGATTCGACGATCCTTGCTGACCTTCCCTCTCCCCTTCACTCACCTTCCTTTCCCCCTTCCCTTCTTACAACTTCCTCCTCCTCCCCATCACAGATGCAGAAGTTTCTCTTTTGCTCTCCTCCTCTAACCTCTCCGCTTGCCCTAGAAACCCAATCCCATCCCATCTCTTGATCTACCTCATGCCCTTTCTCATATCCTCCCTTCCTTTTTCCCTTACTCTCCTCTGGCTCTTTTACCTCACAATACAAACATGCTTTAGTCTCTCCCATTTTATGGCTACCCTTGACCCCACTTGCCTTTCCAACTACTGTCCCATCTCTATGCTCATTGAATGCACTATCTACAATTGCTTTCTGGAGTTCCTTTCTGCCAGTTACACCCTAGACCCTCTTCAGTCTGCCTTCCCCCTTTGTATTCCACTGAAACTGCTCTCATCAACATCTCGAATGACCTCTCTCTTGCCAAAGCTGAGAACCAGTATACTCCATCATCATTGTCCTTGGCTGGTCAGTCACCTTTGACATCATTCGCTATGCTCGTCTTGAAATTTTGTCCACCCTTGGCCTTTGTAACTGTTCTCTCCTAGTTGTCCTTCTATCTCTCTAATTGCTCCTTCAGCATCCTCCTCATCCACCCCATAGAGCTCTGCCTTTGGTCCCCTTCTCTTCTCCCTCTGGACCTTATCTTTGGCTAATCTGATCCACAAACACAAGTTCAACTACCATCTCTATGTTGACAACTCTTAAATTTACCTCTCTGCTCCAGACCTGTCTCCTTCTGTGTTCTGTCCAAAAAAATCTCAGCCAGTCTCTCTCTTTCCTTGTGGCTGTCTAGCCATCAGCTGAAACTCAGATTCAAAAAGGGGAGTAACTAGCAAGACAGAAGAAGTGCTGAAACAGGATCTGGTGGTTTTAGTGGATCACAGATTGAGTATGAGTTAACAATATGATGCTGTTTCCAAAAAAAAAAATAAGATAAAATAATGCAAATATCATTTAGGGCTGTATTAATAGGAGTGTTGTGTGTAAGAGATGGGAGGTAATTGTCCTGCTCTCCATGGCAGCGGTGAGGCCTCCACTAAAGTATTGTTTACTATTTTGGGTGCCACACTTTAAGAAAGATGTGGACAAACTGGAGTGTCCAGAGGAGAGCAAAAAAATATGATCTACGAGGAAAGGTTGAAACAACTGGGCATATGTAGCCTTGAGCAAAGGAGACTGAGATGGAACATAACAACCTTTCACATATTTGAAGACTGTTATAAAGAAGACAATGATCAGTTGTTCTCCATGTCCACCATAATTGGTTTAGTCTGCTGCAAGGGAGATTTAAGATAGATATTAAGAAAAGCTTTCTAAGGGTAGGTTTCAGAGTAGCAGCCGTGTTAGTCTGTATCCGCAAAAAGAAAAGGAGTACTTGTGGCACCTTAGAGACTAACAAATTTATTTGAGCATAAGCTTTCGTGAGCTACAGCCGATAAAGTGAGCTGTAGCTCATGAAAGCTTATGCTCAAATAAATGTGTTAGTCTCTAAAGTGCCACAAGTACTCCTTTTCTTTCTAAGGGTAGTTGAGCACAGGAATAGATTAGGGAGTGTGGAATAGATTGTGGAATTCCTGTCACTGGAGGTTTTTAAGAACAGGTCACATAAACATCTGACAGGAAGAGTCTAGGTATACTTGGTCCTATCTCAGCATGAGATGATGGACCAGATGACTTCTTGAGGTCTTAATTTCTATGGTTCTTTGATTCTATGGTTAAAACTGAGCTCTTAATCATTCCCCTAAGCCCTCCCTGCTACCTTACCAGCACTGTAACCTGGTGTCATCTTTGCCTCGTGCCACCCTCTAGGTCCTCACATCCAAGTTATATCTAAATCTTATCAATTCTTTCCACACAACATCTGTAAGATACGGCCTTTCCTATCCATCCACATAGCTAAAACTCTCATCCAAGCACTCCTCATATTGCGCCTGAATTATTGCACCATCCTTTTCTTTGGTTTTGACAAATGCAGTCTTGCCTTGCTCATATCCATTCAAAATGCTGCAGCAAAGATCATTTCCTACCTTGTCACATTGACTGTGTCACCCCTCTCTTTTCATCCCTCCACTGGCTCCACCTTCTCTGGTGCATCAAACATAAGCTTTCAATTTCCAGGCCCCTAATGACTTATCCCTGTCCTACCTACTGTCTCTCATTCAATATTGAAAGGTCAACTCCTGACTCTGGTTAGCCAATGATGCCAGCCTCCATTGCCCACTTGTTACATTTTTCAAACAAGCACCTTTGTGCTTTCTTCCAGACTGTCCCTCGTCTGCTTCCCCTGAACATCCCCAAAACTATCTCATTATCCTCCTTTAAATCTCTCCTTTGTCATGATGCCTACAAAAAACTTGACAATTAGGCTGCTGGTGTGCTAAGACCACTGCCTATCTTGCTGACCAATACTGTCTCATTGTTTCCTTGCACTTCCCCATCTGCCTGTCTGTATCCATCTGCTGTCTCTTGTCTTAAACTTAGATTGTAAGGGCTTTGGGGTGAGGACTGTTTTTTGTTTGGTTTTTTTTTTTGGTATTAGTACAGAGCTTAGCATAGTGGGGTCCTGGGCCATGAATAAGGCTCCTAGGTGTTACGGAAATACAAATAAATCATCAGTGATATCAGTTTTATACACACACATATTTATCACATATTTGTTGTTAAGCAAATATTATATTTTTTTATTTAGAGATTAACAGAATTGTTAATAACCTTACATAAGTATTAAAAGAGAGGGACCAAATACAAAAGGGAAGGAAAGAGAGCAGTGCTGAGATATAATAGGTGTGACGGGGCAAGGCCAGCTGGCTATAGAAAAGTAGTGGGAGATAGATATATTAGCTTCAGGCTAAACAAATCCCTGGTACCAGGATAAGTTAAATGGCAGCTGCTCCAGGTCAATTAAGACACCTGTGGCCAATTAAGAACTTTCCAGAAGGCAGGGAGAATGTTAGGTTGATTGGGACACCTGAAGCCAATCAGGGGCTGGCTGAAACTAGTTAAAAGCCTCCCAGTTAGTCAGGTGGGTGTGCATGTCAGGAGCTGTGGGAGGAAGTTGTGCTGTTGGAGAGACTGAGTAGTACACACCGTATCAGGCAGAAGGAAGGAGGCCCTGAGGTAAGGGTGAAGTGGAGCTTAAGGAAGTGAGGGCTGCTGTGGGGGAAGTAGCGCAGGGAATTGTACGTGTCATGTTTCTAAAAGGTCAGCTACCATAGCTGATACTATTAGGGTTCCTGGGCTGGAGCCCAGAGTAGAGTGTGGGCCTGGGCTCCCCCCACCTTTGCCCCCTGATTAATCACTGAGACTGGGAGACAACAGACACTGTGCAAGGAAGGATAACTTCTCCTCACCTCCCTCACTGGCTTATGATGAAAATGGCTCAGTAGACTGTGACCCTTGTCTCTAGAGAGAGAAGGGTTACATGGAGGGTCACAGTGAGCCTCTGAGGCTAGCGAAATCTGCCAGGAAACGTGGGACCCATGGAGGCAAGGACAGAGCTTTGTCACATAGGTTATGCATTCCAGTAGGTATTCATATTGATTTTGTAACAGTTCTGTCAACTTTTAAAAAGCAGTTAATCTAATTGGGCCTATCTTTCCTCAAGTCTGGTTCTTTAGAGAGTAAATATTTTTGCAACTCAAGTGATAAAATACATTTATTGGGTGGAATCACAAAAATTCTAAGTGCATACCTGTGTTTATTTAACTTCAGACAAATCAATAAGCATACATATTTTGACAATACAAACATTATCTTTTTTGGCTTTAAAATATTAAATAACTACTGGTCTGCTATTAGAAAATTGATGCAAGAGCTATTTCAGGACCCACATGTCCCAAGTTCCCCTGGCCACAGTGCTAGGAACATATCCCAGGTTCATCAGGATTGTCAGGTGGAGCCTGGCACGGTGCTCTCTTTCTTCCCTGCCCTGCAAGAGTTGAGGGGAGCGACTCCCCCATGTAGGAAGGGACAGCCACTGGCACTATGCTCTAGGTCTGGGGTGCTAGTTGGGGGAAACTCATCCAGCTTTTTCTCCCTTCTTCCTCGAGAGACTGTCTGTTCTTGGAATTCCCAGTGCAGTCTGTGCAGTGGTGTAGGACCAGCCTCTGAGAATGTTCATATTCAGTTATTTTAGCACATTGAGAAGTGACAGCAGGGAACTGGTGATTTTCAAATATTTATATCTCAACAAGACCTGAACAGAATGTCATGGGACAAAGAACAGATCCTTCTTTGGCTTCAAGGCTTTGTTAAAGACATTCTGCAAACAGTGGGGGTGTGAGAACTTCTAAACAAGTTGAAAGTGACTTCTATAATAGAAAGTTTTAGCTTTAATATGGGGGCCACTACTAATTCCCCCTATAATCTTTTTCTCAGGGCTAGCTTTAGAAAAGGGACTCTTTCAGTCTATATTATTGAAGCTGTTCCACTTTGTATGATATGCTTAAATATTCAGTGGGCGAGAGAGAGAGTGAAAATGACTCTAGATTAGTGATTAGCCCACTCAACTGAGAGACCCAGGCTCTGAATCAGGCAGAGTGGGGATTTGAACCCAGGGCTCCACATCCAGTGTGAGTGTCCTAAACACTGGACTGGTGAGTATAAAAGGGGATGGGGAAAGGGCAACACTACCTTCTCTCTGTGTTGTATGGGCCTGATGCACGAGGTGGCCTCTGAGCATGCCTACTGGATTGGGCCCCCACAGGTGAGCTAGGCCAGAGACAACCCAGTTCAAGGATCTCACTGGGGCTTAGGTGCGAGTTAGGCACCGACTCTGCTCAGTGGTGTGAGGACTTAGGTGGGATCGCATATGCCTGCCAGGAGACATTTAGGCATCTAGGGAACTTTATCTGTGGAAACTTAGATACCTAAGGAGGTACCTGCAGGGCTTTTTTTTTCTAGGGTTTTTTACCTGGAGTTAATTGATTATCAGTTAACCTGGGGTAATTAACACTTTTGTGTGGGCTGCTAGTCAGGACACTCAACAAATATTGTTCCTGGCTACAAACATTTGTAGTTTATCATAGGCTGATCACTAGGGTGTGTGTGTGGGAGGAAGGGGTAGCTCTAGAGTGTGTCTGCTTGTCTGCTGCCTCCTGATTTACTCTCTAGCCAACCACCTCTGTTCACATGCCCTTTCCTTGCTGTTCTCCCCAGCTCTCCCTGCCTCCATCCTTCTCATCCCCCATGCCTTCATCCTATCCTGGATTCCTCATCTCATCTGCCTGTATCCCTCTCTTTCCCCATATCTCTAGTTTGTTTCCCTTCCATTTCCCGCTCTTCCCATGGCTTCCCCAAGCCTCTCATCCCCCATAGTAGTTCCAACCTTGCTGCCCATCACGAATCCTCTCCTTTTTCCTCTCATCTTCCATGTTCCCCAAATCCTTTCCCCTTCTGAATTTCCTCTTTTCATCTGTGCCCCTCCCTGCCTGCCCCTTGACCCCCTTTTCTGATCATTCCTACATTGCTCTTGATCCCTTTGCCCTCCACCCTCACTGTGGCTCGTCTAGGGTTCTGACTATGAGGTCGCCACATTCTCATTCCGACAGCCTCCATGTTGGCCTTTGAAATGGGAGGAGTTGGTTGGGAGTTGCAGGTGCTGGAGTTAAAGAGAAGAAAATGCTGAGGTTCCAGTCTCTGCCTTGGGCCCTCCTGGTGGGTAAGTGACCTGTGTCTGCACCTCACAAGAACCCCTCCCCTCTGATGTCTTGGCTGCCTCTTCCCTATAAGGTGTCACACAAAATCCCTGAGCCCAGGAAATTCTATTGTTGTCCCTGAGTATCCCTGAAGAGAAAGTACCTCTGCCGTCTCTCCCCACTGGGAATATACTCCTGGTATCCTTCCCTCATCCCCATGGGAATGGATCTTCAAGATCTTCGCTCTTGAATGGCACTAGCCAACACAGGGCACAAGATGACCTCATTGCTGCACATGTACTTTGCCCTTTGTTTTCTTACTGTTATGAAGTCTCAAAACTCCTAGGATGGGACACATGGTTAGGGAATGGGGTGCAAATTCTACAGGATCAGAGCCTGTATTGCTAAGCAGGTTGCAGGGGGGTAGGGCACAGGGGCACAGCTGGTGCAAAATGGGTTAAAAGAACTGGCTGACTCGGGGAGATTAAGGAATGGGATAAAACAGCCTTTCACCTGTAGGGCACTGGTTTCAGTGAAGCCCCAGTTCTGGAGGACTGGGTGGTTATGGAATGGGATATAAAGCCTTTTACCTCAAAGGAACCAGCTCCAGACCAGACTCACCCAGATCTGGGGGAAACCGGCTGGCTTGAGGTGTTTGTGTTTAATTTCTAAGGCACCATTGTGGTCCAGCCAACATGGAGAACGGGGGAACCTCAGGCTGGATGGGCTTGTTGGGCTGATCTAGAGGTTGGGGAAGCAAGTGGAAACATGGGGACTGACAGGTCTATGAAGTGTTTCTTTATGTCCTTGAGTCACTGATGGCTGTACTCATCCCTGTCCTGCTTTCTCCGCAGGACTTCTGTTCCCCATGGTGCAGCCTGTCTGCAGCATGTCATCCCCGGTTCCAGGCAGCCCACTGTCTGACAGCGAGTACCAGGTCTTCTTTTCTGCTCTGATGCCCTCCTGGAAGGCAGGTGTAGCCTGCCAGATCCGACGTACTCAAGGGTGCCACGACCCTAAAGTCATCCGGCTGGACCAGTTTGAGAACCACGGCTGGATCCCAGAGGGTACAGAGCGTGTGGGCGTATTAGGGTTGTAACATTTGTGTGTTGTCAGTGCCATGCAGAAACAAGCTCAGCATTACCTCTACTGACTCAACCTGGATCTGGGCAGTGTGGTTCCTATCTGTATGGCCCAGAAAGAGAGACAACTCCTGCCCAGTTTGAGTCAACACATAACCTATCCTGTTCTAGCACAACTTTTTAGGCTGCTGGGCCGCTCTTACTGACGATTCAGTTGTTGACCTGGCCTGATATTCCCAGCCTACAGAACCTGGTTCTTTCAGGCTGTAAAGAACCAGGGACTAGAACCCAGGTCTGCAGAACCTAGAACAGTTGATATTCCTACAGTGCCACCAGGAGGCCATGTAGAAAGACAGCCAGGGAGCACTGTGGAGAGTAGGCACCGCAAGATATCTCCCAAAAGACCCAGAGTGATGGTGCCCTGCAGCCCTCTGATTGGCCAAGCACCCTATTTAACCCCAGAGGTTGCCCCAACAAGTTGCCTGGGCAGCTGTACAGATTTTGGCCTGCTGCAGTGCTAGACTTTGCTTGATGGCCTGTCTCCTACTCCAGCTTGACTCAGATCCTGATGCATGCCTCCTGATTCCAGCCTGGTAACTACCTCTGATCTCCAGTCTCTGACTCTGACCCAGACTCTTGCTTACAGGACCTGGCACTTGCAATTCCTCCAACTCCTGCTTCGTGACTACTGTCCCAAGTGGGTAGACCTCAAAGTCCAGCTGTGACAGGCCAGAGTGTACTTTACACAGGTCCTGCAGAGATCCTGTAGGATGCTTCCTGTCCTGCATGGAGCATGCTTTTCTCCACTGTTTCTGAGGACTGTTAGGACCAGCAGTTCTCTGACGTCAACCCAAGGGGTCTCCCATTAGACCTCTCACAGTTGCCAGCCTTCTACCAGCTGGTCTCCACAACCAGGTCCTCTGTAGCCACTGAGAGTTGAGGACTTTCTCCTAGAGCCCCTCCTGCCCAATTTCCAGCTTCATGTGCTGGTAGTGTTCTGTTCAGTTGACCAGAAGTTGGTCCTCAGAATCAAGAGCTTCTGGACTATAGAAGGACACAGGACTAGAAGGGATCTCCTGGATCACTGAGTCCAATCCTCTGCTTTTGCAGGCAACCCTGTCATATATTCCCTTTCATAAGTTACAGCCGGCAGGACTGGGTGGTCCCCACCATGCTTTCACCATGCGTGGGGCTGCCCACCTCACTCAAACTTCCTGTTGTATGCTCTAGGCAGTGAAAGCTGCCCTGTCCCCTACCTCTCTCATGTTCCCCAAATGGGTCCCCTGAGAAAACTTATCCAACCCACCCTTCTCTCCTAGCTGCTGGAGTCTGTCAGGCCTTGGCCCCATGACAAATCCCCGCAGCTGCTCTCCACGCATCAACCTAAGCCCGCCTCACAGCCATACCCAGGGGACATCTTCATATATTGAGCACTCCATATCATCCATTTCCTTGCTCTTTTGCACTCCCTTCCCCAGGGACCCAAGTGGTGGGACACTCATGCTTGGATGGAAGGCCCCTGGTGGGAGAGCATATATTCCATCCTGGTTCCAGCATCCACCAGTGATGTAAGCTGGCAGATCCTCCATGGAGTTGTGAGCATAGGCACATTGCTGCTGCATTTCATGGATTCCTCCAACATCCAACCAAACCTTTGTGGTGAGAGGCTGGGGCTGCAATTTTCCTTTCACCTGTTTATTTTTGCCCACTTGATCTAAGGTCCCACATAGTCCTGGGACCTCCTCCTGGCATTGACTAAGATGGCTGCAGATCAGTCCAGGAACAGGAAGCTTAACAGGAAGGCTCTCTCTGACTGTGGGACCATTTTCCATGCCTTTGTCAATTCACACATCCAAACAGAGTTCTATGTGAATTCCTGGCTCCTCCAGCACCCACTGTTCCTATGACCTTTTAGATAAATAGAATTTAAGGCCAAAAGGGCCCACCAGATCATCTAGTCTGAGCTCTGTATATCACAGGCCACCTGCACCACCCTGTATCTGTTCACTAAACCCGACAACCAAAATGAGACCAAAGTATTACAGCCCTTTGAGGGGTCATTGCTCTTCTTTAAGCAGACTGATGACAAGCTGCATAGATTCCCCTTCCCCAAATTAAAAGCAGATCTCGCCTCCACAGCCATACTATCCTTCTTTCATGCCTCACAACCAGGACCTAGTGAGAAAAAAGATTGGAGGTTATAGAAGACCAACCCTTTTGTTTTCTGCAGCAGCTCCTAGTTCTTACCGACAGAATGACAGTTCTAAGCAAACATTTTGATGTGTTTGTCAAGGACAGCCTACCATCTTCCAGAGTGCAAGCCTCTTCTACCCCTTTTTTGCCAACTGGTTATCCCCCAACTTAAATGCTTTGTCCAGCATCCCTGAAGACCAGTGGGTCTTAAGTATAGTGGAATTGGGAGATATCCGTCAATTTATTTCTGTCCTCCCTTTTCACCCCCTTTCCTCATCCCTTTTCAGCGGCCACACTCAAGAGGATGTTCTCCTTCAGGAGCTGCAATCTCTCCTCCAGTTGGGAGTCATAGTGGAAGGTCCTCCATTTCACAGCAGAAAGGAATTTTATTCTCAATACTTCCTAATTCTAAAAGCAAAAGGGGGTCTCAGACTCATTCTAGGCCTGCAAGATCGCAACAGATAGCTAAAGAAAATAAAGTTTTGTATGGTCCCTCTGGCTTCTGTTATTCCCTCCCTGGATCCTGGAGACTGGTATGCCACCCTCGACTTAAAGGATGCATATTTGCATGTAGCAAAACATCAAAGCCACAAGAAATTCCTCAGATTTTTGGTCAACCAATGCCACTATCAGTTTACAGTCTTACCATTTAGCCTGTCTGCAGCCCCACATGTATTCACAAAGTAGAAGGCAGTGGTGCCAGTGTTCTTCAGAAAATTGGGAATTCAAGTGTTTCCCTGCTTGGATGGTCCAAGGTTGAGGTGATGTCCAACATGACTGTTGTCCAATTCACCTTCAATGTATTAGGGTTGTTCATCAACACAGAGAAGTCAATCCTGTCTCTTATACAAGAGACAGAGTTTATAGAAGCAGTCTTGGACTCTACGAAAGCCAAGACCTTTCTTCCCCAGTTATTGCAGACGATACTGACCACTGCTTTAGACCTGAAGGCCCATCCTACCATGACAAATACCTTTGCAACAAGAAGGTCAGGAAAAGTGTGGGACCCTTACTGAAAAAGCAACCAGTGTTCCCTCTAATTTTTCCCACCCATGTGCGGAATGAATTTTATGTGCACCAATATGGAAGTGATGTGTCACACCGCACCTTCATCTTGGTGCACATAACAAAATGCATGCGTTGGGGGTGGGGCCGAAGGGTTCGGAGTGTGGGAGGAGTGCAGGGGTGTGAGGGCTCTGGCTGGGGGTGCAGGATTGGGGGTGCAGGAGGGTGCTCAGAGGACTCCACAGCAATAATATCTGGGCTGAGGGGGAGAGGTGCCTCCCTCTGCTGCGGCAGCGCTGGGGCTGGGGCTGCAGCATAGGCATCCCCTTCCCCCCACCCACCCCGACCCCAGCAGGTCCAGGCCAGGAGAGGGTCGCTCCACCCGTGCCTGGGTCCAGGCTGGGCCTCCCCAGTCGCAGCTGGGTCCAGGCCGCCCTGGCCGTGCCTGGGGCCGGGCCGCTCTGGTCTGGGTGCCCCGGTGGCACCTGGGGATGGGCTGCCCCAGACTGCTCCACAGCACAGTTGGGACCAGAGGAGTTGGGGGGCTGGGCTCGGTGGAAGCTGAGGGAGGGGCACCGCAGCCATGGCAGGTCCCCGGGTGGGTTCCCTGAGCATATGCGCAGCACTAAATAGGCAGCTGCGCAGGTTACAGGGAATTTAGGAGGCAACATAGTGACAGATGATGTGGAAAAAGCTGAAGTACTCAAAGCTTTTTTTGCCTCAGTCTTCACAGACAAGATCAGTTCCCAGACTGCTGCACTGGGCAGCACGGTACGGGGAGGAAGTGAGCAGCCCACAGTGATGAAAGAACAGGTTAAGGACTATTTAGAAAAGCTGGACATGCACAAGTGCATGGGGCCGGATGCAATGCATCCGAGGGTGCTGAGGGACTTGGCTGATGTGATTGCAGAGCCATTGGCCATTATCTTTGAAAAGTCATGGCGATCAGGGGAGGTCTCGGACAATTGGAAAAAGGCAAATATAGTGCCCAGGTGCAAGACTCTTTAAAAAAGGGAAAAAGGATAAGCTGGGGAACTACAGACCGGTCAGCCTCACCTCTGTCCCCAGAAAAATCATGGAGCAGGTCCTCAAGTAATCCATTTTGAAGCACTTGGAGGAGAGGAGGGTGATCAGGAACAGTCAACATGGATTCACCAAGGGCAAGTCATGCCTGACCAACCTGATTGCTTTCTATGATGAGCTCTAACTGGCTCTGTGTATATGGGGAAAGTGGTGGACGTGATATACTTTGACTTTAGCAAAGCTTTTGATACAGTCTCTCACAGTATTCTTGCTAGCAAGTTAAAAAAGTATGAATTGGCTGAATGGACTATAAGGTGGATAGAAAGCTGGCTAGGTCATCGGGTTCAACGGGTAGTGATCAACGGCTCAATGTCTAGTTGGCAGCCGGTATCAAGTGGAGTGCCCTGAGGGTCGGTCCTGGGCCTGGTTTTGTTCAACATCTTCATTAATGATCTAGATGATGGGATGGATAACACCCTCAGTAAGTTTGTGGATGACACTAAACTTGGGGGAGAGGTAGATACACTGGAGGGTAGGGATAGGGTCCAGAGTGACCTAGACAAATTGGGGGATTGGGCCAAAAGAAATCTGATGAAGTTTAACAAGGACAAGTGCAGAGTCCTGCACTTAGGATGGAAGAATCCCTTCCACTGCTACAGGCTGGGGACCACCTGGATAAGCGGCAGTTCTGCAGAAAAGGACCTGGGGATTACAGTGTTTGAGAAGCTGGATATGAGTCAGCAGTGTGCCCTTGTTGCCAAGAAGGCTAACGGCATATTGGGCTGCAGTAGTAGGAGCATTGCCAAGAGTCAGTGAGACTGTGGGACTTTTTGCATTGCCAGCTCAATCCACTCAAAGCCTCTAACCTTCCTGGTGTTCTGAATAATCTGGCAGACCAATTTAAGCAGATCTTTCTCACCACAAATAGTCCCTCCACCCAGATGTTTTCAGGTTCATTTTCCAATGGTGGGGCTCTCCCCAAATAGACCTGTTTGCAACAAAAGTCAAAAGGAAGTGTCATCAGTTTTTCTCTCAAGCAGGTCACAGCCCAGGGTCTCTCATGAATGCTTTCCTGTTGCCCTGGACAAACAAGCTCCTATACTCATTTCCTCCAGTTCCACTCCTGCCCAGAATTTTATTGAAAATCAAGCAAGAACATGCTCGAGTGAGACTCATAGCTCCAGCATGGCCTCAACAAGACTGACTTTTCATTCTGCTGACCTTCTCAGATAGAGCTCAATTGACATTATCATTGGACTCAGACCTGATCTCTCAGGACCACGGTAGCCTCCTCCACCCTAACTTGCAGGGCCTCCACCAGATAGCCTGCATGCTCTGTGGCTAATACCTCAGGAGGATGTTTGTTCAAAGGGAGTTCAAGATTTTTTTTTAAATAGTAGGAAACCTTCTACTAGGTATACTTACCTGGTGAAGTGGAAGAGATTCTACATCTGGTCCCAGAAAAAAGGTGTTTCTCCTGTCCTGGCACTGATCCATCAAGTGTTAGACTATTTGTAATTCCTGAAACAGGAAGATCTTGCCATTAGCTACATCAAGGTCCACCTGGCAGCTATCACAGCTTTCCACGTTCCAGTTGATAGCCACTCGCTTTTCTCCAATCGTACGACAGCCAGATGTCTAAAAAGTTTGGACCATTTGCATCAACCTGGACAGTGGGTGAATTACAAGCTCTAGAGTCCGAACCTCTGTCTACAGTCTTCTACAAGAACAAGATTTGCCTATGCCCTCATACATAGTGGTGTCTCTCTTCCTTATTAATCAGGGTCAGGCAAGTTTCTTCCCTCAGCCTCATGTTCACAGGGATGAGGAGAGACTTCACACACTAGCTGTCAGGAGAGCATTGGTGTTTTAAATGGACAGGAATAAACCATTCCAATCATCTTCACAGTTGTTTATGGCTATTTCAGACTGGATGAAGGACTGTCCGGTCTCCTCTCATAGAATCTCCTCTTACATATGTTTATGCTACAACTTGGCCAATGTAACCCCTCCAAACAGAGTATTAGCACATTCAACAAAGGCACATGCAGCCTCTGCGGCCTTTTTGGCCCAAGTGCCTATTCTGGACATTTGCAAAACAGCAACTTGGTCTTCAGTGCCTTCCTTTGCCTCACATTATGCCATCTCTCAGCAGTCTGGAGATAATGCCAAGTTTGGAATATGGTCCTTCAGTCTTTACTCAAGTAGACTCAGATCCTACCTCCAAATGGAACTACTCATGATTCACCTGAAGTGGAATGGACATGTGCAGTCATTCAAAGAAGAAGAACCGGTTATTAACGTGTTCTGTAACTGTTGTTCTTTGAGATGTGTTGCATGTGTCCATTGCACGACCCACCCTCCTTCCCCTCTGTGTCGGAGTCTGTCCAGTAAGAAAGGAACTAAGGGGGGCTGGGGACAGTTCTGCCCTTTATGCCATTGCACAGCAGCACAAAACAGCAGAGGGCTCAAGTGCCACCCCAACAAGTGCTGCTGAGGGAAAAATTTCTGACAACTGTGGCACTAGCCCTGCACATACCTGAAGTGGAGTGGCCATGTACGACACATCTTGAGGAACAACAGTTATAGAACAGGTTAGTAACCATATCTGTCAGCACAGCCCCACTATTTGGAGTGGAACAAGGCACCAACAAACAAATAAGCCCTGATTCTTGTTTGCCGGAGTGTGATTGTAGCAGAGAGCTAAACAAAATTCTGAAACATGCAGTGGTGGTTACTTTTTAGTTTTGTTTTCTTCTGTGATTGGAGAGATTCTCTGTCAACAGAGTCATTGATGTTTCAGCAAACATCTGATTGGGGGCCTGTGACACTCCCCACATGTCTCCTAGTTATGCCTCTGGAGTTCTTCCTTCCTGTCTGGACAACCTGACATAATGACTTTTCTGCTGTAGGAGAAGTGTGAAAAACAGGCCACAAGCCTTCAACAGGTGGGTGCATAACTGGTTGAAAGACTGCTCAAAGATTGCATATCAGTGGTTCACTGTCAAACTGGGCGGATGTATCCAGTGTAGTCCCACAGGGGTCATTCCTGGGTCCAGTACTAGTCAATATTTTCATTATGGACTTGGATAATGGAGTGGAGAGTATCATAGGCGCCGACTTCGTGGGTGCTCCGGGGCTGGAGCACCATGGCTGGAGCACCCATGGGGAAAAATTAGTGGGTGCTCTGCACCCACTGGCAGCCAAGCTCCCCTCACCCCCTCCCCACCTCCTCCTCCCCTGAGCACGCCACATCCCCTCTCCTCCACCTACCTCCCAGTGCTGCCCGCCCGGCTGCTGCCAAACAGCTGTTTGGCAGTGTTAGCACACACCAGGAGGGAGCAGGAGGAGCGGGAACATGGTGTGCTCAGGGAAGGAGGCAGGGCCGAGGCAGGGATTTGGGGAAGAAGTTGGAATAGGGGCAGGGAGGGGTTGGAATGGGGGTGCGGGCAGGGGTGGGAAGAGGTGGGGCAGGGGTGGGGCCTTATGGAAGGGGTGGAGTGGGGGCAGGGACGAGGGCAGAAGGGGGTCGAACACCCAAGGAAAAGAGGTGAAGTCAGCGCTTATGGAAAATATGCATATAAAATTTGCAGATGATGCCAAGCTAGGAGGGGTTGCAAGCACTTTGGAGGACAGGATTAGAATTCAAATTGACCTTGACAAATTGGAGAATTGGTCTGAATTCAGCAAGATGAAATTCAGTGTAAAGACAAGTGCAACATACTACACTAAGGAAGAAAGAATCAGATGCACAACTACAAAAGGGGAAATAACTGGCTCAGTGGTAGTACTGCTGAAAAGGACCTGGTAGTTATAGTGGATCACAAATTGGATATGAGTCAATGTGATGCAGTTGTAAAAAAGGCTAATATCATGCTGGGAGTATTAACAGGAGTTGTATGTAAGACATGGGAGGTAATTGTCCTGCTCTATTCTGCTCTACTGGTGAGGCCTCAGCTGGAGTACTGTTTCCTGTTCTGGGTGCCACACTTTAGGAAAGATGTGGACAAATTGGAGAGTACAGAGGAAAGCAACAAAAATTATCAGAGGTTTAGAAAACCTGACCTATGAGGAAAGGTTAAACAACTGGGCATTTGAGTCTTGAGAAAAGAAGACTCAGAGAGGACCTGATAACAGTCTTCAAATATGTTAAGGGCTGTTATACAGAGGACAGTGATCAATTGTTCTCCATGTCCATTGAAGGTAGGACAAGAAGTAATGGGGTTAATCTGCAGCAGTGGAGATTTAGGTTAGATATTAGGAAAAACTTTCTATCCATAAGCGTAGTTAAGCTCTGGAACAATCTTCCAAGAGAGGTTGTGGAATTCCCATCACTGGAGGTTTTTAAGAACAGGTTGGACAAACACCTGACTGGGATGTTGTCATAAATATAAAGGGAAGGGTAAACCCCTTTAAAATCCCTCCTGGCTAGAGGAAAAATCCTCTCACCTGTAAAGGGTTAAGAAGCTAAAGGTAACCTCGCTGGCACCTGACCAAAATGACCAATGAGGAGACAAGATACTTTCAAAAGCTGGGAGGAGGGAAAAAAACAAAGGGTCTGTGTCTGTCTGTATGCTGCTTTTGCCGGGGATAGAACAGGAATGGAGTCTTAGAACTTTAGTAAGTAATCTAGCTAGGTATGTGTTAGATTATGATTTCTTTAAATGGCTGAGAAAAGAACTGTGCTGAATAGAATGACTATTCCTGTCTGTGTGTCTTTTTTGTAACTTAAGGTTTTGCCTAGAGGGATTCTCTATATTTTGAATCTAATTACCCTGTAAGGTATCTACCATCCTGATTTTACAGAGGGGATTTCTTTACTTCTATTAAAAGTCTTCTTGTAAGAAAACTGAATGTTTTTTCATTGTTCTCAGATCCAAGGGTTTGGGTCTGTGGTCACCTATGCAAATTGGTTAGGATTTTTACCAAACCTTTCCCAGGAAGTGGGGTGCAAGGGTTGGGAGGATTTTGGGGGGAAAGACGTGTCCAAACTACGTTTCCAGTAAACCCAGTTAGAGTTTGGTGGTGGCAGTGGAGATCCAGGGACAAAGGATAAAATTAATTTGTACCTTGGGGAAGTTTTAACCTAAGCTGGTGAAAGTAAGCTTAAGAGGTTTTCATGCAGGTCCCCACACCTGTACCCTAGAGTTCAGAGTGGGGGAGGAACCTTGACAGACGTTCTAATTTACATGATCCTGCCTTACAGCAGGGAGCTGGACTTGATGACCAGCCGAGGTCCCTTCCAGCCCTGCATGTCCATGATTCTATGAGTGTTTGAAGCACTGTGTCTGCAGAAACCACTTATCTGCCACATGAAGGAATTTGGCTTGGGTGATGTGTTCAGGTTCCTCATGAAACTCCTTCTCTATTCTGCATACTATCAAATCAGGGGGCTGGATAATTTCCATCCCAAAATACTGAAAGAACTAACTCACAAGACTGTGAGTCTCTAGTAGCAAGGATTTTTAATTAATCTATCTGTTCAGGATAGTAGCATATGACTGGAGAGTAGCTAATGTATCTAAGAAAGAGAAAAAAAGTAATCCGGGCAACTACAGACCTCAGTAGCACGCAGGGATTTAGAACAAATTGTGAAAGAAAAAATAAGTAAATTAATGGAAGTAAATGGTCAAAGGGCTTTAATACAACATGGGTGTAGCAATGGCAGATCATGTCAGACTAACCTGATGTCCTTGTTTGAGAAGATAACTGATTGTTTTTAGATAAGGAAAGTGCAATAGATCTAATATACCTGGGCTTCAATAAAGCATTTCACAAGGTACCATGTGGGACATTGTTAGTTAAATTAGGGAAGATGGGGATCAGTCCAAGCATTGTAAGGTGGATAAGGAATTGGCTAAAGGGGAGAAGGCAACAAGTTGTGCTGAAAGGGGAACTATCGGACTGGAGGGAGGTTACTGGTGGAGTTCCTCAAGGATTGGTCTTGAGACCAATCTTCTTCAATAATGTTATTAATGACTTTGGCCCAAAACACAGGAGAATGCTAATGAAATTTGCTGATGATAAAAAGTTGTGAGGCCTTGTCAATACAGAGGAGGTTCAGAATATTATACAGAAAGATCTGGATGACCTTGAAGACTAGAGTGACAGAAATGGGATATGAAATTCAATAGTACAAAGTGCAAGGTCATGCACTTAGGGTCTAATAATAAGAATTTCTGCTACAAGCTGGGGACTCATCAGTTGGAAGCCACAGAGGAGGAGACAGACTCGGTTGTGTGGGTCGATCACAGGATGCCTGAGTCACCAGTGTGATGTGGCTGTGAAAAAGGCAAATGTGATCCTAGGGTGTATTAGGCGAGACATTTCCAGTAGACATAGGGACTTATTCAGGACCTGCTTTAGGGATGGGCAAGCTGGGCCACTGCCCAGGGTTCAGTATTCAAGAAGGTACCATGCTGGTGCCTCCCACCCACCTGACTTGCTGACAGCCAGCAAGGCTTAGAGGCAGCCAGGCAGACCGACCTGCAGGGGGGCAGATGGACCAGCCACGTAACTAATCTGAACAAGTCAGAGCAGATTTTTTCGCTCTGGGACTCAGTGAAGAGAAAGCCAGTTATTTTGCAGAGCCTGGAAGCTGCATTCCCCCACCCTGCCACGCCTGGCTGTTGGACAGACGCTGATGATTAACCAGCTTATAGATATGGAGTGGAAATTTGGAGTGACTGCAGGGAGCAGTGAACTGGAAAAAGTGGGAAGTATCTTCTTACAGTTGAGATTGGTGGTTAAAAAAGGAAGCCAAGTGGATCATGTGTATGTAGAGTTAACATTGCCGCAGTTCTACAGTTTTCTGCATGAGATGGAACGAGTCAAAACCAGTTTGGAATGTTTCAGCTGAAACCCCAAGGGATTGCATTTATACCATAGAGGGGTAATTTCTCCTTGTGGGCCAACATGTCTGATCTTAACTCTGCAGATTTGTAACATTAGATGAAGATTGCGCAGTTTAATAAACAACACTGTCAAATAAAAAAAAACAACCCTCCTCTGAAGCAGGGATGCCCCTCCTCCTCTGCTCCACTGCCGTCTGCAGCCATCGCTGCTCCTGTCCCCGCCACCTCCTCCCCTCCATGGAGCTGCCCCTGGCCAAGCTCAGACCTGGAGCCTTTGGGAGTGATGTTGGGGTATCCCCCTCCCCCCACCTGTGTACCCAGGCTCTGCTGAGCTGGGGTGGGGGTCGGGGGAGCATGTCTGGGCTGGTGCCTCTGGGTCCAGAGTGGGAGCTGCCAGCGCTGCTGTTCAGGCTTCTGAATGCTCTACTTAAAGAGACAGTGCACTGACCCAGTCACTCAGGCACACACACACTCCCCCCTCTCATGCTCGTATTCCTCCCAACAAACACACTGCCCCCCCCTCACACACACACACTCTCTCTCTCTCTCTTCCCCACTGCATCAAAATTCAGAGCTGGGTGTCCGGCCAGCACCAGCCACCCAGCCAGTGCTTAATTTGTGCTGGGGCTGAGCTCTGGCACCTCTTCCAATACAAATTAATCACTGAGGGGGAAGCAGTGGGACCTGGAGGTGATGGGGTAAGTTGTCACAGAGGTCCAAAGTAGGTGGTCAAAGTAGGCCATAAGATGAGGCACTCCCTCAGATTGACATAGGGAGTGTATATAGCAGCCAGGAGCTGCCTGAGCATTAACTGCACAGAGCTCTGTAGCTTAGCTCTAAAGGGTGCTTTGGGTCTCCATGCACATTCAGCATTTTCTTCTACATCGAACAAACAGGTGCCCTTGCCTTAATCTGGTTCATTCACCTGTGGGCAGGGGAGTGAGTTCCCTGCTAATATTGACATCCCTTCTCACCATGTTTCTAGGCCCTGTCTGTTCTGAGCTCCCAGATGCCTTGTGGTTTCAAACCTTTTGCCAGTTTGCACAGTATCGCTGCTCCAATCGCAAGTACTACACCAAGGTGAGAGGGAGAGGTGGGGATTAGAACAGTGGCAACAATGGCTTTTGGGGGGGGATTATCACAGTGGAGCAGAGGGTTTTGGGGGGATTATTGCAGTGAAGGGTATGGGGCTTGGGGGGATTATTGCAGGGGAGGGGATTTGGGGGGATTATTGCATTGGAGAGGCAGGGATTTGGGACTGTGACCAGGGTCCTAGTGGGGATCAGCTGTGGTCACTCAATTAGGACACACTGCAAAAAATGGGCAACCAAACCCCCAAAATGATGGATATTCCAATACTTGGATTTACCAAGACAGCATGAAACAGCTTTTTTATTACTTTACTGGTTACTCAGAAATCCAAACAACATAGTTCCCTTAAAGTGATCCAGCCTCAGGCCTCCATCCAGGTACCCACGTCAAATATGATAAAAATTTCTATAAATCTTATTTCATCGTATAAAAGAAAAGGATCTCCCAATCCCAAAGGATTGGACACATGACCTCCCAGGTTAATGAATGTTTTAGATCTTACCCAAATGCATGCTACAGCCAATTCTTATTAACTAAACTAAAATTTATTAAAAAACAAAAGAGAGAGAGTATGGTTAAAACAGGGGTGGCCAACCTGTGGCTCCGGAGCCACATGCGGCTCTTCAGAAGTTAATATGCGGCTCCTTGTACAGGCACCCACTCCGGGACTGGAGCTACAGGCACCGACTTTCCAGTGTGCCAGGGGGGTGCTCAATGCTCAGCCCCTGGCTCTGCCACAGGCCCTGCCCCCACTCCACCCCTTCCTGCCCCCTCCCCTGAGTCTGCCGTGCCCTCACTCCTAACTCCCCCCCGCCTCGAAACAGCTGATTGGGAGGGAGGAGGTGGGGAGCTGATGGGGCTGCCGGTGGGCAGGAGGCCCTGGGAGTGGGCGGGTGGGGGGCTGCTGATGTATTACTGTGGCTCTTTGGCAATGTACATTCATAAATTCTGGCTCCTTCTCAGGCTGAGGTTGGCCACCCCTGGGTTAAAAGATCTATATACATACAGACATGAGTTCAATTCATTGAGGTTCAGATTCACAGCAGAGATGGTGAGCTTTGTAGTTGCAAAAAGAGTTCCTTTAGAATTCAGTTCATAGGTCATAGTCCAATGTCTAAATCTCATATTCAGGGCATACCAGCATAACTGGGACTTGTCTTGCGACTCAAACTTCCCCTGATGAAGTCTAAGCAGATCTGAGATGACAGAATCAGGACCCAAGGATCTTTTATACAATTTCACGTCCTCTTTGACAAGTTGGGGTTTCCTAGGGGAACAAAAGGTAATTAGGATGACTTTGAAGGAGGTCCATCACCCATACTTAGCTATACGAATTAACATAAGGCCATTTGCTTGTTCCTCCACCATTCACAGTACATTTCAAAGAGAGACGAATATCCCATGTTTACAATTAATTTAAATGATAGGATGTTCTTTTGACTTTTGAATTATCAGAATACAGCATAGACAGGGACTGTTGATTACATAGTGGACCCTACTCATACATATGTAAATACACAAAAACACAAACATTATCTCCGCACATGTGCACTGTGGGTTATTTATTTTGCAGGATATTTAACCCTTTCTAGCCATGTGTCACAGGGGGATTATTGCAGTAGAGGATATGGTAATTTGGGGGGATTATTGCAATGGAGAGGTGGGGATTTGGGAAGATTATTGCAGTGGAGGTGTCAAGTCTGATTCCCCACTCTGGCACTTGGAGTGCAGAAGGTGGTGGCCTGCAAGGACTCTAAAAATGAATACTGGCCACTCCAGGCTTGTATTAGACTCCTAAGGTTACAGCTTTTCTCTGACCTTGGATTGGTAGATGCTGCCACCACCCACGTGCAAAACCTCTTTGAGAACCCAAGAAGGTGCACTTGGGAATTCCTTCCTGTGGGGTACCATCAAGCCCTTTCACCCCCACTCCGGGGAAGAGCTAAGAAGAAAAAAAAGGAAATCAGCTGTTGCCACCAGCTAATTAAACAGTATATGCACAAACTTCTCAGGGGACAAAAATCTAATTTTTAAGAACAGAAAGTTAAATTTTATTAATTTAAAAAAAGAGAGAAGAAAATACATCTGGGACTTAGGCTTCTGCTAGATTTAAAAAAAAACAATTACAAAGATTAAGCATCAAGAATAGCTCTCTCAAGGTCCAGTTTAAAGGTAAAATGTAATACTCGGCCAAGCCCAAGAAGGATTGGACCTGCTTCTTTGACTTAGGGACAGGCCAATTTTGGATAGCATTTACTTTAGCCTGTAGGGGGGTTGATAGTTCCTTGACCCACCTGGTGTCCAAGGTATGTTACCCTGTTTAGGCCTATTTGACACTTTTTGGCCTTAACAGTCAATCCTGCCTCCCTTATGCACTGGAAGACAGCTTGGCGGTGTTCCAGGTTTTCTGCCTATGAATCTGAGAATATGGCTACATCGTCAAGGTAGGCAACTGAAAATTCCCCAAATCCAGCCAGAAGGTTATCTACTAGTCTCTGGAAGGTGGTGGCTGCATTTCGCAGTCCAAAAGGGAGCACATTAAATTCATACAGTCCTACATGGGTGATGAAGGCTGACCTTTCCTTTGCGGAGTCATCTAGCAGCACTTGCCAGTACCCCTTAGTTAAGTCTAAGGTGGAGATGAACTGGGTACATCCCAGTTTTTCCAATAGCTCATCTGTGCACGGCATTGAATAGTTCTCTGGATGAGTTACAGCATTTAGCTTACGGTAGTCCACGCAAAAGCAGATTTCTCCATCTGGTTTGGAAACCAGAAACACTGGAGAGGTACATGCACTCTCAGAGGGGTGGATTACACCCATCTGTAACATGTCCTTGATCTCCCTTTCTATTGCGGTTTTGGCTTGAGGAGCCATCCGGTAGGGTTGGGCTCTAATTGCATGAGCATCACCTGTGTCAGTGGAGTGGTTCATCCATTCTGCTTGTCCTGGGGTGGCTGAAAACATTGGCACGAAGCTGGTGCACAGTTCCTGGATTTGCTGTCACTGCTTACACCCAAGGGTCATGGAAAGGCTCATCTCTTCTATGCCACCATTGCTTTTTCCTTCACAGTAGACTCCTTCAGGCCACTCAGCATCATCTCTCTCCTGGGCTGTAAACTGGAGAAATGTGATTCCTCGGGAATAAAAGGGCTTTAGAGAATTAACATGGTAGACTTTAGGTTTTAAGGTAGGGTCTGGGAATGCTATGAGGTAATTAACAGCTCCCAGACACTCTTGGACCATAAACGGCCCCTCCAACGATGCTTCCATTGTATTAGCCTGGAGCACTTTCAGGACCATGATTTGGTCACCTACTCTGAAGGAATGCTCTCTGGCATGTTTATCATACCAGGCCTTTTGCTCTTGTTGAGCATCCTGTAGGTTTTCTCAAGCAAGGGCTAGAGAGTCTTTGAAGGTGTTTTGCAGGTTGGTTACAAAGTCCAAAATGTTAGTTCCTGGAGAAGATGTAACCCCCTCCCATTGCTGCTTCACCAACTGTAATGGCCCCTTAACTTCATGGCCATAAACGAGTTCAAAGGGTGAAAACCTCAAACTGGGATGTGGTAGCCCTCTAGGCAAAGAGCAATTGCTGCAACACTAGGTTCCAATCACTGGAGTGCTCATTTACGAATTTATGTATTATGGCCCCCAAAGTCCCATTAAACTTCTCCACTAGGCCATTTGTTTGATGGTGGTAAGGGATGGCAACCAAGTGGTTTACCCCATGAGCTTCTCAAAGACGTTTCTTGGTCCCTGCCAGGAAGTTAGTTCCCAAATCCGTAAGGATGTTCGAAGGCCAACCTACCCTGGCAAAAATGTCTGCCAATGCCTGGCTCATGCTTTTAGCCCTGGTGTTGCTTAGAGCTACTGCTTCCGGCCATCAGGTGGCAAAATCCATGAAAGTCAGTATGTACTGCTTTCCTCTGGGTGTCTTCTTAGGAAAAGGACCCAGAATATCCACAGCTACTCGCTGAAACGGAACCTCAATTATGAAGAGTGGCTGGAGAGGGGCCTTGACCTGGTCTTGGAGCTTTCCCACCCTCTGGCACACCTCACAAGGCCAGACATAGGTAGAAATGTCCTTGCCCATTCCCTCCCAGTGGAATGACTTCCCCAAATGGTCTTTGGTCCTGTTCACCCCAGCATGGCCACTAGGGTGATCGTGGGCTCAGCTCAAGAGCTTTTCCCGGTACTTAGTTGGAACTACCAACTGTCTCTGAGGATGCCAGTTCTGCTTGCATCTACTCCTTGTATAAGAGTCCTCCTTCTACAACAAACCTGGACATATTAGAAGAGCTGAGAGGTGGTGGGTCATTCCATGCCACCATCCAACCTCCCTTGAGACATTCATCTGCTTCCTGCTTTTCCTGGAATGGCTTCCTTGATGCTGAAGACATTAGTTCTTCGCGTGTTGTGGACTTGCACTTGGTCCACAGAAGCGATGCAGGTGATGGGGATGTCTCCGTCGACTGTGAACCACTCTCCACTGGTGCAGTAGGTTGTATTTCAGGCTCCACTTGAGCTTCTTGCACCGGTTTAGCTGCAGGTACAGGCTCTGTGGTGCCCTTTGGTACTGGCTCCCCTGACTCTGGTGGGGTTGCAAGCATGGGTTCTGGTGCTGACTTCTCCGCCAGTTCCAGTCCTTGGGCTGGTTCTGGCTGGGTCCCAGGAACTGGATCTACAATCTCTGCCATAGACTCTGGTCTGGGGTTTGGTTCCACCACCTCTGGCTGGGTTCCCTGGCCTGTGGTATCAGGGGACACAGACCGGGTTCTTGTAGGAGGCTCAGGAATGGGGTTAGGTGTGGAGGCCTGTTTATCCTGGCTGCAGGTGACCATCCCTGCTCTTTTTGTTAGCCTCACATGGTTGGCAAAGTCTTCTCCCAGCAGCATGGGAATGGGATAATAGTCATAAAAGTCCATATTCCTGACCAGCCCTTGTACTGGACAGGAAATTCGGCTGTAGGGGCAAGTTAAAAGAGTTGGCCTTAAAGGGTTTCTCCATCACTTGGACCTCTGGGTCGATGAATTTGGGGTTCACCAGGGGTTGGTGAATAGCTGACACCTGTGCTTCAGTGTCTCTCCATGCCTCTTCAGTGTCTCTCCATGTCTCTTCCTCCCACCCATACTCACAGTTTCCCTTTGCTCTGGGGGTATTTGCAAGGCATCTGGGCCTGAAGGCTCTTGGTGGGACCTTGGGGTGATGAGTTGCAGTCGGCTGGTGCTCTTGGGGCAGTTGGCCTTCACATGTCCCAACTCATTACATTTGAAGCATCGCCCAGCTGACTGTGGGCTGGGGCGAATTGGGTGTTTGGAGACTAGGGTGGTAGGACGAGAGGGCATCTGAGGTTTCCCTGGCTGTGTGGAGGGCTCCTGCTTGAGAGGTGGGGCCTTGGGCTAACTCCAAAGGTGGGGTGTCATCTCAGGTTGCCCCTTCTGGTATCCCCACCAACTGCTACTCGCTTTCTTCTGCTCCGCCACCTCTAGCCATTTGGTTCCAATCTCCCCTGCCTCAGTTACAGTTTTGGGCTTCCCGTCTAGCATGTACCTTTCTATTTCCTCAGGAACACCCTCTAAGAACTGCTCCATTTGCATTCGGAGAGACAGATCTTCCAGAGATTCAACGCTTGCTCCTGATATTCAGGCATCCCAATTTATTGCAATGTGGTCGGCGTGTCGGGAAAATGCCATGTCTGGTTTCCACTTTAGGGCTCTGAACCGCTGACGGGCATGCTCGGGTGTTAATCCCATGCTAATTCTGGCCTTTCGTTTAAAAAGTTCGTACTCATTCATTTGTTGTTTAGGCATTTCAGCTGCCACCTCTGCTAAGGTGGAGAAGGCGGGTGGTGGTGGTCGGGGACTCTCTCCTCCGGGGGACTGAGTCATCTATCTGCCGCCCTGACCGGGAAAACCGAGAAGTCTGCTGCTTGCCAGAGGCTAAGATTCGCGATGTGACGGAGAGACTGCCGAGACTCATCAAGCCCTCGGATCGCTACCCCTTCCTGCTTCTCCACGTGGGCACCAATGATACTGCCAAGAATGACCTTGAGCGGATCACTGCAGACTACGTGGCTCTGGGAAGAAGGATAAAGGAGTTGGAGGCGCAAGTGGTGTTCTCGTCCATCCTCCCCGTGGAAGGAAAAGGCCAGGGCAGGGACCGTCGAATCGTGGAAGTCAACGAATGGCTACGCAGGTGGTGTCGGAGAGAAGGCTTTGGATTCTTTGACTATGGGATGGTGTTCCATGAAGGAGGAGTGCTGGGCAGAGACGGGCTCCATCTTACGAAGAGAGGGAAGAGCATCTTTGCCAGCAGGCTGGCTAACCTAGTGAGGAGGGCTTTAAACTAGGTTCACCGGGGGAAGGAGACCAAAGCCCTGAGGTAAGTGGGAAAGCGGGATACCGGGAGGAAGCACAGGCAGGAATGTCTGTGAGGGGAGGGCTCCTGCCTCATACTGGGAATGAGGGGCGATCAACAGGTTATCTCAAGTGCTTATATACGAATGCACAAAGCCTTGGAAACAAGCAGGGAGAACTGGAGGTCCTGGTGATGTCAAGGAACTATGACGTGATTGGAATAACAGAGACTTGGTGGGATAACTCACATGACTGGAGTACAGTCATGGATGGTTATAAACTGTTCAGGAAGGACAGGCAGGGCAGAAAAGGTGGGGGAGTAGCACTGTATGTAAGGGAGCAGTATGACTGCTCAGAGCTCCGGTACGAAACTGTGGAAAAACCTGAGTGTCTCTGGATTAAGTTTAGAAGTGTGTGCAACAAGAGTGATGTAGTGGTGGGAGTCTGCAATAGACCACCGGACCAGGGGGATGAGGTGGATGAGGCTTTCTTCCGGCAACTCATGGAAGCTACTAGATCGCATGCCCTGATTCTCATGGGTGACTTTAATTTTCCTGATATCTGCTGGGAGAGCAATACAGCGGTGCATAGACAATCCAGGAAGTTTTTGGAAAGCGTAGGGGACAATTTCCTGGCGCAAGTGCTAGGGGAGCCAACTAGGGGGGGTGCTTTTCTTGACCTGCTGCTCACAAACCGGGTAGAATTAGTGGGGGAAGCAAAAATGGATGGGAATCTGGGAGGCAGTGACCATGAGTTGGTTGAGTTCAGGATCCTGACGCAGGGAAGAAAGGTAAGCCGCAGGATACGGACCCTGGACTTCAGGAAAGCAGACTTCGACTCCCTCAGGGAACAGATGGCCAGGATCCCCTGGGGGACTAACATGAAGGGGAAGGGAGTCCAGGAGAGCTGGCTGTATTTCAGGGAATCCCTGTTGAGGTTACAGGGACAAACCATCCCGATGAGTCGAAAGAATAGTAAACATGGCAGGCGACCAGCTTGGCTTAATGGTGAAATCCTAGCGGATCTTAAACATAAAAAAGAAGCTTACAAGAAGTGGAAGGTTGGACATATGACCAGGGAAGAGTATAAAAATATTGCTCGGGCATGTAGGAAAGATATCAGGAGGGCCAAATCGCACCTGGAGCTGCAGCTAGCAAGAGATGTCAAGAGTAACAAAAAGCGTTTCTTCAGGTATGTTGGCAACAAGAAGAAAGCCAAGGAAAGTGTGGGCCCCTTACTGAATGAGGGAGGCAACCTAGTGACAGAGGATGTGGAAAAAGCTAATGTACTCAATGCTTTTTTTGCCTCTGTTTTCACTAACAAGGTCAGCTCCCAGACTGCTGCGCTGGGCATCACAAAATGGGGAAGAGATGGCCAGCCCTCTGTGGAGATAGAGGTGGTTAGGGACTATTTAGAAAAGCTGGACGTGCACAAGTCCATGGGGCCGGACGAGTTGCATCCGAGAGTGCTGAAGGAATTGGCGGCTGTGATTGCAGAGCCCTTGGCCATTATCTTTGAAAACTCGTGGCGAACGGGGGAAGTCCCGGATGACTGGAAAAAGGCTAATGTAGTGCCAATCTTTTAAAAAGGGAAGAAGGAGGATCCTGGGAACTACAGGCCAGTCAGCCTCACCTCAGTCCCTGGAAAAATCATGGAGCAGGTCCTCAAAGAATCAATCCTGAAGCACTTACATGAGAGGAAAGTGATCAGGAACAGTCAGCATGGATTCACCAAGGGAAGGTCATGCCTGACTAATCTAATCGCCTTTTATGATGAAATTACTGGTTCTGTGGATGAAGGGAAAGCAGTGGATGTATTGTTTCTTGACTTTAGCAAAGCTTTTGACACGGTCTCCCACAGTATTCTTGTCAGCAAGTTAAGGAAGTATGGGCTGGATGAATGCACTATAAGGTGGGTAGAAAGCTGGCTAGATTGTCGGGCTCAACGGGTAGTGATCAATGGCTCCGTGTCTAGTTGGCAGCCGGTGTCAAGTGGAGTGCCCCAGGGGTCGGTCCTGGGGCCGGTTTTGTTCAATATCTTCATAAATGATCTGGAGGATGGTGTGGATTGCACTCTCAGCAAATTTGCGGATGATACTAAACTGGGAGGAGTGGTAGATACGCTGGAGGGGAGGGATAGGATACAGAAGGACCTAGACAGATTGGAGGATTGGGCCAAAAGAAATCTGATGAGGTTCAATAAGGATAAGTGCAGGGTCCTACACTTAGGACAGAAGAATCCAATGCACCGCTACAGACTAGGGACCGAATGGCTAGGCAGCAGTTCTGCGGAAAAAGACCTAGGGGTGACAGTGGACGAGAAGCTGGATATGAGTCAGCAGTGTGCCCTTGTTGCCAAGAAGGCCAATGGCATTTTGGGATGTATAAGTAGGGGCATAGCGAGCAGATCGAGGGACGTGATCGTTCCCCTCTATTCGACACTGGTGAGGCCTCATCTGGAGTACTGTGTCCAGTTTTGGGCCCCACACTACAAGAAGGATGTGGATAAATTGGAGAGAGTCCAGCGAAGGGCAACAAAAATGATTAGGGGTCTAGAGCACATGACTTATGAGGAGAGGCTGAGGGAGCTGGGATTGTTTAGTCTGCAGAAGAGAAGAATGAGGGGGGATTTGATAGCTGCTTTCAACTACCTGAAAGGGGGTTCCAAAGAGGACGGCTCTAGACTGTTCTCAATGGTAGCAGATGACAGAACGAGGAGTAATGGTCTCAAGTTGCAATGGGGGAGGTTTAGATTGGATATTAGGAAAAACTTTTTCACTAAGAGGGTGGTGAAACACTGGAATGCGTTACCTAGGGAGGTGGTAGAATCTCCTTCCTTTGAGGTTTTTAAGGTCAGGCTTGACAAAGCCCTGGCTGGGATGATTTAACTGGGAATTGGTCCTGCTTCGAGCAGGGGGTTGGACTAGATGACCTTCTGGGGTTCCTTCCAACCCTGATATTCTATGATTCTATGATTCTAAGGGTCCACTGAGTTGTGGCCTCAGCTCCACCATATACTGGTTTGGAGGGATGTTGTACCCAAGGCAGGCCCTTTCAAAATTTTCTAAGAAGGCCTCTGTATCATCGCCTACCTTGTATGTGGGGAATTTTTTGGAATAGGGAGCGGTACCTGGAGGAGGACTGTTAGGGCGACCTGGTTGACCCAGCTTAGCCTTTTCCAGCTCCAAGTGCTTTAGCTCCACTTCTGCCTTCAAGCGCTTCGCCTCTCTCCTCTCTTCTGCCTCCAAGCACTTCAGCCACACCATCACCGGTTCATTCACCTGCACATCCACCAATGTAAGTACGCCATCATGTGCCAACAATGCCCCTCTGCTATGTACATCGGCCAAACTGGACAGTCCCTACATAAAAGGATAAATGGACACAAATCAGATATTAGGAATGGCAATATACAAAAACCTGTAGGAGAACACTTCAACCTCGCTGGACACACATTAGCAGATTTAAAGGTAGCCATCCTGCAGCAAAAAAACTTCAGGACCAGACTTCAAAGAGAAACTGCTGAGCTTCATTTGCAAATTTGATACTATCAGCTCAGGATTAAACAAAGACTGTGAATGGCCGGCCAACGACAAAAGCAGTTTCTCCTCCCTTGGTGTTCACACCTCAACTGCTAGAAGAGGGCCTCATCCTCCCTGACTGAACTAACTTCATTATCCATAGCCTGATTCTCGCTTGCATATTTATACCTGCCTCTGGAAATTTCCACTACATGCATCCGACGAAGTGGGTATTCACCCATGAAAGCTTATGCTCCAATACGTCTGTTAGTTTATAAGGTGCCACAGGACTCTTTGCCACTTTTACAGATCCAGACTGACATGGCTACCCCTCTGATACTTGACATCTGAAGGAAGAAATTCCTGTCTTCCGCAGTTAGGATTCGGTCTGGGTCAAGGGCATCCCTCCATCCTGGCACTGGGATCTTGGATTGGGGAGGGCTGACCCTTCCCTCCTGGGAAATCCCTGGTCCCCCATCCCCTCCCTGCATTTCTGTCATGGAACTGAATGTCTGGGCTTGATCTGGGTCTGTCTTCTCCATGGTGTGCTGCTCTGGGAAGACTGGTTGCTCTAGGGTTTCAGTGCCCGACTGCAACCTCATGCACAGGGCTGCCCTACTCTAGCCTAGCTATTTCATTGCCACAAAGCTAGAAAAAAAACCCTGCTTGTTGGACTCCCTGGCTTGGCAGGCAGAACCCTTTGCTGGCCTGTTCCCCCTCAGGCAGCAAAGAAAAGAAAAGTAAGAAAAAAAACCTCCCTGGCTTTGCTGGCTGCCAAAAGGAAAATGTATCCTTTTAAAATCCTGAGATCCGTGCTTCTGGTTCAAAATGATCCCACCACTACCACCATGTCAAGGCTGATTCCCCACTCTGGCACTTGGAGTGCCGAAGGTGGTGGTCTGCAAGGATTCTAAAAATTAATACTGGCCACTCCAGGCTTGTATTAAACTCCCAAGGTTACAAGGTTCTCTGACCTTGGATTGGTAGATGCTGCCACCACCCACGTGCAAAACCCCTTTCAGAACCCAGGAAGGCGCACTTGGGAATTCCTTTTTGTGGGGTACCCTCCAGCCCTTTCACGCCCCCCTCTGGGGAAGAGTTAAGAAGAAAAACAAAGGAAATTAGCTGTTGCCACCAGCTAATTAAACAACATGTGCACAAACCTCTTAGGATACAAAATCCAATTCTGTTCTTAAAAAAGGTAAATTTTATTAATTTAAAAAAAAAAGAAAATACATCTGGGATTTAGGCTTTTTCTAGATTAAAAAAAACAATTACAAGGATTAAGCATCAAGAATAGCTCTCTTGATGTCCATTTTAAAGGTTACAAGCAAAACAGAGGAATTAGCACAGAGGAATCATAGAATTATAGAAGATTAGGGTTGGAAGAGACCTCAGGAAGTCATCTAGTCCACCCCCCTACTCAAAGCAGGACCAACAGAATCCACAAACCATAAAGAAATAAAAGGAATAAACCTAATCACGTCTTCCTAAACATTTCCTGATCTACTTACATATCTGGAGTTTTAGATGAGTAGTTTCTAGGTATGATACTGATAATTTTTCATACCTGGCCTAAACTTCTCATAGCATAACTGCTCCCTGTCTGCCTCTCCCCCGAACAACAACAGACAGACAAAAGGGGAGTCTTGTTTCCATTTTAAAAAGTTCTAGCCTTCCCATTGGCTCTTTTGGCCAGGTGTCCACTCTCTTCCTTTTACCTATGCATAGCAGTGAGACTTTTTAATCCTTTACAGGTAGAGCAATTAGAGAACAGCTACTGAGAGGGATTTCATAGCTACTGGCTGGCTGGGTGTCCATAAAAGGGAGCTCCTCTTCCCCCCACCACCCGCCCTTCATTTATCACAGTGAATGGGAGGGTGTTCATTTATTGCAGTGGATGGGAGGGTGTTCAAAGCGGAATAGTGCACTTGAGGGGAGGAGTTTCAAGGGCATTATTATTGTATTGGAAAGGAGGGTTTTCAAGGTGATTATCACAGTGGAGATGAGGGATTTGGGGGGATTTTCATAGTGGAGGGGTAGGGGTTGTGGAGATTATAGAAGTGAAGGTTTGGGGTTTCAAAAGGATTATTACAGAGGAGGGGAGGGGTTTGGGGGAGGATTAATGCAGTGGAGGGGATGGGATTCCAGGGGTTATGACAGTGAATGGGTTTTGGAAGAATTATCTCACAGGAAAGAAAGGTTTTCAAGGGGATTATTGCAATGTGGGGAGAAGTTTGGGACAGATTATTGTAGAGGAGGGGAAGGTTGTGGTTTCAGGGGAGATTATCGCAATGGAGGGGAGGGGTCTTCGGGGAATTATTTTAGTAGAGGGCAGGGGTTTCAATGGGATTGTCATAGTGGAAGGGAAGTGTGACAGGTTCCCCGGGGTGCAACCTGGAACGGGCATACCACTGAGCCCTTTGTCTCACCAACCTGGGCTCCCTCTCACACTGTGATGCTGTGACAAGCTGCAATCCTCTCCAGGTACTACACTTTAGGAACACAGCCATCCACAGGCAGGGACACCCAGCTGAGTTACATGAATATTTCTCCTAGCCCCACTCATGAACTAACAATAGAGAGGCTCCATCCAGTTCCCCCAGCTCCCAAGACTAGGACCCCAGAACTGTACCATCTTGCCCTGGTCAAGAGCCTGACCAGTATAAATTGATTAACCAGTCTGCCCCTTCTGCAAAGGAAACTGGACGTGCACCAGCTCTTGTTCCTGAGCAGATTCCCCAACCACTTCAAACAATGCACTGTTTTAGGTAAAATATAAAACAGATGTATTAACTTTAACTTTAGAAAGATAGATTTTAAGTGATTATAAGTGGCATGTATAGAGATCAAAGCTAAGAAATAAAAGTAAAACTGTAATCTGAGTTCTATAAACTGGACAGGAGTTGAATCAAGCAATGTCTCACCCTAATGGTATTATTCTTTAAGGCACAGGCTGGGATTCTCTTTTCCAGCCTGGGACCACCTCCCCAGTTCAGTCTTTGCTCTACAGACCTGTTTCTAGTTGTTGAGTTGTGTGGGGAGAGAGGCCAAGTCACTTCCCCTTTTATAGCTTCTTCCAGCTTGCTGGAAAGATCCTTTGCTATGATGTGAGTCAAACAGTCTCCAATGCCTACATGCTATCTTTGAGAAGTCTCCATTGTATACGGTACCTGGGATACTCCTTGTGAGTGTGTATTCCCCTTATGGACCATCATCAGTTTCTGGCTGCCCTATTGTTATACCTGAAAGGCTGGTTGTGGGTGTTTCCAACTTCATAACATATTTCAGTAACACACACACATAGCAAAACTTTATAATTCCACATACAATGCTAGTACATACAATCCAACAGGATATTAATGTTCAACGATCAAGACTTTCAAAATGATACCTCACAAGGCATACGCTGTACAAA
Organism: Natator depressus; assembly: GCF_965152275.1. Taxonomy (NCBI): domain Eukaryota; kingdom Metazoa; phylum Chordata; order Testudines; family Cheloniidae; genus Natator; species Natator depressus. The sequence goes on along the minus strand of NC_134234.1, from coordinate 207,387,627 downwards.
ACATATAATAATCAAATCACCATGGTAACTATGGGGGTGCCAGGATGTTGCTTTGAGGCACAGAGTGTCACAAGAGGGTCTTAACGTGGATTATTGCAGTGGAGGAGAGGGGTTTCAAGGGAATTATCATAGTGGAGGTGTGGGATTTCAGGGGGATTGTTGCAGTGGAGGTGGGTATTACAATGGTTCAGGGATGGATTATCTCAGTGGAGGGACGGGGTTTCAAAGGGTTATTGCAGTGAAGGAGAGATGGTGTGGTGGTGGTTATTGCATCAGAAGGGAAAGTGTGACATACCAGGGATACAATTCACACTACTGGGCAGCTTTGTCATCCCTGTCCCATAACCTGGGGTGCCCTTTACAATGCCTTGCTGCTGCAGCCTCCAACCTGGACTGCTCACAAACAGTCTCCAGCATGTAAGTCACTCCCAGCCATGTCTGTGTGTGTGCTGCAGCCAGCCTGCGAGACCTTGGCTTTTACCAGCCTTGGTTATACTGCAGGGTGACCCAAACACAGCCCTAGTCTTAGATTTCCCACTGGAGATGTATGTCCTGTACTGCCCAGTCCTCTCCTGGACAGTACAAATATATTAAGTCTGCTATTTCTTTAAGGGAATAATATGCACATAACTTGTTACCCCCAAATGGAGTTACCCAGACACTTCATCTTGAGCACACTGGATTAGATAAAACACTAGAACAAGTTTATTAACTACAAAGAGAGAGATTTTAAGTGAATACAAGGAAGGAGGAATAAAAGTCAGAACTGGTTACAAGTTCAAGAAAAATGAAGATAAAACACTTTCTAGTGTCTAGCTTAACAAACTATATTAGATTCAAAGCAAAGTTTTCTCACAACTTGCTTTCAGCAGTCTTACTGACAATCTCTTTAGGTCAGGACTTCCACCTCCACCCTTGAGTCCAATGGCTGCTTCCTTTGTCTCTTCAGGTGCAGTGAATGCAATAGGCAGGGAGAGAGTGGGGGTGCATTGGGATGTTTGTCCCTCCTTTTTATTGTTTCGGTCCCCCTCTTGAAAAACATTTCCAGCAGAGATCCAGGAGCCAAAAAGTCTGTGTGGGAGGATATTTCCTGCTGGTTTTTCCCCCCTGTTTAAACTTCTTTTGTTTCCCCTCTCTGCACGGTAACTCTGCTTACTGCTTAAATGCACATTAAGGCAAGCACACGTTCCTTCTTTTGCTTTGGGCAGACCTGACTTCTGCCTGGACAGGGCTGTGGGATTTGGAACATGGGTTAATAATATCATACAGGGAAATCTTATGACTTCACACAAAGTATTGCCACACATATTTTACCAGGACAATACTGACCAACAAATAATGAGTTTTTTCAAATGCTTCCTTACAAGGCATAGTTTGTTCAAAGGTTATTACTATAGTGTGTAGGGTGTGAATAGTCGAGGGTTGGGCTTGAGGGAGAGTGTCAGTGGAGGGAAGAGGATTCAGGGGGATTGTCACAGTGGAAGGGAGGCATTTCTTGGGGGATTATTGCAGTGGAGGGGAGCGGTTTGAGAGGTTATGGCAAGGGAGGGGTTTGGGAAGGATTATTGAATTGGAAAGGAGGGGTTTCAAGGGAATTATTGCGATGTAGGGGAGGGGTTTCTGGGGGGATTTTTCATAGTGGATGGTAGGGATTTGGGTGGATTATAAACTGGAGGGTTGACATTTTGGGGGAGAGTATTGCAGTGGAGGGGAAGGTGTTTTGGGGGATTTTCATAGGGGAGGGGAGGGATTATTGCAGGGGCAGGATTTCAGTGAGAGAACCACAGTGCAGGGGAGGGTTTTGCAGAGGGTTATAACAGTGGAGAGAAGAGGTTGGGAGGGTATTGCAATGTATGGGAGGGGTTTGGGCAGATTATAATTGTGAAGGGAAAATAATTGCAGTGGAGTGGCCGGGGTGTGGTGGTGATTAATGCAGTGGAAGGGAAGGTGTTCAGGGGCATTGTTGCACTAGAGGGGAGGGGTTTCAGAGAGGGATGTTACAGTTGAGGGGAGAAGTTTCCAGGGGTAGTTGTATTGAGTGGATTATCACAGTGGAGAGGAGGCATGTAGAGGGATTATTGCAGCAGAGGTGAGAGCATTTGTTGGGATAATCTCAAACGGGGATTACTGCAGTAGGGGGAAGGGGTCTCATTTGGGTGTAATGCAATGGAGGTGTGGGCTTCAGGGGGGATGGTTGCAGTGGGGTCTCTAGATTCAACTTCCTTGCCCCCTGTTCAGCGGATCCTGTGTCCTGAAATGGCTCCCCACAAAGAACCTCGTGCCCAAGGAGAGGTGTTTGATACCATGGGCTCTTGGGCAAAAAGCAACTGGTCTTCCCGTGCTGGGTCCACTAGCGAAACAGGTACCATGGTGCTGGGTGAATTCTGTATCCACTTCTGGTTCTTTCTCCACGTGCCCTTCTCATCCCCTCTCTTCCCCATGGCCCTCCCCTGCGTCCTGATTCTTTGAGAAGTTCTCTGCAGGGTTTGGGCCCGATGGGAGGGAAGGGAACATGTATGAATGCAGTGGGCCATGCAGGTGTGCATAGTGGAGCAGGCCAGCGTGTTACAAGGTGGGTGTAGGAGTGCACATCCCTGGCAGTGTGGGACAAGGGTTGTGTGTGTGCACAGTGTATGGACACATGGGTGGGCATGCACATATCACAAGGAAGTGTGTGCAGTTCAGCAGCCAGTGGGGATGTGAGAGTCTGTGCAAAGCTAAGGGAACATGAATCTGAAAGAGGCCCAGCTGGACAGGGTGTGTGAGCATGTGTACATGCAGTGTGTGTGTTTATTCATAGGGATACACTTCCAAGAAGTGAGGGTGAGGTTCAATCCCTTCTTCACTTGCTCTCTGTATGCTCTTCCCCCAGCACAGGGTCAGGCAGACCCCAGACCCATGAGTCAGGCTACCCGGCTGCATCCGGACATCCGTCTCCACTCCAATGTGAACACCATTCTGAAATATGCCTATGCTGTCTCAGGCCAGGAACCAGTGATCAGGAGGCACATCCCAAGCGTGCCAGCCCAGAGAAGTCTCGAGCCTGGAGTGGGCCCAGAGCTGGCAGGCCCCCTGCAAGTCCAGCCAGTCACAGCCACCCCTGAAACTTCCCCGTCAGTCATAAGACCCAGTAACAAGACTGGAAGGGCCGCAGAGCAGCACATGCAGAAGAGCATCCAGCAGCTGATCAACTCAGCTCTCTCCTTGGAGGGCTCTCCGGAGATGGAGACCACTCAGGTGCCCCCAGGCACTGCAGCAGATTGGAAGGGCTCATTCAGCAGTGCCCAGGAAGGGATCTCAGATACAAGCAGCAGTGGCAGGTAAGGTAAAAAAAACAGCTCACAAGTGGGTCAGGGCAGGTGTGACAGCTCAGCTGACCCCAAACATGCACACCCTGCACACACACACAGTGGGCATTTCTACACTGGAGCTAGTTGGTGTAATTTCCAGCACAGGTAGACAGACCCACACTAGCTGTGATTGAGTTCATGCCAACAGTAACAATGTAGATGCCATAAGTCGTGGCAGGGGCTCGCTACCTGAGTAGGTGCCTAGCATCACAGACAGCTACACTTGCACTGCCATGGCTTCACCCTATTGTTAGCATGCTAGCTTGATCAGAGCTAACATGGGTATGTCCCTCGAACTAGGAATTACACCTTCTAGTTCCAGAGTAGACACACTCAGCGAGCGCCTCACAGACACATGCACAAAGAGCTCCCCTCACCCCCCACAGTCATGTACGTGCACAGTGAGCTCCCCACGAACAGCCACATACACACAGTCATGGATGTGCACAATGAGCTCCCCACAAACATGCTCCCCCAGTCATGCACATGCATGGTGGGGTCCCCACAAACATCCACCCACACCCAGAGTGAGCTCCCTACAACCCCTTCCTGTGCAACACCCCCCCTCATTGTGCATGTGCACGGTGAGCTCCCCAGGCTCCCCCTCTCCCCACTGTCATGCATGTGTACGGTGAGCTTCCTCACACACACAGATCAGTTATTAAGTTCAATTCAATGAGACTTGATTGGCAGAACAAGCTATACAAGTGTGGTCAAAGTGTAAAAAAGAGAGAGTCTCCACAGATATCTGCCTGAGGCAGGTAAGATGCACTCAGAATGGGGCTACATGCTGTGTCTGAGGCTTGCTTCTGTGTGCGTTTGTTATTCCTGTTCATTCCTGATATAGTGACAGGTTGCTACATTGTGTGCTGCTATCTTTGCCATTTCTCCCCTTTTCTCCCTGGGTCAGGCCCAGTTTTTCCTTATCACTTTTTGACAAGAAGTCTGTTCTGATTCTTGACAATTTGTGGAAATATCTTTCTTGCATTTCCTCTTATTTGGGGCATTGGAGTGACAGGAGCCTCTCTGTCTCAATGGCTCCTCTCCCATTAGGTGCTCTGTCACTTCCTTTCTGGGTTTAGATTCTGCATTGCACCTCCCCATCTCCATAGCTGCCTTACGGTCACTTATTCTGTGTTTGGTGAGAGTCTGTATTTGTTTGCCACATTTCACAGGGGTGAGGTAGTCGGATCATATGATATTTCTCTACAGGGACCTGTAGCAGTCCAGCTTGTTCCTATTTGCTTTTCCTAGTGACTCATATGTTGGTATTTTAGGTGCTGGTTTAGTTGTTATGCTTATAAGAAGCACACAGAATCTTTTAAAAAGGGATAAGGCAATACGCCGCATTTATTGAGAGTACAATGTAAGCATTAAAATCAGGATATGCTTCCATACTCTCTCTCACACACACACACACACAGAGGTTCTGTGGCTGGATCTTATAGTTACCAATCCTTAGTGTTGCTCTGTCAGTTCCAGCAGCCAGCTGAAACTGCACACAAGGGAGGGGGAGCTGGGTCTCTGTCAAACGCGTTCGAAGCTCCAATGTTGATGAAGAACAAACCCAAAGTCCCATGGCAATACACCCTTCTTTTATAGTAATAAGTTCCCATATAAGTCTATGGACCTTGCTGTGTCACACCGGAGCTGTCAATCATGAGGTATTCAAGGTTGCTCTTAATTAGCATTATTTTGAGTTGTTACCAGGAGGATCCACAGCTGTTTCTTATCTCATCCTTTTGGCTCAACTCCTTATCTTGTCCTTGGGGTGTATGCCTTTGCTTTAGGGTTGTCAGTCTGCCATCCGGGTGATTCTGATAATAAAGTTGGTGCCTCTCAGACTCCTCTACTCCCCTCTTGACCATCTGGCCCAGCTGTCTTGTCTCAGTTAATTAGTATACCATACATTCTTCACTCACACACCAAACAGTAAATAAGGCAATAATTACAGGCATAAAATTTCTATCCTTCTAAGAACAATCATTAATACAACCAGCAAAGAATAAACTCAGAACAATTTCTTCTTACTAATTCAAGGCTACAATTTCTTCTACTAATTCAAAGCTAGCAAAATGGAGTATAAAAGTAAAATAAGCAGAATGGAGTACAATTTACTCAAGACAATTTCTTTTGGCCTACATAATATCTTGAATACTTTTCAGTTTTGACTAGACCCGTTTGCCCCACTGCTCAGGAAGCTGGGGTTGCTGAGCAAGGTGGGTGATGACACACACAAGTGGATTTTGTTTTCATTTGGATTTAATTTTGGATCCTCTAGTATTTTGTGGCTGAGGGAAGTTTTTCTGCTTTGGCTGAGGTCAATAACCATCTCTGTGTGTTGGTTAGTAGGGAGGTCAGATCAGTTCTACTCTGCGGCTGCTGTTGCCGGAGTTCCCATGCACATGCAGGATTTGTTTGCTGAGCTGCACATGTAAGGTTTCTACTGCAGTTTTATTTCAGTCACTGTAGTCAGCTATTAAAGTTGGGCCCCAGATTTCATTCCCAAATAGCAGAATGGGTTGGATTATACCATCGAACGTTACAGCAGTGATTTTATTGGTGTGTTATATCTACCTAGCAGTTTCTTCATGTCATAGAAAGCCTTTCTAGCCAATTAGAAGTTTCCTAATGCATGTATTACAAGACTAAGATATGTGTGACTTAGGGTCTGTCCAGTGATCATGTTTCTGTATAAAATATTACTTTGTTTTAGATGTTTTGGGACTGTATCTGAAATATCATGAATTGTTCTGAGTGAAATATCATGAGTTGACCTGTGGGGCCCATGTATTGCAGTAGGTTTATGGGAGGTATAAGTTTCTTAAGAGATCATCTTATATGACCAGGATTACGAGAGTGCTCCATGGCTGTGTATATGTAAATAGTTAAGGTGCCAGTAGATGGTGCTCAGGAATATGCAGCATTTGTTCCTGGAGCTTGTAGGACCAATAAGACTTCTTGCTATGCATTGCAAATGGCTTCTTCTGTGCCGCTCATTACAGCAGCTTTTCACATGGTGTCAGAAGTAAAATATTTTCACTACTTTAATTCTTTGTTGGGGACTGATCTGAGGCAATGAGGTCCAGATCCTCAAAGGTATTTAAGCTTCTAAATTAGAATCTTCTAAATTAGAAGCCTAAATAGTCATTACTTTTAAATGCTTGGGGTTGGCAATATTGTATATGAGAGGTATATTTTATAGATTCCAAGGCCAGAAGGGACCATTGTGATAATCTGGTATGGCCTCATGTATAAAACAGGCCAGAGAACTACCCCTAAATAATTCCCAGAACACATATTTTAGAAAATTGTCCAATCTGGATTTTAAAATTGTCTGTGATTAAGGCTACAATTTTCTCAAGGACGTCGCAGAATTCACAGAATCTGTGACTTCCAGAGACCTCTGTGACTTCAGCCTGTGGTGGCCAGGAGCTGCAGGGTCACCCCCCCCCCCCCGCCACCTGTGGTGGCTGGGAACTGTGGGGTACACCCACTGGCCCCGAGCTCCAAGCCACCATGGGCAGTGGGGGTACCCTGGAGCTCCTGGCTGCCATGAGTAGTGGAGGTGCCCCAGAGCTCTGAGCCACTGTGGGCAGTGGGGGTGCCCCAGAGCTCCAAGCCACTACGGGTGGCAGGGGTGCCATGAAGTTCCCAGCTAGCGTGGCGGCAGGGGCCCGCTGCAGTTCCTGGCTGCTCCAAGCCGGGGGTCGGCAGGGGACCCCAAAATCCAAGCCACCAGGAGTGGGGGAACCCTTCAGCTCTGAGCCAGGACTCCCCGGGGCCGGTGTGGGGACCCCGCAACTGCCCATTTTGTCATGCATATTTTTAGTAAAAGTCAGGGACAGGTCTTGGGCTTCCATGAATTTTTCTCTATTGCCCATGACCTGTCTGTGACTTTTACTAAAAATATGCGAGACAAAATCTTAGCTTTATCTGTGATGGAGAATCCACCAGGAGCTTTGGTAAATTGTTCCAGTGATTGATTACTCTCACTGTTAAAAATATACACCTTATTTCCAGTCTGAATTTGTCTAGCTTCAACTTATTACCTTCCTTTAACTGTTGGATCATATTATACTTTTCTCTGCTAGGTATGGAGCATATGAAGAGCCCATTATTAAATATTTCTTCCCCCATGTATGGACTTATAGACTGTGATTAAATAACCCCTTATTCTTCTCTTTGTTAATATAAATACAGTGAGCTCTTTCAGTGCATAAGACATGTTTTTTAATCCTTTACTTATTCTTGTGGCTCTTCTCCAATTTATCAACATCCTTCTTGAACTATGAACACCAGAACTGGACACACTATTCCAGCATCGATTGCACCAGTGCCAAAAACAGAGGTAAAATAGCCTCTATACTCCTACTCAAGATTCACCTGTTTATGCATCCAAGGATTGCAATGACCCTTTTTGCCACAGTGTCACACTGGGAGCTCATGTTCATCTGATTTTCCACCACAACCTCCAAGTCTTGTTCAGAATCACTGCTTCCTGTAAGCACGGCCTACACTCTTTGTTCCCAGATGGATACTGTGACTAGGGTCCTAGTCGGGAGCCAGCTGTGGTCACTCAATTAGAGTGAACTGCAAAGAATGGGGCAGCCAAACCCCAAAAAGCTGGTGGATATTCCAATACTTAGATTAACCAAGACAGCATAAAACAGCTTCTTTATTACCTTACTGGTTACTCAGAAGTCCAAACACAGTTGCCTTAAAGTGATCCAGCCTCAGGCCTCCATCCAGGTTCCCACATTAAATATGATGATGTCTGAAAATCTTATTTCATCATATAAAAGAAAAGGTTCTCCCAATCCCAAAGGATCGGACACATGACCTCCCAGGTTAATGAATGTTTCAGATCTTAACCAAATACATGCTACAGCCAATTCTTATTAACTAAACTAAAATTTATTAAAAAACAAAAGAGAGAGAGTATGGTTAAAAGATCAATATACATACAGACATGAGTTCAGTTCATTGAGGTTGAGATTCACAGCAGAGATGGTGAGCTTTGTAGCTGCAAAGAGTTCTTTCATAAATAGTTCATAGGTCATAGTCCAGTGTCAAAATATCTCATTCTGGGCGTACCAGCATAACTGGGACCTGTCTTGCGACTCAAACTTCCCCGATGAAGCCTAAGCAGATCTGAGATGAAGAATCAGGATCTAAGGATCTTTTATATAATTTTATGTCTTTTGACAAGTTGGAGTTCCTCAGGGAACAAAAGGTAATTAGGATGACTTTGAAGGAGCTCCATCACTGGTACTTAGCTATACGAATTAACATAAGACCATTTGCTTGTTCCTCCACCATTCACAGTACATTTCAAAGAGAGATGAATACTGAGATATCCCATGTTCACAATTCATTTAAATGCTAGGATCTTCTTTTGACCTCTGAATTATCAGAATACAGCATAGACAGGGACTGTTGATTACATAATGGACCCTACTCATACACATGTAAATACAAAAAATTATTTCCCCAATTATTTGAGGGGTATTTATTTTGCAGGATGTTTAACCCTTTCTAGCTATGCGTCACAGATATATTTACATTTAGCCATATTAAAACACGTATTGTTTGCTTGCACTCAGCTTACCAAGTGATCCAGATCACTCTGTATCAGTGATCTGTTCTCTTCAGTATTTACCACTCCCCCAATTTTTGTCATCTGCAAACTTTGTCAGTGATGATTTTATGTTTTCTTCCAGCTCATTGATAAAAAGATTAAATAGCACAGGGCCAACAACCGAGCCCTGTGGGACACCACTAGAAACACGTGATCGATGATGATCCCCATTTACAATTATGTGTTGAGATCTATCAGTAAGCCAGATTTTACTCCATTTAACGTATGTCATGTTGGCTTTATATCATTCTAGTTTTTTAATTAAAATGTTGTATAGATTCCATATTTAAAGAATCCTTATTGAGGTTACAGGAACAAACCATCCCGATGTGTAGAAAGAATAGTAAATATGGCAGGCGACCAGCTTGGCTTAACAGTGAAATCCTTGCTGATCTTAAGCACAAAAAAGAAGTTTACAAGAAGTGGAAGATTGGACAAATGACCAGGGAGGAGTATAAAAATATTGCTTAGGCATGCAGGAGTGAAATCAGGAAGGCCAAATCACACCTGGAGTTGCAGTTAGCAAGAGATGTTAAGAGTAACAAGAAGGGTTTCTTCAGGTATATTAGCAACAAGAAGAAAGTCAAGGAAAGTGTGGGCCCCTTACTGAATGAGGGAGGCAACCTAGTAACAGAGGATGTGGAAAAAGCTAATGTACTTGTACTCAATGCTTTTTTTGCCTCTGTCTTCACAAACAAGGTCAGCTCCCAGACTGCTGCACTGGGCAGCACAGTATGGGGAGGAGGTGAGCAGCCCTCTGTGGAGAAAGAAGTGGTTCGGGACTATTTAGAAAAGTTGGACGAGCACAAGTCCATGGGGCCAGATGCACTGCATCCGAGGATGCTAAAGGAGTTGACGGATGTGATTGCAGAGCCATTGGCCGTTATCTTTGAAAATTCATGGCTATTGGGGGAGGTCCGAGACAACTGGAAAAAGGCTAATGTAGTGCCCATCTTTAAAAAAGGGAAGGAGGAGGATCCGGGGAGCTACAGGCCAGTCAGCCTCACCTCAGTCCCTGGAAAAATCATGGAGCAGATCCTCAAGGAATCAATTCTGAAGCACTTAGAGGACAGGAAAGTGATCAGGAACAGTCAGCATGGATTCACCAAGGGCAAGTCATGCCTGACTAGTCTAATTGCCTTCTATGATGAGATAACTGGCTCTGTGGATGAGGGGAAAGCAGTGGACGTGTTACTCCTTGACTTTAGCAAAGCTTTTGATACGGTCTCCCACAGTATTCTTGCCAGCAAGTTAAAGAAGTATGGGCTGGATGAATGGACTATAAGGTGGATAGAAGCTGGCTAGATCATCAGGCTCAACGGGTAGTGATCAATGGCTCCATGTCTAGTTGGCAGCCGGTATCAAGCGGAGTGCCCCAAGGGTCAGTCCTGGGGCCGGTTTTGTTCAATATCTTTATTAATGATCTGGAGGATGGTGTGGACTGCACCCTCAGCAAGTTTGCAGATGACACTAAACTGGGAGGAGTGGTAGATACGCTGGAGGGTAGGGATAGGATACAGAGGGACCTAGACAAATTGGAGGATTGGGCCAAAAGAAATCTGATGAGGTTCAACAAGGACAAGTGCAGAGTCCTGCACTTAGGACGGAAGAATCCCATGCACAGCTACAGACTAGGGACTGAATGGCTCGGCAGCAGTTCTGCAGAAAAGGACCTAGGGGTTACAGTGGATGAGAAGCTGGATATGAGTCAACAGTGTTGCCAAGAAGGCTAATGAAATTTTGGGTTGTATAAGTAGGGGCATGCCAGGAGATCGAGGGATGTGATACCTCTGTTTGACATTGGTGAGGCCTCATCTGGAGTACTGTGTCCAGTTTTGGGCCCCACACTACAAGAAGGAGGTGGAAAAATTGGAAAACGTCCAGCAGAGGGCAACAAAAATGATTAGGGGACTGGAACACATGATTTATGAGGAGAGGCTGAGGGAACTGGGATTGTTTAGTCTGCAGAAGAGAAGAATGAGGGGGGATTGGATAGCTGCTTTCAACTACCTGAAGGGGGTTCCAAAGAGGATGGATCTAGACTGTTCTCAGTGGTAGCAGATGACAGAACAAGGAGCAATGGTCTCAAGTTGCAGTGGGGGAGGTTTAGGTTGGATATTAGGAAAAGCTTTTTCACTTGGAGGGTGGTGAAGCACTGGAATGGGTTACCTAGGGAGGTGGTGGAATCTTCTTCCTTAGAAGTTTTTAAGGTCAGGCTTGACAAAGCCCTGGCTGGGATGATTTAGTTGGGGATTGGTCCTGCTTTGAGCAGGGGGTTGGACTAGATGACCTCCTGAGGTCCCTTCCAACCCTGATATTCTATGATTCTATCAACCCTGTTATCTTTATCAACCTAACTTCTAATCTCAAACAAAGATATCAAGTTAGGCTGACAGGATCTATTTTCCATAAACCCATGTTGATTTGCATTAATTATATTATCCTCCTTTAATTCTTTATTAATTGAGTCCCATATCAGCTGTTCCATTATCTTGCTGGGGATCAATGTCAGACTGACAGGTCTATAATTACCTGGGTCATCTCGTTTATCCTTTTTAAATATTGGCACCATTGTACTCATAGACTTTAAGGTCAGAAGGGATCATCATGATCATCTAGTCTGACCTCTTGAGAACTTCACCTACCCATTAGCTTTCTTCCAGTATTCTGGTACTTTCCCAGTGTTCTAAGACTTACTGAAAATCAACATTAGTGGTCCAGCAAGCCTCTGCAGCCAGCTCTTTTAAAATTCTTGGATGCAAGTTATCCAGACTTGCTGATTTAAAAATGTCTAACTTTAGTGCCTGCTATTTAACATCCTCAGGAAATACTAGTGCAATGGAAATCATCTGTCTCCCAAATGCAGAACAGAAATATTTATTGAACACTTCTGCCTTGTCTGCATTGTTGTCCTGCCTGACTGCACAGAGTTAAAGCAAAACAGGCTGTTAAGGGAGAAACCAACAGGAAATGAAACAATGGCAAAGATAAGACACCTAGAGGAAACAACTTCAAAGGAGTTCAATGGCTGGTCCATGGATTGGGAAGTAGGTACCTACCTGACACCATTTAGGTTGGCATGGTTTATTCTTCCCAAGGCAGACAGCCTAGGATCAGAAGGGATCCTAAACCTTAAACCTGCTGGCTTTGGTAAGGAGGGGACTGAGTGAGTTGTCAGCAGACTGAGGCTGGCACCCAGACTAATAGAAAGATACAGGCACTGCAGCAAGCAGGCTGACTCTCCCAGCCCAGAGAGGGGAATAAGCTGGACCTATCTGAGCAATGGTTATGCCTAGGTAAAGAAATATGTGCATAGGAGTCTTTGCTGTTAGCCCATTCTCCTAAATGCTGTATTCCCTTTGGTAGTTAACTGGGTAGTCACAGGTGCCCGGAGAAAAAGGACTGAGGGGTGCCAAACCCAGTTGGGCCTGTTGTATTAACACAAGTAGTAAACAGGGGGCTGCGCCCCAGAGTGGTTGAACTGCCAGTTTCCACAGAGAGAGGTGAAGGAAGGCAGGCCTGCCATCTGAAGGTTGAATTCAAGAGAGACTAAAAGGAGTCTAAAGTACAGCTCTTGCTTCACCACCACCCACTGCATGGAGGCCATGAACTGTGAAGGAAAACTGTGGTTTGCAAAACTAAAACTTCAGGAATGGCCCAGCTCTGACATTCCCATGGCAAGGCAAAGATTACTGTAACATTTCACAAGATAAATCACTCACATTACTGGAAAATGAAAAACTCCAGGCTAAATCTCTCCAATGACACATTAATTTAACACCTGAGATTATTCATATTTGACATACAGCAGAACCCCGTTATCTGACTCTCCATTATCATTACACATATTGAATCTATTTCCTGAAGTTAAGTATCCTCACACCTTCTTGTCAACTGTCTAAATGGGCCATCTTGATTATCACTACAAAAGTTTTTTTCTGCTGCTGATAATAGCTCATCTTAACTAATTAGCCTCTCACAGTTTGTATGGTAACTTCCAATTTATCTGTATGTATATATATATATCTTACTATATGTTCCATTCTATGCATCCGATGAAGTGAGCTGTAGCCCACGAAAGCTTATGCTCTAATAAATTTGTTAGTCTCTAAGGTGCCACAAGTCCTCCTGTTCTTTTTGCGGATACAGACTAACACGGCTGCTACTCTGAAATCTCCATTATCTGGCTCTCGGTATTAACCAAACAACCAGCTCACACTGGTGCAGAAGCAGGTGATCTCTCCTGTGGCCACTAGATGGTGCTGCAGACTCTCACTTTCCCATTCTTCAGATTATCCCAAATAATTTTTGATTTCCGATCTGGCTCCGGTCCCAAATAGATGCGATAAATGGGGTTCTGCTGTAATTGAAATTCCACAGGTGTCTCAGCAGAACCAGCTGGTTTTTGCCAATGACAGATAAGCATTGCATTAAAGAGTCCCTATCATTGGGATGGTTTTACAGGCCTTGGATGCCTTCCTGGAGAATGACCCTTGGAAATCAACCCAGGGGTGAAACTGCAACAATGAGCATGACACAGAACAGCAGTTCCATTGAAGAAGATACTTTAAAAAACAGACTGACAATCTCATGGAGATGGGAGTCTGAAAAAGAGTGATGTATCTAACAGATATGGTACCTGTATAAAAAACAAGCAAACTCTGCTCCTGTTATCATTTATCAACAATTGAAGGGATCCTGCCAAAGGCAAAGGTTTTTTCTTTGCCAAAGATGGTTTCTGGTGCTAACACCTGATGAAGAAAGCCCCCATTTGATGTCTTTCTGGACCCTTCTGGTCAGATCTAGATGGCTGTGAATGCCATGTGACTTTTCTCTGGTGCTAGAAGCATACCAGAGACATCAACGTAAAGTGCTAGAGAGACTCGAGAGGGTTGATGTAATTGCAGATGACACCTTAGTGTTTGGTTGTGGAGACTCCCTTGGAGAGGTTAATGCTGATCATGATCATGTACTGCTTTATAGTATGTGTGATAGACCCAGACCAGTTGGGTACAGCAGAGTAGCCTTATTGGGATCCAGGAAGTGGATTCGCCCGCCCACTGCTAAAGGATCCCCCCCAGCCTAAGCGGGGGGGGGGGTCCACAGGACCTGGAAAACCAAATAATTATGGGGGACAACTATTGAACAACAGGGACAGGAATGCGGTCAAAGGGTCAAACGAAGGGAACCGGACAGGGACACCGAGCAGAGGACCCCGGACAGCGCCCACTGCTCCTCAAGGGCATCAAGGGAGTCAGTGGACGCCGCCCAGAGGAACTCTGCCCGGAGGCATGAACGGACAGAGGATCGGAAATAGGCCCCACAGTCACAGGAGACTCCATCAGCCAACCTCCTCACCCTGGTTTTATAGATGGCCACTTTAGCCAGGGCCAGGAGGAGGTTGACCAGGAGGTCCTGCGACTTAGTGGGACCATGGACAGGGAGTGCATAGATAAGGAGGTGAGGGGAAAAGTGCAACCAAAATCTTAACAAAATATTCGTGAGGAGCCGGAATAAGGGCTGCAGCCTGGCGCAGCAGAAGGCAGATATATTGGCCACTGGATTAACAGTTTTCTGTCCCCTGACTGACCAGAGCAGGGGCTGCTCCAGGCTAATGAGAACACCTGACTCCAATTAATCTGCAAAGAGAGTCAGGTGAGGCCATTAAGCTAATGTGACCACCTGACTCTAATTAAGGCCCCTCTGATACTATAAAAGGGCTCACTCCAGTCAGGCAGAAGAGAGCTCGGGAGCCAGAGGAGAGGAAGTGCGGCTGAAGGGCTGGTTAATGAAGACACCCTCAAGTCATTGTAAGGGAGCCCTTATTAGGGTCCCTGGGCTGGAACCCGGTGTAGAGGGCGGGCCCGGGTTCCCCCCAACAGGAACACCTCCTGGGAGGGGAAGACAGGCCCCTGCAGGACTGGAGGCTAAACTGTTCGGGAATAAGCCCATAGGGACAACAGAGACTGTGGGAGTTCTCTCACCAACCTCCTTGCTGGCTTATGATGAAAAGGGCTCAGTAGACTGTAACCCTGGCCCTAGAGAGAGAAGGGCTACGTGGAGGGTCACAGTGAGCCTCTGAGGCTAGCATAAACCGCCTAGAAGCACGGGACCCACGGGGACAAGGACAGAGCTCTGCCACATATGTCAGTGAATCTCAAACTGAGTGAGAAAAAAATAAGATCATACCTGTCAGCTATGTTGTATATCAGACACCTTCTAACAGCACAGGGATTAAACTCAAGCCCTGAGAAGGTCCAAGCCATGTGGGGCATTCCTTATCCACAAATGTGCAAGACATACAGCAATTTGTAGGATTTGTTAATTCATAAATGCATAGAGAGTTTAGGGTCAGAAGGGACCATTAGTTCATCCAGTCTGACATTCTGTCACAAAAGTCATAGAAATGCGGGATTGGAAGGGCCCCAAAGAGACCATCTAGCCCCTCCAATTCTTTCTCTCTCTCTCTCTCTCTCCCCTTCCCCCCCCCCCCCCCACCGAAGCAGGATTAAGTACACCTAGATCATTCCTGACAGGTGTTAATGTGTCACAGGTCAGAAAATTTCACCCAGTTACCCCTTTATTGAGCCCTATAACTTGTATTTGATTAAAGTCTATCTTCCAGAAAAGCATCCAGCCCTGATCTGAAAACAATAAGAGATGGAGAATCCACCATTGCTCTTGATAGTTTGTTCCAATGGTTAATCAACCTCACTGTTAAAAAACGGTGCCTTATTTCTAATTTGAAATTGTCTGGCTTCAATTGCCAGCCATTGGTTCTTGTCCTGCTTTTCTCTGCTAGATTTAAGAGCTCTACAGTACCAGGTATTTTCTTCCCATAAAGGTACTGGACTTATACACTGTAATCAAGTCCTCTCTTAATCTTCTTTTGGCTCAACTAAACAGATTAAGCTCTTTAAATTCTTCACTCTAAGGCATTTTCTTAAGCCCTTGAGTCAGTTTGGTGGCTCTTCTCTGCACACCCTCCAGTTTTTCAACAACCTTTTGAAAATTTTGGCATCAGAACTGGATGCACTGTTCCAGAATCGGTCTCACCAATGCTGTATATGGAGGTCAAATCATATACATCCAAGGATTGCATTAGCCCTTTCTACCACAGCATCACAATGGGAGCTTGTCTGAGTTCTTTGTTGCTACTGTCCAGGCTACAGTCCCTCATTCCGTAGGTATGGCCTGCATTCATTATTCCTACATGTCTGAACACACTGTTTTGTTTGAAAGGGCACCCAGTTTACCTAAAATATTATGTAAAATTGTGAAGGAACTTGTAACTATTCTATGTGATGCTAGCGAGTGAGCATTGGAAGCAATTTTATGATAAGATGATCAGCCTGGAGCATTTGTATAATGGGAAATCAAGCCTATCTTTTGACGGTTGATGAGTATTTGGATTACTGGGAAATAAATTCCCTTATATACAACAGCAGCAGCCTCTGTCATTGAATGCTGCAAAGCTCAGTTTGCCTGGCATGGAATTTCAGGGCTCTTGTAATAGATAATGGACCTCAGTTTGCATGTTGGAAATTTGAACATTTCCCATCCTCTCCCTATGACAGCCAGTCTAATGGCAAAGCAGAAGCATCTGTCAAGATTTCCAAGAAACTACTAGAAAAGACAAACTGGGATAGTGAAGATCCATGGACAACTCTACTGGGCTGGAGAAATACAGCAACAGAAAGCATGGGTGCATGGACAGCAGCCCATTATAGCATCTCATATCCTGCAGACCCTGGACTCCACTGCTCACAGCAAATAAGCTTTTGAAGCCAGTAGTGGTGGAAAAGGTGACAGACCAAGTTAAAGAGCAGTGACAACAAGCCAAATACTACTATAGCTAAAAGACAAAGAGCTCCCTGAGCTCCATATACAACAGCTAGTCAGAGTATAATGAGTTCCTAATGAGAGAGACAAGAGGTGGAGGACTGGGACATGTATGCAAAGAGTAGCAAACATCATACATGATGATAGTATAAAAACAATTCCACCATTGCAGCTGTTGTTTCCTCAGATCAGCCAAGGAGCAGCTGATCTCTTGGAATGACTTAAGTGAGTCCACATGGACGCAGCTACTAGCAACCCTCATGATTTGTCATTATGGTGATGCCAGAAAATCTAACAGCACAGAATTTTCCTGCAGGCAAACAGAAAGAGAGGGAAAGAGACTCAAAATATCATCACTTAGAATGGAAGAGCAATAAAGTTGCCTAATAAATTCAAAGACTAATTTAAATGATTGTTTCTTTTATGGGAAGAGAGACGTTACAAGTGTGCTATATGTCTGTATATCTGGAAACAGTTAATAAAAATGTGCCAGTAGATGGTGCTTAAAAATCTGTACTATTGGTGAGGCCCATGGGCTGTTGAACGGCTGGATCACCTCTAAAGCCAGCATGTCCTTGACCTCTTTCTCCAGATTCTGGGCTGTTTTCCCAGTGACTCTGATTGGGGACACCTGATGGGAGGATTCGCTCCCATCTCAGGGAAGAGATCCACCAAGGGGTCTTCCCCTTCTCCTCCCAGCCGTCCCTTACCAGGTCCAGGAGTCCCCTCACTCTCTTCCCATACAGCAGCTCGAAAGGGAAGAACCCTGTGGATTCCTGGGGCACTTCCCTGTACCGCAGGTGGGGCAGGTACTTGTCCCAGTCCTGCGGATGCTGATTCATAAAAGTCCTCAGCATCATCCTCAGGGTCCCATAAAATCTCTCCACCAGCCTGTTGGACTGAGGGTGATCTGCAGAGGCCTAGGTGGGCCAGACCCCACATTTCTCCCACAAGCCCCAGAGCAGGGCTGACATGAAACTGGACTCCTGGTCTGTAAGGACCTCGCTGGGGACCCCCACTCTGCTGAAGATGGTCAGCAGCGCATCTGCCATGGTGTCTGCCTTGGCAGAGGACAGAGCTGCCACCTCTGGGTAGCAGATGGTGAAATCCATCACCACCAGGATGTATTTCTTTCCCGACCGGGTCGCCTTGCTGAGGGGCACTGTGTCCATAGCCACCTTCTGGAAAGTTTCCTCTATGATAGGCAGGGGTCTCAAGGGAGCTTCACCCTTATCCCGGGCCTTCCCCACCCTCTGGCAGGGGTTGCAGACTCCGGGCCCGTAAAAGCTCTGCAGCAGCTGCTGCCTGGGGCACTGGATCCCCTGGTGTCCCGAGAAAGGGACATCGTGGGCCAGGTACGACAGCCTGCGGCGATACTTCTGGGGCACCACCAGCTGCCTCCTGATTCCCCACAGTTCTACTTCCCCTTGGGGAGCCCATTCCCAGTCCAGGAATCCCTTCTCCCACAGGAATCTTTCCCTGCAGCCTTTCCCAAGGGTGTCTGCAGCGCTGTGACCAGCAAGTTCCCTCAGCTTCTCCAAGGAGGGATCCTTCTGCAGCTCGGTCTGGAATTCAGCTTCTGGGGAAGGGTGTGGGATCTGTTCCCTCTCGCTGGCTGGGCCTGGAGTCACAGCCCTGCTGAGCCCTGTCCCTGGTAGCTCCCTCCCTGCTGTGGGATCACTTCCCAGCAGCACGTCTGGACAAGGCAAACCTGGTTGGCAGCCAACCTGGTTGGCAGCCGACCTGCCCTGCCTGTGTCCCCCCTCACTCAGCTGGGGTCTCAGCTCCCACCGTGCTCAGCGCTGTCCTTGCTGTCCCAGTGGGGGCAGGCACCGAGCTCACTGCTTTAGTCACAGCATCAGAGCCAGCGGGAGCCCCCTCTCTGGTGTGCAGGGGGGCAGGGAGCATCTCTCCCTCCCACTCAGCCCAAGGGGTCTGGTTACAGGCAGGCAGGTATCCTGAGCCTAGAAGCTCCTCCCCACTGCCAGCCAGGTCATTTGCATTTCCACTGACAATTTCAGTCTCCCCTGATTGATTCCCTGGATTCAAATTCAAATCCTTGGCCATTACAGGAGCAGGGCCTGGATCCTGTCCCAAATAGACACAGTCATCCCCCAACAGGACCTCACAGCCGATATCTTGGAGAACCCCAACTACCAGCCAGCCTGACTCCTCCTGTGTCTGCACAGGGATCTGGGCCATAGGCAGGGTGAAAGGCTGCATACCTGGGACCTTCACCCAGGTCACGCAGCCCTGCAGCATCTGGTGGGGCTGCACCACCTGAGGCCTGACAAGGGTTCTCTCTGTCACAGAATCTTGCCACCCCAGGAATGTCTCCCCATTGCCCATCACCTTCCGCTCCCACTGTGGGTCCGAGGGGCCTGAGCCCAGGAGAGTCCATGCAGACATATAGGCCGGATGGGGTGGTGGAAGCCTGTCCACCACCCCACCCATCTGGCTGATGGCATTTATGGCCTTGGGACCCAGCCAAGGGAGCTAGATACCAGGCTTTTCTGCAGGGTCCCCTTGGTTCAAATTGCCAGCCTGCTCAAAGGCAGTGAGGTGGGCATCCACATCCCTCACCTTATTAACCAGGGGCAGCAATATAGTATCAAAGTTCCCTGCAGAACTGGCACCCCAGGGTATATCCCCACTCACCCCGGGAAGTCTCCTATGTCTCTTCACTCCACCATCACCAGTTCATGTTGCTACTGCTTCCCCTGCAGCTCTCTCTTGGGCTCTCGTTGTCTCTCACGGTCCTCTCGCTCCTTCTCACTGTCCTCCAGCTCTCTCAGACTCAGCTCCAATCCCATCCATCTCAGATCCCCTGATGGGGAACCCAATCGTGAAGATCCCCATCGGGTTGGGGACAGGAGTCTTGGGATGCCTGGCTACCACTCCAGCTGCTCCCCTATCCTCTTGTAGCCCCATTTGGGTTAGGAATCTGCTCCTTCGAGTGGTCATTGTCCTCCAGCTGTACAATTAACTGTGCTTTGGTGAACTTTCCAAAGCGTAACCCTCTCTTTTTGCACAGGTTTACAATGTCCTTCTTAAGGAGCTGGTGATAGGCCATCACTTTGCTGTTCCCAAGTTGTTGTGGACTCACAGGCCTGCATGCTTTCAGCTCCCCACGGTTTCCAGGAAGAACCCCTACCGTGCCAGCCCTTCTCCAGGTCACCACTTCTCTCCCAGGGTTAAGCCACAGACTCCTCCACCCCTGGGACCGCTCACTGCAGTCCCCGGGGGACTCTGTTACTGCAACAGTCCTTCTCACTGGTCACACACTCCCAGGGGTTAAGCATAGCTCCTCCGCCCCACCGAAACCGCTCCTCTCTGAGTCTTCAGCACGCCTGTTCCTCATTAATCTCCCTTCGTTTTACTGCTCCCTAGTCATTTACTGCAGGAAGCGCCATCCACGGGGTGCAGTACGTCCCACTGCTACCACCAGTTGTCACAGAGTGTGGGGGAGTCAGGGCCCTGCACCCCCCACTTCCTGCGATTCACTGTGACTCTCAACCAGCCAATAAAACAGAAGGTTTATTAGACGACAGGAACACAGTCCAAAACAGAGCTTATAGGTACAGAAGACAGGACCCCTCAGTCAGGTCCATCTTGGGGAGTAGAGAGCCCAGACCCTGGTGTTGGGCCTCCCTCCGTTTCCGCAGCCAGCTCCAAACTGCAACCCCCTCCAGCCCTGATTCTGGCCTTTGTCTTTCCCCCGCCCCGGGCAAGGAGACCACCTGATCTCTTTGTTCTCCAACACCTTCGGTTGGCACCTTGCAGGGGAGGGGCCCAGACCATCAGTTGCCAGGAGACACGGTGTCGGCCATTCTCCATGCAGACCCCTGCACATCCCTGCCCTCTAGGGCTCTGCAACAATCACACACCCTTATCCAACCACCTAAATACTTAAGAAATGCATAGGGGAAACTGAATATTCAGAGAAAACATTAAGAACATTCCCACTTCATCACACAAGGTCAGGCTAACCAGCCTCTTGTTACCTCAGTCATCTCCTTTACCCTTTATTGATACTTCACATTTTTCCTGTCCTCTGACACTTCCCTAATATTCTAGATTTGTTAAATACCATTATCAATGGCTGAATGAACACCTCAATACTTCAAAATTCTTTTAAAACTCTTGGGTGAAAATTATCAAGTCCTGCAGTTAAAATTATTTATATTTATCTGCTGCTTTCCTCCTACTTACTGTCAGAATATAAAGTATTTTGTTATCACTGCAAGCTATGAATGTCATCCAGCTTCTTTCCAAAAACAGAAGTATTTATTAAACATTTCGGCTTTTTCTGCATCATTGACCATTTAGACCACCGCTTTCTAGTAATAGGTCTATACTATTGCTAGGATTTCTTTTCTTCCTGATATATGTTCTTCATTGTCTTTAATCCTACTGGCCATAGATTTTTCACTGGTATGTTTAGCTTCCATAAGAACAGCCATCCTGGGTCAGACCAAAGGTCCATCTAGCCCAGTATCTTGTCTTCCGACAGTGGCCAGTGCCAGGTGACTGAGAGGGAATGAACAGAAAATCAACAAGTGATCTATCCCCTGTCGCCCATTCCCAGCTTCTGGCAAACAGAGGCTAGGGACACCATCCCTGCCCATCCTGGCTAATAGCCATTGCTGGACCTTTCCTCCATGAATTTATCTAGTTCTTTTTTGAACCCTGTTATAGTCTTGGCCTTTACAACATCCTCTGGCAAAGAGTTCCACAGACTGACTGTATGTTGTGTTGTGTGTCACCACAGCTGACAATAAGCAGTTCTCCAAGATCTAATTCCTGTATCTTCAAATAAACAAAACTAGCAAGAACTGCAGTAGTGCCACCTGATAATGCTCAGTAATGCTCTTCATTGTAGAAATTCCCCTTCACATATTGATAAATATACACTAAATAAACCCCCACATACATATTACACATACACATACAAACACTGCACACATGCCTGCAACTCGTACAAACACGCAGAACTTCTGGACTATGAGCCAGTGCAGCACTCTCCACTCATCCCTTAAAGAACCAGCAGGAAACTACAGATCCCGGAAATTGACTTGCTATTCCTTTCTCTGCATTAGCCTCTTAGCTCTGGAAAGGGATGAGGCTCTGGTGATTCTCTGCTATGCAATGCTGGAGGGCATCTGCCTATCATCAGCCATTACCCAGGCTTGGAAGCGAATGGAGGCAAGAACCCTTGGTTTTGGGGATTCGGTAAGAATCACTATCTAGCCTCTGTGGCAACATTCCCTAATCCCTCTTAGCAGTTCTTCCTGACTGTAGCATCTGGTACAGGAGTATATGAGAACTCCACAAATAGACAGTGCTCTGGCTTTGCTCTCTACAGTCCCTCTTGGTGGAAGAGGCTGGGGCTGGAGTGTCTAGATTATAAATTAGTTGGGACCTACACACAGAGTCTGGTCCAAGAGCATAGGAGGCCCTTGAGACCAGCTTTCTGTCTCCCCATGCCCTCCCTCCCTGCCCCACTCAGTCCACCACAGCCCCTTCACCTTGCAGTTGTCTTCCTCTCTAGGTGTGTGATAGTCTTGGAAGGCACCACATGGATCTGTGCCCTGACTGTGCCTTCTGCTCACTGAAGAGGGAGCAGTGCCATGGGGTGTCAGATTTGAGACGTGTTCACTGTGATGCTGGCACCTTCACTACCTACATCAACCCTGAGATTTCTGCCCAGTATCAAGCTGTGGGCAATAAGGTACAGACCTGGCTCTGCGGCAGGCTTTTGGATTAAGCACAACTGGGGCATTGCAGTAGGGAAGCTCGCCTATCTCTAATCCTCCCCTCCATTTGCAGGTTGGTTCCCTGGAGGCAATGGGGTATTATGGGATGGAAGTGTACGGAGGGCTGCGTGCACATTATTGGTGTGGCCGCCTGGCCACACATGGCTGTGATGACCCCCGTGTGATCCTTTGGCTGCAAGTGGAATATGCTTTCTTCCAAGGAGGAGACTTCCCAAACAAAGTAAGTGCTGAACTCCACTGTTCCCTCATCCCTCCTCCTCGCCTCTATTTTCTCTCTAACGTTTCACTCCTCTCTCCCCAGATCTGTGACTCAGACAGAGTTCAGCACCCTAATTACTGTGCATTCAAGAGCCACCAATGCCTACAGCGCAGCCTCAGCAGCCAGAAGGTGAGGACCAGCCCCACTCCCCAGGGATCTGCCCCGCTCCACACTGACCATTCACTGTCCAGAATGGCAGCACTCCCAACTCCAGTTTCCCCATCTCCTGGCTCTTTCCTGCCCCAGGATTTTCCCCTCCTGCAGGACTTGAATTGGGGGTATGTGTGGAGGTACTCACCTAAGCTTTACCCACTTGGGTTTCCAAAAGGAGATGCCACTTGCAGTAGACGGTGCAGATGTTCAAAACATGATCAGACATCCTCTGCTGAACTCTTCAGGCTTGACTCCTCAGTGGGATTTAGTTATACCTAGAACCAGGCACATACCATGTGCCTTGGACTCATGTGATAAAATTAAAATTTAAATGTCTATCAAAAAGTTTTTCTAGTCTTTATGATTTTGAAGAAAAATCTGAGTGTAATCGATGCAATGGTGCCAGTGGGGAGAAAGCAGCAGAGAAAGGTGCACCAACCACTAAGGCCAAGGAGAAATCCACCTGACCCCATGTCAAGACTGAATCCCCACTCTGTCACTCCAAATACAGAAGGAGGGGACCCGCAAGGATTCTAAAAATTAATACTGGCCACTCCAGGCTTGTATTAATCTCCCAAGGTTACAGCTTTTCTCTGATATTGGCTTAGTAAAATTGGCTTGGTCGGGAAAATGCCACATCTGGTTTCCACCTTAGGGCTCTGAACTGCCGATGGTCATGCTCAGGTGTTAGCCCCATCCTAATTCTGGCCTTTTGTTTAAAAAGTTCATACTTGTTCATGTGTTCTTTAGGCATTTTAGCTGCAGCCTCTGCTAAGGGTCCACTGAGCTGCGGCCTCAGTTCCACCATATACTGATCTATAGAGGTGTTGTATCCAAGGCAGGCCCTTTTGAAATTTTCTAAGAAGGCCTCTGTATCATCGCCTACCTTGTATGTGGGGAATTTATTGGAATGGGGAGCGGCACCTGGAGAAGGACTGTTAGGGTTACTTGGTGGATCCAGCTTAACCTTTTCAAGCTCTCAGCGCTTCAGCTCCATTTCCGCCTCTGAGTGCTTCATTTCCAAGCGCTTCTCCTCTCTCCTCTGCTTCCAAGCGCTTTGCCTCCGCTTCCACCTCCAAACACTTGTCCTCCTCTTCCAAGCGCTTCATCTCTAGGAAGAAATTCCTTTCTGCCTCAGTTAGAACTCAGCCTGAGTTAAAGGCATCCCTCCATCCTGGCACCTGGATCTTGGGTTGGGGAGGGCTGACCCTTCCCTCCTGGGAAGTTCCTGGTCCCCCATCCTTTCCCTGCATTTCTGTCATGGAGCTGGATGTCTGGGCTTGATTTGGGTCTTTCTTCTCCATTGCATGCCGCTTTGGGGAGACTGGTTTCTCTAGGGTTTCGGTGCCTGACCTCAGCCTCATGCACAGGCTGCCCTACTCTAGCCTAACTATTTTGTTGCCACAAAGCTAGAAAAGAAAAAAACAACTGCATGTTGGACTCCCTGGCTCCTTTGGTGTGCCTGTTCCCCCTCAGGCAGCAAAGAAAAGAAAAGAAGCGGGGGGGGGGGGGTGATCCCACCACTCTACCACCATGTCAAGGCTGAATCCCCACTCTGTCACTCTGAGTGCAGAAGGTGGGGGCCTGCAAGGATTTTAAAAATCAATACTTGCCACTCCAGGCTTGTATTAAACTCCCACGGTTACAGCTTTTCTCTGACCTTAGCTTGGTAAACGCTGCCACCACCCAAATGCAAAAAAAACCCTTTGAACCCAGGAAGGAGCACTTGGGAATTCCTCCCTGTGGGGTACCCTCAAGCCCTTTTACCACCCCCCTCTGGGGAAGAGCTGAGAAAGAAAACAAAGGAAATTAGCTGTGGTTACCAGCTAATTAAACAACATATGCACAAACCTCTCAGGACACCAAAAATCCAATCCTGTTCTTAAAAAAGGTAAATTTTATTAAAAACAAAAAGAAAGAAAATACATCTGGAACTTAGGCTTTTGCTCGCTTTTAAAAGAGCAATTCCAAAAATCAAGCACCCAAAATAGCTTTCTTGGGGGTTCAGTTTAAAGGTTACAAGCAAACAAAAGCATCTGAGGTTAGCACAGAGGAGATCCACAATCCAAAATAAAGAATAAACCTGATCGAATTTATCTAAATGTTCCCTATCCAAATGATTCCTTCTAGGTATGGAAGATAATTTTTCATGCCTGGTTCAAAACTTACACAGCATTGCTGCTCTGTCCCTGCAGCCCAGAGAACAGACAAAGGGGAAGTTTCTTTCCCCATTTTAAAAAGTTCTAGCCTTCCCATTGGCTCTTTTGGTCAGTTGCCCACTTTTTTTTTTTCTTTACCTGTAGGACTTTTTAACCCTTTATAGGTAAAGCAATTAAAGAACAGCTACCAAGAGGGATTTTACAGCTAACAGGCTGGCTGGGTGTCCATCAAAGGGAGCTATCCCACCATTTTATTATCACACCCCATATCCACCACCAGAGTCGACTAGCCCCTCCCCCCCCAGGCTCCACTCCTTCTCTAAGACCTTTGGCTTCACAGACTGGGGGCAGAAAAGTTGGGTCTCTTCCAAGCACCGTGCACTAGGGGCACAAACTGAAAGGTCAAATTTTGCACAGTAGATTATGCAAAATTCCATAAATTGATCCTTCTCCTTTCCTCTTCTTCACAGCTGTAATTAGATGTAAAACAGATACCTTGTCACGCTAATATCCTGGGACTGACATTGCTAACAGATATTACCTCACCCACCTTGTCTCTCAGATAGCAGTGCTGACATTTTAAATTGGCATAATTGGACATGTGAGTTAGCACCCACTGAAATAAACATGGCAGGTTAAGCCTCTCAGAGCCCTTGTTTCAAGCTGTCTGCAGATTCAGGCAGACGTCATGAGTTCATATTTTGAACGTTTTCTTCACAACCATCAGGGCTAGAAACTTCTGTCATAAATTTGTAGAGTTTAAGGCAGAAGGGACCATTAGACCATCTAGTCTGACCTCGTGTATATCTCAGGCCCTTAACCTTCAAAAAGTTATTTTTAATGAAATCTGAAATTATGGAGAACAAAATGGGAGCAAAATAAATAACTCCTAGGTCACCAACCTAGTGCAGCCCAGCCACATCTTCCATCGCCCCTCGGCCACCTTTGACTGGTTCTCCCCACCCAGGATCTCCGCCCTACAGTGACCTAGGGACAGGACCCTCTCTTCCAGGCCCTCCATTGGCCAAGGAACAGGCTCTCATACTTGCAGGGCTCATGTTACCAGGAGGCAGCGCCTTTCACTCCCAGGACTCCCTTTGGCTGGCGCTTGGGTCCCTTGACTCTAGAGTGGGGGAAAGAGGGGTCTGCACCAGTCTCTGGGGATAAGGTTGTCTATCTCTCTATCTGTCTGCTCAGGTGCTTCGTCACGGTTGCCGCAGGAATGAGACATATCAAGTGCTGAGTGAAGAGAAAGGCGAGGAGGAGGTGCTGCTCTGGAGCCAGAAATTCTTCCGCTTGACTGAGGGATGAGTGGAGGAGAGAGGACAGAGAGAGACCCCAGGGAGGAAGGAAAAAGAGGGCATAGGGCACTGAATGGACCCCGGGGAGGCAGAGAGATGAGGAGAAACTTGATAGGACCTGAAGCAACTTTTCTCAACCTCTGTCTGTCTCTCTGGTGCCCACCCCTGCTTTCATCCAAGAGCCACAGTCTCCTCTCTGCTCCATACAGCAGTGTGAATGACAGCACCCCAGAATTCACTGGGGAATCCCTGGCTTTGGCGTTTCATTTGACACCAACCAAGGCACTGTACAGTTTCACCTGTCCCCCAGGTGCCTCCAAGGCTCAGCAGCTGGGAAAAGAGACTCCAGCAACAGAAGCAGCATCAGCCCTGGGGTGATCCACTTGGAGTCTCTGCCAGTTTCCAGGTTCCTGCCTGATGGCCCTTGCCCAAAGCCCACAATGTCTTTTACCCTCAGGCCTCCTGCCATGGGCACCACCAGTGGGGTTGTTTCCTATATATTATGTTTTGTTTTATAAAGAGCCTGTTCAGCCCACGCACTTCACTTTCTCTGTTCTTTTAGCTGCTGTTCTTTTTTGAACCACATGGATCCTTTCCCTAGTACGCCTTCCTCCACACTAGCTTTGTCAGCAGTGTCTCTTGCACTCTCACTGGTTCCCCTTGTGCATTCACACATTCACCAATGACCCTCATTTAACTGCATACAAAGGGCACTGGAGCCTGGAGCCTTCAGAATGGACTCTGAGCGCAGTCTCCCCCACCCCAGTGCACAGAAGTTCCCACCTGAAGGGCCGGTGGGTGCAGCACCCAGGGTTTCACACATACAGTAGCTAACACTCACATCTTTTGCTAATACAATAATTTTATTCCTAATATTTTAAGGGTTTATTTGACTCTGTGTTCAACCCCATGTTTCCCCCCCACACACACACACACACAAAAAATACAGAGAATGCCATCACAGGCAAGTAAACCCAAATCCCTTGAGCCACATCCCAGACAAACCGCTCTGTAACAGGGGAACAACCTCTGTGCAGCCCCACCAGAGATACCTCCTCTGGAGCAATCAGCTCCCTCTTCATCAGGGTGGTAAAGGGTGTTCCTTCCCCACACACGCTTTGTATATTCCTCTCTGGAGCTCTCAGTCCCTCTCTCAGAGTCATCCCCTCCCCGTGTCTTCCCCAAGGTTCCCCTGCCTCTGGCTGCTAGCACACGTGCCCAGCACTTGCTCCCTGCCCCCGGCTCAGCTCCCTGTCACCGGCAGGTGTGCACCTCCACAGAGTGGCGGCACTGCTTGCACTTGACTGAGCAGCACCAGCGGAACTTGCAGCTGCATCTCTCCACCACCTCGGCCTGGGCCGTGCGGAAGCCTCGCCCGCAGCACAGCAGCTCGCAGCCATCCACGGCCTGGGACGTCCGGTTGCACTGGCGTCCAGAGGTGCCAAAGACCCCACTGTGGGGGTCCCGGTCACAGAAGTCTGGGCTGGCCACTAAGTAGACCAGGTCGTGGGCTGTGTAGGGTTTGAAGCGGGAGCTCTTGGGCACCAGGAGCTTGCGGGACCCAACCCGCTTGGGATGCACCTCTGTGGCCCCCTCAAATTTCTCTTTCAGGACATTGCCCACCTTGCGGAATGGGGGCATCACCTTCCAGCAGGTGCGGACCTCGCAGGAACCTGACACTCCATGACACTTGCACTCTACCGTCATGTGGGACAGGATGGCCTGGCAAGCAGAAAGAGTGTCAGCAGGAGATGGAGGGCCTCACGCAGCCCACCAGAGGGAGCCAGGGAGAAGAAGACCTAAGCCTGCAGTGGAGCTTCTCCTTACCACCCAGGGGTGCTGCATGTGGGGAGTGTGACCCAGAGAGTCAGGGAAAGGGAGGCCTGGGGAAAAGGGGTCTCTCTAAGGTGCGTGACAGGGAACAGAGAATGAACCGAGGCTGCTCACAGGAATATGAAATACAAGTAACTGATCCACTCATCAACTGAAGGGATCCACTATGAGGGGAAAGAACTGCCCAGAACTACAGTGATCCCTTTGCAGAGGGATATGAGCAGGCCTTCTCAAAAATGAGAAAGGGATCCACTCTGAGGTAGTAGGAGAAGAGATCTACTCCATCACAAAGGAAAGGAACAAGATCCACTGTGAGCCAGAGGGAGGGTCAGGGACCTACTCAGGAGGCAGTGGCTGGGGAAACTGATCCATTCATTCAAAAGAGGTGAAGGGATGGGGAATCTCCTGAAGGCAGAGTGAGGGAAATGGATTCACTTTAAGAAAGAGGCAGAGGAAGGGGAATCCACTTCTAGACTGTAACAGGGAAAGAAAGCTGCTCTGAGAGAAGTGGAGCTGAGGAGTTGGGATCCACTCCAAGGTATATAAGGAACAGGCTCTGCTCTGAGGCCGAGCAATGATAGATAGACTCTGAAGGAAAGGCAGGGAATTGGATCCAATCAGAAGGGAAGGGCTCTCCTCAGAGGTAATCAGTTTGTGGGTGCCACTCTAATCTGCACAAAGGGAGTGGGGGATGGGACAGGCTCTGGCCCCCGATGAGGGGCCCAGACAGCTGGGTATGTTCCCCAGCACATGGTACCAACCTTACCTTCCTACCAGCCTCATTGTTGTGCAGGTTCATGAGTGCTCGGCTGGAGGAGACACCACGGCTCCGCTCAGGGTTATCCACAAAGGCTTGAGAAAAGGCAATACCATAGGACAGGTTGTCAGAGCAGCCTGACCACTGGAATCCTGGGGAAGAGAGAGAGTCCATGAGGCAGAGAGGCTGCTGCAGGTGTGGGGGCAGATCCAGAGGTGTTCAGGCTTCCCAAGCAGAGAAAAGAAGAGCACTCCACTGATCTCTCCCTGGCCCCAACCTCCCTATACTCTTTTCATCCCAGGGGCATGCAGGGGCAGCACTCTCCATCCCCATTTATTTCTCCGCTCTCCTCTGCACCGTCCCCTTCCCAGGGATATATAGCTAGCTTTGTTGTCTTCTCCCGTTCATCCTTCCAGTTCTCCCCATGCCAATGGGGGGCTTCTTTCTCCAGCATTAACCACCTTCTGTTACCTTCTGGGCTGACTCCACGGATCTTGCGATCACATCCACACTTCTCCAGCTCCCCACGGCTGCAGGCCCGGGTCACAGTGAATGCCAGTCCCGCTGATGAGATGGCATGAATGAAAGCAGACTCTCGTGTACCTGCAGAAGAGACAGAAGCAGCCTTTGGAAGAAACAATTTCTTCAAGATTTGTCTAAGGAATTTCTCCTTCAGTTCATTTGCAGAGAGAGGAAACATTGCAGTTTCATCCGCATTAGACACAGGGAGGCAGCCTGAGACATGCAAGGGCTATGTGATAATGCTGTGTCACCCCCAGAAAGGAGACGTTCAAACAGAGATCCTGCTGGGTAAATCATTAAGGAGAGTTTTGCTACATCCTCAGAGGTCTTGGATCCCATAGCAGGGAGAGGATAGCCCCTCCTGGGAGGGCACCAGGGAGATCCCACATGGCATGCATGCAGCTATCTCATGTCTCCAACAGGGAGGAAAGGGGATGGAAGTCTCAGAAGGAATTTTTTGGGGGGGAGAACCAGAGAGCATGCAGTGAGATTGAGGGGGGTCAGTGAGCCTGGAGAGTCATCCCTCCAAGTAAAGGGCCTGGAGCCTCATTTCTCAGGACTAAAGCAGGGCAGATAACTAATTTTTTGGTTTGCTGGCAGTTCTGAAGAAAAAATAAATAAAAAGGTTTGGGTCAAACTGAAACAGTAACATATTTTTGAAGAATCAAATTAGGGAAAAATCATTTGGGGTCAAACAAAACATTTTGTTTCATTTTTGGAAATTTTAAACCTTTTTTAAAAAGCAAAGAAAATGAAGGGCTCTGTTCACAAACAAGGAGTAGGCGGTGCCCCCCATGATAACCTTTAGCTCAGCAGTTGGGGCACTTATCTGTGGGAGGGAGAAAGGAAGGCTCCCAGGTGCGTGCTCAAGCTATTCTGGGGTGGAGCTGTCTGAGATCTCCTACTAAAGCTGTTCCACTGTGTATAAAATACTTAAATAGTCATTGAGCCACAGTGAGAGACAATGAGAATGACTCTTTCACCCAGTGGTTAGGCCCCCCAACCTGAGAAGTAGGACATCTGCTTCCAGTCCCTGCGCTAATAAATTTTTTATTTGCAATTATATAATTTATATTTTAATAATTATTATAATTATCCACAGTAGAACACCTTCAACAGGAAAGATTGAGCGAGCCCCACATCAGAATACCCTGGTGATTAGGATACTTTTGAGGTAAGAAGGACAGCTGGGGTCAAGTCCCTGCTCCTGAGCAGGCTTTTGAACCTGGGTCTTCTACATTCCAGGTGACTACTCTAACCATTGGGTGAAAAGAGGGGTGGAGAGGGAACACCTCCTCCTCCTGTTTTGTGAAGGGTACCTAAATCCCCTTGTAAAGCTAGCCCAGAATAGTGAAATATTTTCTTTTCCTTTTTTGTTTCAACTGAAATAATTCACCAAAATCAATACAAAATCACTATATCTTTCATTTGACCTGAATCTACTTTCCAAACACAAGCACATTCCCCTTGGGTTTGGTGAGCATTAGGTTTAATAGTATGCATGACCATTAGGATGAATAGTCTAGGTGAGCATTAAGAGCAGTCTGATTGACCATTAGGGGTGGACTTAGGGAGAGATTTAGCCAGAATACTAGTGTTAGTTATAGCATGTGTATATAGTTTAGTGTTCTACTTACTCTTAGAATTAATTTAAGCATGGTAAGGTTAGGGTTTGGTTTGGGGCTAGAGTGAAGTTTTAAAAGTTAGGTTTAGTGTGAGCATTAGGGTGGGGTTTGGACATGAGCCAAGAAGTTGGGCACTGATGGCAAATGTTCCATGCACTGCCCAGATCTGCCTAACTCTTGACCTCTGACCTTGTATGGCAACCTTGCCAAAGACCTGTAGCCCCTGCAGAGTGGAGCAATTCCATCGGCGGTTGTGAAACTGGTGCTGACACTCCTCTATGGCCAGCTCTGCTCCGTGCTTCACTGAGTCCATGGCTTCCGCTTGCCGCTGGCAGATCCGCACCTGCGCCTCCGCCAGGCCCTTCAAGCCCTCACAGGCACTGGAATCTTGCAGAGTCCCTCGCAGGGAGGGCTGCTTTGCCAAGTACCTGCGGAGAGGGGTAGAGGGAGTTAGCCACACTCAGAGATGAGCTATGGACACACTAATAGCTCAAAGGGAGAAATACCCCTTCATAGCCTCACTCTTAGAAGAGCCCATAGGGATACTCTCAGACTCCCTCTCCCCGTGTGATCAGACTTCCATCCACCCCAGGGGATCCCCCAGCCTCTCTCTTTGGGGTGCTGAGGTCTCCTACACCACCCCTTTCCTGTGAGATCTGCCTATCATCTCTTTTGTGGGGATTAGGGTCCTTCACCCTCCCTAGGAGACCGTTAGGTAAGGCAAACTCCAGCCCACACCATACTTACAGCCAGGTCACAGCAAGGATGTGCCGCACTGAAATCAGCACAACATACAGCTGGACAATCTCCATCTTCTTCCTGGAGAGATCTTAGCCACAGCCCCTCTGCCTTAGCTGCACAAATGCCTTTCCCTCCTCCCCAGCGCCTGGTGCCACAGAGTCACTCCCAGGGCAGTCCCAGTCCAGCACTGTGGAGAGCAAGTACCCCCACCCTCCACAACAACCATGAGCTGTCTCAGGGTGCCTGTCAGCACAGGAGCCCTGGGGGACGAAGAAATCTCCCAGGTTAGCACTGTAGGGGCATTTACAGCACCACTGTCCTCTAGGGACTGTGAGACATAACTGGAGGGTCAGGGACAGGGGTTCCACGACAGCTCTCCCAGAAAGGGGGCTCACATGGCAGAGTTCAACGTGAACAGCAAGCAGCCCCTGTACCCACAATTCCACATGCAGAGTCTTTAAGTCCACTCCTCGGATGAATACTTTATACTCTCGCCCTCTTTCCCCTGCAAATCACGCTGCCCAGAAGCCAGCAGGGGAGCAGAGTGAGACCCTATTGGCAACTAATAGGCTCCTCTATGCAGTGAAGTCCCAGTGGCACCAATTTGCTGTTACATGGTGATTCAGTTCTCCGGCATCTTTTTCTACCACCAGTCCCTTTGGGAAGCCGGGGCGAGTCCCAGTGCTAGTTCCCAAGAGTGGCGCACAAAGAGAGCGGGTGCTGGTCTGGGCCTCCTTCACCTCCCAGCTGCCTTTCTTGGTGACTTTCTCTTGTCTGGCTCCTCCAGGCTAGAGATTCCTCTTTTCTGTCCTGCAACCCTCATGGCTACAGCAAACACACACAACTCAGGCTGCTGCTTTCTGGCTCTCTTAACTCTTTCCCTGGCAGCTCTCCTCCCCGCCTTCCCTCCGTCAGACTGAGGTGAAGGGACAGCCCTGGAAATGGGGTGGGGGGGTAATACCTCTCCCTGTGTGGGCTATTTGTGAAAACTGACATGGTCTAGGTTGTTAAATATACCCCCCTCCAAAAAAAACCCTGCATTGTGGAACCTCTGAGGGATTAGGCAAATTTAACCCTTATGAGCTGGGAGCAGGAACATCCTGAGAGAAAGTTTTTTCCCCTAAACAGGACTGGGAAACGCCCACCCTCCTGTAGGCTAAGGAAGGTTTAATTCCTCA
Organism: Natator depressus; assembly: GCF_965152275.1. Lineage (NCBI taxonomy): Eukaryota > Metazoa > Chordata > Testudines > Cheloniidae > Natator > Natator depressus. Next base: position 207,354,489 of record NC_134234.1, on the reverse strand, counting down.
TGTAGTTAGTTACAACTGGCTACACCTCTGGCTGTGGCTCAGGACTCATGTCACACATATGAGGTACTCTTTTTGTCAACAGTCTTTACTGAAATTGCCTGCCATACAAACAGGGCTGGATACTGCTCTGTACTATGGGTCCCTCTTTCAGCCCCCCCTCCCCTCAACTTTCATGTCTCCATCTCTCTGTCTCTTCTTCCCTCCTCCCACTCTTGGTTTTATCTGTTCTGAGACTGAACTCCAAGGCCAAAGGCATGTTGGGATCTGCAGCTCCAGGGTGTAACCTCCAGCACTCCCCCAGCAAGCTGGTCTTACCTGCTGCTGACTCAGCCAGGGGGCGGGGAGATGAAGAAATGCAGGTGGTTATGCTGCTTTCCCTAGTGATTTGAGGGTCCATGATACAGCTCAGAGGCATAGCTTGGTGCTTCCTGACCCTGCCTGGGACAGCACAAGAATGGAAGCTCATGGGCTGAAATGTCAGAAAATCAGAGAGGTGGGTAAAACTTTCCAACAGGGACAGCAGAGAACTATATGCCAAAATTAGGGACCCACAAAAATCCCACGACCTGGAATGCACATGGTGGGGCATGGGCTGCTATGCTCAGCTAGGACAACTGTGTGGGGAGGCTTGTTCCCACAGAGGGGTTAAAGACTCTGACTGCCCTGTAACGGGGGAAGTGCAGATTCCTCCCCAGTTTGTCTCTCTGTCTCTCTCCAAGCCTTTAGTGGGGCTGGATTCTCGATGGTAATTCAAAAGACACTAAAAGTAGTAAGAACAAAGATCCCAGCAACAAGGAAGCAGGAAAGGGGGTATGGCTCAAAAAGGCAAGCACTAAAATGAAATTGGGTGAGATCAGTGGCTGGGCTGCCATTGTATCCTTGCAGGATTTATGAGCAGCAGAGACATATATCCCCGGAGTGTCACCCACTGAATCAGGAGGCAGTGACAGCCAAACAAGGGCCATACAGAATGAGAAAAACAAACGCAAGAAAGAACATGCAACAGGCAGAGGAGCTGGACAGAGCAGCAGAGAAAGGGTCCAGGCAGTGATGAGCCCACAGGGGCTGGGAATAGCTTCACAGCCCCAGAAGGGGTGCTCTCACTAAAGCAGGAGGCAGTGACAGACTCGTTGGGGAGAAAGCATAGGGCTCAGAGTGTGGCAAAGAGGGGTGTCTTCCTGGTCCCAACAGCCTCCCCAAGGTGAAGGGCTCAGATACAACAGGAAATGAGACCACAGTGTTAAAAGGCACCAGAGATATTACAGAGGCTATGGAAAGAGGCAGAAAGCTCTCCTTTGAATCCACCGTTCTCAGGCTTCCTGCTACCCCTGAATTTTCACCCTCCAAGCATTGCACAGAGTCTCACATCCTGCAACTGATTCCACCTAGTGCCGGTTTGGTGTGCAATTAGTGACAAACAGACCCATGCTGTGGGGTTACTGGGACGGATGCCAGCTGTTCTTTCCTCCTCTTCAGTCCCAATCCTCACACTGTCTGCATCGCTCCCTCTGGCCCTTCTCCCTTTGCAGCAGTTCCATTCCAGGGATACACAGCTGGCTTTGCTCTCCAGGGGTTTCATTCTTTAGTGCCATGATTAGTGGGAGCCCAGTGCACTGACAGGAGTCTCTGCGCCCTTGTGCAGCAATTGCTGGGTAATGATTAATTTCTTCTCCATCTCACTTCCTACCCATTTGTCACTCTCATCTACTGTAGCTGGGAATATCCAAGGACAGGTGACTTTTTTTTTCCCGTTGACCATGAATAACTTGGGGTGGGGGGAGTGAGGAGAAGCAATGGGTCAAAAGTGAATGTGTCCTTATGTTTCCAGAATCCCCATGTTTCAGGGAATCTGCTGCTGCAATCCGAGGGAATTACTTACATTTCACAACTGCTTTCGCTTCTGCTTTCATAGAAGTGTGGCTCGGCAGGCATATCACCTGCAGACAGCAAAGTCCATTTGCTGAGGCCAACCCAGCAGGGCAACAGGAAGAAGATAGAATGAGAAGGGGAAATGAAGGAGAGAGGGAGAGAAAAACAGCAAGCAACGAAGAGAGCGTTAAGCAGCCACATGCAGAGTGTTAGGGGGAAGTAGTGCCTCTGTGTGCAGTTTGGTCACCGGTGTTCACTAAAGAGCTATTCACTGGAACAGGTGCAGCAAAGAGCTACCAGAATGATCAGGGAAATGAAGCACCTAATCTTATGAGAGAAGACTGGAAGAGCTTGGCTTGTTTCAGACTTCATTTTGTTAGTCTAGAGGAGATAAGATTTCTCTCTGTAAATACATATCAGGGGTGTAAAGGAAGGGAGAAGAGCTATGTAAGCTAAACAGACAATGCTAGCACAAGAACAAGTGGGTATAAACTGGCCTTGAATACATTCAGGCTGGAAATCAGAAGAAGGTTTCTAACCAGCAGAGGAGTGAGGTTCTGGAAAAGCCTCTCAATAGGAAGAAAGGGGGAAAGAAACCTAACTGGTTTTAAAATGGATCTTGATACATTTAGGAATGGGATTGTATGACAGATTTGCCTGTAACAGCAGAGGACTGGACTCAGTGACCCAGCAGGTCCCTTCTGGTCCTACACTGGATGGGAGGTGCAGGGGCTAGTTTCCTGTCTGCCTTTCTACATCCGCTTTGTTTCTGCTCTGCTTTCAGTTTTGATTGCTTAATTGAAGTCTCCACAGTGGCTGTGGTCATCAGGACAAGGGCATTCACCTGCTTCCAGCTCTGCTCGGAGAAAGGTAACGAGACAGGAAGCAAGTTTTTGGGTAACAGACACAAGCAACCCTCTGAACATGTGACCAGAACCTGCCCTTTGGGCCTATAAATACGGTGTGCTTCCCTCTGGTGATTTAGGGCAGTGGTTCTCAACCAGGGGTATGTCATCTCACCTAGATATTTGCTTAGTTTTACAACAGGCTACATAAAAAGCACTAGCCAAGTCAGTACAAACTAAATTTTCATACAGACAATGACTTGTTTATACTGTTCTATAGACTGAACTGTAAGTACAATATTTTATATTCTAATGGATTTATTTTATAATTATATGGTTAAAAATGAGAGAGTCAGCAATTTTTCAGTACTAGTATGCTGTGACTCTTTTGTATTTTTATGTCTGATTTTGTAAGCAAGGAGGTTTTTTTTTTTTAAGTGAGGTGAAACTTGGGGGGGTATGCAAGACAAATCAGATTCCTGAAAGGGTATAGTAGTCTGGAAAGGTTGAGAGCCACTGATTTAGAGAATTAGAAATGAAAATGGGAATCTCGGCTTCCATGTCAAATACAGATGTTTAGGCCTTTGAGTTACAAAAAACATTGATAATGGGGGTGTCAAGGCTGAAGTTCATCAAATAACCTAAAGACTCAGAAACCAGGTGGCCTGTGCTGTACATTTGGTCAGGCAAGATGATCTGGTGGTCCATTCTGAATTTAAACTCTATGACTCTAAAAAGCATCCACAATTTATTTGACTTTAAAATAATGAGATAATTTAAAATAATCTCATGGGTTTTTTGGGGGCTGATTCAGGGTCTTTTAACTCCTGGGTTTGGAAATATTAGATCAGCCTTGGTGAAAAACCACATACACAGCTCACTGCACAAGATATTCTCAGGGACAGAATGGTATAAAGAGACCTTATTGAAACTGAGTGTGGGAGCATGGATTGCTGCACCTTTTGCGGTGGGGAGATACTGCATTTTCTCCAGGAGACTTTACTTTGTTTCTTTCATTTGTTTTCCTTCCTCTAAGATGAAAGTAGTTTGTTTTGTTCCTGGCACTGTGTGTTGGTGGACATGAGTGTGTCAGAAGGTGCATGCAGTGTGTATAGACGGATAACTCCTCTGTAAGCCCTATTTTCACAAGCGAAGCGGGGTTGGTGTGGTCAGAGCTTTGATAGACCTTTCTGCAGTGATTGCTATGGGTGAATTAGAAGGGTGTATGCTCCTCCAAGAGTCGGTACTGATTCCAGTGCCTCACTATGAGGCCAGAGATTACTAGGCAGTTGAAAATGTCTGTTAAGCTAAAACAGATACCTTCACCCTTTGTGGTCATTAAATACCCTCTGCTAGCCTGGCCAAATACAGGCTTAGGTTGATTCCATTTTGCCTACCTAAATTTCCCCCTGTGCTTTGAATGGGTTATGGGGTGCTGCTTCACTCCCTGTTTTAGACTTGTGCTGTGTTGCTGTTAAACAGCTACTTTGTCATACCCCAGAGACACTGGCATGTCAGGGGTGGGCAAGGTGATTCTGGATTACTCTTTGTCTTTTTCACTGGTGGTGGTAGCATAAGGCTCTGTTAATTAAATGTTAAGTGTTTTGGGATCCTCAAGTGAAAGCAGCCACTTACATTATTGATGATCACCATCATTCTTTGTCATGTGGCCTCTGCACATTCACACTTGGAAATCCACTCAAAGTGCAATAGACCAGTGCTACCTTCTGGAACTCTTGCCCATTGGGGAGCCTGTTCACCCCATCCCGCACGGCTCTGCGCAGGCAAGGGTATAAAATGGGGCTGCACGCTCCATATGCTGCCATTCCTTTCAACTGCAGACCTGGAGCCTCTGCCCCATTCTGTCATTGACTTTGTTGATTATTCTGCTGATTTTTGTTGAAAATGTTTTTGCAATGAGTTATTAGATATTTTGAGGTTAGGGTATAGTTATTCAGTAAAATTTTAGACAGCTGCAGGGAATACATGAAATTCTCTTTAAGCCCATACCTGTGACTTAATTTCCAGCAGGATACATAATAACAGACCCCATAGTGAAGTGATCCAAGTTCCAATGCTATGCATCTCATCCATGGGTCTTTCCTACTAAAGATACACATGTTTGGTGCCCAGCATGCTTTGGTGAGGCAAACACCCCATCTCAGTGGTCTGCGTATCAGTCCTCTTCTCCATGGGCAAGTAGGTGAGACAGAGCCAGCAACAGGAGCTACTAGCAGCTAAGTTGATTCACAAGGGGGAATTTCCAGCATTGCAGTTCCTTGCCCCCTAATGGAATTCCCAGGCCCAAGTTAGACATCCAGGCTTGCTTTACAGTGATGGGGAGAGTTAGGTACCTAAGAACTGGATTCAGAAAAGCCAGAAAGCTGAGCAGGGAGCACCCTAGCCAATAGGAAATGCCAAGGGAGGGGTGGAGCCATAGGCACCTACCTGTGGGCTGAAGGGAGGGGCCTATCTCCACATGGGATTCACAGCCATGAGCCCTATCCTGGAATTAAGCCCCTAAGCCAGGTCAGTCCTCTTTCAAGAAGAAACTGAGGTGGCAATCACAGTGGTAGAGCCCCACTATGTAACTTTAGGCTGGTGGTTAGGGCACTCAGCCAGGAGATGGGAAACACAGAATGAATTCCTCCCTCTGCCTGACCTGGAGCACAGGGCTGCTGGAACAATTTGTGTAGTGGGGGTGCTGAGAGCCATTGAACCAAACTGTAAACCCTGTATATAGTGGAAACCACTTCACAGCTGCAGCACCCCCTGGCTTGGGCAAACTATGGCCCGTGGGCCAGATCTGGCCCGTGAGCCATTCTAAGAGGGCCCACCAGCTCCAGCCAGGGTGCCAGGTCAGGGGCCGCACCATGCAGCTCCCAAAGCAGCCTCATGGGCCCACTCCAGCACTAGCAGGGTTGAGGGCTGCTCCATGCATAGAAGCCAGAGAAGGAACATGCCGCTGCTTCTGGGAGCTGCTTGAGATAAGCACTGCTCAGAGCCTGCACCCCGAGCCTCTCCCCAGCCCTGATCTCCCATATGCTCTCCAAACCCCTCGATCCCAGCCCAAAGCACCCTCCTGCACCCCAAACCTCTCATCCCCAGCCCCACCCCAGAGCCCGCACCCCCAACCAGAGCCCTCACCCCCTTCAGCAACCTTGCCCCAATTTTGTGAGTGTTCATGGCCCGCCATATAATTTCTATTCCCCAATGTGGCCCTCAGGCCAAAAAATCTGCCCACCCCTGCCCTAAACACTAGGCTAAAGGTTATAATGGAGGGCACCCCTACCTCCTCCTCTGTCCATTTGGTGTGGTTTAGATGTGATCAGACTATGACTACGGGATTGGGCCCCGAAGGCCAGATAGACAGGGCAGTGCCTAGTTTGTGAATCCTGCTAGGGTTTAGACATGTGTTAGATGCTGAGCTGCTGGGTAGTGGCAGGACTTAGGTAGCTGTGTACGTGCCCAGATGCAGAAATTTTAGATGTCTTGGGGACTTCAGGGATCTGTAAGAGACCATCTTCTGCTCAGGGTTCCTTTCAGGATCTAAGAAACCAGGCCTGGGATCCCTGTCAACCGCTAACTCTGGATATAAGGCCAAAAAAAAAAAGCTGGTTCAGAACTAGTGACCATGTCCTGTCTGTGGTTCCAAAGGTCCTTCTGCTGAGAGAGGCACTCTGCTCCTCCCCCAGTTCCATCCCTTCCTCAGGGTTCAGCCCCAAAAACTCCTTCTAATCAGAATGAGCTGCATTCTATGAAACCGAGCTGAAACCTTCATGACCAAACATGAGTTGTCTCTAAAACAGTCTGTAGCAGACTGGATATTTCATAAATGTGGGTGGCAAGGTTACAATACCAAATCCAAGAGATTCTGATGGACAGCAAACCTGGACAGTCAGTAATGGATACTTTCCTCCTGGATTGGGGAACAGGCCTCTTAATGCCTTTCACTAATTCCTCTAATACAGTAGTTTTCAGTCTGTGGTCCATGGACGCCCCAGTTGTCCACAGACTAGGTCTAAGATTTCCAAAGAGGTTCACACCTCCATTTGAAATTGTTTAGGGATCCACAAATGAAATGAAAGTTTGAAAACCTCTGCTTTAATACCCAAGGGAGCTATGGAGAATCAGACAGGACAACCCATTGCACCAGCATGGACCAGACAATGGTGGTATTCTGACTTGCTGCAGGTCTACCATGGGAATCCTCTGTTCCTCCCAGTTTTGCTGGATTTACTAATTCAGAGGGAGGGACAGATTCAACATCCTTAGAGTCTCTCTATCTTGCAGCTTGAGCTATGGGACTTCGTTGCTCAGCCCAAGTTCAGGAGATCCTGCTGATTCCAAAAAATGTCTCACTGCCGAGAAGGTTTTGCTGTGGATGACCAATACTAACCTCTCTCCAACAACAGGCCCAATGTTAGCAATCCTGTAATACATATTACGTCTCAAATCACTGGAACTATCCATATCTTCAGCAAAGGTTCATCTTGCAATTATTTCAGCCCATCATCTAAACTTGGACAACAAGAGTGTATTTAGTCACCCTATAGCGTAGTACTTGCTAAACTTCCAATAGTGGGAAAGTTCTTGTCTGCAACTTCATTTTCTTATGACTGTAGAAGCCCTATTCCTAGATTTTTTTTTTTTTTTCTCTCCCTATTCTCCTGGGGTGGCTCATGAAATAGACCTTGAAAAGAGTCAAGAACAGGAACTGGGGGTCAGAGCTGGAGCAAGGAACCAGGAGTCAAGTCAAGGGTCAGAGCCAGAGTAAAAAATCGGGAGATAAGCCAAGGGTAAGTCAGGAATTGGAGGTCAGTGACGGAGACAGAGTTGGGAGTCAAGCCAAGAGTCAGAGTCAGGAATTGATCCAAGGGTCAGAGCCAGGGCTAGTAACCAGGGGTGGGGAGTAGAAGCAGGGATCTGGAACAAGGCAGGAGTGCAGAAACAGGACAGAAATCAGGAGGGAAGGCAGAGTCTGATGTAGCAGCCAGCCAAGGATACACCTAGTGGCTCAAACAACTTTTTTTTGCCTCCTTCTGACTTAAATAGTGAGTCTGAGCCAATAGGAGAGGTTGGACAGCTTCTCCAATTGAGATCTTCATGGGTGGTACTTACGGTGAATTAGGGTCCACCAGCCCACACTCCCTGCTGGTACTAGTGAGCTGCCAGGTCATAGCTGTGGTTTGAGGCCTGCCTGGGGACCCACAGACCTGGGTTTGAGACTCATGATCCCTCATAACACTCACCACTTAGGGTGCCCTCCAGTTGTCAGTGGGCTGGGTTTTCCAGGATGGTTCTTGTGGAAGGCCTTTACTAGGTCAGGGCATGGACATTTTCTGTGGGTTACCAGGAGCATTCCTCGGGACTGTAACCCTCCCAATCAAATAGTAGAGTTCACCCCATTTCATTCTTGCATCAAGGATATAATGGATGACATATTTGTCATGGCCTTACCCACGTATTGGTGGGGTTAGTGGGGATGGGCAGTTGAGAATGGTGAGAAAACATGTCCTGTATATGGAGCTTTAGAAGCGATGTGAGGAACACTGGGTGGATTTGTAGGGATCAGGGCAGGAGGAGTTCAAAGGTAAGTGGATTGATTTGGCAGCAAATTTAGTCAGCGGTCAGGAAATAGTAATCCAGTTTACAAGATGACCTGTCTGCATACAGATGTTTGGCCAAAAGCCACACCATCTGACCTATGGAAAAAGTGGGCCGTCCTTGTCATTGACAGGCTGCATATTGCTTGTAGCTTCTTCTGGCCTCTAAGTGGGTTTTCAGATCATCTTGGTCCAATGGATCTGTTGCACCCAATCAAAAGCTGCAGGGTTGTGGGAGGTTGTGAGTAGTTCTTTGATAGAAACTAGTGTGGAACCCATAGTTTGGGGTGGAAAAAGGAGGGGGGCCTTTGTCTTGTAGACCCACGTTTCTCAAACTGGGGTCCGCAGACCCCTGTGGGTCCGTGAGGGTAGTCTATGGGGTCTGCGGTCCCTGCTGATCAACTCCTCCCCCTCCCTCCCAGCGCTTCCTGCATGCTGGGGAACAGGTGTTGAGTGGTGTGCTGGGAGGGAGGGGGAGGAGCGGGGATGGGGTGCATTCGGAGGAGGGTGTGTAAAGAGGCAGGGAGGGGTGAGGCCTTGGGGGAAGGGTGGAGTGTGGGTGGGACCTGGGACTGAGTGGGGGGCTCGGAGAACTGCAAAAAATCTTAAAATCAAAATGGGGGGTCCTCAGGTTGCTAATGTTTGAGAACCGCTGTTGTAGACAGTTGTTCCACGTTATAGTACACAAACTCCACGTGGGATAGTAGTGAGTACCAGTCATCCTGGTGGTGGTTTATATAGCGCTGTAAGTACTGTTTCAAAATTTGGTTTGTTCTTTCTGTCTGACTGTTTGACTGGGGAGAAGTGGAGGAGAGAGAAGCAAGAATACCCAACATCCAGAGAACTTCATGCCAGAAGCAGGAGATAAATTGTGCACCGTGATCGGAGATGATGCCCTCTGGGAGGCCATGGAGGCAGACAACTTGATCCATCCAGAGCTGGGTGGTTTCCTGGGAGGAGGGCTGGCCAGTGCAGGGGATGAAGGGCAGTGAGGGGGGTGATGTGCTCTGAGTACATTGGGATGAATCGCCAATAGAAATTCATGAATCCCAGGAAGTGCCACAGTTCTCAGATGTTCTGTGTAGCTGCCTAGTTGAGGACTGCTTTCACCTGATGAGACTCCGTCTCGATACCCTTGGGGATAAGATGAACCCTAACAATTCTATGGATGCCTGACCAAAACTACATTTCTTAAACTAAGGGTAGAGGTGATATTGGCATAGCCTTCCAAGGACAGAACAGACATGCATGGTATGTTGCTCAGCACTGTCTGGAAGTATGTTATCCAGATGTACCACCACATACTGGTCCAGAATATCCCAGAACACACTGTTAATAAAATGTTTGAAATCTGGCAGGGGCATTGATTAAACCAAAAGGCACCACAAGGTATACAAAATAGTCTTTCAAAAATGCTATGGCCATCTTCCACTCCTCCCCAGGTTACGTGCCCAGCAAAGGTCCAATTTTGTGTATATTCAGGCATCCCCCACGTGGCCCAATAATCTGGGAATTAGAGACAGGGTACCAGTTCCTAACAGTGACCTGATTCAATGCTTGGTAGTCCATGCAAAGTTGGAGGCTACTATCTTTCTTTTTAACAAAGAGGATTGGTGCCCAGTAGGTGAGGTAGACTTGCGAATAAAGCCCTTGGCGCAGTTCTCCTGCAGGCAGGTTCACAGGGCAGCCAGTTCAGGTTCAGATATGGCATAAATGTAACCAATAGAGTGAACAGATTTTTTGCTCCTGGCTGCAGTTCACCTGGGCAGTCATCATCTCTATGCAGAGGTAGGATGTCTTTGTGTTGTTTTTTTTTTTTTTTTTTTTTTTTTTGTTTAATAAATACAGTGGCAAAGTCACTGTACTGGAAAGATCAGTAGGTGAGTCTGTCAGACCACCAGCTACTTCAGCTTGTGACCATCAGGGCTCTACTATGCATGCTCTACTTCCTGGAGTCAAGCAGTGCTGCCAGCAGTCTTCTGAAGAGAAGCTGGCCTTTCATTCACTAGCATGAACTAGAAGATTATGGAGGGTCAGCCAAGAAATTCCCAGGATCGGGGAAAATGTGCGGGGGGTGAATGGAACTGAACTGCAGCATCTCTTGGTGCACTTGCACAGTGACCTCTACTAGGTCTGGAACGGGCTTGAGCCTGAGGAAAATCTGTAGGGTCTGGACTGCATCCAGATCAATAGTCATCCACTGGACCCAAGTTAATGAGAGCCTGCTGCAGAGAGATTGGAAGGGAGCACTCTGGGACACACAGCTCATCTGGTACTTGCAAACATGCTATTGGTTGGTGGAATGCATGCTGAATGCTAGCTATGGCAAAGGCTTGACACTCAAGCACATTTTGTCAAGGTGCTCGGGCCAGCACCCTTTACCAAGCCTGGGCTGGCTCATTTTCCTAGCTTTCTCTGATCTGGGATCCTCAAGGAGCAATCAGTGTTGCATGACCCGGTTCACTGCAGAAGACACACAGGTTAAAATGTTGCCGGCACTCTCTTTACTTGGTGGTGAGTAGTCGGTAGGCCAGATCAACTGGCATGGGCTAAACTTGCAGAGCAGGACCCAATAGCAGTGGGCATGGCTCCGATGCCACCTATCTTCTTTCTTCCCGCTGTTCATGCAGCCAACTGTCAAGATTGACAAGATTGATAAAGGCACCAGATCTGTCAGGGTCCCAACTTTAGCCTTCTTTAACCTATCCAGCAGGCCCCCCTGGAACAGCAACCCCGCCTCATTCCACCCCCGTCCAATGTGAGATGGCAGAAGTGTGCTGCATAGGAGGCCTAACCCCCTGTCAGAGCTTCTGCTCTGCAGATAGAGAGCACAATGTGGGTCCCCAAAGATGGTTGATAGTGCCTGCTGGATGAGTACATTTGAGGGCAAAGCAAGAACGATAGGCAGCACTAGTTCATGAAGCCTCAAAATTGGGAACAATCCCCACTGAAGTACTCTGGGAGGGGGATAACAGGTCCTGGCTCAGGTCAGGATGTGGTCCATAGCGGGCCTGGGGTGCAATGTTCTCTGCACAGAGTTGATGGACTTGCCCCTGCAGTGCCTGATTCTCAGTGACCAGCTGTGCCATCTGCACCTGCATAGCTTGGTTGTCTATTTGGAGGTGGGACACCTATTCATAGAGCACCAGCACTCCTTGGGGAAGGGGGCACTCTGCTGGGTCCATATCTGGCTGGGCCCAACTCGAAGGGGTTGGTGGGCTGAGCAAACTGTTGTAGACTAGAACATAGGCAATCAGGCCTCATGGTTTGAGCAATGGTGGTCATGCCTAGTGGCTAAAGCAGGAGTCAGAAGCCAGGAACTGGAGGTCAGTAACGGAGACAGATTTGGGAGTCAAGCCAAGTGTCAGAGCTGTGGTCAGAGTCCAACATCGAGCTAAGGGTTGGAGCCGGAATCAGAGCCAGGAATCAACCCACCAGTCAGAGCTGTGGTCAGTAGACAGCAGTTGGGGCTAAGAAGCAGGGATCTGGAACAAGGCAGGAGTGCAGGTACCAGGAACAGGACAGAAAGGCAGGAACAAGGCAGGGCTTGGGAGTCAGGCGAGAAGACAGTGTCCAATGTAGCAGCCAGCCAGGGATGTACATAGTTGCTCAGACAAACTTCTGTGCCTCCTTCTGGCTTAAATTGTGAGGCTGAGCCAATCAGAGAGGCCCGGACATCCCATCCAATTGGGAGCTTTGTGGGCAATGCCTAAGGTGAACTAGAGTCCACCAGGTGACACTCCTTGCCAGTACCAGTGAGCTGCCTGGTGGTAGCTGCAGGCTGAGGACTGGCTGGGGACCCATGTTTGAGATTTGTGATTCCCCACTACCTATGGTGGGATCTGTACAGACAAATGTTGAAGAAAGAGAGGCTATTTACCTCACAATAATTGGATGCTGTTGTCCACATGGATCCCAGGACCTGCCCTCCTTTCCCACTGATCTGGAGTCCTTTAGTGGGATGTTTTGTAGGAACTGAGTGGTAGCAGGGGCTGCTGCACACTTTCCACCTTTGGGAGTGGGAACATAAGCAAACTCAGCAGCTGCTGCTGGCCAAAAATATTCTGAGCTCATGAAAATGCAGCCCTTCAGTGGGATCTGTGTGGACAAAGCATCTTGAAGAATTCCCATTATTGTAAGCTGGAGAACCTGTGTTTATTTACCAATAAATGAATTTCCTTTGCACATTCACATTAGCTGCCCGCTTCCCCTCTTCCTGAGAGCCCTGTTGCTCCACCAGGATCTGAGGTTCAGGGGGGAAAGAACTGAGATGTTTGGGTCCCCTGTCCCTCTTATATTCTCATTTCCTGAATGTTGGAACCCCAAGGGGAAAGCGCACAGATGCCACAATAGGGATTGCTTGCAGAAGGTGCCATTGGTCTGCTGCACATGCCCAACTGAGTTGTCTCATTTTGACCTGAGTGGTTAGCCGTTATTCAAGATCTTGTGGGCCATTCCGTTAGGAGGAGAAATTTGAAGATAGTCAGGTACATCTTTGATTAAAATCCTGTTAATTTACCGAGAACGTACAAAGTCCTGTTTTCCCTGACCACAGTAGGAGACAGTCTCTTTGCTCACAACTCCAAGCCTCTTTTTAGCGGGTGCTCTACCCAAAAGCGCTCTCTCATAGCTTTTTCTCATGTGCACGCTACAAGTACTTCTCTGAGGCTTCCTTGACACCTTCTTTGTGTGCTTCTCTTGTGGTTTTTCTCCTCCTCTCTCTCTTCTGCAATCAAAATAATCCCCCAAAATAATCTGTGTTCCAGACCTCTGGGGACCCCCTTGGACTGCACAGGCTTTCAGGCAGTCTAGTCCTTGGTCAGTGGCTTTCATTGTTCCAGCTATCGCCAGACAAAGGGGATATTAAATTGTTCCCTCATTTAGTCTGAATGGCAGGCGGCTAGCACACCCAACAGCTCCAGTGAGATGGTGTGTCTGCCTGGTCTCCTGCATAAGTGTACAGGCTCATCTCGAAGAAATATAGTCTCTTCTTGTCTGCATGCAGGGAGGATATGTGCATCAGTTTTTACCCTGTGGGTTTGTCTAGACTAGGGTAAACTGATAAATTTGTGTCCTGGAACGAATGTTGACGGAGCACCTAGAATAGCATTTACAGTTGTGTTGATTAAAGTTAAAACAGGAGCACAAATTCTAATCTGGACAAACTTTTATCATTCTCTGAAGCTCAGGCTTGTTTTCTGACATTCAGTCAGAAATTGTTTATCATTCAACCTTACCTTAGACTTTGCCTTCCCTGCCTCCCCCCACCACCCTGCCCCATCCCCTTCTATTATCTTTCTGCTCCTCTTACTTCCTCCATCCCTCCTTCTCCTCTCTTCTCTGTCTTCTGGAATACTTATTTCTCAGTCTGTTTTCTTTCTCTGTGTGTACTAAGGGCAGAAGCCAACACCCTGGAGCTCTTACTCCCTTATAAACTAGACTCATCCTTCTTGATTTTTCACTCTGATCAGGAACTGTTGTCGTTCCACATCTGGCAAGAACCCAGCATTGCATCCACATCACCACAACTGCTGGAAAGAATCTGTGAAATGTAACCAGTGATTGATCTCCAAACCACCGATTCCAGGAGACGCATTGAAGAGCTGGTGACGGAATCTGCAGAGAGAGACACACCCATCCACTTCCGAGGGGTGGGGGGGATGACCTGACCCCTGCTCCCCTGAGGGTAATGATCTTTCTCCATGCCCCTTAATGTGCCCCATTTGCCTATCAGTGGCCTGAACTACATCACTGAGACCCTCTACAGGTTCTGCCAGGCATGTCAAATGCCAACATCTCTCAAAGTCTGGACCAATGCAAAGATTACAGCTCCAACCACCGGCTGCACCTGGTTGGGTACAGCCTGATCTTTGTGGCAGGTTTGATGCTCAATGCTGTGGCACTCTGGGTCTTCCTGCGCTACCTGCACCTCAAGTCTGTGGTGAGCATCTATATGTTCAACCTAGCAGCAAGCGACCTGCTCTTCACACTCTCGCTGCCACTACGGCTCTATTACTACTCCAGCCACCACTGGTCATTTGGCAATTTCCTTTGCCAGGTGTCAGGCTCCCTCTTCCAGATCAACATGTATGGCAGCTGCCTCTTCCTCATGTGCATCAACCTGGACCGCTACGTTGCCATTGTCCACCCACTCCGCTGGCGCCACCTTCGGCGGCCCAAGTTGGCCTGGCTGCTCTGCCTGGTGGTGTGGGTGCTTATCCTGGTGGGCTCTGTTCCAGCTGCTGGTGTCCACAGGTCAAGTCCCTGCATCAAAGGGAACCAGACCATCGCTCTGTGTTTTGAAAGCTTCAGTGATGGCCTGTGGCAGAAGGGCATCTTCCCACTGGTCATTCTGGCTGAAATCCTGGGATTCCTCTTACCACTGACCTCTGTGACGTACTGCTCAATTAGAATCTTCCAGAAGCTATGCCAGGCCAGTGGGACACAGAGCCTGCGCCAGCAGAAGACTATCCGCCTGCTTGTGGTCAATCTGGTAATCTTCATCATCTGCTTTGTGCCCTACAACACAACTCTGGCAGTGTATGGGATGATAAAGGCCCATGTGATTCAGGCTGAGCTAGCAGTTCGGGACTCCGTGCGCCAGGTGCTTATTGTCACAGTGCTGTTGGCCAGTATGAACTGCTCTCTGGACCCCCTAATTTACTACTTTAGCACTGAAGGTTTCCGGAACACCTTCAAGAAGCTCCGCCATGGCCAGGCATGGGACTCTGACACAGGGATGGCCAAGACTCAGGTCACAGAGGAGAAACCCTATAGAGCACGCTCCAGTCTAGGAGTAAAGCGGTACCCAGTTCAAAACTTCATCCTCTCCAATGAGGACTTGCCACTGGCTCCCATCAAAATATTTTTGAATGGCCCAATTGAGGACTCTGAAATATAATCCTGGAAGGCATGGGGTTGCTGAGTTATAGGGTAGCCATAAGATGCCAGGAGGATTGTGGAAGTTGGCTAGAGTGTACCCTGATCAAACTGGAGAAGCTCAGTAGGGTGGTAAAGAAATGTGAGAAGCCATTTGAGGATGGTAAGCTTGGTGATGCAAAAATAAATTATGAAAAATCTTTTACAACAAAATGAGAAATGGTGGATAGATGTTTCTAAAACACTATGTATTCTGCTATGGGAAACATACAGTGGGAAATATGTACCTAGAACGAACACACACACTCTGCAATTTTATTTTGTTCTTTTCTACATAGGTTCTTATACCATGCTCATCATTGCAGAATCTGAGTGCACACTTGTTGTAGAGGTCTCTAGAACACCAGATAAGTTTTTTTTGTAGTTAGTGCTGATGTACCTAAAATACACATACTCCGAGGATGTATACTTGTTAAATCTTACCCTCAGTCCATCTTTTTCAAAACTGGGAGCTAGATGCACAAAGGGACTTAGATCCTCTCTCTCTTCTCCCCCGCCCTCCCCCCCCCACCACCACAAACACAGTTGGAGGAGGATGAGGGTGGTGGTGTCCCCTCTTATACAGTGTAGCCCAGTGGTTAGAGCGCTCACCCAAAATGTGGGAGACCTGGATGTGGAGCAGGGACTTGAACATGTTTCCCAGCTCCCAGGTAAGTGCCCTCACGACTACAGTGAGTCCTTCTGAATCTACCCTGTTGAAGTTGTTCCACTAAACACTAAAATATTAATGAGACCAGAGATAGCGTAAGACTGACTGACTCTATTGCTTAATGGTTAGCACACTCACCTGGGAGTCCTGGGTTCCAATCCCAGCTCCAGTGAATATTTAAATATTTGAGTGACATACCCTATAGCCTAGTGTTTAGAGCACTCAGCTGGGAGGTGGGAAACCTGTATTCAAGTCCCCATTCCATATCGGACAAAGTGGGAATTTGAACTCATGTCCCTGTATCTTGGATGAGTGCTCTAACCACTGGGCCATGGAGTATAAAATGACCACAGTTCATTAATGCACTTTGATTTAGTCCTCTTTGAAAAAGGAGTAGATCAAAGTACATTAACCTACTTTTAATGCGAGTCAGCAGGGTCCACACAGATAGTTAGTCTGTGGCAGTCTAATGTGGGCTAGCTTTACCTCCCAGCTGGCTGTGAACTAAATGATTGTGTAGAGAAGCCCTTCATGAAAGAACATGCAGTCATTGCATATGTACATAGTGCATATATGTGTGTGCACACACTCAGTATGTGCAATAGTTATACATTTACTCAGAACATAGTTGAACCATTTAATGGTTGTAAATGTATGCAGATGCCAGAGAGAGTGTGTGCTGGTTGTAGGTATACATAGAACCTAGTCAAAATGAGAACCAGGTTTGTTAAGTGTATGTATGTCTCCTCTTTTGAGGAGGTGGTGTAAATGCCAGCATGAGGAGACATACCCAGACTTGCTCTGATAGAGCTAGTATGCTGAAAGTAGAGAGTAGCCATAGCAGCATGATGGGCTAGCTGCCCCAAGATGTGCCTAGCAGCTCAGATGGGATTGTACTCAGACAGCTAGCCCCTCCCGCCACTTATGCTACCATGTCTATCTACACTTTGACTTTAGCACTCTAGCTCAACTAGAGCTAGTCCAGGTATGTCTCCTCAAGCTGGAATTTACACCCCCAGCTCAAAGTGTAGACATACCTGTAGGCCTCCGTACAGTACTCTGGCTGTGTAAAAGGCCCTTAATATTGTGTAACTATAATTTACACCCGACTTTAAGGTCCTTTTACACTGCCTGAGTGATGCAAAGTGGCCTTAGTGTAAATCAGAATCCGTCTGAGCGTAATACATGGAAAAGCATGTACTTATTCTAGGTCTACATAAGACACACTTTCCAGAAGAATAGGTACTGGAATATACTGTGTGTGTGTGTAGTGGTCATGGATGAATACTCACTGTACAATAGTTATTGATATATATGGAAACACAGAACACATAATGGTCCTAGAAGTGCTTGGAACACAGAGGACATCAAATATTAACATCTCCCTATGAAGAATGACCTTAATGTTTTACATTGTATTGCTGCTCAACCCATTTAGCTAAATGATGATTGATTTTGATGCCTTGCAACAGGCAGAGCCCCACTGTGGGGAGAAAGTGAGGTCACGGAATCCTGTTATGGTGTCATATGTTTACTTGTACTATGACCATATTCTTATTTACAAGACCCCTGTAAACCTCAAACTGAGACAGACCTAGCCACACACAGGCAATGCCAGAAACTCCTGCTTAATCACTAGTGCCAGCCACCAGGAACAGCTGCTGTCCTTGCACTACCACCAGTTTTCCTACCATCCCTTTCCCCTGTGGAAGAAGTCAGAAGAAGAGCAGAGGTAGGTCCACACTTAGCAGATTCATGACACTGCTCTCTGCTGACCTACGGCTGCTCAGTAGAGTCATTACAGTATCTAGAATTTTTAAGAATGTTAAAGGATTGGGAATGTCCAAAGAGGGAGCTCAGAACAAACCCTAAACCCTTGAGCTGCTTCTAAACTAGCAAAGAAGCTCTTTACACGTAAAACCAGACATGTAGCCACTACCTTTGGGAACTCTGGGACAAAGGTGTTGTGAAGCAGGGGCATTGTACTGAATGGTTACAGAACTTGAGGCATCCTAACTCACCTCTCCGCTGACGCCCCCCCCCCCCCAGGGAGCAGCTGCTCTCATTACAGCAGATTGTAGTTGCTGGGATGTGGATACTGAACTTCTCCATGAAGAGAGACCTCTGTGCACCATGCCCAGAAGATACAGGCAGTCCCAGAGGGCATGTGTCCTTAGGACGCCATATACATCCTTCTCCTCCCAGCATGCACATCTGCAACAAACCCATCCTGGTCTAAGAAACATCTGCATCTGGAGAAGGTTTACTAGTGTTTGAAAGACACACTGATGGAGAAAAGGGCTAAGGGGAGATTAGGGTCTCCTCTGCTCTGTAATAGCCACCCTCCTCATAGGCTAGCTGGAGGCACAGCGGGAAAACACACACACACACACACACACTGGTTTGTGTTAGAAAGGGCATTACTCTTTTGTTCTGGATGTTACATAATAGTTTGCAGGTGTTTATTGCAAACCCCAGTAATTCTGTAGTAGTTTGGATTGAGAGCATCTCTGCCCTTGTATGTTGGGGTAATTAGCCCATCTGACCATTTCAGAGAAGTGGCTATTTTGGAGGGTTAAGTTAAATAACCTTGAAAGGGCTTTATGGGTGGGTTCAGTGCTGTGTTTAAGTACCATATAAAATATATTACTTCCCCTACGTAAAGTCAGGAAATGCCAGTATCAAGGTTGCCTGTGCAACCTTAATTCAGCCCTCTTTTGCATATGCATTATGATACAGTCTTTTATTACATGATCACGTAGAATTGTCCCCCGAACTCCCTGCCCCATTCAATGCACAGGGTGGAGAGTGCTTATTGAATGGGTAGCTATTCACTGTTTAATTTTATTCTTGTCATTCAATGTGTGTCCCCATGTGTTCTGTACTGCCCAGGGCCCACCATCCAAACACTGCACTGAATGCAGACTTATTCATTTTCTCAGAGGCTTTTCTGTGTTGCTTTCACTAGTATTCCAGTGCTTCACAAATATTACTGTATTTGTCTTCTCAATTTCTCCAGAAATTTTTCCACATAAGGAAATTTTAATTTAGGTTTTCTCCACTCCTTTTTTTAAATGAACTTCCAGCTGCTAATTTAAAAATAAAAGTGACCAAATTTTAAAATTGTGCTAATTCCAAAAGCTGTGAATTTACTAACATTTGTCAATATGTATAATACTGCCTGCAAAGTGGAAATTATCCCCATGTTGCATGGAACTGAGGCACAGAGAGAGTAAGGCTAAAACTGTCAAAAATATCAACTAATTTTGAGCGCACAATTTGAGACACCTAGGTCCTGATTTTTCAGAGCTCTTTTCTCTCATCTTCCAGTCAGCCAGCATCGCTGTAGCCAACTTTTCCCCTCTACTAATTTTCATTCCCCCCACCCCCAATCTCTTTTCTTTTAAGGACCTCAAAAGGGAGTGATGGGTGGAATAGTCCATCCCCTCATTATTTTGGCCACAAACTAGATCTAATTTCCAAAACCAGTTTTGGTTCATTTATTATCACTCCTGTATTACTCTGGTTTACCAGTAGTACCAGTAAAGCCCTTTTTGTTTACATTAATTCAATCTTTCTATCTCCTTCTTACATGTTTCTTAAACAATTTTATATTGTGATGGCTTAGGCCACCTGCTGTACTGAGATTTCACTGAGCCTGCCTGCTCCATTAGCCTGGGCTCCCTCTCCCTGTTTTGCTGAATCAGGCTTTCCAGCCTCTGGCAGCACACACACGCAGGTAGGGATGCACCAGCGGTAGAATCACACAGAGTCTGCAAACAGCTCTCTATGAGAAGACTCAGCTAGGAAATCACCCAGCACTCAAGTGCAGCCCCCCTCTGGAAAGTACACCCAAAATAATATTGTCTTGCACTGTAAAGAAATCTATACAACGTAATCTCATAAATTTGGCCCCTCCCTCAACGTGGAGGAAGATATGCACAACTTCTCCCCCCCATCCCGCCCAGTTAAAAATTGCACAAACTGGGTTTAATAATAAACAAAACAAGTTTATTAACTATAGACAGCAGATTTGAAGTGATTATAAGGGATAGCAAACAGAACAAAGCAGATTACCAAGCATATAAAACAAAACACACATACTAAACTGAAGGTCTTAAAGAGACTGATTTCAAGAAGTAATTTCTCACCCTAAATGTTGACTTAGGCAGGATGCGGAATTTCTGTAGTTTAGAGTTCCAGTTATTTCTCTTTACAGATTAGATTCCTCTGTCTCAGTATGGATTCAGCCCTTGCCTTGCCCACTGCTCTGTTCCTTTGTCTCTTCGGGTACTTTCAGCAGTCTTTCTTCTTGGACAGGAAGGCAATGGAGAAGAGTCCTGTTTGCCTTACTCCCCAGCCTTAAATAAGATTTACATAAGGTGAGAATCTTTTGTTTCCCAGTCTTGACCTCCGCCTCCTTTTAGTGGAAAATTACTAGAAGTCCAAGATGGTGTTTAGTACCAGGTGACACGACCACCTGACCTAGTAGTGTCACAGCTACATCTCAAGATGCCTCTCAGGAAGGAGAGAGATTAGTATCTTCAGAGTCTTATTCTTTCTTCCTAATGGCCTATCAAAGCTGATGGCCCATTTTGTTGCCCTTCTCTGTACTTTTTCCAGTTCTAATATATATATTTCAAGATATGATAAGAACTGCATGCGGTATTCAAGGTGTGGGTGTATCATGGATTCATATAGTGGCATTATGACATTTTCTGTCTTTTTTTTTAATGTATCCCTTTCCTAATGGTTCCTGACTTTCTGTTCGCTTTTTTGACTGCCACTGCACAGTGAGCAGATGTTTTCAGCGAACTATCCACAATGACTCTGAGATTTTTCTTGAGTGGTAACAGCTAATTTAGTACTAGTCACTTTGTATGTATAGTTGAGTTTGTTTTTCCAATGAGCACTACTTTGCATTTATCAACACTAAATTTCGTCTGCCATTTTCTTGCCCAGTAACCCAGTTGTGTGAGATCCCTTTGTAACTCTTTGCAGTCTGCTTTGGATTTAGCTCTCTTGAGCAATTTTGTATCATCGGCAAACTTTGCCACATCACTGTGTGTCCCTTTTTCCAGATCATTTATAAATATGTTGAACAGCAGTGGTCCCAGTACAGATCCTCTCTCTACTGTGAAAACTGATGGTTTATTCCTACCCTTTGTTTCCTATCTATTAACCCAGGGGTGGCCAACCTGTAGCTCCGGAGCCACATGCGGCTCTTCAGAAGTTAATACGCGGCTCCTTGTACAGGCACCGACTCCGGAGCTGGAGCTACAGGCGCCAACTTTCCAATGTGTCGGGGGGTGCTCACTGCTCAGCCCCTGGCTCTGCCACAGGCCCTGCCCCCACTCCAGCCCTTCCCACCCCCTCCCCTAAGCCTGCCATGCCCTCGGTCCTCCCCCTCCCCCAAGCCTCCTGTATGCCATGAAACAGCTGATCGGGAGGTGCGGGGAGGGAGGGGGAGGTGCTGATTGATGGGTGAGAGGCATTGGGAGCGGGGGGGAGTTGGTGGAGGGCTGCTGACATATTACTGTGGCTCTTTGGCAATGTACATTGGTAAATTCTGGCTCCTTCACAGGCTCAGGTTGGCCACCCCTGTATTAACCAGTTATTGATTCGTGAAAGGACTTTCCCTATTATCCCATGACTCCTTACTTTGCATAAGAGCTTTTGGTGATAGACCTCTTCAAAGGCTTTTTGAAAGTCCAAGTACACTGCATCCCCTGGATCACCTTTGTCCATGTTTGTTGACCCTCACAAAGAATTCTAGTAGATTGATGCGGCATGATTTATTTCCTTTTACAAAAGCTGTTTTGACTCTTCCCCATCATATTGTGTTCATCTATGTCTGATAATTCTGTGAATGTAAAATGATACTGTTCTGATGTGCAAAGTGCATGTAAAACACTATCACAGGCATAAATGACTGTGCAAGGTGCATGGTAATGATGAATTAGGCCCCAGATGCCTACTCCATCCTGGGCAAAATTTTCAAAAGCACCTAAGTGAATTAGGAGCCTAAGTCCCCTTGACTTTCACTGAGTCTAAGGTGCCTGGTGCTTAAGTCACTTTTGAAAATTATATTTTAGCTCTGAAATCACTTAAGGTCAGATTCAGAAAGGTACTTAGGAGCCTATCTGTCTCTTTAGGCACTGAAGTCCAATATTTAGCCCCCATTAATACTCTCCAAACCACTGCTCAACTTCCATTTAACCCTGTAGGTGTCTACATTTCCGTTGGTGGGTGTGTGCAAAGCTGCCTAAGTCCTGATGCCACCATACAGTTAATCATCTTCTTGGTGCTCTTACCCATGCTTAAGCCCCAGCAGAATTCTCAGACTAGGCGTTTTCCCTGTCTCTCCCCAGAGGGGCCTGAGCTAGTAGCCATGCTCTGCTCTCACCTAACCAACACAAAAGACAGCTGAGGCAAGCAGGACACATCTGTGTCCCCAGTAGTCCAGTGGTTAGGGCACATCTGGGAGATGTAAGTTCAAATCATAGCTCTGCATGATTTGGAGCAGGGACTTGAACTCTAGTCTCCACATCCCAAGTGAGAGCAACCACCAGGTTATTGGGTATTCTGGTTATGGCTTTCTCTCCTGCTGGAGCTGGTCCATTTCATATAAATAATTAAATATTTATTGGCTCCAGGGTCTGAACCTGGGCTATCAAGTCAATTTCTTGCTTTTTTCTCTCTATTTGGAAATGTGGTCCAATTAATTATTTACACAAAGTGGGAACAGCTCTAGAAGGAGAGACTGAGAAAACCCTCCACCTCCACCCCCACCACAGGATACCCAATAGCCCAATGGTTTGGGCATTCATTGCAGAGGTGGGTTCACGTCCCTCCTACTCCAAATCAGGCAGCCCAGAGATGTGGTCTTGAGTCTCCTGCATTCTGGGGGAGTGCCCTAACTGCTAGACTACTGGCGCTAAAGGGGACTCTCTCTTTGAGAAAGGGCTGCCTTGGCTTAGGTATCAAATTGGAGAATTGGGCCAAAAGGAATCTGATGAGGTTCAACAAGGACAAGTGCAGAGTCCTGCACTTAGGATGGAAGAATCCCATGCACCACTACAGGCTGGGGACCAACTGGCTAAGTGGCAGTTCTGCAGAAAAGGACCTGGGGATTACAGTGGACAAGAAGCTGGATATGAGTCAGCAGTGTGCCCTTGTTGTCAAGAAGGCTAATGGCATATTGGGCTGCACTAGTAGGAGCATTGACAGCAGATCGAGGGAAGTGATTATTCCCCTCTATTTGGCACTGCTGAGGCCGCATCTGGAGTACTGTGTCCAGTTTTGGTCCCCCGATTACAGAAGGGATGTGGACAAATTGGAGAGAGTCCAGCAGAGGGCAACAAAAATGATCAGGGGGCTGGGGCACATGACTTATGAGGAGAGGCTGAGGGAACTGGGCTTATTTAGTCTGCAGAAGAGAAGAGTGAGGGAGGATTTGATAGCAGCCTTCAACTACCTGAAGGGGGTTCCAAAGAGGATGGAGCTCGGCTGTTCTCAGTGGTGGCAGATGACAGAACAAGAAGCAATGGTCTCAAGTTGCAGTGGGGGAGGTCTAGGTTGGATATTAGGAAACACTATATCACTAGGAGGGTGGTGAAACACTGGAATGGGTTACCTAGGGAGGTGATGGAATCTCCATCCTTAGAGATTTTTAAGGCCCAGCTTGACAAATCCCTGGCTGGGATGGTTTAGTTCAGGGGTCTCAAACACGTGGCCTGCAGGCTGCATGTGGCCCAAGGGACTATTTCCTGCAGCCCGCGAAGCAGCCTGCCCCCAGCCTACCTCCAGGCCAGGGGTGGGGGGGCAAACTACAGCCCGCGGGCCACATCCTGCTAGACGGATTGCCCCCCGCGAGCCCCCCACCGCTCCCTGAAGCAGCTGGCACAACGTCCCTGCGGCCCGGGGGGGGGGGGGGGGCGGCAGAGGGCTCCGTGTGTTGCCATGGCTTCCAGGCACTGCCTCCCACATTTCCCATTGGCTGGGAAAGGGGAACCTGGAGGAGCGGCAAGGCAGCGCACGTAGCCCTGTGCCCTCGCCCCCCCTTCCCCTCCGGGCCACAGGGACATGGTTCCGGCTGCTTCCCGGAGCGGAGCGGCAGAGCAGCACAGGGACCAGGGCCAGGGCAGGCTCCCTGCCTGCCTGCCTGCCCTGGCCCTGGTGCGTGCCGCTACCACCCCAGATCCCGCACCCCTCACCCCTCCTGCACCCCAACCCCATGCTCTGAGCCCCCTGCCACACCCTGCACCCTGACCCCCTGCTGCACCCCAAACCTCTCCTGCACCCTTCACCCCGACCCCCTGCCCTGGGCCCCTTCCTGCACCCCGTTGGGGTGGGGACTTTGGGGAAGGGGTTGGAATGGAGGCAGGGAAGGGGTGGGAAGAGGTGGCGCAGGGGCAGGGCCTCATGGAAGGGGTGGAGTGGGGGCGGGGCCGGGGGCAGTGAGGCAGGGGATGTCAGTGATGCGGCCCTCAGGACAAAGCACTCGTCCTCATGTGGCCCTCGTGGTCATTTGAGTTTGAGACCCTTGGTTTAGTTGGTGTTGGTCCTGCTTTGAGCAGTGGGTTGGACTAGATGACCTCCTGATCTTCTATGATGCTAATCTTCTATGATCTAACTCCAGGGGAGGGCTGACAGCTGAGAATCCTGAGCTGAGGGAGGTGCTGTCATGCACCCAACTGATGGGCTGGTGAAGGCCCAGATCAATGGGAGTTACGTGCCTAAGGACCTTTGTGAATCTGGGCCCAACATTCCCACCCCTTTCCTCTGCATTGCACTCCTAGCTATTTTAAGCAGCTCCCCGCTCAGCTTGCTGGCTTCTGAGAATCCCTTTCTTAGGTCCCTTACTCTCCCACACATGGTATGAGGGTCCCGGGGCCTGACTCAAGGCTGAGGATGAGGCAGGTGCCTACAGACTTTATGCATTGCAATGCCCAACTCCTTTGTGAATCAAACCCTTAGGTGCTTTTGAAAATGTTACCTTTTATCACCAATGGGGATGATCTCAATAGAAACTTATGCCCCCTATAAACCTACTGCAATACATGGGTCCTACACATTAACCTGGAAGAAAAAAAATCACAGTTTCAGAAAAAGCCCCAAATAAACTGAAATCTCAATCCTGCAACTTGTTTTACGTAGGCAGACCCCTAAATTTGGCTCCCCCGAGGCAAAGGGATCCATCTGCATGGAACAAGCTGCAGCACTGGGGCTTAAAATTTTATTACAGAGATGTAGAATTTGGAAGCATCTTAACTGATGCATAGAGTCCTGCACGGATACAAAATTTGTATCTGCATCTGATCTGCGAACAGGGTCCACGGATATAAAGCAGCTATCCACAGATTTGCAGGGCTCTACTGATGCATGCTCAGACCTCATAAAACACGTCAGGGAACTTCATATTGGCAACAAGGATCATCCGGCCAACTTGACATTTTCATGTTGCCCACATAGTGTTTTCAGACTCTGCAAAGTCACTTATTTTTTATTTTTTTAAGTAAGTTTCTAACCCTCATGGTTGTGGATTAACTTTCCAAATGTGAAGTGACTGTAAACTATGCTGTATTGTCTTCCTGAATGGGCAGGCAGCCTGAAACAATGAGAGGTGTGAACTCCCCATTCTTCCATTATTACTCTCATAAGAAGGTGAGTGCTAATTATGACACTTTCTATGTCAGCATTAAGTATATTTAATTGATCGTTTTAGCAGGCTGGGTTGTGGGAGAGAGGGACAATGGAGACAAAGGAGAATGGGGAAGGAAGTAAAAGTGTGTGAGGAATCAGTAGTGATCCTAAAGGTGAGCTTATTTTACTGTTTTTGCTATATGCAATACATAAAAGTGTTTTTTATTAGTAACTAAAGTCATATTCTACCCTTGATCTTTATACATGTCTTTCACTGACTGCAGTGGGAGATCCCCTGTGGATTTGAGGAGAGTATGTGGTCCTAAAATTACACCCTGGTCCATTGATCATGATTAAATATGGAATTGAATCCTCCTCACAGCATAAGTGTGACACCCTTGCACTATATACCCTCCAATAAAACTATTCAGCCATACAATCCAACCTATTCTACCATATGAGAGTGAAGTATAGGGCCAATTATACTTATTGGAACAAAACCCCAATAGAAACCCTACACCTGTAGTACTTCAAACAATTACTCCAGTACCCAGGAACCTCAACAATAACAGAACAGAACTGGGTAGAGTCCTCCTGCTAATAAATATAGAAGACTCATCTTGGTGTCAACTCAGCCAAAGCAACTAACATGCCTCCACCCCAAAATGTTAGAGGATCCAAAATTAAATTCAAGTGAAAGCATGATCCACTACAATGTATCATCTCTCCCCAGGCTCAACAACTCTAATCTCCTATAACAAACAACACAATACAAAACTGAAAAGTCCTCAGGATAGCAGACTAGCACCTAAAACACCAATATGAGTCATTGGGAAGAAAAAGATGAATAACAAAAACAAAATGGACTGGCTTAGATCCCTGCACAGAACTATCATGATAGCAGATACTTCACTACATTGCAATGTGCAAAGCTAAGGAAGATTTTCACCAACTACAGAATCAGTGACTATATGCTAGAAGTGGAAACTGGGAAATAGCATAGCCCAAATCCAGAGGGGAACAACTGCAACCACCAGGTGACAGAAGTGAGTAAGACATACACTTTCTTGATCCCTCATATTTGAGAAAAAAGAACAGGAGTACTTGTGGCATCTTAGAGACTAACAAATGCATTAGAGCATAAGCTTTGGTGGGCTACAGCCCACTTCATCGGATGCATAGAAGTGGGCTGTAGCCCACGAAAGCTTATGCTCTAATAAATTTGTTAGTCTCTAAGATGCCACAAGTACTCCTGTTCTTTTTGCGGATACAGACTAACACGGCTGCTACTCTGAAACCTGTCATATTTCAGAGACTGGAGTGGAAAGTGACCATAGCCAGATTCTCAGAAACAATCAGACTTAATTTCAAAGGGATGAGGAAAGACTGTTCTTGAACCTGGGAGACAGACAGAAATGGTAGAGACAGCATCACTCTATAGAGCAATCTGCCACTGTATCAGGAATGGATACTGATAACAAATGGGGACACAGGATCAAACCTGAAGAATAGTAATGAGGCCTGGAACAGACAGTTCCCACCTTTGACAGACAACTGAGTGATCTGTCTATTACACTTTGTCAACACTACTTTATTGGCATGACAATAAAATATACCTAGAGCTACTTGAAAGTTTTCATTTAGACTTTATTTCAATGAAAAATTAATCTTGACCAAAATGAACTTTTTGAATAAAATGCAAATATTCCTCAAATTTCCATGTATTTATTTTTTTGGTGAAAATCTTGAACCCAAAAACTGAATATTTTTATTTTAAAAAAATGGCTTTGGTTTTTAAAAGAAGTGGAGAAACATTTTCATGGGAAACTTTGAAAAAGGTGGGAAAAAAAGCTAAATTTCCTGTGGAAAACTAATGGGCATTTTTGACCATGTCCTCCATAGCCACACAGACAACACCCACAATTGCAAGAGAAAACAGACATTGATATCCCAGGAAATGAAGTGTGTGGGGGAGGGGGGGAGGGTAGAGAAATGTTTTAAGGTTAATGTTTGTCTGTTTCTCCTTTTTCTGTCCTTCCCTGAAGAAGCTGTATGACGGGGACTACAACAGAGACAAAGGCAGACAGAGCAAGAAAGAGGTTTCCTGCATACAAACCTTCCTCATAAAGGGGCAGATCTTTGGCCTCTGTTCCAGATGCTGATGTAGGAGACTCCTCAAACTGTGAAAAACAAAGTGCAGTCAGCTCTAAATTACTGTCTTCCCACTTCCACATAGGGGCGTGTAATGAGGGAGAGGTCATCTCAGGACAGGAGGGGTTGGAATTGAAGTTTTCTGTGTTCTGGCCAATCTGGAGCCATTAGTAAGGGCTGCTGTAGGTTACATCAGGGTGTGTTTCAGCCCCTAGTGTCTCCAAATTCAGGAAAGTAGTAAGGTAGCATAAGGCCACTTCTTCTCTCACCCACTTCAAAAGTGACTTACAGCTCAGCAGACTGAGTATATAGCCCAGGTTTCAGAGTAGCAGCCATGTTAGTCTGTATTCGCAAAAAGAAAAGGAGTACTTGTGGCATCTTACAGACTAACCAATTTATTTGAGCATAAGCTTTCGTGAGCTACAGCTCACTTCATCGGGTGCATCCGATGAAGTGAGCTGTAGCTCACGAAAGCTTATGCTCAAACAAATTGGTTAGTCGCTAACGTGCCACAAGTCCTCCTTTTCTTTTTTTGAGTATATAGCCCAGAATCCCTCACCTTCTTTATTCATAATGCCAAATCTTTTGTTGTTTATATCCTAAATTGAACAAATCTAGGGGAGTAGTGGTATTCTCCTCCTCACCCTACCACCCCACACTGCAGTAGGATTTGGGGAACCCAAGCAGTTGGTTGGCTTTTGCATGTTTGTGTGTGTCAATTCTGAGCTTTACAGGAGCAAAATGACCTCTAGTGGCCAAACGTGAACACAACCTGTTAAATTCTATTCTATTGCAGCACAGCCTTTCCTCCGGGCGTTGAATTGAGCCACGTTGTGATTGGTTGGCCACCAGTTTTTTGTTTTAAAGGCTTCCACCTTGTTCTCCATAATTTCAATTTGCATTAAAAGCAATTAAGTTTCTATCCCGTACAGGTGTGAAGAAACCTTCAAAGTGAACTAGCGCAACTGACGCAGTGATGGCTGTCTGGGTCTGCCATCTCAGTCCTGTCCCTTCTCCTCACCTCAGCCTTCATCACAACCACCCTTGGTGATGAAAAACAGGCTCTTCATCCCAGTCTATGTATACACACACAGCTTCTCATCCTAGTCTCCACACCCAGCCAATACCCGTCTCTACTCCTCAGGCTTCTTGCCCAGCAAGAGCTAGTCTCCTCCTCTGAGTTTGTCTACCCTCCCCCACAACACAGCTGTCAATCCCAGACTCCTCATCCAGTCTGTCACCTACAGCTTTGTCTCCGTCTCCTTGCCTAGCTAGTCCCAGTTCCCCTTGAATTCCTTGTCTGATGTGTCTTCTCCATCTCACTAGCTCCTAGTTCCTCATTCACTCCTGTTCCCTCTCCAGCTCCCGGTCTCCATGCCCAGCCAGTCCAAGTCTTTATCCACCCCTCAGCACCCAGTCCCCGTTTCTCCAGTTCCTTGTCCTCTCCCAGTAGTGTGACCAGATGTCCCCTTTTATAGGTCCCCCATTTTGGGGGACTTTTTCTTATATAGGCTCCTATTTCCCCCCACCCCCTGTCCCGCTTTTTCACAGTTGCTATCTGGTCACCCTATCCCCCAGCCCAAACAGGTGGTTTTCAACTTCTCACTGCCTAGCAGGAGGAGTATTGAAAGCTCAATCACCCTGCCCAGCACCACAGCAGCCCTCCGGCAGCTGGGAGGAGCAACTCTAGAATAAGTCACAGAATTTAAGGCCAGAAGGGGCCACCAGATTATTTAGTCTGACTTCCTGTATATTACAAGACACCAACACCACCCAGCACCTTCACATTAAACCCACTATCCCTGGACTGCAGTATAGACAAAATCTTTGGAGATTTTATCTTGCAAATTCTAAGAAGTCCCTATGGAGCACATGTGATCTGGAATTCCAAGTGCTTAGAACCTGGCCAAAATTGGGTGCCTTTTCACAGGAACAGCAAACAACACATCCCTGACACCAGGGCAACCTCCCTGACAAACTTCAAGTCCCTAGGTGCTAGAGCTTCTCAACACAATGGTTGTAAGAATTTAACATGGCAAAATAGCACTTCCCTTAACCACCTTCTGAGACGCAACTAAACCATTTTTTTTTCTGAACCTTTTCACAAAAATTCAGCCTGAGGCACACAACTGGCATGGGAAATTTCAGCCAGAATGGTTTTAGTTTAATAAAGTTACAAGCAATTGAAACCAGGTTCTTATCACTGGAAATGTCAGGGAACCTTAATTATAGGTGGCACTACTGGCTCTGCCTATAAGAAGCATTGCCCCTGACACACCCTGTGCTGGGCACCATGGACGTTTGAGCACCATCACTGTCAGGGGCGGCTCTACCAATTTTGCCGCCCCAAGCAGTCACCGCCGAATTGCCACCACCGCAAGAGTGGCAGAGCATGCCGCCGCACCCGGAAGAGTGGCAGAGCTGCCACCGAATTGCCGCCATGGGACACGGACTGCTGCCCCATTCTGAATGCCGCCCCAACCATCTGCTTGGAAAGCTGTTGCCTGGAGCCGCCCTGAGCACTGTCATGAACCTTGGGCAAATCTGGTAGCCTTTGGCAAGCTAAGGTATGTTGACCATGGTCTGAACTCTGCAGTGTCAGTTACACGCTTCAGCACCAGCTCAGAGCTTGGTGTATTGAGGACTGTATCGGAATTGCACACTGTTGCTTTAAGAGTATGTGGGTTGGTGAGGGCAGTCTTGGTGCTTAGATCTGCTTGCAGGCTAGGGGGTTCTGTAGCAAAGCATGCCATCATGTCAGAGTCACTCTGGAAAGATACAGTTTAAAAGCAGGTGGAGTGAGCTGTGCCTCGCTGCCTCATGGAGCAGTCTATTTTGGGGCTCTTGTGTGTTATTTTCTGAATTCTAACCTTCCAGTGAGAGTATTTATGTTTTTATCTAACTCGCCTGTGTGTGTGCTGTGAACATGACACAGAGCTGACCAACAAGGGGGCTTTTGGCTTTGGACCACACAATCCAGAACTCCCTGGAGGATAATGGACTTGCGTGCCCTTACAAAACTATGCTGGCTGCAGCCACTGAGTCACTGATGCCAAATTGCACCCTCTATCCCCATAGGTTACTTTGGTTCAGATGGAATGGGAGGGCAGAAGGCTGGAAAGACAGTGTCAGAAATCCAACAGCAATACAAGGCATCTCATCTAAACCTCTCTAAATTGAGGTTCTAAGAGACCTAATCACTGCAGACAATATGCATTGCTCCCCTATGCCTCCTGCTGGGAAGACCTGCCGTCTGGGGCAATCCATCTAGCTCCATGGAAGTAGATCCCTTCCCCCATCAGCACTTAGTTCAAGTCATGTGCAAAGGCACAGATTCTGGAAGCCTCAAGGAGGAAATCTGTCCCCTTAAGACTCATGGCCCTGGGGGAATAGTGAATGCCAGTAAGGAAAACCTGGGACTTTTACTGCCAAAGCAAAGCCTTCTCCTGGGAGAGCAACTTCCCAAGTACCCTAAAACATGGTATGAAGCAGACCATTCCTTCAGATTTCACCAGTTGATCCCTACTCTTCCTTCCTAGGTTCCATTATCCTGAGTGGGGTGGCCTCCATATCATCTCAGTTCCCTTCTCAGACTGGGCTTGGCATGAAGACAGTGTCAGGGGTGCTGATAAACAGCCTCCTAAGAGCCTCTGGTGTAGATGTACTACCCTCCTGCTTATGCGACTGAGCAGGGCTAGATTGATGGGAAACTGCTCTTTCTACCCAGGGATTCCCCTTGTCTGCTGAGTCCTGCAAGGCTCAGTCTGGTTACTTTTCCTGTTTACCACGTCAGACTGCTGAGGTCAATGGTGAGATGTCAGACTACAGTGCCATCAACGTGCTGGTGGTGCTGTACTCTACACCTATTTCTCAGCGAGGGCTGAACATTGACATAGTTATTCAGACTAAGTTCTCTTCCATCCTAGTACCTGAGGAAAATAGACTCAAGATCCTAGGCAAACTAGAGAGGATGCTGCTCAGCTGGGTTGAACAGTCAGAGAAGCCAGCAGGAATTGTGACCCTCCAAAGAAGACAGGATCAGACATGCCAACCCCATGAAAAAAACGCAGAAATTGGGCTTGTTTTTGGCTTAATTGGCTTGTGGGTTGCTTATTGGTTAGTTTTTTGGCTTGTAGCTTGTTGCTTGTTGCTTCTTTTTTTTTTTGATCGGCTCCTGGCAAGCAGCGGCAAGGGGCGGGGGGAGAATCCAGAGTGCACAGCAGGCCCATCACAGTCCCAGACTGCACACCAGGAGGATCTAGTCACATAGAGTACTGGGGGTCTTAGGGGCTGGCTTGTTCTGGCCTTGTTTTGAAATGGGATTAGCTTGATTTTTGTCTTATCGTGAAAGTCGGGGTGCTTATTTACTGCATGAAAGTTGGCAACTGTGGACAGGATTGTTCTGGACTCGTCTCTGTTCAGGGACAGCTGATTAGGGACAATGGCTAGAAACGCAAGAAGCCCTTGCCCTGGCTGCATGGGTACGCATCTAGTCAGAATGATCCCAATGTTCGGAATCTGAAATTAGATTTGCTTTTGTCCAAATCTGAAGGCTGTTTGGAAACTACCTGCCTTAGGTAGACAGACAGGAGCTTATCATACTTTCTGCAGCAGTCCAGTACCAAATACACCTGAAGTTCCTGACTTGGATATGCTAGAGGAGTGATACAGCTGGTTGGTCAGATGGAGATGGCATTTCTTATTGTTTCCAGCTGCTTCCATGGGCATCCAGGCTCCTCATTGCCAAGAAGAGTCGGAGCACTCATCAAAGCAGCTGGGAAGCACAGAGGAGCTAGTCTACCTGCCTCTACAAGAGGCCACTGGTGTACAAGTGCAAAGGAATTAGCTTGGAGGGGTCGGAGCTAATAGCAAGGCTGAAGCCAGCTTTGTGTGTATGCTTGAAGTTCCCTGGGGATGTTTTGTTTAATTTTATTTTAATTTCCAACTGTGAAGATATTGTAAAGAAGATGGAGGGACCAACCTTAAAATTGTTCACAGCTGCTGCTCCCATGACATCACCGTCTCTGCCACAAGCAATGATCTGACAAACCTTCTACGGTTCATGAGACTGAGAACGTTAGCAAAATAACCTAGACATGGTTTGCCAACTGGGGCTATTACTGGGGGAGTGCAGTTAGCTGAGTGTGGCACTGGTAGCTGAGCCATCAGCTACTCCTCTCCCACTGCTTATTCTAGGGCTGTGTGATGTTTGGAGGGATAGGCAAAATGAAGGGTGGGGGTGGGAAATGACCTCAGAAGTGAGTGTGAAGAGCAAAGCTGCCAGTTGTGTTCCTCTGACAACAGCCCTAACCTGTCTGTGGGTTGCTGGCTAAGACACTAGGTCTGACAAATCTAGATGATCCATTGGGCCCAGACTTGTGGCAGGGTGAGGGCCTGGGCATAAGCAGGAGCGTTTATGAAGCTATAGTTACCCTGACTAGGGCTCATGGGGACAGGGGGGAGCAGGGATGGGAGGGAGAGAGAGTAAAGAATGGGGGACAAGGTGGCAAGCCAGGTGGCATATCTATTCCCACAGGGATGATTCCCCAGTAATCCCCCTACCATATATGATTGGGTTCGGGAGACAGGTCCTATTTGGCAGTAACTACCTGATGCTCCCCCTCTTTGAGAGAGGGAGGATCAGTCTCAGCAGCTGAGCTTTCAGCCTCAGAATTTTTATCTGTCTTCCAGGACTTTGGCTCTCTGCAACAGCTGTATGGCCAATCGCAAGAGTTGAAAATTCATGATGGGGCCATTTAAACATGAGATTGGCTTAAAAATCATATGATTTTTTTTTTAGGAAAGATTAAATCATACTTTTTGATTTTGTCTTCTGATTTTTAAACTCCCCCTGCTCACACCCTGTGAGAACAAATTTATGAGTAAGGCAATTTTGGCCCCAGCTGAAGGGACTCTGTCTAGAAAACCCAACCAAGATCAGGGCCCCATTACACTAGAGATGGTAAAAACATAGTAAGAAAAGTCCTTGCACCAAAGAGTGTGCAGTTTAGAGCAAAGCATGGTGGTTGTGCAAGCTGGAACTAGGACCCATCAAACTCTCATATTAGGGCCACCAAGCATCCATTAGGTGGGAACAGCTTTTAATCTCTATTGGGCTGTGCTCAATTGACTTACACCAAATTGGTGATCTACTGGTGTAAGTCATTAGCAATGTCCTGAAGCAGCCAGTCTTACAAAAGCAGTAATGTTACAGCTTCAGGAATTAGGCCTGCTTTCTGGAAAGAAGTTTATTACATGAAATTCTGACCTTTTTTGGAGCTTACACAGGCAGGGTCTTCCGGTCTCTGGACGCAGAGTTAAAATCTCTCTCACACTACTCTGTCTTCCCCAAACACACTTTACAATTACGTGTTCCTTCAATCATGTGTCTTAAAGAAGCTGCTCCTATTAATCAAAATGCAAACAGTAAAAATACAACAATAAAACAAATCTTAATGCAATATCAAGAATAACTTTTAAACTTTTAAACTTTTTACATTGATTTACAATATAACATAACTTCAACAATTATTCCAGGGTCCTCAACCTACCTTTAATGACAGGTTTCAGAGTAGCAGCCGTGTTAGTCTGTATTCGCAAAAAGAAAAGGAGTACTTGTGGCACCTTAGAGACTAACCAATTTATTTGAGCATAACCTACCTTTATGAGCCTTATGTCCATCCTGTGCACTGAATGAGGCAGGGATCAGATGGAAAAAATAGCATGTGATCATGTAATTAAAGACTGTATCATAATGCATATGTATAAAGGGACCCACACAACCTTTATTCTGGCATTTCCTAACTGAGAATGCTTGACTTTGCAATTTCTATGTTCTTTTAACATAGTTTTTTGTGTGTAATTTCCTAGATATCTTTTTAAGCAAACTGAAAAATGGAATTTCTATCACGTGGCATCATATTGACACCCACATGATTCACTGGCAAGGTCAGAACCTTTAGATCCACCACACAAACCTCTGCCACATGAGTTAATGAAGCAACTGATAGTGGTAGGTTGTCATCCTCTATATGGACCACACTAGAGAGGGATCAGACACACACTTTACTGGTGGGTTTCACAGATATTTGCTGACAGCAGAGGAATGGTGAGACTCAGGAATTTTCCAGGCTTAGGAGTGGAATGTGTGCTTGTGATCACAGACACTTCTGCCTGTCCTACCAAATCTTGAGCCTTTCTGCCTTGTCCCCTTCAACCTGTCCCCGTCTCTTCCTTATCCCAGTCACAGTTCCTTGCCTACCCAGTCCCAGTCTCCAGGCTTCTCCTTGAATCCCAGTTTCCCCCCTTGCAGCTCCTAGTGGGTGCCACTACTCTCTCCCTTCTCTGTTGCCCCAGTAGTCTCCTCTCATGCCCCCACTTCCCCATTCCGCAGCATCTTCTACCAGTCTCCTTCCTGCCCCACTCCTTGTCACAGTCTTTGTCCAGCTCATCCCAGTTCTCCCACTGAACCCTAGCTCCTCACTAAATCTGTCTGCCCTCTACACCCTGTTACCCCTCTTGCTGGTTTCTAGTCCCAGTCTCTCTCAGGGAGGTGGAGTACCCACGCCCATGGGAGAGGCTCTCCCGTCGGTGTAGATAGCATCGTCACTAAGCACTAAAGTGGGTGCCACTACAGTGCTGTAAGTGTAGACATGTCCTTAAACTCACAGACTTTAAGGCCATGTCTACACTACAAAATTAAGTTGACCTAACTTACTTTGACATACAGCCACCGTAGTAATTATATTGCTTGTGCGTGTCCACACTACGCTCCTTGTGTCTGTGATGCATGTCCTCACTAAGAGTGCTTGTGTCAATGTAAAGTGCAGTGCACCATGGATAGCTATCCCACTGTGCAACTCGTCCCCATCCAGTGCAGGGTGTTTGACTGGGAGTATGGGTTCAACTTCCCATAATTGCATCTGCACCCCCATAATATTTCACACCTCTTTTCAAAATCCCACAAACCTGCATGTCTCTTTTCACTGTCCGCCATCTCTAACAGAAGCATGGAGTCCACAGAGTTCTGCACCTTTGTGATGAGCATTACGAGCATGGGCAGCCTGATCCTGCAGTGTTTGTAGAGCTGCAAGAAGAGCTGTGGGGAATTGATGATTCCTTGGAGTCTTCGATTGCTGTGGCGCATAGAAAGAAACAATTCAAGGTTGTTGGCAGCATTCATGGAGCAGCTACAGATGGTGAAGCACCAGTTCAAGGCACAAGAAGCAAGCACTGACTGGGGAGACCATATTGTCATGCAGGTTTGGGATGATGAGCAGTTGCTGCAGAACTCTTGGATGCTCAAGGCCACATTCTTGGTTCTGTGTGCAGAGCTCACCCCAGTCCTCCAGCACAGACACACCAAAATGCAATCCACATGGACAATGGAGAAGCAAGTGGCAATCACTCTGTGGAAACTTGCAATGACCGATTGCTACCGATCAGTCAGGAATCAATTTGGAGTTGGGAAATCCACTGCAGGGACTGTTGTAATTCCTGTGTACAGGGCCATTAATCACCTCCTGCTGTGCAGTACTGTGACTCTGGGAAATGTGCAGGACATAGCAGATGGTTTTGCAGCAATGGGGTTCCCAAACTGGAGTGGGGCAAAAAACGGGACGCATATCCCCATTTTGGCACCAGACCACCTTGCCAGAGACAGGGCAAGTGCTGGTGGACCACCAAGGGCAGGGCCGGCTCCAGGCACCAGCGAAGGAAGCAGGTGCCTGGGGTGGCCAAGAGAAAGGGGCGGCACTCCGTCCGTGATTGGGGCGGCACGTCCGGGTCTTCGGCAGCAATTCGGCAGCGAGCCCTTCATTCCCTCCCTTCCTCTTTGGCAACACTTTGGCGGCAGCTCAATCGGGTATTTCTTTTTTTTTCTTTTTTTTTTTCTTTTTTTCTTCGCCGCTTGGGGTGGCAAAAAAGCTGGAGCCGGCCCTGACCAAGGGACACTTTACTGACATCGGTGTGGGCTGGTCAGGGAAGGTGAATGACGAGCGCATCTTTAAGAACACAGGACTGTACAGAAAGCTGCAACCAGTGATTTTTTTTCCCAACCAGCGGAGTATTTGGCTCAGGGAGGCTGTGAAAGATCATTTTTATAGTGAGTCAGAGTAGTGTATGTTGCTGTAGTGTGCTCTATCTGGCCTTGCTCTTTTGCTGCCCTGCATGAACCCTTTGGTGAGTGCTCTGTGTGTGTGCAGTAATATAACATTGCTAATGCACATATTAATACTGTTTGTGAACAATGTCATCACCACCCAGCATATGTTGTGATCTAATAAAGATGAATTATGTTTCCAAAACCAGACCTTTATTCCATAACAATGCAAACGGTAAAACATTAAAAACTTAATACAACTTAATAAATTAAGGGAAAAGAACTTACAAAGGGGAAAGAACAGTCATTTCCATTTCAGATACACATATACCTTTCAGGTCTTTCAGGTCAGTGTATGAGTGTCTGTGAATGTTTTTAATGTCCCTAGTGGTAGGGGTAGTGCAGTGGCCTCTGATGCCACATGGAATGTTGATGGCAGGAGGTAAGGAGATCCTGATACACAGTTCTCAATGGGCTTCAGAGAGAGGTGAGCATGGGATTGTTGAACCTGCAGGTCCACCAGAATCTGCAGCATGTCTGTCTGTTTCCTTGTCCTGCGCCTTTCTCCTCTCCGCTCTATCTCCGTCCATGTTGTCTGCCAGAGTGATCCTCCAGGGCCTGTGCCCATTATTTGAAGCACTGAAGCCTTGCAGGATCTCTAGGAACATGTCATCCTCAGTCCTCTCCCTTCTTCTACTTATCTGGCTCAGCTGTTCCAGTGGTGTGGATGGAGAGACCCTCAAGGCCACATTTGCAGCTGCTGAAGATACAATACACAGAGGTGCCATTGTCAGTGTATTATTGAGATAAATTGAAACGTAAGGATACTGAACTAACGCCCCTTGATCCACACAAGTTGTAAGCATGACATTCTCACTTCTCCTTGGGATCTACACAGAATGGCAGCAGTCATAGCACTAGCCATGGTGTGTATGGCCCTAGCTTGGGGGAAAATTGGGTAAAATGAGGGGTGATAGTTTATGGGCATGAGTATACGTGCCTTGGGCAACTGAACTGAACACTGGCACCGTTTTCTAGAGGCCATGGTGATTTTAGCCAATATCTCACTCCTGAGGTTAACAGCAACTGAAAGGGAACAGCTCCTGCAGGTGTCTGGCTGATGCCCGGAATCATATGTTGCTAGGCTGTGTGCTGCAATGGTTCCCGCTGAAGTAATCGCTGAGTGGCGTGGGAAACTGTCCTACACCATAGACACTGACTCCGTGGGTGCTCCAGGGCTGGAAGAAACACAGTGGTTGCTTAGCACCCATCGGCAGCCCCCTTGACCCCCAGTCAGTGCCTCCTTCTCCCCCACAGCGCCTCCGGCCTGCTGGCAGCCCTGCCAATCAGCTCCTCCCCCTTCCTCTCAGCACTTCTCACCTGCCACAATCAGCTGTTCTGCAGCGTGCAGGAGGAGTGAGGGCAGGGTGCGCTCCGGTGAGGGGGCGGGTAGAGGCAGGGCAGGGGTGGAGCAGGGATGGGAAGAGGTAGGGCAGTGGTGGGGATTTGGGGGAAGGGGCAGAGTGGGAGCAGGGCCTGGGGCTGAGCAGGGGTCAATCACCCCCTAGCAACTAAGAAAGACGGCACCTATGCCTAGCACAGCCGAAGACATAAGGCAACCCTCCCCAGACACCTTCGGCAGAGGGCTGCAGACTACCTGCAGGAAAGTTTCATCGAGATTTCTACAAAGGATTCACGGGACATCCTCGTGCATGTAAACAGAGTATTCTGCAGGGACCTGAGTTGCGAACCGAGTGAGCTGCGAACAGAGGAGAAGCAAACAGAGGGAGTTTGAGGAGCTACAGTGAGTGCTGCATTAGCAGGGCTGTGCTGTGAGCTGGTGGGGTGAATATCTGAGTGTCTGTCTGCTGCGACCATTTGTTTGACTGGTGCTAGTTGCAGGGACTGTTTGTTTGTTTGTTTGAAAAGTGTGAATTGGGAGTGCTTTGTTCCAGGTGGGTCTTGAGTGGTTGATTGGAGGGAAAGCTTTGAGCCGGGGCAACTGCTTCGAGCCAGCAGCCTTATAAAAAACCAGCCAGTTGCGA
This sequence comes from Natator depressus, assembly GCF_965152275.1. NCBI lineage: Eukaryota > Metazoa > Chordata > Testudines > Cheloniidae > Natator > Natator depressus. The sequence goes on along the minus strand of NC_134234.1, from coordinate 207,315,640 downwards.
ACTGCGTGATCTGCGAACAGAGGAGAAGCAAACAGAGGACGTTTGCCTGAGGGGAGTTCCCACAGAGTTTTTGCCTTTCAGGCTTCTGTGAGCAGAAGTAAATACAACATCTGAAGAGGCTCTTAGAAGGAAGACAATATGGAGAGTGAGCGACCAGCTGTTGTGACTTGCACAGGATGTGCCATGTTTGTCTTTCTCCCAGAGGATAAAAGCGACTTTGTCTGTACAAAGTGCAAGCTGGTCTCCATATTGAAAGAGAAGGTTATAGGACTAGAGACCCAAGTATTAAACCTGCGTTGCATTAGAGAAAATGAAGACTTTCTGGATAGAAGTCAGCATTTGATACTGAAGGCACAGCATGTTGAAGAACCAGAGAGGGCAGTGCAGAATGGGGAAGAAAATTGGCAGCATATGACCTCCAGAAGAAGAAACAGGAGAGCCTATGTACCCCCAGTGCAGATAGAGGTAAGAAACAGTTTTCAGGCTCTCTGCACAGGTACTACGACAGAGAATGGTTTGGAAGAGTCATCTGAGGGAAGGGATCAGAAGGAGACCCCATCAACCGGAAGGCATGGGATGCATTGTCCTGAGTGGGGAGGTCCATGACCACCACTCCCAAGAGGAGGAGATGGGAGGTGGTGGTTGGGGACTCCCTCCTAAGGGGGACAGAGTCATCCATCTGCCATTCAGACCAGGAAACTCGAGGAGTGTGCTGCTTGCCTGGAGCTAGAATTCAGGATGTGATGGAGTGTCTGCCGAGACTAATCAAGCCCTCGGACCACCCCCTTCCTACTTCTCCATGTGGGCAGCAATGATATTGCCAAGAATGACCTTGAGCAGGTCACTGCAGACTATGTGGCTCTGGGAAGAAGGATAAAGGAGTCTGAGACACAAGTCGTGTTCTCATCCATCCTTCCTGTTGAAGGAAAAGGCCCAGGTAGGCACAGGCGCCGACTCCATGGTGCTCCCGGGCTGGAGCACCCACGGGGAAAACTTAGCGGGTGCGCCGCACCCACTGGCAGCCAAGCTCCCCCTCCTTGCCTCCTTCTCCCCCCACAAGCGTGCCACGTCCCCACTCCTCCCCCTCCCTCTCAGTGCTTCCCGCCCCTCCTCCTACCACCTAACAGTGGTTTGGCGGGGCTTAGGACTTTCTGAGGGGGACGGAGGAGGAGCAGGGACACAGCATGCTCAGGGGAGGAGGCGGAGAAGAGGCAGGGCAGGGCCTGGGACTTGGGGGAAAGGGATGGAATGGGGGTGGGGTGAGGGTGGTGCAGGGGCGGGGGTGGGTCGAGCATCCACCGGGCAGAGGGGAAGTTAGCGCCTGTGCAGGTAGAGACCATCAAATTGTGGAATTAAAGGCATGGTTGCGCAGGTGGTGTCAGAGAGAGGGCTTTGGATTCTTCGACCATGGGATGTTGTTCCAGGAAGAAGGATTGCTAGGAAGAGATGGGATCCATCTAATGAAGAGAGGGAAGATCATCTTTGCAGGCATGCTTGCTAATCTAGTGAGGAGGGCTTTAAACTATGTTTGCTGGGGGATGGAGACCTAAGCCCCAGCCAGCAACAGCAGGGACAGGGGAGCTGCTTGCGGGGAGGCTCACCTTGGGTGGCTCCCCGCAAGCAGCTCCCCCTCCCTGCTGTCACTGGCAGAGGGGCAGTCAGGCAACTCTGCAGGCACGCTGCCTCCATCTGCAGGTGCTGTCCCCCGCAGCTCCCATTTGCCACAGTTCCCGGCCAATGGACTGGGAGCCATGAGTCAGCGCTCAGGGAGGGAGAGGGGATGGAGGCAGCGTGCAGAGCTGCCTGGCCGCGCCTCCACCAGCGACAGCAGGGACAGGGAGCAGCTTGCAGGGAGCCACCATGGACCTCAAAATTTTTACTGTAGACACTTGTGTCTGTGTACGGACATGTTGCCGACCCCTGGGGAGGAGTATAAAAATATTGCTCGGGCAGGCAGGAGTGAAATCAGGAAGGCCAAAGCACAATTGGAGTTGCAGCTAGCAAGGGATGGGAAGGGTAACAAGAAGGGTTTCTAGAGATATGTTAGCAACAAGAAGGAGGTCAGGGAAAGCGGGATCCTTACTGAATGGGAGAGGCAGCCTAGTGACAGATGATGTGGAAAAAGCTGAAGTACTCAATGCTTTTTTTGCCTCAGTCTTCACAGACAAGGTCAGTTCCCAGACTGCTGAACTGGGCAGCACGGTATGGGGAGGAGGTGAGCAGCCCTCAAAGAACAGGTTAAGACTATTTAGAAAAGTTGGACATGCACAAGTCCATGGGACTGGATGCAATGCATCCGAGGGTGCTGAGGGAGTTGGCTGATGTGATTGCAGTCACTGGCCATTAGCTTTGAAAACTCATGGCGATCAGGGAGGTCCCAGACGATTGGGAAAAGGCAAATATAGTGCCCATCTTTAAAAAAGGGAAGAAGGAGAATCTGGGGAACTACAGACTGGTCAGCCTTACCTCTGTCCCCAGAAAAATCATGGAGCAGGTCCTCAAGGAAACCATTTTGAAGCACTTGGAGGAGATGAAGGTGATCAGGAACAGTCAACACGGATTCACCAAGGGCAAGTCATGCCTGACCAACCTGATTGCCTTCTATGGTGAAATAACTGGCTCTGTGGATATGGGGAAAGCGGTGGACATGATATACCTTGACTTTAGCAAAGTTTTTGATGCGGTCTTCCACAGTATTCTTGCCAGCAAATTAAAGAAGTATGGATTGAATGAATGGACTATAAGGTGGACAGAAAGTTGTCTAGATCTTTGGGCTCAATGGATAGTAATCAACGGCTCAATGTCTAGTTGGCAGCTGGTATCAAGCAGAGTGCCCCAGGGGTCGGTCCTGGGGCCTGTTTTGTTCAACATCTTCATTAATGATCTGGATAATGGGATGGATTGCACCTTCAGCAAGTTCGCGGATGACACTAAGATGGGGGGAGAGGTAGATATGCTGAAGGGTAGGGACAGGGTCCAGAGTGACCTAGACAAATTGGAGGATTGGGCCAAAAGAAATCTGATGAGGTTCAACAAGGACAAGTGCAGAGTCCTGCACTTAGGACGGAAGAATCCCATGCACTGCTACAGGCTGGGGACCAACTGGTTAAGTGGCAGTTCTGCAGAAAAGGACCTGGGGATTACAGTGGATGAGAAGCTGGATATGAGTCAACAGTGTGCACTTGTTGCTAAGAAGGCTAACAGCATAGTGGGCTGCATTAGTAGGAGCATTGCCAGCAGATCGAGGGAAGTGATTATTCCCCTCTATTTGGCACTGGTGAGGCCACATCTGGAGTATTGCGTCCAGTTTTGCCCTCCCCTTCCCCCCCCCCCCCAAAGGATGTGGACAAATGGGAGAGAGTCCAGGGGAGGGTAACGAACATGATTAGGGGGCTGGGGCACGTGACTTGTGAGGACACGCTGAGGAAACTGGGCTTATTTAGTCTTCAGAAGAGAAGAGTGAGAGGGGATTTGATAGCAGCCTTCAACTACCTGAAGGGGGTTCCAAAGAGGGTGGAGCTCGGTTGTTCTCAGTAGTGGCAGATGACAGAACAAGGAGCAATGGTCTCAAGTTGCAGTGGGGGAGGTCTAGGTTGGATATTAGGAAACACTATATCACTAGGAGGGTGGTGAAGCACTGGAATGGGTTACTTAGGGAGGTGGTAGAATCTCCATCCTTAGAGGTGTTTAAGGCTCAGCTTGACAAAGCCCTGGCTGGGATGATTTAGTTAGTGTTGGTCCTGCTTTGAGCAGGGGGTTGGACTAGATGACCTCCTGAGGTCTGTTCCAACCCCAATCTTATACGATTCTATGACCTCTGCCTAACTCTAGTGGGCGATGAGAAACAGATAGCAACTCCACCTCTGTTGGTTGTTTCACTACCTCTTCTAGCATAAGTAAAAAAGAGTAAATCAATAGATATGTCCTGCTACTTTGGTGGTTCCATCCCTGTAATTTCAAAGCAAACAGCATACTTACCGGACGTTCCTTCCCCTGCATCAGGCTCACCCATGCTGGACTGTAGGGATTGGTTGCACTGCCCTGGAGTCAAAAACATGTCCTGGCTTGCTGCACAGCTGGATCCCATGGTCACCTGTCCCCCATACTCCTCCTTCTCCTCTTCCTCGGCCTACACCTTCTCTTGGCTTTTCACAGCAGAGGCCTCCAACTCGGGATCCTCCAAAGTATCCATGGGGCTCTTGAGAGTGGATCTCAGCCGACGATGGCATGCAGCCCTTTGTAAAAGCAGCATGTCTGGGGATCCACACCAGATAGTTAGCGTCCCTTAACTTCTGATACGCTCTACTGCAGCTCCTTGGCTTTCACGCGGCGCTGCTGCTGGTTTCTCTTGTAGTCCTTCTCCTCCATGTCATGAGCAATCTGCTCGTAGATAACAAAGGGTATGTCTACACTACAAAATTAGGTTGATATTATAGAAATCGATTTTTAGAAATCGATTTTATACAGTCGATTGCGTATGTCCACACTAAGCGTATTAAGTCGGCGGAGTGCGTCCTCACTACCATCAACTTATGGAGCGGTGCACTGTGAGTAGCTATCCCACAGTTCCCGCAGTCTCCACCGCACATTGGAATTCTGGGTTAAGCTCCCAATGCCTGATGGGGCAAAAACATTGTGGCGGGTGGTTTTGGGTACATGTCGTTAGTACATGCCCCTCCCCCTGTGAAAGCAATGGCAGACAATTGTTTCACACCTTTTTTCCGTGCGGTTGCCGTACTGCTTTCAGCAGACGGTGCAATAGGACTGCTAACCGTCATCATCCACCGCTTCTGCTGCAACGCTGCTCTGCTGCTATTGTCTCAATAGTGAATTTCTCCATGTTGTCTGCCATGGGCTCCTGGGTACGTGTGTTCTTCCTTGGGAAATGTGCGTGGTGCTAACTATCGTCCTCCACCACTTTCGCTGCAACTCTGCTCTCATGAATCCACCTCACAGGTCCTCTCGTCGTTCTATATAAATATCTATTCTTGTGGCATCCGTCGTCAGCCACCGCTTCCGCTGCAACTCTGCTCTCCTGCAGACGCCATACCACGGCAAGCATGGAGCCCGCTCAGATCAGCACGGCAGTTATGAGCATTGTAAACACCTCGCGCATTATCCTGCAGTATGTGCAGAACCAGAACCTGCAAAAGCAGGCGAGGAGGTGACAGTAGCGTGGTGACAAGAGTGATGAGGACATGGACACAGTCTTCTCTCAAAGTACGGGTCCCAGCAATTTGGACATCCTAGTGGCAATGGGGCAGGCTCATGCCATGGAACGCCGATTCTGGGCCCAGGAAAAAAGCACTGGTGGAACCACACAGTGTTGCAGGTCTGGGATGATTCCCAGTGGCTGCAAAACTTTCGCATGCGTAAGGGCACTTTCATGGAACTTTGTGACTTGCTTTCCCCTGCCCTGAAGCGCAAGAATACCAAGATGAGAGCAGCCCTCACAGTTCACAAGAGAGTGGCGATAGCCCTCTGGAAGCTTGCAACTCCAGACAGCTACCGGTCAGTCGGGAATCAATTTGGAGTGGGCTAATCTACTGTGGGGGCTGCTGTGATCCAAGTAGCCAACGCAATCACTGAGCTGCTGCTATCAAGGGTAGTGACTCTGATTTGTGCAGGTCATAGTGGATGGCGTTGCTGCAATGGGATTCCCTAACTGTGGTGGGGCAATAGATGGAACACATATCCCTATCTTGGGACCGGACCACCTTGGCAGCCAGTACATAAACCGTAAGGGGTACTTTTCAATGATGCTGCAAGCACTGGTGGATCACAAGAGATGTTTCACCGACATCAACGTGGTATGGCCAGGAAAGGTACATGACGCTCGCATCTTCAGGAACTCTTGTCTGTTTGAACACCTGCAGGAAGGGACTTACTTCCCAGACCAGAAAATAGCTGTTGGGGATGTTGAAATGCCTATAGTTATCCTTGGGGACCCAGCCTGCACCTTAATGTCATGGCTCATGAAGCCATACACAGGCACCCTGGACAGTAGTAAGGAGCTGTTCAACTTTACGCTGAGCAAATGCAGAATGGTGGTAGAATGTGCCTTTGGACATTTAAAAGTGCGCTGGCGCAGTTTACTGACTCGGTTAGACCTCAGCGAAACCAATATTCCCATTGTTATTACTGCTTGCTGTGTGCTCTACAAGAGTAAGGGGGAGATGTTTACAGCAGGGTGGGAGGTTGAGGCAAATCGCCTGGCCACTGATTACGTGCAGCCAGACACCAGAGCGATTAGAAGAGTACAGCAGGGCATGCTGTGTATTAGAGAAGCTTTGAAAACAAGTTTCATGACTGGCTAGGCTACAGTGTGACAGTTCTGTTTGTTTCTCCTTGATGAAAACTCACCCCCTTGGTTCACTCTACTTCCCTGTAAGACAACCGCCCTCCCCCCTTTGATCACCGCTTGCAGAGGCAATAAAATCATTGTTGTTTCAAAATCATGCATTCTCATTTTGCTCATCTCTCCTGTCCTCGCGTTCATTTTCTGCTTTCCTGGACTCTGCCATTGTTTGCCTCCACACATTCTGCTGAGCACTTTCAGTGAGGGAGGACTGCATGAGCTCAGAGAACGTTTCATCGCGAGTGCATTTTCTTCACCTTCTTATCTGCGCTAGCCTCTGGGACAGAGATGATAGGGAGAGCATTAGTAGCTGCTGGAGGAAAAAAAGGGAGAGTAGTATTTAAAAAGACACATTTTAGAGAACAATGGGTAGACTCTGTCACGGTGAACCAAGCTGTTAACATTACAGAGCACATGTGCTTTCGGTACAAGGTTGCATTTTGCCTCTTCTATTGAGGGCCTGCCGGTTTGGTGTGAGAGATCACACACACAGGGCCGGGCAACCGAATTCGGCTTGCAGGCAGCCATGGTAAGCCACAGTCTTTCGGCTTCTTCAACCTTCATAACATGTGGGAATGTTTTCAAACAGCAGCACCCTCCTTTCCCATACCAAGCACCCACTGGGTTGGCCATTTAAAAGGAGGGGCTGCAGTTTTCGGGTTAACGTGCAGCACAAACCCAACTAACCCCCCCCCACACACACACACACCCAATTCTCTGGGATAACCGCTTCACCCCTCCTCCCACTGTGTGACTAGTATCAGGGAAGATCCCTGCCAGCCAAATGCAAACAGCTCAGCGTGAACGCCCTCCCCCCCCCCCCCCAACCATGTGGCTAAAAGCGGGGTTGATTTCTTTTCAGCCACAGGGAAACAGCCCACCAGGAACGGCCACCTCTGACTGTCCCCTTAATAATGTCCATGGAGGATTTCCACTCCATCCCCAGACACGTTAACAGACTTTTCTAGTAGCTGTACTGGCCGTGAATGCATCCCAAGTCTTCAGGGAAAATTAATCATTAAACACGCTTGCTTTTAAACCATGTATTATATTTACAAAGGTACACTCAGCAGAGGTGCCTTCTCCAGCTTCATGGTCCGGGAGCCCGCCTTGGGAAGGTATTGGCTCCAAGGTGATAAACAATTCCTGGCTGTCGGGGAGAACAGTTTCTCCGCTTGCCTCTTGTGCGCTATCCTCCTCCTCCTCCTCATCCCCCAAATCCTCATCCCTGTTGCGTGAGACTCCCCCCTTGCATGTGTCCACGGACAGGGGTGGGGTAGTGGTAGGGGCACCCCCAAGAATTGCATGCAGCTCATCATAGAAGCGGCACATCTGGGGCTCTGACCTGGAGCGGCCATTTGCCTCTGTGGTTTTTTCGTAGGCTTGCCTGAGCTCCTTAATTTTCACGTGGCACTGCTGCAGGTCCCTGTTATAGCCTCTGTCCATCATGCCCTTGGAGATTTTTTCAAATATTTTGGCATTTTGTCTTTTGGAATGGAGTTCTGATCCACGGATTCGTCTCCCCATACAGCGATCAGATCCCGTACCTCCCGTTCGGTCCATGCTGGAGCTCTTTTGTGATTCTGGGACTGCATGGTCACCTCTGCTGATGAGCTTGCCACACTGGACAAACAGGAAATGAAATTCAAAAGTTCCCGGTGCTTTTCCTGTGTCCCTGGCTAGTGCATCTGAGTTGAAAGTGCTGTCCAGAGCGGTCACAATGGAGCACTGTGGGATAGTTCCTAGAGGCCAATACTGTAGAATTGCATCCACACTACCCCAAATTCGATTTCAGCGCTAATCCCCTCATCGGGGAGGAGTACAGAAATTTATTTTAAGAGCCCTTTAATTCGACAAAAATGGTTTCGTCGTATGGACGGGTGCAGGGTTAAATCGATCTAACACTGCTAAATTCGACCTAAACTCGCAGTGTAGACCAGGGCAAAGTTTCTACAGCTGGATTGGAACTGAACCTGCACAGCCTTTTCTCCCTACAGGCCCAAGCGATCCGTCACCTCCTGTGTATTTCAGGCAGGAGCACATCTGCAGTGTGTAGCTGTTGTGGTCAGCTGGACAGCTGAGTGTGCTCTCGAGTTGCTAGGTGTGCTCTCCAAGCCAAGCAACCAAGAAATGGAATTTCAAAAATTGGTAGGGCTTTAAAGGGGAGGGACGGTTCCCTGCCCAGATGGCTGCTGTGCAGCAGAGTTCACGATGGTGACCAGAACAGTCAGGGTGGGGCATTGTGAGACATCTCCTGGAGGCCAATAACAGTTGATGTGAGAAACACAGTGTCTACACTGACACTGCGCTGACCTTCTCTCTACACTGCTCATGGAGGTGGAGTTATTAAGTCATCATAGCAGGGCAGTTATGTCAAGGGGAATGAAATTTTGGGGTATGTCTACACTACGAAATTAGGTCAAATTTATAGAAGTCGGTTTTTTAGAAATCGGTTTTATATATTCAAGTGTGTGTGTCCCCACAGAAAATGCTCTAAGTGCATTAAGTGCATTAACTCAGCAGAGTGCTTCCACAGTACCAAGGCAAGCGTCGACTTCTGGAGTGTTGCACTGTGGGTAGCTATCCCACAGTTCCCGCAGTCTCCGGAAATGAGATTCAAAAGTTCGCGGTTCTTTTCCTGTCTACCTGGCCAGTGCATCTGAGTTGAGAGTGCTGTCCAGAGTGGTCACAATAGAGCACTCTGGGATAGCTCCTGGAGGCCGATACCGTCGAATTGTGTTCACAGTACCCCAAATTCGAGCCGGCAAGGCCGATTTAAGCGCTAATCCACTTGTCAGGGGTGGAGTAAGGAAATCGATTTTAAGAGCCCTTTAAGTCGAAAAAAGGGCTTCATCGTGTGGACGGGTGCAGGTTTACATTGATTTAACTCTGCTAAATTTGACCTAAAGTCCTAGTGTAGACCAGGGCTAATTGTGTCCACACTTCCATAGTTAGGTTGACATAAGCTGCCTTGCATCAACCTAACTCTGTAGTGTAGACCAGGTATAAGGCCAAAGGGCGCCATCAAGATCATCGAGTCTGACCTGCACATCCAAGGCCACCGAACCTAAGGAAAGAAGGAAACAAAATGTTTAGAAGCAGAGACATACTGACATGAACGGATAGTAAAGCTATATAGAAGACAAGAAAGCAGATAGCAAGCATCTGAAAGGACTACAGTAACCCTGTAAAGAAGCACAAAAGCACTGACATGAGCAGAGACTAAATCTAAAGCAAAAACCCTATACAGAAATACAAGAATACTTATGTGAGCAGATAGTAAGACTGGAGTAATCTTTTCTAGCAGAAGCACAATAATAAAGATGTGAGCAGATAGTAAACTTCTAGTAAAGCTATAGTGACCCAGCAAACAGTACTTTCAACTATGCTGATGTGAGAAGACAAAATACTACAAGTAATAGCTAAATATAAGGGTTGCAGACCTTTTGTAAGAGGGCAGGGGTGCTGAGCAAGTTATCGATGTATTGCAGTCAGAACAAAGTGCACCCATTTATCAGTGGTAAGAAATGGGGTCTGTGTCACACCTATGCAGGAGGAATGTATGGAATTTATAGAAGATAAGCATATGATAAAGTGCTAGTAAGTCTAAACTATAACTTAGAGCTATCTAGAGCTTTTTTTGTGAAGAACATCACAATAAATTGAAATAAATTAATTAATCTATCCCAAAATCTAAGTGCCTTATAGAACAGATAAGGTTGAAATGTTATGGAGAAGGTGTGTATCAAATAAGCCATATCCCATCACTAAAAGGACAGAACCAAAAGGAAAGTCAGAGAGAAAGAAAAGGAGACAGAGAGCACAGAAAAAGAGAGACAAAGAGTGTGAAAGGGAGAGGGAGAGAGAGGACAGGCAGAAAGAAAAGATATGAAGACAGAGGGAAAAGGGGATATAAACAGATGGATGATGAACAGTGATGTAGCCTGGCCAGTATCGGAGGGTTTAGTGCTTGGAGTCAGACTCAGCCACTTAGGAAATATCTGAGCTAAGCTGACAAGGGTTCGGCCCACGGGGTCAGGCCTCTGCTGCTGTTATTATGGGATAGCAAGACCTTCTGGGGGGAGGGGAAGGAGAGAAGTATTATGGGATGGTGAGGCCTTCTGTGATGGGGGGAGGGACAGCAATAACTATTATGGGATAGCAAGGCCTTATGTGACCAGACGGGGGCAGGTGGGTGGCAGGGAGTATTATGGGATGGCAAGTCCTTCTACAGCGGGGAGAGTATTATGGGATAATGATGCCCTGTAAGAAGGGGAAGTATTATGGGATGGCAAGGCCTTCTGCAGCTAGTGAGGTATATGTGTGCGAGAGGGAGTAATATTATGGGATGGCACAATTCTCAATGCATGTGACACATGGGAGATTATTATGGGATGTCTCTCTGTACCTACTGCGGGTTGCCTCCCTTTGAAATATTATGGGATGTTGTGGACTGGAGGAGGGAAAGAATTATTATGGGATGTCAATGCAGATGGGCAGGCTATAGCCAGAGCCATGCTCCCTGGCTGTGCGTGTTGGGACCCTCTCTGAGCTGCTGCTGCCTGTCTCTCTCTTCCTGGTTTCATCCTTTCCCTGCCTCACCACTGTCCCTTTATTACAGCTGCCTGCTCCCATCCACCACAGGGCCCCTCTCCCCTGCTCTCCCTCCCGTTTCTCAACAGTCATAACCAATACAGCAGGCATGATATTACGGGATGGCTGCTCCACAGTGTGGGGGTGGGGGTGGTTGCTAAGGAACGTTTCCTGTGGGTGGCTATTATGGGATGGACTTGCCTTTGTGGACTATTATGGGATGTGCCTGGCTCTGCAGGGTGGAACTGCCCAGGAGAGTAGTTCAGGGACCTTAACAGTGCTTCTGGTAAGGGGGAGGGGAGCGAAATGGGAAAGAGAGGGAGACATACATGCAAACACACTGACATATATTTGAGACACAAACAGACAAGCAGATAGGCATAGAGAAAGAGACAGACAGTGTTGCCAGCTCAACTGTTCAAAAATCATGGGTCAGGCCCCCAAAAGTCAGGAAACTAAAAAAAAAAGATAATTTTTGAGAGGGGAGACGGGTATTTGTCTTTTGTTTTTGAAGCTTTAGGATGCACTGGGGTTGTGTTTTCAAGCTTTTCTCCACAACCATGAAGGCTAGAAACTTACCTAACCAAAAAAACCCCAAACAAACAAAAAACTGATATTCTCACAATTTGTACCTATTTAGATTATTCCAGAAGCTGAGGCCTTAAGAAAAATGTCAAATATCACAAGACTTGCAATAAAATTGAGAGATCTGGAAACACCGAAAGGCAGATTTGTGTGTGTGTGTGTGTGTGTGTACAAAGAGAGAGAGAGAAATAAACACCCAAGGAGACACACAGGCAGGCTGTCTTTCCCCAAGTCTCATTTAGCAGCAGGACATGTTCAGTTGCTTCAGTTTATGCCATGGAGCATGAGAGCTTTTTGATAGTAGCCAGTTCCTTATGTTTCAGTGAAGGGTGTTACCCCGCCATGCACCTGGTTTGTTATCACCAAAGGTGGGGCATGAGAAAACACCCTCCAGACACCACTGTCTGTTGGAAGCACTTACAAAACTCTGGCAGTTAGTGCCCTGACCTGTGAGCTGGGGCTGGCTCATCAGGAACAGCAGAAATCACTCAAAGTGGGAATGTGTAACCAGCATCCTGGGATTAACCAAAATGACAGGGGACCTTTAGTGCCCATGAGAGGTCAGGACTTCAGATTTACATCTCATCTAACAGACAGCACAGAGAAGTACTGAGGTCTGCAGCTCTGACTCCAATGGGAGCACACTCCCTACTGAGTCATCCATACCACTCCCTGCAACAAACTGTCCCTATAGTTCAAGCTGGATGTAGATTTCTTCATTTCTTGTCTTAATTTGTTGTGTATTGTTATCGATTATTTGTATTATTGTAGCACCTAGTAGATCCAGTAATGAACCGGGATCCTATTGTGCTAGGCGCTGTACAACCACAAACTAAAAGACAGTGTCACTGTTAATCAGCTGTAAGAGGGGCTGCATTTCAATGTATGTCCTCAGTTTAGTATAGGACACAGAGGCAGGTAACACAGAGGCACCATCCTAGTGGTTCAGACAAACAGCCAGCCTCTCTGACTCTGAGGTCACACTGCCTATACCACAACCAGATCCAACTGGTTCACGTCCTGGTGTGCATAACTGCTAGGTCTGCTAATGACATATTTCACTATTTGAAAATAGGACCTTATAATGGAAAGTGTTAAACAACCTTCACTATTGGTCTTGCTGGCAGCTTTGCTGATGATTACATACAATAAATTATGATAAAAGACTGTTAAGGTTGCAAAGTCGAGCATTTGAAAGTTAGGAAAAAACAGAATTAAACTTGCCTGTACAACTTTAATTCAGCCCCCTTGTGTATATACATTATGATGTAGTCTTAATTACATGATCAGGTACTATTTTTTCCACAGGACCCCCAGCCTCATTCAATGCAGAATGGATAATGCTCACTGAACGGGTAGCTATTTGACATATCCATATCATTCAATGTATGGCCTCTGCGTTATTTATTGCCTACCATCCAAAACCTGCACTAAATACAGAATTAATTTCCTCAGTGGCTTTTTTATGGTGCTTATCACCATAGTTTGAGAGTTCTTTACAAAATTAATGAATTTCTCTTCATAGCACCCATGTGAGGTAAAGTAGTAGTATAATTTCCATTTTACAGCTGAGGGAACAGGTACAGAGAGATTAAGGCCAAAATGATCAAAAGTTTCTGCCAATGTTGGGTGTGCGAAATAAGATATAGGGCTACATATTTGTTTGGATTTTCACAAGGATGGGAAAAGATACCTCTGTGACCCCAAGGCAAGCCCCTTGCCAAATTTCAAATCTCTGGTTGCTAAAGCTTGTCAATGAAATGGTTGTAAGAATTTTTTAACATTGGCAAAAAAAACATACTTTTCCTTAATCACATTTTCTGAAATGGCTGCATGGTGTTTGCTGAACTTTTCATATATACAAAAAGCTTAGCCTGAGGTAGACACCAGGCATACAAAATTTCAGCCCACGTGGTCAAAGTTTGGCAGTTATAAGCAAATGAAAAGAGTCTTATAAAGGAAAGTGTCTACCAATCTTAACTACAGGAGTTGCTGCCAGCCATGCCTGTAATATATTTTATAATGATCAGTTAAACATATAACTCAACAAATAATGCATATGGAGTCAGAGGTTACCACTTCATTACCCAACAATGGGGTACAGTCTTTACCACTGTCCTTTTACTGCATATTAGACCCATAGTCGTGCTGGCAAATAGTTTCACAGGGGATATTGTTTGAGTCACAGGATTCTCTGCCTCAACTAGCACATTCTTCCCAGCAATCTCTCCCTCCAAGGCACTCTCTGGTCCACAAGGTGGTTCTTGATTGCACCCTTCTATATTATAAAAAGAAAAGGAGTACTAGTGGCACCTTAGAGACTAACCAATGTATTTGCTTAGTCTCTAAGGTGCCACTAGTACTCCTTTTCTTTTTGCGAATACAGACTAACACGGCTGCTACTCTGAAACCTTCTATTTTATGTACATGCCTCACTAGAGGTCTTCAAGTATCTCTTGTTCTAGTGGCATCTGTGTCCTGCAGGAATAACCACTTGATATGACCTGAGGTGTTCACATCTTTTCTCCACAAGAGTAGGCAACTGTATTAGTTGCCTCCATGCCCAATGCGAAACAAGGACATTACATAATGTCAGAAATGCCTCCCTGAGAAAAGAAAGGGGGAGGGAGGAGAAGGGACAGGAAGACAGCAACAGAGAAACAAAGAAAATGGGTAATTTCAAATCCCTAGAACCCCTAGCCTAAGGTGGAAACATTGCAGAAAAATAGAAGTGGTGGTAGTAACACTTCAAACTCTACTTGGCAGCATCTGGAGCAGAGGCAAAGCCCCAGAAAAAGCAAGTAGCTATCCTTTTGCATAGTATTAGAGAAGGTGCCTTTGAGATATTTGGTATTTTTGTTTTCACTAGTGGTGAGGCCCTAGAGAGCATAGCAAAGTTTATAGAATACTGTAAAAATGTAGCAATGTTGTGTTCAAGAGACCTAAATTCTGGGATTATAAACAAACAAAGGGAAAATTATAGAACATTTTCTTATTGGTTTTAAAGTAAAAGCAAGTATCTGTGAGTTTGGCCCATAATGAGTTAAATGATCTAGGACAAAATTATCTTCTGTATTACAAATGAAAGATGAAAAAAGACTCTGACCTCACATTTCAAAAAGAGGTGCTGCACAGTAGAAGCAACAAGAGTTTAAGTCTAGGTCATGACAAGAGCCAGTACAATAGAGAAGGAATTGCATGGTTACTGAGAAAATGCTCTGCAAAGGATCAGCCCAAGAAAGTTAGAAATCAAAACAGGCTTAGAGAGATTAAATGGGCTTGTGCAAATTTGTTCTATGGTGGATGAGTGGACATCCCAGGAAGCTGCCCGGCATATTAAAAGGTTTTTCACAAGCATGGTGGTAAAAAGCACTATGCCAGATTAAGTGTAGGTTGAACCCAGGTGCTAACAAAGGGGACAGAAAATTCCTAGCATGTGAACTGGATATGAGCAGTTTATTCACAGGGATGGAGACCTGTTCCAACTCCAAGCAGGCCTGAACCTACCATGGTGGATGATTTGTTAACTAATAATAAAGGATCTTCCTCTCAAGTCAAAATGGACACAGGAGCACAGGCCAATTAGTCCATTTAAGGAAATACCAGGGAACAAATAATTTGCTAAACCAAAGTATGGGTTTTGCATGGTGTCACTACAGGCCAGAGTTAAGGTTTCTGCTGAATGAGAAACTTTGATTTATGAAGAATAATGGGGGGAGAGAGAGAGGATTACCATTAATCATGAAAAATATATTCAAACAATGTCTGTGACAGAGCCTCCCTATCTGTTGCATAACTGTTTGGCCTGTGTTATACCATGGCGGTATATAGCCCTCCCGAGATCATAATCCTAAATGGGAAAGTAGTATACGGTACACAGAGACAGAACTTTGGTAATTAGCCTTCTAGAGATTCTGCCTGTGTTACCTTTAATCACTTGACCACATCTGTAAAGATAAGATTTTTATGGGATATATCTAGAATTTATACAGTAATAACAAACTGTATGTATGGTTTCAGAGTAGCAGCTGTGTTAGTCTGTATCCACAAAAAGAACAGGAGTACTTGTGGCACCTTAGAGACTAACTGTATGTAGACAGTTGACCTGTCTGTTTACCATAGAGCTTCACAGTTCTCCCCAACCAACCACAACCCTAACAGCATTATGGGATGTCAGTGTGTAAAGAGGGAATGGAAAACTTTCTGGGATGTTTACATGTGTAGTGTGTGGGAGAGGGAGATTGGATGTACATGTCTAGAATGGGTGATAGAGAGTATTACAGTATATTCATGGATAGAATGGGGGCTGGATAGTATTAGTAGTAATATTAAACATCACTTATTTCTTATGCAGCATTTTTAATCTATAAATCTCAGATAAAGGAAAGACAGTATCATAAGCCCCACTTTACAGAGGGGAAACTGAAGCAATGAGGTGAAGAGATATATTGTGAGTGTGTGTATAGGTGGGTGGAAAGTGATGGTGTGTAGTAAAATAGTATTTTAGGGTGGACAGTCTGGTTTGTATAGTAATGTAAATATTTGCATTGAATGTGGAGTATGGATAGTGTGTGTCGTGTAGATGGATAGTATTTTGGGATGCTGATGTGTACAATGAGAGCGTGAGTAGTATTATGGGATGTCCTCTCATATAGTGGAGAGAAATGGATAGCATTATGGGATGACTGTATTTAACAGGAGGAGGGGGAGTAGTCAGTATTATAGGATGACTGTATAACAAAGATAAGATCATATTATGGGGTGGCTGTGTGTAATAAAGAGGCCTCAGTAGTATCATGAGATATCTGTTTGTAACAAGGGATGGATACTGCTGTGGGACATTTGTGTATGTAATGAGAGGGGATGGATAACATTATAGAATGTCTATATATAATGGAAAATTGGTAGTATTATGTGATGTCCATGTGTCTACTGGGAGGGATGGACAGTGTAGGATGTCTGTCTTTATAACAGCGTGTTATAAAGTGATAGCGTTATGGAATGTCATGGTAAATTGGGATAGATGATATTATGAGCTGTCAATTAGTATGAGGACTGGAATATGTTATGGGATGTCACTATGTATAATGTGAGACTAAGTATTATTGGATGTGCGTATTATAATTGTGAATATGTATAATTGGGGTGTTTGTATTTTTATGAAATGCCCATGGTCAGTATAAAGTGATGATGAGTATCACGAGATGCGTGTGGTCATAATGAGGGATGTATAGTGCTATAAGATGACGATGTCTATAATGAAAAGAATGGATAGTAAGATGGGGAGTCTGTGTATAATTGGGGTATGGATAGTTTTATGGGTGCCTGTAATGGAAGGGTGGATTCTGTTATGGTCTGTGTTTGCATATATAGGGATAGATACTATTTTGGGATTTACATGTTTATAGTAAGGGATTATTAGTTATTGTATTATGGGATGTCTGTATGTACAACAAAGGGGAAGGACAATACTATGGGATGTCCATGTGTATAAAGGGAGGGTTAGATACTATACTAATGTGTGTAATGGGATAGTACGGATATTATTATGGCATGCCCCTGTGCATAATAGAGGAGGAAGGATTGTAATATGGGATGTCTGTATATATAATGGTGTGAATACTATTATGGGATGTCCACATATACATACACACACAATGAGAAGGACATAATTATAGAATATCTGTGTGTATAAGGAAGGATAAATACTATTGAGGGAAGTCCATGCATATAATGGAGGGGAAATAGATACTATTAAATTTATATCATGAAGATGTATAGCATTAAGGGATGGTCACGTCTATGATCTAGGTGAGGGGGTGGATAATATGTTTGACCTTGATAGGGAGTATCAGAGTTGTTCACATTGATTGCTCTTCTGTATTGTAGGATGCCATTCCTTAATGGGGTGTATCTGTATTATTGGATGCTTGATTCTCTTTTAAAAGCGGGGTGAGCATGGTTATTATGGGATGTCTGTCTAGAGGTAGATTCTAGTGAATATTATGGGCTAACTGCCCGAGTGTGTGTTTGGGGGTGTGTTGATTTTTATGGGATACGTTGAATCTGTATCATCTGGAGGAACAAAGAATCCTGGCAGTCTGTGCCAGAGTATTATGGGATGTGTCGCTGGCCCTGTGCCCCCAGTGATTATTATGGTCTGTGTAGATGGGATGTGGGGGTGGGGTGAATGGTGAGTGTGGCTCATGAGTATTATTATGAGATTTTCTTAGGAGTGATTGGTAGGTAGTACTACAGGATGCTTGTCTCCATGCTTCAGTATTGTGGGCTATTCAGATGGCACCCTGTTCCTTCTGGTCTGTCTGGGTGGAGGGGGGGAAATACATGAATGTGATTATTATGGGCTGCCTGGCTGGAGTGGGGGAGCAGGCAGTCAGTGCAAGTATTGTGGGTTGTGGCTAAGAATTGCTGAGAGTATTATGGGATGCCTGACTGGACAGTGGCTCCTGGCAACTATTATGGGATGCCTGGCTGAGAGGGGAGGATGAGAAGGGTGACTATTATTATGGGATATATGTCTGGGGTATGACTATTATGGGATATTATGGGGGCTGTTATGGAATGTCTCAGTGGGGGAGTTGAAGAGGGAGTAGTGCTTATTATGGGATACCAGATTGGGCAGTGAGTGTGTGGTATTATGGGATATTTTAACAAGGAAGGGGGATTATTGTAGGATGTCTGGATGAGGGAGGGGGAATGGGGTGGGGAGGAGGGAGTATTATGGGATGCTTGGGGCTGAGAGTGGATGTCAGTGTGTGTGGGAGAATGCAATTATGGGATGTCTCAGTGAGGGAGGGTGATGGTGAGGGACTATTATGGCATGTTTTAGCAAAGGATTAGTATTATGGGATGTTTGAGTGAGGGGTGAGTGTGTGGGGAATATTATGGGATGTTTCTCAGAGGGAAGATTGTATTATGGGATGTTCCTGATGGGAGGGGTGATTATTATGGGATGCTGGGCCGGCCAGTGAGTAGGGAGTTCTGAAGGGAGGGCAAGTATTATGGGATGTCTCAGTTGGGGGGTTGCCAGGGTGATGGGGGCGGACCCATTGCCGAGGTGTCGGGCATATTATGGGCTGGAAGCGGGAGTGGGGAGGGGCCTAGCCGGGCTTTTTCCCCTTTAAGAGGTGGTGCCGGAGCCGGGGCCATTTTCCCTTCAGCGGCGGCAGCGAGAGCGAGGAGCCGGGGGGCGAGCTGGGTGAGGAGAGGGGCAGGGACCGGACACGACCCGCAAATTGCTTCAAAGGGCAGGACGCGGGGGCTGCAACCACTCATGGGGCCGACTCCCGCCCCCGTCCTGTCGCCGCCGCCGCCGAGCCGCCCCCGACCCTGGGAGCTGTCCTGTCCCGTCCCAGGGGCGCCGACCTCGGCCTGGGCGCCGTGTGTCCCCGCTGGGCACGGGGCAGCCGCGGTGCTCGGGACCCTCCTGTCTTGGGGCTGCCTCGCACCAGCGAGCGAGGGGCTCGCGTCCCCTCCCCCCCCCCCCGCCGCCGCCGCCCCCGGGGAACGGCCCCGCTCATGGGGCCGCCCCGCCCGCCGGGACTGGCCGCGCGCCCCAAGCCGCAGCTGCGCCCGCCCCCAGCGAGGGGCACGGGTGGCCGCGTGCTGCTGCTTGGCTCCCCCCGCGCGCGCGCGCGCGTGTGTGCGCGGGGGGGGCAGGCTCGCCGGGAGCCCGCGCGGTGCCTGCCACGGGCTCGCTGTGCCTTTGTTTTCTCTGCGTGAAATCGGGGGGCCTCTGTCAGCCTCCCGGGGGCGTGGTGGGGCTCCTTGAACGGGCATCTCTGTACATTGTCCCGTCCTGCCCTGCTGGCTCCGTGAGGGGGGTGGGACGTGAATCTCCCGGGTACCGAAAAGGCTTTTTTTTGTGGTGGTGGTGGTCCTAAAAGCACGTCTTGACGATGGGAAATGTTGGGGGGGCTGCGATGCGGGTCCCTCGCACCGCTAGGGGCTTGTCTTCGCTGGAGTTTTTACCTCATGAATTGATCGGCAGCTCAAGGCAGCGAACACTTTCTTTGTAAAGGCGAGTTTGGCTGTTCCCCAAACACTTGTTCCATGCTGCACCCGCTTGTCGCTCAGCCGCGGCTGGCTCCCGGGAGATGTAAACCACCAAAGTTTGGGGACCATCAAGAGTAGGTTTGACAAGAATGTTAACTATCTCGAATTAAATTGCGACCAATTGGCTAAAAGTCACAAAACTCCACTCAGCCTTACCCTACAGCACTGGTACCAGTCTGGCATCATATTGCAAGGGTTTGGACACTGTTACCATCAGACTGCCATTTGGTGGCCCTTTGCAGGAAATGAATTCATGGTACAGTTTAATTCCCAGTAGCTACAAAACCACCTTCATCAGGACCCTGAACTAGTGCTCAGTCTCAGCGTTTCCACGCTTCCCTACTCAGCCCTTATGTTGTGGGCTGCACGTTTCCAAGTTCACTACAGATGTACATTGGGCAGGATTATTGCATGGGGATGTGGGTTCATGCTGATTATCATAGCTAACTTTTTTTGCGTTTTTATTAACCTACTGGCCTGACTGGCAGGAAGGAGACAAGGCTGCAGAAGCTGTCTGAGCCCAAGTACCCTAATTCGGAGGACATGGCATCGGGCATTGGATCCCCATCACCTTGTTCTGCTGGCAGTGATGATGAGGAGATGGAAATCCTGCTGAATAACAGCATCCCTCAGCACCCAGGTATAGATGGCATTATAGGATGTAAAAGGGAGTGGTAGTGGGTCTGTTCTATCTATTTTATTGAATGGGTGATGCATGTAAAATGTGATGTACAGGGAGGAGTTTTGTTTAGGAGCACAGGTGATTAGAATATTTGGGTCTCTTTACTGTTTCCTTTTTAAAAGCTGTGGTCTGCACACTATAGTGAGGTAGAACTTGTTTTATTCCAAGCTAGTGCAGGCTGTTGGAGGTCCCTAGGGCAGGCAGTCTGGTTTTAATGGGGCATCTGAGTGCCTGCAAGGTATATGTACCATGGCTGGGAGCAGGAAAAGTATGTGAGAGGGTAAGGTGTCTGGCTTCCTCTCATCCACCTGGGAGCTCAGACCTGCTGACAGTCCAGAGGAAACTGCCTTGGGCTATTGCATGACCCACTTTCTGTCTTCACCACACCCTACTCTCCAGGCTTCCCATGGATCATTCTACACTGTTCACCTTAGTCCTGTTCTTAACCAGAAGTCTGAAGCCCCTGGGGGCCTGTGAGCAGGTTTCAGGGGCTCTGCCAAGCAAGGCTGGCATTAGACTTGCCAGGGCAGAAAGTCCTAGCCCTGCTGTGAGGGGCAGAAGCCCTGGGGCGCTCAGCCCCACCATCCATGGCTGAAGCCGAAGCCTGACTAACTTAACTTTGCGGGGCCCCTTGTGGCATGGGGCCCCAGAAACTGCCCTGCTTGCTACCCCCCTAGTGCTGGCCCTGACTTTTATATGCAGACAAATGGTGGTTGTGGCATGGGTGGGCCATGGAGTTTTTATAGCATGTTCGGGGGGGGGCTCAGAAAGAAAAAGGTTGAGAATCCCTGCCTTAGTATTTGCTTCTTCAGGCCGCATACCTGGTTTTCACTATAACTGCAGTCTCTGTATGGAGAATGGGGATGAAGTTACAGCTCTGGTGACTAAGCCCTAGGCTACACTGGTGGGGGGTGGGGGGAGAGGGAGAGAGTCGATGTAAGGTACGCAACTTCAGCTATGAATATAGCGTAGCTGAAGTTGAGGTACCTAGACTGACTTACTGCAGCGTCTTCACCTCAGTGAGTCGACTCTGCTTGCGCCTACTCCGCTTGCGCCTCTCACGGCACTGGAGTTCTGGAGTCGATGGGAGAGTGCTCAGGGATCGATTTATCGCATCTAGACTAGACACGATAAAACTACCCCCGATATATCGATTGCTACCTGCCGATCCAGTGGGTAGTGTAGACCTACCCTGAGAGTCAGCTCTCAGGTTCTATTCCCAGTTCTATTGCTGACTTTTATGGATGTACAACTCATTTTACCACTCTGTAAAATAGGAGTTCTAGAAAGGAGCTCTAGAATCATCCCCCCACACTTAGCCATTTGTGAGTCTGGGGCAGGGAGTCTTTCCAAGGGAAGTCACTTAAGTCAGTGGTTCTCACCCCATGGAAGACCTCTGTGTACCCCTAGGGGTACGCATACCCATGATTATGTCAGCTCACCTAGATATTTGCCTAGTTTTATAGCAGGCTACATAAAAAGCACAAGCAAAATCAGTTATGAACTAAAATTTCATACAGACAAAGACTTGTTTGTGCTGCTGTATATACTATACACTGAAATGTAAGTACAATATTTATATGTCAGCTGATTTATTTTATAGGTATGTGGTAAAATGAGAGAGTCAGGAATTTTTCAGTACTAGTGTGCTATGACATTTTTGTATGTTCATGTCTGATTTTGTAAGCATGTAGTTTTTCAAGTGAGGTGAAACTTAGGGGTCTGATTTGTCTTGTGTACCCCTGAAAGGGGTACAGTAGTCTGGAAAGGTTGAGAGCCACTTAAGTCACTGGAAATTTAAGAGGTTCAGGGAATGTACTGGGTGAAATCGGGGGGGGGGGGGGGGGGGCTGACAAAGCCCTAAATCAGAACTGGTTGGAAGGGAAGGATAGGGAGCCTGTCCTGGTAGATAAGATACAGGCAAATATTGCTTGAAGGGGATATATTTGTGTCCATTGTGAATATGGACCCCATCCTGAGCACGTTCCTCTGTGCCCCTTATTCTCCGGTGGCTGCATCTGCTGTGAGCTGTGGCTTCTCCCATCCTGCCTTGCTTCTGTGGTCAGGAGGCCATTTTCCCTTGGAGGGAGAAAGAGTGAAAGTTACTCAGTAATGGGTGGGGTGGCTGGGGAGGGAGAGAGGGTGAGTGGTTGGGCTGCTGTGGATCCGGTCACAAAGGAAAGGACTGTCTGGCTGTCCATTCCTCTCTGGGCTTTGTGTGGGAAGGAGGGGGAGAGAACACAGATGGGAGTGTGTTTTTGTAGGTGGGGGAGAGTTGGCATGCATTACAACAGTGAAGGACTGAGCGTGCTGGCTGTGGTGCTGGGAAAGCGATGCTTGTGGGCTGGCTGCTGAGGCAGGGATCTGGTGAGTGAGTTGTCCTGAACAGAAGCTGCCCAGGTGGGAGGGGAAGAACCAGTTGCAGCTGACTGTTTTGTTCCTTGCTTGCCATTGTAGGGCCCCTGTGCTGTAGGGGTTTCTTCTGGGGACTCTGGGATAGAGCCCATGCCCTCATCCCTGATCAGCTGGTTCTCTTGAGCTTTCTGCTACACTCATGCTGCCTATCCCAAAGATCAGCTGGGGGCTTCCTGTCTTCCTTTTTTCCTCCCTTACCAATTGGGGCTGCTCACATCTGACTGCTGAGTCCTCTGCATGTGGCCAGTATCTCCTAACTCCATTTTTGCTATGGTTGCTGGGCTAAGGAAATTCCTAACCTGTTAAATAACATGTGTGGCTTTGCTTGGAGAAGGAGCAGTGGGCTAACTGGGGTAAATGATGATGTGGGCACTATGAGGGTCTAAAGGCTTTTGATTTCGCCCGTTTCAGTACGGTATGATCAGTCCGTTACTGGACACTGTTAGACAGGGCTAAGACAAATGTGTGGATTTGTACGTGTGCACCAAGGAGTTGAAGAAGCAGTTGAGCTGTATGGGGAGTGGGGTATGCTGTGATGCAGCACTCTTGGATTGTGTAGTGTGGCCCAAAGGGCATGATGGTGGGGCTTGGATTTATATCCATGCTTCCTAATTTTTCTGCTCTCCCCTACCTACACATCCCCCTCCAGAGCCTGAAGAAGAGCCAGAGGAAGAGCTGCTATCAGAGGCTGAAACTCCCAAAATCAAGAAGAAAAAGAAGCCCAAGAAGCTGAAGGAACCAAAAGTGCCCAAACTTAGCAAGCGCCAGAAAAAGGAGGTGAGGAATGGAGGGCTGAGTGTGAGGGGAGATTCTCCCATGGAACAGGCCCTGAAGACTGGGCACATAGGCAGTCATTCCTGTTGCTGCACAGCCTGAGGCAGTGACCCCTGGTTTGAACCCCGTGGAGTGTGCGGGAGGGTGTAGTGAGTACTCCTCTTGGATCTCTTCTCACAGCTGCCTGATCTTCTCTCTTCCCAATTTCCCCCAGCTAGGGGACAGCTCTGGTGAGGGGAATGAGTTTGTGGAGGAAGAAGAGGAGGTGCTGCACTCAGACAGTGAGGGCAGTGACTACACCCCTGGGAGGAAGAAAAAGAAGAAATTAGGGCCCAAGAAGGAAAAGAAAAACAAAGCCAAGCGCAAGGAAGAGGAGGAGGAAGAAGAGGAAGATGATGACTCAAAGGTGAGAGAGTGGGGCGATAGGGCAGCCTATCTCCTAGATCTGACCTGGCGAGACCATCACATTGCCCCCTTACAATGGCACACGGGGGCTGTCCTGCTTGTTCTTCCCTCAGTCCTCTAGACTTGGCCCATATGAGCCATATTCCCAAATTACTTTCCCCTCACCCTAGACCTTGAGGGGGAATCCTCTGACCCAGAGTTGTCATTTCTCCCCCACACACCCCCAGACTGATGGGCTTGCCTGCAGTATATAGAGGCTAAACCCCTTTCCATTGTATCTGGTCACCCTGGGACTTGCTGCCCGTCACCTTTTGCACAGGAACCCAAATCATCTGCTCAGCTCCTGGAAGACTGGGGTATGGAGGACATTGATCATATCTTCACAGAGGAGGATTACCGTACTCTCACCAACTACAAGGCTTTCAGCCAGTTTGTCAGGTAAGCTTTGAGCCGATGGGGCTTTTGGGCCTCTGGAGCAGAAGGGAAACAGGACAAAATATCCTTGTTCCCAGGACCTCAAAGCATTTTAGACATTAAATGCCCACCTTTTGGTGACAGTTACCACCAGGGAAGGGGGAATGGAGACAGCAGTAAAGTGATTGGTCCCATGGTTTTTCTGTCAGTTGTAAAGCAGGGACACAAGTCCATATTTTCGGGCCCCCTTCTGCTCTAATGTAGACATCATTCTTCTCCCAGAGCTAGAAATATTTCCTCCTCAGGAGGGTGGCAGCAGCTAGTATCCTTGGGGTTAGGCTGGATTGTAGTTCCTGTGATGAGGGGGATCCAGTATCCATGTCCGTTCGGTAACACTCCCTCTTTGCCCCCGCACAGGCCACTCATAGCTGCCAAGAACCCTAAGATAGCTGTCTCAAAGATGATGATGGTGCTGGGGGCCAAGTGGCGGGAGTTCAGCACTAACAACCCCTTCAAAGGCAGTTCAGGGGCCTCTGTGGCAGCTGCAGCGGCTGCGGCTGTGGCTGTGGTAGAGAGCATGGTGGCCAATGTGGATGCTGTCCTGCCCCAGCCCCCTGCTGATGTGCCACTACGTAAGGCCAAGACCAAGGAGGGCAAAGGTGAGATGAAAAACCAGGATGAGAGGTGGAATTTGGTAGCTAGAGATGTGTCTCACAATCTCTCTCACTCATAGGGCCTAATGCCCGGCGGAAGCCCAAGGCCAGTCCTCGTGTTCCTGACATCAAGAAACCCAAAACCAAGAAGGTGGCTCCTCTGAAAATCAAACTGGGAGGATTTAGCTCCAAGCGTAAGAGATCATCAGTAAGTGACTCTTCTTCCCTTTTCTCCCCATTAGGGGGTACTGATGATGGCAGGAACTTGCAGTTGACTAGCTCCACGCTTCCCAACATGCAATGCATGAGGATGGTCCAAGGATGTAGGAGGCTGATAAACCATAGCTGCTTGACTCACCATTCTTTCTTCCGGCATTCCCCAGAGTGAAGATGAGGATCTGGATGTGGAATCAGACTTTGATGATGCTAGCATCAATAGCTACTCTGTTTCAGATGGATCCACTAGCCGCAGCAGCCGCAGCCGCAAGAAACTCAAGGCTGGGAAAAGGAAAAAGAAAGGTATCCAAGTACAGTAATCCTCTGGGAATGGAGCACAACTAAGGAGATGAGGGGGGAGATACGAGAATTGTCTGCTGTTAGTGTCTAAGGACTCTAAAGCCTGGGACAGGAGAATTGTTTAGAGAGCTCGGGGTGGATGAACTACTGGAATGGGGTAAGACTGCTGAAAGGGAAGGGAACTTGAGTCTCCCCCACAGTTAGCACTGAAGAGTTTAATTCCTGAGGAAGGGACTGTGAGAAGCAATCCTGCCTTGGGTCCCAAAGGTAGAATAAGACATGAAGGGGCCTATGCAATTATTGCAGTTGGCAACAGCTGCTTTGCTGCCCTATCCTGGGTTTCTGTTTCCACTCACCTTGGCTATTGTGGAGCAAGAGCTGCCTGCCCCTGCCTTTTTTCTCTGGATCTGGAGCAATGTGTCTCTCCCTGTGTAGCCTTCTGGTGTGGCGGGGTATCCCCGCTGCTGCAGGAAGGAATTCTGCCAGTGCCAGTGACTTCCAATGATGTGTAACTGTCCCCACCACCCTCTCCAGGTGAGGATGACTCCACAGTTCCTGTGGATGGCTATGAGACAGATCACCAGGACTATTGTGAGGTGTGTCAGCAGGGAGGAGAAATCATCCTATGTGACACCTGTCCCCGTGCCTACCACATGGTCTGCCTGGACCCAGACATGGAGAAAGCCCCAGAGGGCAAATGGAGCTGCCCACACTGTGTGAGTACCAGATTTTATACACCCAAGGGAAGAACCATGGAGGAAGGGGGTTCTGTACTTCCTGTTTCTGCAAAAGGCTGAGTTGAAGAGATGGTGGGAGGCTGGAGGCACCAGGAGGGTGGGGGATTTTCTATACCCTGGACTAATTTTTTTCTTCTGCTGTAGGAGAAGGAAGGGATCCAGTGGGAGGCAAAGGAGGATAACTCTGAAGGCGAGGAGATCCTGGAGGATGTTGTGGGAGACCCTGAGGAGGAGGATGATCACCACATGGAGTTCTGCCGGGTCTGCAAGGATGGAGGGGAGCTGCTCTGCTGTGATGCCTGTCCCTCTTCCTACCACATTCACTGTCTAAATCCCCCACTGCCAGAGATTCCTAATGGGGAGTGGCTGTGCCCTCGCTGCACTGTGAGTCTCTGCTACCCCCATTTGCCCCACCTCCACAGGGTGTGGTATCCCTCTCCGTCTCAGGGCTGTGTAGTTCCCTCAGGGATGTAACTGCTCTTCTAGCTTGCCCATTTCTTTCTGTCTTTATTTGTTTGGGGCCTCTCTCCTCCAGCCTTACAGTGCCTCATAGCTTGGTTACCTTATTTAGACTTCAGAAAGGGGCTCTATGGTCGTGGATCCCAGTGCTGGGCAGACTTGTGCTACCATGTGCAAAATGGTTCCATCGACATGGCTCCAGGGACCAGAGGCTCCAACTTTCCTGGACCCCTGAACACGTCTGAGAACAAAGGCCATGGTTAAAACTATTCAATCCTAAAGTGGTGTTCATTTAGCTGAGTTCATTATCAATAGGGCACAGGTACTGGAACTAGGGGTGCTACAGCACCCCTGGCTTGAAGTAGTTTCCATTATATACAGAGTTTACAGTTTGGTTCAATGGTTCTCAGCACCCCCACTATACAAATTGTTCCAGCATCCCTGCAGGGGGGTGTGAATTACCTATGTGGGCTACAGATTTGGTGTCATATGCAGAGGCCTCACATCCCAGAACAGAGCGGGCATAGATGCTTACTGCACAAGATATCACTAAGAAAAGAATTTAAAATGGTGTTGAATGTATATGTGGCTATTGAGGAGATCCACAGTGAGAAGTATACAAGTTCTCCTGCTTCAGTGCATATTCCAACCTCTGACCAATTAGGAAGAAACTTCCTTTATGGGTAGGTTTTTCCATAATTGTCCTCTATCCATCAAGCAGGATACTGGACTAAGTGGACCCTGGGCTGATCTAGTCTAGTAGCTTCTTTTCCGTATAGAATCTATATGGGTTTACATGGCTCTAAGACATCTCCTGCAAGGATCAGCAGGAGGGCCAGACCTGTCCCCTGCCACCTGCCCCAGGAACATTGCACTCTAAGGGCTCCTCCATCCTGGAAGAATGACAAACTAGCAAAAGTTCAAAGACAAACCACAGATACTGAAGCACCAGAGGCTTTGAGGAGTTTGAGAGCAAAATCCATCTGGCTCGGTGAAGCCATGACTTAGGGGGATGTGTAAATTATTGGTATGGGTCTCCAGGGCACAAATGCTGGTGGGGAGTAGGGGTTGTTTGTATTAAATTCTGACATAACCACCTCTGTCTCCCTTCTCCAGTGCCCATCGCTGAAGGGGAAGGTGCAGAAGATCTTGATCTGGAAGTGGGGCCAGCCCCCGCTGCCCACACCAGTACCTCGACCAACTGATGCAGACCCTAACACTCCCTCCCCCAAGCCCCTGGAGGGCCGGCCTGAGCGGCAGTTCTTCGTCAAATGGCAGGGCATGTCCTATTGGCACTGTTCGTGGGTGTCTGAGCTGCAGGTTAGTGGGCTCTTGGCTTGCCTAAGGGGTGGACCGCTATCTTTGTGTGGTGGGAGGGATGCGTGATGCCACTCTAACCATATGTCTGTCCTGGCTCCAGCTGGAGCTGCACTGCCAAGTGATGTTCCGAAATTACCAACGCAAGAATGATATGGATGAGCCACCCTCAGGGGACTTTGGGGGTGAGGAGGAGAAGAGCCGCAAGCGAAAGAACAAGGACCCCAAGTTTGCTGAGATGGAGGAGCGCTTCTATCGCTATGGGATCAAGCCTGAGTGGATGATGATCCACCGGATCCTCAACCACAGGTGAGGGAGGGAGCAAGGATTTGTTACAGCAAGATCCAGTGGATTCCAGCCTACAGAGATAGTGGGGGGGCTTTCTCAAGAGTGTCAAGCATGACTAAGGGAATGGAATAGGATCCACTGAATTCTCAGTCATGGGAGGGGAAGACCCATTGTGATAAGATCCATTGAGACCCTAACCACAGATATCAGTCACAATTGGCAGAAAGAAGGTTGATCATGCATTACAGGTAAAGACGGGTTCCTATTATGATAGGATCAACTGGATCCCCTTCTGTGGGAAAGGGGATTTGATTCCAATTATGCTGGAGGTTATAGACATGGCTGCTTTCTTACTCCGTCCCCTTCTGTTTCCTACCTTCCTTCCCCTCTGTGCAAGGGGTGGGCTGGCTGAATCCTGGCTCCCACACTTGAAATTTATTGTTCTCTCTGCAGTGTGGATAAGAAGGGGAATGTCCACTATCTGATTAAATGGAGGGACCTTCCCTATGACCAGGCTTCCTGGGAGAGTGAGGATGTGGAGGTGCAGGACTATGACCTCTACAAACAGGCCTACTGGAATCACAGGTAAGAGGGTGGTGGGGGGGATCTACCTGAACTTCAGGATTGGTAGGATGAAGGGGATCAAGGAATCATTCTGCCCCTACTGACTCCTTTTTCCATAAAGCAGAGGCCCTGTGCCTGCCTTGCAGTGTGTTTCGGGGTTGGCTCATGTCTTGGCCACTTTGGATGATTTCCTTGTCCTCCTTGCTGTTTGCAGCCCCTCCCCATTCGGGGTCTCCTGCAAATTCCATTAAACTCTCACATAGCCCCACCCACACCCAAAGAATATTTTTGTACAGGGAGCTGATGAGAGGTGAAGAAGGTCGGCCTGGCAAGAAGATAAAGAAGGTGAAGATGCGGAAGCTGGAAAGGCCCCCAGACACACCCACAGTGGATGTAAGTTACTACTCCCTGTTAGGGGGGCAGGTGGGTTCTGGGATGTGTGGGATACCTGCATCTTAAGGGGTAGAGTGTGAAGCATGTTTCTTTCACTCCCACTAGTGATGCCAGCTGGTGCATCTGACTCGTACACATCAGTAAATTACTAAGCTGAAGGCAGAAGGATATTGTCTCCAGAGAGCCCCCCTATTGGGTTAAAGAGGATACAGAACCTTTAAACTCAGTTTTACCTTGCCATCTGGGGAGGGGACTAGCTGGCTTGTCATAGGAAGGGTTCGGTTTCCAAAGCTGAGCTCTTGAGATGGGATGCCATTCAGGCACAGTTGAGACACATGACATGGGGGATTGAGAGCTTGTTCAGGCATAGTTGAGACAGTGGCAGGACTATAGAGGCACAAGCTGGAGTCTGATGCATAGGAAACGGAAGTCTTGGTGGCTGGGTGGTTTCGTTTTTGTTTTTGTTTTGGTGCAAAGGGACTCAACATTTTTCTCCTCCTACTATAGCCAACGGTGAAGTATGACCGGCAGCCAGAGTACCTTGATGTAACAGGAGGGACACTGCACCCCTATCAGCTGGAGGGGCTAAACTGGTTGCGCTTCTCCTGGGCCCAGGGCACAGACACGATCTTGGCTGATGAAATGGGGCTGGGCAAGACAGTGCAGACAGCTGTGTTCCTGTACTCTCTGTACAAAGAGGTGAGGAGCAAAAGTGGCTGAGGATACCCACATATCTATGGGAATGCTCTCCTGCGCTGGTGGGATGCAGTTCTGTAACGCTTCTGATGACTCTGTCCCCAGGGCCACTCAAAGGGACCCTTTCTGGTGAGTGCCCCACTCTCCACAATTATCAACTGGGAGCGGGAGTTTGAGATGTGGGCTCCAGACATGTATGTGGTGACCTACGTTGGGGACAAGGACAGCCGGGCCATCATCCGGGAGAATGAGTTCTCCTTTGAGGACAATGCCATACGTGGGGGAAAGAAGGCATCCAGGATGAAGGTAAAGAGCCTTAAATTGATTCCAATTAAGCCCCAGTTACAGCACATTGGCTCACTTCTAAGAGTTGAGAATTCAGGACTTCAGTCTCTAGAAACCTGGTTCTGATCTGGGCCTTACTAAGTGAAAGTGGTTGCTAATTAAGGGCTGGTGGGCAATCCTCTGTGAAATAAATTCTATGTCAGATTCCTGGTAGGACAGGTGCAGCTCATGTTGTAGACGTTTCCACTCCAAGTTCAGTAATAAATAAGGGAGGCTGCGACTAGGGCTTCCTGGATCTGTCACTGGCTCACTGTGTGACCTTAAGCAAGTCCCTTCTCTTTGCTTCCATTTCCCCATCTGTAAAGTGGATGACACTGACCTTACTTTGTAAAGGAATTTGAGATCTATAGCACTAGATAAGAGCAAAGTAGTAAACTCAGATTGCAGCTCTGATTCCATGTAGAGCCTTGAAAGGGCCAGTTCCTCTTGATATTCGTGCCACCTGACTAGGGGGCTGAAAATTTCCCCCCTCCCCCCACTTGCTTCCTTTCACTGATAGATAAATAACCTTCCTTACCACAGCTGTTAGTTTCTGTAGCATTCCAGCTTTCCCAGTAAATAACTTTTTGAACATTCTAATTGAAAAGAGCCTTTAAACCGACTGCTTGCTTTGCCAAACCTACAGACAGGCAGCCTGGTCGGGGTGATGTTGCTGCTCAAAGCTTCCACGGCAGTATAGGGAAGCTCGGATTCCTCTGCTTTCACGGAGTGGCAGTGAAATGGGAACCATGTTGACAACTCCTTCTAGTCCTTGAAGCTCCAGGCAGCACTAAAACAGTTTCAACTAACTAGAGTTGTATGGCGTGGATTTAGTTCTCTGGCCGTACCATTCTCACCCCCACCCCGCCAAGTTGTTCTTCAGTAATTGTCCATTTCCCTAGCATTCTCCTTCCCTCTCTTCATCCATTTCTAAACAGTAGACTCTTCTAGAATGAGGCTTGGCAAGTATTCAGCAGCCTCCTTAAACAGTAACTTGTGGAATCCTATGTCTAACTGAACATGGTTGCTAAGGAGGTAAAATCTGTTTGTCCAAGTTGGAACTACCTCAGTGCCTGATATTAACACCTTGACTCTTGAAGCCTTGAATGATAGTGAATGGTCAGGGCAGCCTGATGCAAGGGCAGGACCTGCCCTTGCTGCTTAGGCCTGGGGCTGTACCTGTACTTCCCTGTTCCCTTATGACTAATCTCTCATTTTTCCTTGCAGAAGGAAGCATCTGTGAAGTTCCATGTGCTGCTCACCTCCTATGAACTGATCACAATTGACATGGCCATTCTGGGTTCCATTGACTGGGCCTGTCTTATTGTGGATGAAGCTCACCGGCTCAAGAACAATCAATCTAAGGTACAGAAGGAGTTCTGGAGTGATGGCATGAGGTTGAAGGTGGTGCAATTTATAGGGGTTTTTTAAACGCCAGACCAGTGTTTTAGCCTAATCTGCATAATACAAGCCAGAGAATGTCACCCAGTAATTCCTGATCGTGCCCATAATTCTCAGATGAGCTCCAAAATGTCTTAAAAATCTAATCTTGATTTTAAGGACTTCATGTGATAAAAGAATCTAACACTGGGTGGGCAAACTATGGCCTGTGGGCCAAGCAGTTTTAAGCCAGCTCTCAAGCTGCATCACGTGGCTCAGCCCCGCTCTGGTCGGGGCTGCACCACGTGAGTCTGCCCCGCTCCAGCCAGGGCACTGGGTCAGGGCCGCACCAGGCGGCTCAGTCCTGCCGAAGTCATAGCATGGCCCCGCTCTGGCTCCTACGCGCTCCAATGGGAGCTGCAGGGGCAGTGCCTGCGGATGGGGCAGCATGCAGAACTGCCTGGCCATGCTTTCTTGTAGAAGCCGGAGAAGGGACATGCCACTGCTTCCGGGAGCCGCTTCAAGTAAGCGCCGCTCAGAGCCTGCACCCCCAGCCTCCACCCCAGCCCTGATCCCCCCTCCTGCCCTCCAAACCCCTTGGTTCCAGCCCAGAGCCCACACCCCAACCCCAATTTTGTGAGCATTCGTGGCCTGCCTTACAATTTCTATTCTCCGATGTGGCCCTTGAGCCAAAA
The DNA here is from genome assembly GCF_965152275.1 of Natator depressus. Lineage (NCBI taxonomy): Eukaryota > Metazoa > Chordata > Testudines > Cheloniidae > Natator > Natator depressus. The sequence goes on along the minus strand of NC_134234.1, from coordinate 207,283,316 downwards.
AGTTTGCCCACCCTTGATCTAACACATCCCTTGTAAGTGTTCTTATGAGCTCATTGTTTAAAAACAAGCAAGCCAGGTTGTTCTGTATGAATGATGTTCCCATGATTTCCACCCCACCAAACTCATCTACAAACTTAATCAGCAATTTCATGTTTTCTCCCAGATAATAAAGCTATTAAATAATTCAAAAGAAATCCCCATCAGAGTGACACCCTACTAACTAAGACCATTTCTGATCCATTTCAGGTGGACTACATTGACTTGTTATACTTCTAACATTTTAATCAGTGCTGTGTAGTACTAAGTGGAAGTATGTTGTCAACAGTAACCTTTGTCAGCTAAACTTAATTTCAAAGTATCAAGTCTGTCTGACAACTTTATTTTTCATAGAACCATGTTGACTGGCATAAATACTTGTTTAATTTGGAGTACCATATCAGCATTCCCATGTTTTTTGGCTGGGACTGCTTGTTGGGTTAACCAGCCTCGTTTACTGCTTATACATACTGGCACAACCTTGACTTTTTTCCCCCAGTTCTCTGGAACTTCCCTAGTATTCATAATTCATTAAAAATTGCCAGTAATAGTTAGATCTACTTGGCCAGGGTCTCTTAACTCTTTGAGAGGGAGGGAGCCCGAAGGAATGTAGGACTCCAGTTCAGGAGGAGGTAGAGTGGACAATGTCAGTCTGGACAATATGTCAGTCTGGAGAAGGCTGGTTGGCTGGAAGAGTCTGCAGTTCAGATGCTGCACGTTTCCTTTATGCCTCTTGATTTGTGGGAATTTGCTACAGCAGGGTCTCACCCAGGCGGGTCTGAGGAGTGAGTATTGGGCAATGTGTGAATGAGATCGGCTTCTGTAACGACACTAGCCAGGAGGTGCAGTATGTAGGACTCTTTCACAGACTGTCCCTGTAATCTAAGATGAACCCTTGCTTGAAGGGTTGATTCTGGAAGGAATATTTGTCTATGGCACAGTATCTTGTGTTGGAAAGGGGGACCTGCAGACTACCTGGATGAGTCCATTGACTCCCTTCCTTTCTTTCTTCCCAGTTTTTCCGGGTGCTGAATGGATATTCCCTCCAGCACAAGCTACTGCTCACAGGAACCCCTCTGCAGAACAACCTGGAGGAACTGTTCCACCTGCTCAACTTCCTGACACCTGAGAGATTCCAGTATGTCTTGTAATGCAGGCCCAGACTGAGTCTGCTTCCTTGTCCCCCTCCCCCACCCTATTTGTCTCCCCATGGACCTGCATCTCCTTCCCTTGTGGCTCCTGCCCTGAGTGCTTGTTTTTCCTGCAGTAACTTGGAAGGCTTCCTGGAAGAGTTTGCAGACATTGCCAAGGAGGATCAGATCAAGAAGCTGCATGACATGTTGGGCCCACATATGCTGAGGCGCCTCAAGGCTGATGTTTTCAAGAACATGCCCTCCAAGACTGAACTCATTGTCCGGGTGGAGCTGAGCCCCATGCAGAAGTGAGCATGGGAGGGTGGAGGAGCTACTTGAGACCAACTTATGCCTTATCTAGGTCCATATGCTTTGGACATACTGGGTGGGATCAAGAATTCTTGCTGCTGCTGCCAGGGAGGAATAATCTTACATACTCACGTAATAATGACTGACTGACTGGCAGAGTATAGGTAGCACTAGCAGGGAAGAATTGCCTAGGTAGTGCCAGGAGCTGGACTGATGCTAGCTGGGGTGTGCGTGTGGGTGTTTATCAGCCCTTTTGTGATGGGGGCTTAGTGACTCAGATTCTCTCTTCACAGGAAATACTATAAATACATTTTGACAAGGAACTTTGAGGCACTGAATGCACGAGGTGGTGGCAACCAGGTCTCCCTGCTCAATGTGGTCATGGATCTGAAGAAATGTTGTAACCACCCCTACCTCTTTCCCGTTGCTGCTATGGTATGTTCTAGCCCTTCAGTCCTCCTCTGAGCAAGGCCCCTTACCATTCACATGGGGTGAGCCTGAACTTCCTGCCCCTTAATTTGGGCTTGAGATGTTTGTAGGCCCTTCCTTTATTTCCCTCTGCAGCCCCTGCCAAGTGACAAGCAGAGGGAGCCTCTCTGAAGGGGCCACAAGAGGTAGGGAGGGGAAGATAGAGAGAAATGGAATGGGAGTGTAGGAGCCAAACTGCAAGATACCAGTTGAACAAAGATGATAGTGCTGAGCACCATCGTGGTGCGAGAGTCAGAAATTTAAGAGAAAATGTACCTCCTCTTCAATTCCTCCCCCAGGAAGCTCCAAAGATGCCAAATGGGATGTATGATGGTAGTGCCCTGATCCGGGCATCTGGGAAACTGCTGCTGCTCCAGAAGATGTTGAAGAACCTCAAGGAAGGAGGACACAGGGTGCTCATCTTCTCACAGGTAATGGGGCAGTGCCTCCCAGAGGCTGGGGACCCTGTGTGTGAGAGGGGCAGCAATCCAGTTTGGTATCTTCCTGCTCAGCTTTATCTCCTTGTTCCAGATGACTAAAATGTTGGATCTTTTGGAGGATTTTCTGGAACATGAAGGGTACAAATATGAGCGGATTGATGGTGGGATCACAGGGAACATGCGCCAGGAGGCCATTGATCGCTTCAATGGTATGGAACCCTATACACCCCACAGAAAATGAGAACCCTCCCTCACCTCACAAATGCTTGAGGCCCCACATCTGCTGCTAACCCTTAGTGCTGATCTGCAGCACATCCTCTCTGCCATTTTTAGGCCTTTGGGTTGACACTGCCTCCATGCATAAGGGGCTGGATGTGATGAGTCTGTGGAGTTGAATCTAATGCGCATGCTCTCCCCCATCCCCTTCGCTCTCCTCCCTCTCCCCCTGAAGCTCCTGGTGCTCAGCAGTTCTGCTTCCTGCTTTCCACTCGAGCTGGGGGGCTCGGTATCAACCTGGCCACAGCAGACACAGTGATTATCTATGATTCAGACTGGAACCCACACAATGACATCCAGGTAAGGCTGTAGGATGGTACTAGAGTCACTAATGGTAATAGGTGACCCTTAAGAATGAGAGGTGGTGAAAGAGAAAGTGGAGGGAGGGGAGAGAAGGAAGTATATATGTAGTCAGGCAGGGGAGGGGGAGACTCCACTGTGAAGAAACAAAGCACTAAGTGGGGAGGGTGCGGTTGGAAGGGATTTGGCAGGGAAGGCTGTTCCCAAAGGGTAACCTGCAGGAAATGGAAGGGGAGAGTGAAAGAGCCCAGGAAGGTCAGATGGGTGAAGCAGTGTAGTATTTGGTTTTGGGGTTGATTTGAACACATCTTCCCCCTCAGGCTTTCAGCCGTGCACACAGGATCGGACAGAACAAGAAAGTGATGATTTACCGTTTTGTGACACGGGCTTCAGTAGAAGAGCGTATCACTCAGGTGGCCAAGAAGAAGATGATGCTAACACATCTGGTGGTGAGGCCAGGGTTGGGCTCCAAGACAGGCTCCATGTCCAAGCAGGAGCTTGATGACATCTTGAAGTTTGGTACTGAGGAGCTCTTCAAGGATGAGGCCACTGAGGGTGGTGAGTGCCTGGGTGTTGTCTAGGGCAGTGGTTTTCAAACTTTTTTTTTTCCCCCCAGGGACCCAGTTGGAGAAAATTGTTGATGTGTAACTGGGGATGAGTGGTTTGGGGTGTGGGAGGTGCTCAGGGGTGGGGCCAGGAATGAGGGGTTCAGGAGGTGGGAGGGGGCTCTGGGCTGGGGCAGGGGGTACAGGCTCTGGGCTGGGGCCAGGGATGAGGATGAGGGGTTTGGGGTGCAGGAAGGACTCTGGGTTTTGGGGGGGCTCAGGGCTGGGGCAGGGGGTTGGGGTGTGGACTTACCTCTGGTGGTTCCCAGTCAGCAGTGCAGCCACCAGAAGCGGCCAGCAGCAGGTCCAGCTCCTAGGCAGAGGCACCCAAGCAGCTCCATGCAGCTCTTGCCTGCAGGCACCACACTCCCTCCTCCTCCTCCCCTCCAGCTCCCATTGGCTGGTGCTCAGGGCTAGGGCAGTGTGCAGCACCCCGTGGCCTCCTTGCCTAGAAGCTGGACCTGCTGCCCGCTTCCAGGGCACAGTGCAGTGTCAGAACAGGTAGGCACTAGCCTGCCTTAGCTGGGCAGCACCGCTGACACGACTTTTAACATGCTGGTGCTGACCAGAGCTGCTAGGGTCCCTGGATGCTGAGCAAGGTGACCCAGTGCCTTACATGCTGCAACACAATACTGGGTCGCGATCCGAACTTTGATAAACACTGGTCATGGGGATGCTGCCCAACGGGTGGGGATGCTTTGTCCTCCACTGAATGGCAAGAGGGCTGAATGCTGCCTCATGGAGAGGCCTTCTGTGGCACACTCCCAAAAGGCCCTTGAGTCTCAACACCAACTGACTGTGCTCCTCTCCTTCAGGTGATAGCAAAGAGGGTGAGGACAGCAGTGTCATCCACTACGATGACAAGGCAATCGAGCGACTACTGGACCGAAATCAGGATGAGACTGAAGACACAGAGCTGCAGGGCATGAATGAGTATCTCAGCTCCTTCAAGGTGGCCCAGTACGTGGTACGGGAAGAAGAGATGGGGGTGAGTGTCTTGCCCCTCCTGTTCCAGGGTGCAGGAGTTAAACAGGAACAGATGTGACTAGGATGCGGACATGCATAGGGTTCCGCTAGAAAGTGGTGGGGAGGGGTGAGCAGCAGGTATCTGCCCCAGTGGGGGTTTTGAATGCATGGCTATTATCGTATCACTCTCCCCCTGGAGCAGGAGGAGGAGGAGGTGGAGCGGGAGATCATTAAGCAAGAAGAGTCAGTGGACCCCGATTACTGGGAGAAGTTGCTGCGTCACCACTATGAACAGCAGCAGGAGGACCTGGCTAGGAACTTGGGCAAGGGTAAACGTATCCGCAAGCAGGTCAACTACAATGACGGCTCCCAGGAGGACAGAGGTACAAGAGGGACACCCACAGGGATTTTTTTTTTTGTGGGGCTGGGGAGAACAGGACCTGCAAAGATAGGGTCTGTCAGGCTCTCACTTTTTTTTTCTCCTCCAGATTGGCAGGATGACCAGTCAGATAACCAGTCGGATTATTCAGTGGCTTCTGAGGAAGGAGATGAGGATTTTGATGAGAGATCTGAAGGTAGGTGCCCTAGGAGCCTGGGCAGTATGTCTGGGAGGTGGCAATCGGGACACCTTGGCTTGAGAGCTTGGTGCTCCAGTCCATCTCCATGTAGCATAGGATGCCATGAGTGAACGTTCTCACTGTGGTAGGTTGTGTACCTCTTACCTGCTTGTCTGTCTTCCAGCTGCTCGCCGGCCCAGTCGCAAAGGCCTGAGAAACGACAAAGACAAGCCCCTGCCTCCCCTTCTTGCCCGTGTGGGAGGGAACATTGAAGTAAGTGGTACCCTGGAAAGGGCCTTTCAGTCCATGTGTTTGTGTGCCTGGGGCTCTCACTATACCTGTCCTTCCTTTTTCCAGGTGCTGGGCTTCAATGCCCGCCAGCGCAAGGCCTTCCTTAATGCCATCATGCGCTATGGGATGCCACCCCAGGATGCCTTCACCACCCAGTGGCTTGTCCGGGACCTGCGTGGCAAGTCTGAGAAGGAGTTCAAGTGAGTCTCTGCATTGGGCAGGGGAAGGGAGGAGGCAGCATCTGTGAACCCACTGGGAAAGGGTGAGAATGGTAGCAGAGGGCTCGAGGGGTAAAGGGGGCTGCATGTTGCAGGGGCAAGAAGCCTGTTTGGGGAGGCTGAGGAGGAATAACCAAAGGGGAAACTGAACCAAGGGAAGGGAGCTCAGGAACTGTCTTGGAGTACTTACAGGTCTGAGCCAGGAGCCTGTTGCTTGGGTCGCTGGGGACTAGGAGCCGCAGGGCAACTTTTCCCATATATGTTGGACCTTCAGGCTGATCTAATACTGCTACAGGGCCTATGTCTCGCTGTTCATGCGTCACCTATGTGAGCCAGGAGCAGATGGTGCGGAGACCTTCGCAGATGGGGTTCCACGGGAGGGGCTGTCCCGCCAGCATGTCCTCACCCGCATTGGGGTCATGTCACTCATACGCAAAAAGGTGGGTGCTTAGTGGAGCAATGCTGAACTCTCCCTCCACCCCACATCATCCCTTTCTCCTCTTATCACAGAAGCCCTGAGCTCTTGTATGCAGTGGACAAACAAGTGGCTGCTCTCTTCCTCTCCCACCCATCTTTGGGGACTCCCCAGCCTGTGGTGTCTTGAGCGATCCCCATCTACCCTGCTTAGAGAGGCAGCTTAGTGTGATCTCTCCCATGATGTCTTTCTCTGCTTCACCCACCAGGTGCAGGAATTCGAGCATGTGAATGGGCGCTGGAGTATGCCAGAACTGGCAGAGATAGAAGAGAACAAGAAGCTTTTGCAGCCGGGCTCGCCCTCCCCCAAAACCCCCACACCCTCCACGCCAGGGGACACACAGCCTAACACACCTGCCCCTGCCCTTCCACCTGGTGAGACCCTTCCCCTTGCATAGCCCCGCGTCCTACCCCTACCAGTGCTGTTCCCCTCACTTGAGCTGTGGTGAGGAGGACCTTAGGGTGGACGCAGATCAACCTGCCTCTCAGGTTAGGAGGGCTGCCCCCAAGAGATGCGCATGCCCTTAAAGGCACGAGAGAACATTGCCTTTCCCTGGGTGGGCTGTGGCCAACAGGCAACTCCTGCATCTGTCCTGTGGGGTCTGAGGGCTTTGGTCCCATTGTGGTTCAAGTTAGGGTGGAGGTCCATTTTGTGGGAGCTAAGGGAAAGTTGCACCAAGTTGCAATGAGGGTCAGCTTACTGATGGTCTCTCTTTTTTTTTTTTTTTTTTTTTCATAAAAATATGCTGGTCTTGGGTGGGGGAGGCACAGAAGAGGGTGTAAAGGTGGAAGAAGGAGCCAGTACTAGGGAGCAAGGGGAGCCCATGGAGTCTGAGAAGGAATCCAACCTAGCTGCTGCTGAAGCAGAGGTCCCAATGGAGGTGAGTTAGTAGCTGTTTTTGTTGTCATACTTTTATAGGTATCTCTTCTTCTGTTGCCCTGTCTCCTTTCTCCACACCCCCACCCTACCCCCCGTGCCTGGGACAGAGCTAGACTCTGGGGATTCCTAGGAAGAATGCATCATCTTGTTAACACTCTGTAGAAGTATGAAGCAGCCCTATTTTGTTCTCTCCAGCACTCTGTTCTCCCACAGCTACCCTCTGTGGCGCACTCAGATGTCTTTCACGCTGCCTTCAGCTTCCGGTGATGGGTGGGGTTTCATAGGCTTTGTCCATACACTGCTCCTCCTTGAGTGAACAGGCTTTCTCTCATCAGCAGTGTGCCCAGCCTGTGGAGACACCCCCACAAGAGGCGAAGTCCCCAGTGAACCCCCCAGAAGCAGAGGAGAAAAAGCCAGAGGAACCAGAGGTGAAGGAGGAGCCAATGGAAATGGAAAGCAAAGGTATTAGTTGCAGGTTGTTAGAAGCCCAGAACTATGTGCAGGACCCCAGTTGTCTGTACAGCTCTGGAAACATGCTACTATCCTCTTTTGGTGAGGGTGAGGCTTGAAACATAAATGTGAATGGGGATCACATGGCTGTGACTGCGGAAACAGACCACGTTTTAGACTGAACAGTTAAACCCTCTGTAGCTACCAGACTTGATCTCATGGCTTCTATTACTCTTTTCTCATGCAGCTGATGTGGAGAAGATTGAAGATAGAGTGTCTGCTGAGCCCTCTGCTGAACCTCCGACCATCAACCTGGATGAGAAGGGTGAGTGTGGCAGGGTACTGCCAGCCCTCTTAATTCTCCACCTTCTAGAGGGGTACCTCGTGAGTGCACTGTGGTACTCTATTTTCTCTCTAATGGGTCCTTGTTTCTGCAGAGGAGAAGAAGGAAGATGACAAGAGAGATGTGGTGATGCTGCAGAATGGGGAGATGCTGAAGGACTCTCTTGATGAGAGGCACAAGAAGGCAGTGAAGCAGCGCTTCATGTTCAACATAGCTGATGGTGGCTTCACTGGTATGAGGGGCCTGAGTGCAGCTACACTTACTCTGCCTCCGCTCATCTTTGGTGAAATCCCTTTTGACTTTCTTTCTTTTTTTCCCATTCTCAGAGTTGCATTCTCTATGGCAAAATGAAGAACGAGCAGCAACTGTCACCAAGAAAACCTACGAGATCTGGCACCGGCGCCATGACTACTGGCTCCTGGCTGGGATCATCAAGTATCCTTCCTCTGACAAAACACCTTTTTCCCCCTTTCTGGGAATCTGACCCATCCCCAGAAAGGGATCTTATCAAGTGGTGGCTGGAATATAGTTAATGGGATAGCCTCATATTTACCCACCCCAACCAAGATCACAGCTCCATTTGGGGATCTTAACAGGAGTTGCTACAATATAGTGAGCAAGATAGTCTCGTCTCTTGTATCACATTGGGTGTGAGGGAGATGGAATCCTCTTTGCTTGGAATATGTGTTCCCTTGTTTTCATTACCTTTGTTTGCCTGAGCTCCTCTATCTCAGTCATGGCTATGCCCGCTGGCAGGACATTCAGAATGATCCACGTTATGCCATCCTCAATGAACCCTTCAAGGGTGAGATGAACAGGGGCAACTTCCTGGAGATCAAGAATAAGTTCCTGGCCAGGAGGTTCAAGGTAGGAGCTGCAGAAAGAAAATTGAGGGCATCTGCCTATCTGAGACTATTTCTGATGGATAAAGAGAGCATTGCTATCTTTCATGCTTGCCCACTGTTAGGTTCTCCTGCAATCGGGCAATATATGAAGTGGATTGGGAGTGCTTTGGCATCAAAGGGGTGGGGTTCAGTTTTTTTGTTTGGTTTTTTTCCCCTCTTCTTTCTCCACCCTCAAGCTCCTTGGTGTTACAGCTCTCTTAGGGTATGTCTAGACTAGGTTAAAATAATTTTAAAACATGTTTGACATATTATAGAATCCTAGCGTAGATAGCGCATGCTGTATTCACACTGCTACAGTAGGGTTCTAAAACAAGTTAACCCATGCTTCAATAAAACCATTTTTCTTCTGGTCTAGCCACGCCCTTGGAAACTACACAAGAACTGTTGTTTTTTTTTTATTTGTTTTGTTTTGGTTTTGTTAGCATGTTTGTTTTTCTGATTGAATTACTATGAAAATTGTCCCAGACTGCTCTGCCTACTGAAAAGAGAATAGTGGCCATTTGCCTGCTTAAGAGCACTTGTTCCTGGGGTTTAGGGGGGGAAGAGGGAAGGAAGAAATGGCCTGAAGGTCCTTCAAGGAACACCTACTGTGAATGTGTTCATGTGGTCTGTTTGCTCCTTCAGGGGATAAAGAGGATAAAACCATGAAGGTACCTGAGGGAACAGTCCCTGAAAAAGTGAGCTATAGTTGCATGGAGAAGAGGATGCTTAGGAGATTTTGTTCTGGGACAGGGCTAGTTCTTTTGTGCATAGTGTCTAGCACAGTGGGCACCTGATCCTTGACTGGCATTTCTAGGCACTACCCCAATATAAATAAGAGCCTGGGAAATGGAGCTAAGGGAAGGAGCTGCAGTAGCTCAGGCCTGAGAAGATGGGGTGGGGATGTTGGCAGAAGGTAAGTCTTAGAATCTGGGGGAGTAGGAAGGTGTGTTTGATAGGCTGCTCTGCAGGAAATAACTGGAGATGGTGTGGCAAGGCTCTCATACATATCCTTTCTCTCTTAGCTGCTGGAGCAGGCACTGGTGATTGAGGAGCAGCTGCGGCGAGCTGCCTATCTGAACATGTCAGAAGATCCATCGCACCCGTCTATGGCCCTCAATACACGTTTTGCTGAGGTGGAGTGTCTGGCGGAGAGCCACCAGCATCTGTCCAAGGAGTCAATGGCTGGGAACAAGCCAGCCAATGCTGTTCTTCACAAAGGTGAGGCAGTAGATCATGCTGAGCAAAGGTGGACTTGACTCATGCTGCTATTCTTCCCCCGCCCCCCCCCCCATTTCCCCCTGCGCAGGTGCCCCTTCCTCCTCTAAATACACACCCCTTTCTCTTCCAGTTTTGAAGCAGCTGGAGGAGCTTCTGAGTGACATGAAGGCAGATGTGACTCGGCTGCCTGCCACTATTGCCCGCATCCCACCTGTGGCTGTGCGCCTCCAGATGTCTGAGCGTAACATCCTCAGTCGATTGGCCAACCGCAGCAGTGAACCTCCTCCCCCACCACCTCCCCAACAGGTAAGCATCCTCCCCTCCCCTGGCCAGTAGAGATCCCCATCCCTCTTGGAGCTTAATCCACCCCACTCCAATCCGGTCGTTTATCAGGAGGGAGTGGGACCCATGGGGGGGAGTGTCCCAGCTGGATGGGTGCTGTCAATAAGAGCTCCTAATGCATGTTTTCACCCCACAGGTGGCCCAGCAGCAATGAGTCCTTGGCTTGGTACTGTTGACTTCTCGACCAAGCTGAAATGATCCTTCTTCACACGCTACCCTTCCTCTGCCTGACGTTCCGATCGGGTGCTGTTCCCCTTGTTGGACGTTGCTGCACGGGCCTCCCTGGGGGCGAGGAGACTCCTCCCTCTGCCGCCAGCCTGCACAAGCAAGGAGTGTGCCAGGGCTAGAGGGGGACATGATGGACTCTGTACATAGTGACTGGAGGCCACAGCGCCATGTCCTGTTACACAGAATCCAGGCTGCACTGCTCGCTGCCTCAGCCTGGAGTTCCACGTTTTTTGTTTTAATCTTATTTTGAGTTTGTTTACTGAGACGAGTGTACAGATGAGACCAAGCAAAAGCCAGGACAGAGACACAGCTACCTCCATCAAGATCGTTTTTAATACAAAAACTGACTGGACTTGTCCACTAATAAACAGCTAAAAAAGATGAAAAAAATCTTGATAAAACTGAAAAATAAAGGTTTCCTTGTATTTTATTCTGCTGTCTTTCGTAGCTGTGCTGAGAAGCTGTAGGGAGGAAATAGCGGGAGCTAAACAAGCAATCTCTGGAGTGCTGCTGCTGCTTTGCCCTTCTAGGGCCTGGCACAGGGTGGGTCCATGGTATCCTGTAGCATGAGCCGCCTTCTGTGCTCCACAAAGACAGAAATATTGTCAGATCCTCATTTGCATGCTGAGATGCTGCTACCTCCTTTCCAGCCCAATCTGTGATCAGTGCAGATCTGTGTCATTTATATTACTGCTCAGGTAATGAGCTGTCAAAGGCTTGTTACTGGCTTGGGCCCCTCATGTCCCTGATTTCTATACCTTTACAAACGCTGAGTAGCGTATGTCTACACTACAATTAAAAACCTACAGCTGTCCTGTGTCAGCTGACTCAGGTTAAGGGGCTGTTGACTTCCCAACCAAGCTCAAATGATCCTTCTTCACACTCGACCCTTCCTCTGCCTGACATTCCTGGTTGGGTGCTGTTCCCCTTGTAGATGATTTGGGCTCTAGGGCACCCCTTGAGCCCCAGGAGCCTGAGTCAGGTGTCTTGTCTTATAGTGTAGATATACCCAAGGTGCTAGTAAGCTATGCCCAGTTTCTGATCTCTGTGGCTACTGTCTTCTCCCCCATAACTGAGTCAGTGCTGCTAGGGCTGCTGCTATCAGCACACGCCTGGCCAGAGCTGCCTGCTTGCTTCTGCTTTTAGCAGGGCCAGACTTTTGGGCTTGATAGCTCCCCACCTTGCCATTTTTGGAGCAGAGGGTGGTAATTGCTCTGATCTGGCAAATACATAAGTGCACATTTACCCCCCTCTCCCCCAAAATTCTGGAGCAGCTGTTGGGACAAATCCAGTGTTGCTATCTCTAACTCTTTGTTAATTTCATTGTATGTGATGTTTGGACAGAAGTGAATTCAGCATAATCTCTGCTATCTAATATTAAACATTTTAGTTCTACAGCCTGTGAAGAAAAATCTGAGATGTACCCCTTAAAGTTTCAGAAGGCAAATAAGTTCCTTTACATTTACAATTTGATACAGTCTCCTGCAGTAGCAGCCTAAGGCATGTTTGAACAAACACAGGGTAAATCTATGCTATAGAACCTCTGCCAGCATAGCTAGAGTATTTTAGCTGTGTCATGTAACTGTAGCTTATGCTGCCATAAGTCTGTCGATATAAGCACATCACCTCCCCAAACACGTGGCTAGGTCAATAAACCCTCTGCCCTTGACACGGCTGGGGTTAGCCTAGCTAGGTCAGCAGTAGGGGTTCTCTAGAGCCCTGCCCGACACCTTAACTGCAGGGTAAACAAAGCCTGCAGCTTTTACGGCTGTCTGGCTCCATGCATTATTCTGGAATCGCTGTTGCACTCTAGATTCACACCTACCTTACTCCGAAACAACCCCCACTGCGCCGAGGGGCTTTGCTTGAGCCTCCCTCCTCGGCTGGGGGAAGAAGAGGGGAGGGGGAAGTCTTCCCAATCATTGGGTAGGGGAGACAAATCTAGCCAATGGCGGGGTGGCAGGAGGAGAAGCTTCTGGCCAATCCCAGGGCGAGGGAGGAGCCAGGCTGAGCCTGCGTAGAGAGACAGCTTCGCAGGGACCTCCCCAGGAAGTAGTCGCTGCGCACGTGGGTCCGGAAGGTAGGTGGTAGGGTTGGGGCTGCTGCTGCACTCGCCCGGGCCCGGTGCTGGTGCTCTGCCCGTGTCCAGACTTCTGGAGCCGGGGTTCGTGTCGGCCTCCCGGGCGTGGTAACTTGGGGTGAAAGCTCTAGCAGAGCTGGGGCCTTTGGGGGGTGAAGTGGGGGAGCCAGCCACAGGCTCCTTGTGCCTGAACTGGGAAAAACTCTGAGGCTGGTCGGGAGGGGTGAGGGTTTGGGGAAGACCCTGAGTTAAGTGGTTTCTGGAAAGGGAGATTTGAGATCCCAGAAACGGGGGACAGGGGGATGGGGTTTAACCAGAGACACCTTAGAACGGGGAGTGTGTTAGATCAGTGGTTCTCAACCTTCACAGACTACCCTGTCAGGAGGCTGATTTGTCTTGCATACCCCCAAGTTTCACCCCTGGTTGAGAACCACCGTGTTAGAGAGACAGAGACCAGCAGTTGGAATAACTGCTGTCCTAAAAGAATCACCCCTGAGGTTGCCATGCCATATGACTAAATGTGCGTGCGTGGGGTCTGTTCTGTTTTCTTTCATCTCATTCTCCTTCCTTCTCTTACCCTACAGGGTGAACAGTACTATGGGGCGCAAACTTGATGTACTTAGGAAGGAGAAACGTGGCCCAGGGCGCAAAGCCCGCAAACAGAAGGGAGCAGAGGTAGAATTAGCCAAATTTCTTCCCCCAGGTAAGCATCTTTGTTTCTGTATCCTTTTCTACGTTTTCTGCACACCCTCCCCACACACAATCGTATCTGTAAGGGCTTCTAAATAAGGACATCATCCTGTTGTTTGTCCTCCTCCTGTTACCAGTTTCTTAATTTTCTGTCATCTTTGTTTGTTTCTAGCTACCGATAACAGTGGAAACAAATTATCCAGCCATGCACGAAAAAGGTGAGTGTACAAATACACAGATTAATTTCTCCTCTAGAGAGGGTAGAATCCAAGGCACTAGTTGCAATCTGGCACACCCAAGTCAGAGTGAGTTGTTAGCCTCTCTGATGTAAGAGGGTTTATATGTTCGTTCATTCTTTGTTCGCTTTTCCATGTGTTTTCAGAGCTGCAAAGAGGCGAATGGGGTCAGGAAAAACCCAAGCTAGGAAAAATCTGCTTCAGCTAAAGAAGCAAACAGATGAGAGGAGGATGGATGGCACCAGCGCAGGTATGTGTTTAATGAGTTGACTTCAGTCATTTAAAAGCATTTTCCTAATGAAGAGTTCCGGATGTAAGTTCTTAGCTCGGATTCTTCCCAGTATGTTTTAATGCCATTCTCCTCACTTTCATCCCCAGCTGTGAGCAGAGTAGAGTTTGGCATAGCTTAAGTCCTTTCAAGGAGTGGACATCTCTTTCTGCTGCCCCCAGCTGACCTCCAGGGCGTTGTGGGCATCTTTAGTAGCTAGGGTTTTAAACACATGAATTACACAGGACTAAGAAGCGCCTTGTAATCACCTCAACTTAATTTTGGCTCAAATTAAATTTTGTAAAACCTGGATTTTTAAAACTGCATCTCCTCAGTAACACTGGGAGCACATCAGACTTGTTTTCTGCTTTCTATGCTGGTGCCCCGTAAAATACAGCTTCAAATGCAAAGGTCTCAGTCCTTGACCTCAGGGTGCACTATAACCTGGGATATGCTGAAGGATTTGGGAATTTTTGGGGACTAATCCAAAAGCGTAGAGAGAGATTTTCACAGAATCCAAGAACCACGTAATAATGAGGAGAATGAAGAGTTTGTATTTACGGCAGTGCCTAAGAGTATGTCTACGCTGCAGCTGCGAGTGAGCCTCCCAGCCCAGGCAGACAGAGTAGTGCTAGCTCTGCTCACTCTTGCTTGCTAAAAATAGCAGTGTAAACATTGCAGCACAGGTGGTGGCTCAGGTTAGCCCCCCAAGTCGGAGCCTGCCCACCCTCCTGGGTCCGAGCTTGGGTGGTGGGTCTGAGTCATTCTCCGTGCTGCAGTGTGTACACTGCTATTTTCACTTGGGCCTAGGCTGGCAGGCATGCTCCCAGCTGAAGTGTAGACATACCCTAAAGGTTCCAACCAAGATCACAACCTCATGGTGCTAAATGCTGTGCAAACATAGAGAAAGGCACTCCCTGATTCAGAGATTACAACCTAAACAGATGAGATGAACAAAAAAATACTGTGACCCCCATTTTACATATTGGAAATTGAGACAGGTTAAGAAACAGACGGTCTATGGTGATGTCAGGAACTGAACCCAGACCTGCAGAGTCCCAATTCAGAGCTGCCTTCTACAAGACCATCCTTTCTTTAACCACTGTAAACCTCCCTATTTTTCACTACAAGTATAGGACCCGCTTCTGTGACCTTCCTTCCCTAATACAAACTCATACCACAACATACATTTAAAAAAAAAAATTTTTTTCCCCTTGGAGAAAGGAAGGAAGGGTTGCTACATGTAACCAATGTTAGCTGCTCCACATAATGCATTGTGAAAGGTGATCTGGTGTTATGCTGGGAGGTGTAGCATAAGAATCTAACTTGGAAATAAGCAAGAGAAATATCGTAACAAATAGAATTTTTAAAAAATTCTGTATTAGACCTGCGAAAAAGGAGTGGATATCATAAATCCCCATTGACTGTATGTGAGGAAACTGAAGTACAGAGAATTAACTGGCCCTTCTAGCTAGAAGTTAGAATGCAGAATTCCCAGCCCTCTTATTTTGCATTGAACAGGACAAGATGGTTTTGGGGGTTTTTACAAATCAACCTTTTCTTCTGCCTATAGCTGCAGAGCAGCCATCACTACAGAAGGGAGGAAAACACAGGGGGCCAGGGGAAGGAGCCTCTCGGCACCCTCAGCTTGGGTGCAGTGATAGCCGCTCAGTTTCACTAACTCCAGCCAAGAGATCGCAGCCTGCTGGGGATAATGAAGAGGAGCGTTTGGAGTCCAGTGAAAGTGAGGGAGATGGGGATGAAGATGCCTGGGAGAGCATGGAGGATGACGAGAGCAATGAGGAGATGATGGATGATTATGGAGCCTCGTCTTCTGAGGAAGAGGAGGTAGGAACTCCTGACTTTCATGTCACAGTAAACACTTGAGACTTCCCCAGCTGTGGGTATTGTGGGGCTCAGACACCAGGACCTTATCCCTGCAGATGGAGGAGGCCTGGGGTGGGTGGGGGGAGTTGAAAGGCTTTATCCCCATGGGAGAGAAACCTCAAGAGTGGAGATGGGTCCAGGCATAGAATACTTTCTCCTGCCTTCACCTGCTGCTGGTCTGTATGTGCTCTTGCATACAGTGAGTGGGTTTTACAGGGTCAGGAATGGGGGTGGCAGGGAGTTGCCATCTGATGCCATAGTCTCATTAACTCTCCCATGACTCTCTTAGCTGCTGCCCATCGAACAAGCCGCCCGGAAGCAGAAGTCTGGCAGGTGAGGGTTTCAGGAGCTGGAAGCCAGCAGGTTCTCTCCTGGGCTGGGGTGAGGCTGTGCCTTCTATCCCCCCACATTTCTAGTATGCCTAGATTCCAAAGCCAGAAGGGACCACTGTGATCATCTAGTCTGACCCACTGAGTTAACACAGGCCATAAAACTTCTCCAAAATAATTCCGAGTGCATGTTCCTTAGACAAACATCCAATCTTAATTTAAAAATTGCAAGTGGTGGAGAATCCACCATAACCCTTACTAAATTGTTCCAGTGACTAATTATTCTCACCATTAAAATGTACTCCTTATTTCCAATCTAGATTTGTCTAGCTTCAACTTCTGGCCATTGGATTGTGTTGTGCCTTTCTCTGCTAGGTTGAAGAGCCCATTATTACATATTTGTTCCCCCTGTAGGTATTTATAGACTGTAATCAAGTCACCCCTTAACTGTCTCTTTGAGCCTATGTATTTAGCTTTAACAGTCATTAGAAGGTAGGTTTTCTAATCCTTGCATCATCCTCATGGCTCTTCTCTGAACCCTCTCCAATTTATCACCATCCTTCTGGAAACGTGGGCACCAGAACTGGACACTTCTCTGTGGCACTTCTCACCTTACGTGGAGGGAGGGAGAGGATGGGAGGTTCCCATGCTTAAATGCAAGCCCTTCCCTCTCTTGTGCTCAGGGAGGGTCTCAGTGAGGATGACAGTGAAGAAGAGGAGGAGCGGGTGAGTGGCCGAAGCAAGGAGCAGGAGGACGAGGAGGACACAGACCTGCAGCTCAATATGGAGATAGATGAGCAATTTGTGTTACCCAGTGGGGAGGAGATCGAGAGAGAGAATATCCTTCCCTCTAACGTGTGTGTGGCGCACATAAGCTGTATACACGGCACAGATGAGCATCCACGCTCTTGCACAGAACCATGTTGGGTTGTACATGTGTGTTGCATAGCAGAGGGGTATTGGTTAAGATAGGCTGCACTAATGTATCATGGGAGCCATACCACCTGCATGTGTTAGATCATGCTTGTGTGTTATTTGTGGGAGGGGGGAATCTAGCACACTCCAGCATAACGGCAGAGGCGTTTGTGACACCATATGTGTAGCCTAAAACTCATGCACTAGAGGCACCTGTGCATTGCATGTCATCGTATGCACACACTATTCACATTTGAGCAATGCCCA
Source organism: Natator depressus (assembly GCF_965152275.1). Classification (NCBI taxonomy): domain Eukaryota; kingdom Metazoa; phylum Chordata; order Testudines; family Cheloniidae; genus Natator; species Natator depressus. Next base: position 207,266,223 of record NC_134234.1, on the reverse strand, counting down.
GGGTCATGTGACTCTTTTCTTGATTCCTTAACTGCCTCATTACCTGCTGAGCCACCTGACCTGCACCTCATTCATCAGCGTATCAAGGACAACGTGGAGGTGCTGCAGGACTTCAGGGTGAAGCGGGAGGCGGGGCGCGCCAGGCAGGAGTACCTCGCATTGCTACGCCAGGACCTTGCTGCCTACTATTCCTACAGTGACTTCTTGCTTAAGAAGCTCATGGAGCTCTTCCCTCTCCCTGAGGTATGAACCCCGCCCAGGTCCAGGTATGCTTCTGGATTCACCCAGCCTACATCCACACTGACTGGTGTTCATCCGTCTGCCCACCCCGTTCCCAGATATGGGCCTGAGTTCCTTGCCGCCTTCCCCTGTTCTTTCTCATTTTCTTTCTCTCCTTCCTCCCCTGGAGAATAGCTGTAATACCTGTATTTAAGAAAGGGGGAAGAAAGTGACCTGTGCGATTACAGACCTTGTAGTCTGACCTCAGAAGCATGCAGGGCTTTAGAGCAAATTGTGAAGAAAAGAATAATTAAACTTATGGTGGTAAATGGTCAAAAGTATATAATGCAACATGGGTTTAGCAAAGGCCAGACTAACCCGATTTTCCTTCTTTGAAAAGGTAACTGCTTGCTTCCTTTTTTAAGATAAGGAAAGTGCAGTAGATCTAATATACCTGGGCTTCAGTAACGCATTTGACATGGGACGTTGTTAATTAAATTAGGAAAGATGGGGATCAGTCCAAGCATTGTCAGGCGGATAAGGAACTGGCTAAAGCAGAGAAGGCAACAAGTTGTGCTGAAAGGTGAACTATCAGACTGAAGGGGGGTTTCTGGTGGAGTTCCTCAAGGATTGGTTTTGGGACCTCTCATATATAATATTTTTATTAATGACTTTGACGCAAAAAATAGAGTAATGAAACTTGCTTCTGATAAAGTTGGGAGACGTGGTCAATACGGAGGCGGTTCAGAATATTATACAGGAACAGGATGATCTTAAAAACCGGAGCAACAGAAATGGGATGAAATTTAATAGTACAAAGTGTAAGTTCATGCACTTAGGGTCCAATAAGAATTTCTGCTATAAACTGGGTGCTCATGAGTTGGAAGCAACAGAGGAGAGAGACTGGGTGTGTGGGTCAATCACAGGTGACTGAGCCACCAACATGATGTGGCTGTGAAAAAGGCTAGGATGTGAGGCGAGGCATTTCCAGTAAAGATAGAGAAGTATTAATGCCATTATACAAGGCACTAGTGAGACCTCATTTGGAATGTTGTGTACAGTTCTGGTCACCCATGTTCAAAAAAGATGAATTTAAACAGGGAATGGAGGGCCTGTCTTATGAGAGGAAACTGGAAGAGTTTGGCTTGTTAGCAAAACAAAGGCTGAGGGGATGTGATTGTGCTATACACATACATAGAGGGTAGACACCAGGGAGGGTGAAGAGCTATTTAAGTTAAAGGACAATGTTGGAACAAAAACAAGTGAATATAAACTGGCTATGAACAAATTCAAGCTGGAAATTAGAATGAGGTTTCTAACTATCAACGGAGTGAGGTTCTGAAACAGATTCTAGAAGTTATGGGGGAAAACGAGTTTGACAAATTTATCAATGGAATTATATAGGTCTCAGCAGTCCTGGGGGTTCCTTCTGGTTCATGTCAGATGTTTCTAAAATCTCATGCTTCAGGATTTGAGCTGGTCACCTGCAGGGGTCAGGAAGCGACACCCTCCCTGGCAACATATTCTGTTTGGTTTTTTTTCCTCCTTCCTCTGAAGCATCAGAGATGGCCACAGCTGGAGAAGGGGCAGTGGACAGGGTGGGCCAAGGCTCAGAAGTGGCATTGATCATTGTCTCTCTGGTGCTTGGCTGACTGGTTCTTGCTACATGCTTAGGGTCTAACTGATCACCTTATGTGAGTTTGGGAAGGAATTTTCCCCCAGCTCAGATTAGCAGTGACTTAGGGAGAGGGAGGGTGGGTTTGTCTTCCTCTGCAGCATGTGAATGCGGGTCATTTGCCAGGATTATCTGGGTATATCTCCTTTAATTGCTTCTCTGCCGCTGCACAGGCCTCAGGCAGTGGTGCATCTTGGTTCCTCCTGTTCTCTGCCTGTAGCACACAACAGTCTAGTCTCCTGACAGTTGTGATACTTCGCTCTAATTTTGGTTGTTGGGCGTAGCGTGCAAGTACTGGGAGGGATTGGCCTGTGATGTACAGAAAGACAGACTAGGTGATCTGGTGGTGCCTTCTGGCCCTAAACTCTGACTCTGTCTCCAGCTGGTCAACTTCTTAGAATCTAATGAGGTTCCTCGCCCCATGACGCTTCGTACCAATACACTGAAAACACGGCGACGAGACCTGGCACAGGTGAGCAAAGCATCATGGTCCCTCAACTTCTGTCTCAGTTATGGAGCAAAGATCTCACCCCTCTGTCTTCTTCCTTCAGGCTCTAATTAATCGTGGTGTGAATCTAGACCCCCTGGGGAAGTGGTCAAAAACTGGGCTTGTTGTCTACGACTCCTCTGTGCCCATCGGTGAGAAACTGACCCTCCCTTCACAGGGCTGAGCTGACTGACTCATTTTTTTGGCTGCTTTTCCTATTCTCATGTCTCTGTTCTTCAACCCCCACCCCAAGGTGCCACCCCTGAGTACCTGGCTGGACACTACATGCTACAAGGAGCTTCCAGCCTTCTCCCTGTCATGGCTCTGGCCCCCCAAGAGAATGAACGTATCCTGGACATGTGCTGTGCCCCAGGAGGCAAGACCAGCTACATAGGTACCTGACTGGAGGGGTGTGGGGGATAAAGGAGAGACCAAGGCTGTGGAGTTTGGGAGGAGAGCCTGGGGGAAAGAGGTCTGTGGGGACACCTGGGGGTAGGGAAATAGGGGGAGCTGGGGGATGGGTTACCTAGTAGGAGGGAGAGGCAATGAGGGATCCACTGGAGAAGGAGGGGATTTTATTCCTGCTGCTGATTGGGAGGGGCAGGGGCTGCACATTGGGTCTGGGTCTTGATGTAACCTTCATCCCCTGGCAGCTCAGCTGATGAAGAACACAGGCGTGATCCTGGCCAATGACAGCAGTGCTGAGCGGCTGCGCAGTGTGGTGGGGAACCTGCACCGTCTGGGAGTCACCAATGCTGTCTTGAGCCACTGCGATGGACGCCAGTTCCCCAAGGTATGTAGCTGCTGCGTAGTTTCATGCTTGCTGTGTCCATCACAAGGCTTCATGGAATCCAGCTGTGCTCTCCTTGACTGTGTGCAGCGGGTGAGTGACTCACAAGAAAGGAATGCACATGGGGTGGGGGAGAAGGCAATGGGGCATCTCTCTGCCCCCCTTTTCTGTTGTCTTGTTGTCCTGTCAATGGAATTGAGGCCAAGACCTCTGTCTCTCCACACACCTCTAGGTGCTGGGTGGGTTTGACCGTGTCCTCCTTGATGCTCCCTGCAGTGGCACAGGTGTCATCTCCAAGGACCCTGCTGTCAAAACCAACAAGGTGAGAAGCCTGGGCAGGGGCAGCTCAGGAAAAGGTGGGAAGGAGCTTGGGTGATTTGTGGTGCAGTGCAGGGGTTCTTAACCTTTTTCCTTCTGAGGCCCCCCGCAACATGCTATAAAAACTCCATTGCCCACCTGTACCACAACAATTCTGTCAGTAGATTAAAAGCCAGAACCAGGCTGGGGTTAGGGGGTAGCAAGGAGAGCGATTGCCCAGAGCCCCACGCCACAAGGGATCCCCCACCAAACTAAGTTGGTTGGGCTTTTGCTTCTGCCCGGGGAGGAAGGGCTCAGGCTTCGGCTTTCTGCCCTGGGCCCCAGTGAATTTAACACTGGCCCTGATCTCTGGTTTATTTTGGCGGACCCCCTGAAACCTGCTTGTGCCCCTGCCCGAGAACTGCTGGTTTAGGGTACAGAGTGAGATGTGAACTTGCCTGCAAGCCATGGAAGAGCAGGGCTTCTGGACTCTTGTCCTTGCACCAAGATGTCTGGACCAGAGAAACCTGAAGAAATTGACCTGTCTCCCTCACACACACTGTCCTGGGACCAGATTTAGGGGTAGAAGCCGAGCTGAGTCCTGCTACCTCACAGCCGGTGGCTCTTGTTCTCATCACGTCTCCATTCACAGCAGGCACAGAGGGTGCAGTGTGCTAGACCAGGGGAAGGAGTGGATCAGCATAGCTCAAGTGTTCTAACCCCCTCTGTGTCTCTCAGGATGAGAGGGATGTCCTGCGTTGTGCTCATCTGCAGAAGGAGCTGATTCTCAGTGCTATTGACTCAGTCAATGCTGCCTCAGAGACGGGGGGCTACATAGTGTACTGTACGTGCTCCATCATGGTGAGTTCCCTTTGGGTGCCGGGCAGCTGGCCCATGTGCTGGGGGAGCTCTCATTTGAAGAGTCTCCAGAGAGTCTGTCTCTAATGCTTGGTCTCTGGCAGGTGGAAGAGAATGAGTGGGTTGTGGATTATGCCCTGAAGAAACGCAATGTTCGCTTGGTGTCCACAGGGCTGGACTTTGGCAAGGAAGGATTCACCAGGTGTGTGTTAAGTCTCTGGGGGCTGTGGGGAGGAGGGAAGCTTGCTCTGTTTTTAACCCTCAGACTTCAATAGGGAAACTAATATTTCCTCTCTTCTCTCTCCCCTCAGGTTCAAGGACCGTCGCTTCCACCCATCCCTCAAATCCACGCGGCGTTTCTACCCTCACACCCACAACATGGATGGGTTCTTCATCGCCAAGCTCAAGAAATTTTCCAATGCCATCCCCAAAATGCAGAAAGGTAACTGAACTCTAGAGCTGCACTATGCTGCCTTGCTCATGTACCGTGCTGGCTGGTTTGGAGCAGCAGAGAGGTCACCATCCAGGCAGCACTGTTTGCTCACCACAGCATCTTCTGCGCTTTCCTCTCTGACTCATTTCCTCTTCTAGATGAGGAGTCTACTGTGGAAACAGCAAGTCCAGCGTCTGCTCCAGAAGTAGCTGCAGAGCCACAGCTTAAAAGGAAGAAACTTGAGAGGTTGAAAGTCACCACAGGGCAGAAGAAGCAGCAGCAGCCCCCTTCAAAGGGAGGTTCTGTGCAAAGGCATAAGAGGCCCTCTCCCCAGCGTCTAGGAGCTCGGCCACCTGCCAGGAAGCAGCACAGAGTGCACCGGAATGGACAATAAGAGGGACTGCCTCTCTGGGCTTTGGTGTCTGATTCCATGAGAGTTGCAGGGATGAGGCATTCTCCTTGAAGGCTGAAGGTCAGGGACTCTCCAGATTCCACCCATGTAGGGTTGTTTTTCGTCATCTTGTGCAGATGATTGCTTTAGCAGTGAGTGTCTGGGACAAATATTGCCCCTATAGAAGGAGCATTTTTTGGACTGTCTTCCCTTTATTCTTGAAGTCCAGTGTACTTCCCCCAGCATGGGGTTGGGGTGCTGGATTGATAGATCCTGATTCATTAAAGATTTTATACTTTGATCAAATTCTCTCTCTCTCTCCCCCTACATGTCTAAGGCAGGAATTTATTTTAGTGCAGTGTAACTGGACCCTGCAGTAAATGTTTAGCTGTAGCCACTTGTTCTTGTGCTGCACTGTGGCCTCTCCCTCTGAACTTGGCTTCCATTGTTCTGTCCTCCCATCACTCTTCCTCACTGCCTCTTTGCTTTCTGTCCTGCCCTTATTCTGACCTTCCCGTTTCCCAATCTTCTGTTGCCCACTCCAGTCACTTCACCCCTCCTTCCCAAACCCTTTCCTTGTGCCCCTTTCTTTCTCTCCTGGGCTAGTGATGGGGACTGCCGTACAGCTTGGTTCATTTGCCTCTTCACCCACCCTCCGGCTGTTGCGGCTCAGTAAGTGGGGCTAGTAAAGGATGGAAGGGAATTGCTTCTGCTGAAAGGCTACAAACCCCGGCAACTGCCCTATGCCTAGTACATGTCAGCCCAGCTCCCTGTGCTCTGGAAGCCCTTTCTGCGAGTAGCCCTGCAAATGAGCTCATGCCTGAAGAGGGGAAAGTAGCTAGTTTTTCCCAGTCACAGCAGTGAGCAGGCCTCGTGTTGGAGGCAGTTTTACTAGTAAACTTTCTTCCTCTGCATAGATAAGGCTGCCCAGCCCCCTCTCCTAGATATCTGATGTAAAGTCTTCTTCCTGCATGAGCCTGGTGTACAGGAGCCCTAAGCTTAATTCTCATTGCCGCTGTTGCCTTGCTGTACAGCTTTCGGTGAGTTCCTGCCCTGATTCTCCTTCTCTAACCTTTGGACAGCCCCTCCACTAGCCTAACAGTGGGTGATGAAATCAAATTGATCCATGTCTGAAGTGTCCCCCTCCCATTCTCCACATACTGAGCTTTAAACAAATCAGTCTTCCTTTAGTGCCCTGTGGGATCATCCTCTAGGGCTCCTAGTCCCTAGTGCCTTAAGCGGGGGGGGTTCCAGGACCTTCCTCTGGGGAGATGACCCATTCCCCAACATAATACACCCCCATCAACACTGGTAATTGGGTCATGAGTTCCAGCTTGAGCTCTCCTGGGTTAGGTCCTAGCTGCAGTCAGGCCTGTGTGGATGGCAGGTTTCTGCTGAAGTAGAACAAGATTTTTAGCTCAAACCTTGGCTCTCACCTTTTGGTTCCTGAATCTTTCTACATCATAGAGTTGCCCTGGGGGATTCAATCCCACTGCAGTGAGGAATTCAGCTTAAATGTCTAAATCCTGGTCTACACTACACACTCACGTTGGTATAACTGTCACTGAGGGGAGGTGAAAAATCCACATCCCTGAGTGATGCAGTTACACCCTCCTGGCGTAGGGGACCTAACTCCCAGTTTCTCCTATCAACATAGGTACTGCCTCTTCGGGAGGTGGAGTCCTGTGCCAAAGGGAGAAGCTCTCCCTCCCATGTGGGTAGCGTCTTCACTAAGCACTACACTTGTGCCCCTGCAGTACTGTATGTGTAGACAAGTCTGCAGTACCAGGGCCTGTGAATCTTCTGCACCTAGACCAGGTGAGGCATCTCCTCCAGGATACTCTTTATCCTTCAGGTGGGCATTTCCCTCCCCCCACCCCCATAAAGGTCTGAGACCTCCTGGTTACAGGTGATTCTAAGCCTTTGCCTGCCTGTGTCCTTTTCATGTGTGAGGCTCCTAAAGAATCTTCTGTGCACTGATGGAGCCTCAGACTCTCCTGGCAAGATTAGAGAGAGGGGGATGGTCTTGCCCAGGGTCACAGTTCAGTATAGGATCCAACATTTCTAAGGCCCAGCCTGCTCTGAATTAACCCAGTAGAACTCTATTCCCTTAAAGAGCTGGGAATAAAATGCAGATGTCCTGACTCCACCATGTAACTGAGCTTCTGCCTGCCCAGCTAATTACTGAATTATCTCCCCTCCCGGACTCAAATGTGTACATGCATTTGCCAGCAGTTCCTGTGCTATTGTCACACACATGATTAAACCTGACAGTTACGAATCCCTTGGCTGTGACTCCGGTTCCTCTTAGAATGCTGAACAACGGAATGAGGTGAGACTGAGCAAAGGGAAAAAGCCACTAAATCTAGTAGAGGATGACTTCCAGATCTCCTGTATAAACTGCTCAAAGGCCAAGATTGGTTTAGAGAAGCAATTTCTTGACACCTTAATTATTTCTTGGAACAGCTAGTGCTCGAACATTGAAGGGACAAGGCAGTTAAAATTTAAATGACATACAGGGGTTTGTTCAAGGAGTAGCTGTAGTTGAACCATTAAGTAATAGTGACCGCATTATCAATGAGATTTAACATCCCCAGGGGAGGAAAGATCCCAAAGTGAGGCATGGTGATATGGCACTGTAGAAAGGGAGATATTAATAAAATGAAGCTAGTCAAAAAGGCTCTACCATCAAATGTACAAATTAAATTCTTAGGTTAATCAGGGAGGCTACCTAAGCAGCTACCATAAATAGCAGGGTAACCCCTAAATAAGGCAGGATGGCTAAAGGGCAAGGGTCAAAGGTTTATTGAGCCAACCAGGCATCCTTCCAAAAATGGAAATCCAAGCCCTGGAAACCAGCAGAAAGGAGCTGGAACTGCAGCAGGTAGAAGGAAAGTACAAATAGCCCAACCCCTCACCAGTGGAGAACATTTTTCAGTGTACGTTAAGCAGGGAGGCAGCCAGGGAATGGGGGGATATGCTGACCTATCAAGAAATACACAGATTAAGGAATGTCAGGATGGCCCTGCCTGGAGTGCCCTCCTGCAGTAGGCCACAGCACTCTGTTTGCTTCCTTCAGAGTCCCCAGGAATAGTCCATCTTTCTGCGTACAAATAGCCTTGAGGAGTTATTACAACAGCCACCCCCACGCATGTAAACCATAGCCCAAGTCTCATAGCTGTAGTTCAGAGAGCACATTGCATAGAGTCTCAGCATGCCCCAGTTCTCTAGTGCAGCTTGTGTCCCTCCCTACACCTCAGCCCCAGGCTTCAGCCCTCTTTGGCTCAAATAGCCTGCAAGCAGTCCCTCTGCTGCTCTTCACCTTTAGCCATCTCGCACATTCTCTGGCCATGATTCTCTAGCTGAGGAAGGCCAGCCAGCCCTTTCACTAGCTTCCTAAGCTTCAGCCCTTTTCAGCCTCCCGCCACTGACTTTCACTCTTGAAAGTCAGCAGGCTAGCCCCTCTCCTGGCTTTCTGAGAAATCCCCCCTTTCCCCAGGAGGGCTTGTAGAGAACTCTGCAGCTTTCCACAGAGACTGCCAGCCCTAGTTCACCAGGTCTCCCTCCTCCTAGGTTCTCCCTGGTCCTTTATTGCCCTGCTCTTTTAATTGTACCTGTTCTGCCTGGCACAGGAGTGGTGGACCTGCATAATTTACAGGGGCCAGCCATGCTGTGATGAGGACATTGTGGAGATGCATATTATTTCTTTGGCTCAGTCTTTACCGCAGAGGATGTTGCGAGATACCTGCTGTTTTGTGGTAATAACGCTGAGGCTCTGTCAAAAATTTAAAGCTGCAAAAGAAAAGATGCTGGAGCAAACTGAAGAATTAACAAGCAACTAGTTAATGGGAGAGGATGATAGGTTAAAAGAATATTGTTCAGGCTGCAAAGTCAGGAATGCATAAGTTAGGAAGTGCCATAATTAAGGTTGCCTGCTTGACTTTAATTCGCATGCCCCCTCCTGGCGCGCGCGCCCCCCCCCTCACTTAGGCAAATGCATTATGGTGCATTAATTATGTGATCACATACTATTATTTCTATAGGATCCCTGGCCTCATTCAGTGCACATGATGGACCTGTTCTGTGTGGTGAAGGAGACTGCTGTTTGTAGGACCCCATGTCTTATTTGTTGCAGAAATTAGGTGTGTGAAGAAGGCAAAGGATTGCAGGAAGAGAAAGGATGGTCTCATGGCAGCTGAATGCTGCCCTGCAGAATTCTGTTCTTGCCTCTGTGTGATGCTGGGCAAGTCACAGCAACCAGACTTTTCATAGCTGGTTACTAATTGTGTGCTCCTCACTTTCTGGGTCTCATTTGCAGAAGTGCTGGACTTTGAGCAGTGTAGCTCTAAGTACTCTGAAAAATCAGTTCCTAGGTGTCTCAAATGGGGTACCTAAAATTAGTGGGCATTTCTGATCTTAAACTCTGTGCCTTAGTCTCCTGTCTGTAAAAGGGGGATAAAACCCCTTCATCTCACAGGGCTGTTGTAAAGTTTGTGAACCATTTGGATATTATAGTGATGAGAGCTGCAGAAAAGCCCAAGAGGAAATAAATAATTTTTGTCTTCAGAGCAGGGTTTGAACAGCGTGCAGTGAATGAGGCCTGGGCCTGTACACGGAGTAAATAAAATATATAATAGCTGCTCATTTAGTGAGCACCCTCCATGCTATGCACTGAATGAGACGGGGGTCCTGTGGGGGGGGGGGAGCATGTGATCATGTCATTGAAGACTGAATCTCCAGTTTGCAGGTGGAAACTGAGGCACAGGGATTAAGTGACTTGCCCAAGGTCACCCAGCAAGTCAGTGGCAGAGCTGGGTATAGACCCCCCCCCCACCGCCCCCCGGTTCCTCTGAATCCCAGTATAGTAAAGGTAATACTTAAAGAGCATAGTCATGAAGGCAAGACTCAACAGGTGAGTTATAACAGCCATTTTGGGGTGGGAGGTGAAAAGCTGCAGTAACAGCACATCTGATGAAGTGGGGTTCTAACCCATGAAAGCTTATGCCTAAATAAATGTTAGTCTCTAAGGTGCCACAAGGACTCCTCGTTGGTTTTGCTAATACAGACTAACACAGCTGCCACTCTGAAACCCAGCACCGGCATGTCATTGCATAGACAAAATCTCAGCTAATCATCTGCCTAGCCAGCATCAGCTGGCGACTCTCTCTAGGCACCATGGGGGTGGTCTAGATGGAGCTGAAAGTGGATAAGCTTGGAGAGGGAGGTTCCCCTAGATTTCAGGGGCAGCAGAGGAGAAAGCACCCAGGGCTTGTAGGAGAATCAAGGCTTTTGTTGGCGAGAAGGCAGGGGCTGGATGTCTCAATAATTCATAGGACAGCGCGGTAGGGCGGGACTAAACTGTGGAGAGCCTTGGCGGTAAAGGCAGATTATCTAGCTCATCGCTGCCTCCTGCAGGGCCTCTTGCATCTGCTGCTGGCCACTGCCAGGGACAGGATACGAGGCTGGATGGACGAGCGCTAGGCTGCCCCAGTCTGAAAACCAGGGAGTGCCCATGATTCCGCCCCGAGCCCCGCGCGGGCGGTAGAACCCCTCGCCCCAGGGAAAAGCCTGGACCGCTCGCAGGTGGGGCACGTGAATCCCGCGCTCCTGCTCTGGGCCTTGCTCCGACACTCTCCCCCTCCCCCTCCCCCTCGCGCAGGCCCCCGCCTACCTCATCAGCGCTTCTGCTGCATTCCCGGACCCCTCCCCTCTGCAGCGGAAGCTGCCGCCCTGTCGCCTCCCCGCCTCGGCAGCCGGCTCCCTCCGTCTCTCCTCCCTCGCTCTGCCTGGGATTGCTCCCCGCGCAGCCCCCTCCCCCTAGCCCGCCTCTGCCTGACAGCGGCCCCGCAGCAGCCAGGGTCCTGATTGGCCCCTCGGCCCCCCTCTCCCCTCCCTCGCCCCGCTCCCCTCGCCGCCCGCTCGGACCAGCCGCAGCCATGAACCCGTTATTCGGCCCCAACCTCTTCCTCCTGCAGCAAGAGCAGCAGGGCCTGGCTGAGCCAGAGCCGCTTCTACCAGCGCCCCTGGGGGACTTTTTCGGCGGAGAGCTGGGCCCCGCTTCAGCAGTGCCCCCTTTCCCGGCCCCCCCTGCTGCCATGGCCCTCCGCAATGACCTGGGCTCCAACATCAACGTGCTGAAGACCCTGAACCTGCGGTTCCGCTGCTTCCTGGCCAAGGTGCACGAGCTGGAGCGCAGGAACCGGCAGCTGGAAAAACAGCTGCAGCAGGCGCTGGAGGAGGGGGGCAGCCGTCTGCGGGCTGTCCAGCGCCGGGATCAGGCTGTGCAGACCAGCTTCAGCAGCCCCATTCGCCCACTGGGGCTTGCCCTGGGCAGCCCCCGGCCAGCTGGGCTCTGTGCCCCCTCTAGGGTTTTGGGCTCTCCCAGCTGCCACCTTGGGGTGCCATTCACGTCTTCTTCCCAGCCTCCTCCCTTGTCTGGCAGCCCCTTTTCATCCTCATCCTGCTTCATGCCAGGCACCATCTGGTCCTTCTCGCAGGCCCGTCGGCTGGGCCCAGGACCTGAGACCACCCTGGTTCAGGGGCCGGGGGTCTCGTGGGTTCACCCTGACGGGGTTGGCGTGCAGATCGACACCATCACCCCTGAGATCCGGGCCCTCTACAATGTGTTGGCCAAGGTGAAGAGGGAGCGCGACGAGTACAAACGCAGGTGAGAAAGGGAGCAGGGTGAGTCCAGCACAGGCAGAAGACTAAAGGGAGAATGGGGGCAGGGAGTGAGTGGTAGCCCCAGGGCAACTGGGAGATGTGTCAGTGCAGGCAAGAGAAGGGGGCAGAGAATGGAGTGGTAGGGAGCAGTGGGGTAAATACAGCTAAATGTGAAAAAGTGGAGGGGCTGCAGGGGAGTGTAAGGTAGGGAGGAGGGTGGTGAGTAGGTGACTACTAGCACAGGTGAGAGAGCAGAGGCAGAGGGGTGGGGCAAAGGGACATGGGTGAATGCAGACTGCAAACTCCAAGCACTCAAAATCATGACTCGTTCCAAAAAATCACGAGATCAGGATACAAATCACAAAAACTTTAAAAATGATAAATGCTGGGCTCTTTTCATGTATCTTAAAAAGAAAAGGAGTACTAGTGGCACCTTAGAGACTAACCAATTTATTTGAGCATAAGCTTTCGTGAGCTACAGCTCACTTCATCGGATGCATTCAGTGGAAAATACAGTGGGGAAATTTATATACACACAGAACATGCAAAAGTAGGTGTTATCATACACACTGTTAAGAGAGTGATCACTTAAGATGAGCTATTACCAGCAGGAGAGTCGGGGGGGGGGGGGGAGGGAGAAAACCTTTTGTAGTGATAATCATTTATTTATCTTCTGGTTTTTGAGCATTCATGGTGCATTTAGGTCACATTCTCCAGGTTTTCACCCCAACCATGAGGGCCTGAAACTTTTTTAATGAAAGTTGAGATTCTTCTGAACTAACATAAAGAAAAGGAGGACTTGTGGCACCTTAGAGACTAACCAATTTATTTGAGCATGAGCTTTCGTGAGCTACAGCTCACTTCATCGGATGCATACTGTGGAAATTGCAGAAGAAGTGATGAATCCGATGAAGTGAGCTGTAGCTCACGGAAGCTCATGCTCAAATAAATTGGTTAGTCTCTAAGGTGCAACAAGTCCTCCTTTTCTTTTTGCGAATACAGACTAACACCGCTGTTACTCTGAAACCTGAACTAACATGACTCCAGGAGCTGGGACTTTAAGAAAAAATGGAGTTAGCAACAGTGAGTGAGATGATACAGCATGTAAGGAGATTGGGCTTGCAAGGGAAATAGGGACCAGGGACCTCCTGAGTTGGAGTCAGGGAGTAGATGAAGTTTGGAGGTGAGGGCAAAGAGAGAGAGTCTCCAAGACTGTGGTAGTTCAGTGTCAAAGACCAAGGGACCTTGCTGTGTAGTGGGAATGCTCTGGAGAAATTCTTGATAGGACTATCTGTTGGCCACCCTTTCTCCCTGTCCTTCCTCTCCAAACCTCATATAAGAACATAGTCCTGTAGCATATCTAGTCCAGTATCCTAGCACCAGCTGTTTCAGAGGCAGGTGCAGGAAACCCTGTAGGGGGCAGTGATGGGATAACCTGTCCCAGAGAAAGTTTCCTCGTGACCCCCAAGAGCTAGTGGTTGGCTTGTGCCGAAAGTTCTTGGGTAGTCTTTCGATATCACTGGGAAGTCCTTATTTTACTATAGTTAAGAGGACAACCACACTTCTGTTTAATGTCAAGTTTTAAACTGCTCTAAAATTCACATGTTTAATAAGATCAGCCTGAAAACAAGCAGGTCCCAGTTCAGGGCCTAGGATGGAGTTGGGTGCAAATTTGGGGTAACTTGGCTAAGGGATCCTGGAAACATTAAGTTCTTTCCCCACCTCTCCCACAGCCAAATGACATGTAAATTTTAAAAAAAACAATGTTCTTGTGTTGCTTTTGGAGGATGTTTTAAGCAATGAAAGGGGCAAAAACTATGGGCAGTATCCACATAAAACATATAGTTCTGTTAACCCCTAGCTGTCAGGTGCCAAGATCCAAATAATTCAAAAATAATCAGGCTTTCTTTTTGTCTCTGTGGAGGGGGAAGCTGAAGTGCTGTGAGCTACATATGGAACAGGAAGGGGTTGGGGGGACCAGACTGTTCTATGAAATACCTGATACTCAGAGGAAGGTGCACTTGACTAGGAAACAGAAGCTCAAGAGTTCAAGTCTTCTCTTCTATGGACTGCTAATGTTACTCTTCAGTGTGCGTCATACGTGTTATTATTATTATTATTATGAAGTGTACGCTTAGAGCCCTTTCCTAGGGGCAGGCCACCACCATTACCCCTTTTTTTGCAGATCAATGTCACTGCTATCGGAGCTAGGCATAGAACCCAGGTCTCTAATACGGAAAACTCAAGTATCATCCATTCAGCCCTTTGCCTTTTGAAATTAGTATGCTAAAACTGAATTGCCCGGGGCTGTAGTCACACAAGCTGGAATGTCAGTGTAATAGGTGTGGTAATGAAGGACAGATTGTAGGAAGAAACAAGATGGTCTTGTGGTTAAGGCAATGAAGAGTAGGACCCAGGAGAACTGGTTTCTGTTCTTGAAGCCCCTCCACAGACTGGCTATGTGGTGGTTAGCAGTCACTTAAATTGTACAGCTGGAGCTGGCCATCCTTCTGAGGTATTTTGGAGAACTAGCCACCCCTGAGGCACTAATGGGGACTCAGGAGACCCAGTGTTCAATTCTGAACTTTGCTACAGACTTCCTGAGTTTCCCTAGCCAAGTCACTTTGGCCCAGATCCTCAAAGATACTTAGGGGCCAGTGATTTCAATAGGCATTAGGTGTATCAAAACCTTTGAGGATCTGGGCTTTAATCTCTGTCTGGTGGTTTCCAAATCTGTAAACTATTTGGGCTCTTCAGGAGTCAGACCAGCCTGTTTTGGCTTGTTCACAGTTCAAGAGTTCGTTTTAGCTGGTTTGATGCTGAAAAACTTCAAAGGCTTTGGAGGGGTCCCATATTCACCCCAGCACTGGGAGGGGCATTGTGTAGGTGATTCTCCGGATACATTGGGAGGACACAGGGGGGTGGTTAGAGATGCTGCAGGTCTGGGGGCCAGTGATGTGCTTGGTGTAACATATTTTTACATTGTTTTGCCAGGAATACCAGGAACAGGAGAAAGAGAAGCCCCACAACCCCTTCCCCACATCGAGAACCTTCTGAGATGCGCAGCTGCAGCTGTGAACCTCCTGTGGTCCTGACTGGGAGTAGGAGGCTGTGGGGCTCCCCTTTTCCCACATCAATGGAAGGGCTTCTGAGATTCCCCATCTCCCATTCCTGGGGGCAAGGGGAGTGCAGAGACCCTTCCCGCTACATGGGCCACAGTCTGAGGCCTGGATACTGGGGATCCCCATCCCCCATGCAGTCTCTAGCTTTCTCAAGGTATCTCCACTACCCGCTTCCTTCCTCTCACTGGGCTTCTAACCCTGCTGGAGGCTAGGAGGAGGTGGGAGTTAATGCCTGAGAGGTGACAACATGTGCCCAAGAAACCTTCCTCATTCCCTGCTGCAAAATTTCCCTTCAGTCATGGCCCCTCACTTTCTCAAAAACAGGGGAAGTTCATATGCAAAAATGTAATGCCATGGAATTAAGGTTGCAGGAGCTCAACACAGCCCTGGGCTCCTCATGTCCTCCTGCGATAAGAGTTGAATTCCCTAAACTTCAGTGCTGCAGACCCAGGAAATTCCTGGTTCCCATTGCCATCCCAATAGGGACACAACTACGGTTGTGTTTTGTAGGAAGAGTCACATTAACTTAGTATTTCCTGGTTTTTGAATAGTTTGAGTTTTGGGAATTAAACTCTTGCATTCTGGAAGGGCATAGGGCAGTGCTGAGTATCTGCACCTTGGCCAAAGGAGCCCCAAAGACTGCTGATCCCCCAACAGTGTGATGAGGAAAGTTTCTCTTCAAATGTACAGGACTTTGGAGCAGACCACAGCTTGCAGGGGATCGGGAATATGAAGGGAGGAGAAGAAGCAGCGACAAGAGACTGGGTGGGGAAAAAACCTGTGTACAGACTGCCAAGGATCATGCAGCTGGGAGCCCAGTCATGTCTGCTCTCTCCCTTTCTCCCACATACATATACGTATTCCCAGACACAAATGATAGATGTGGTTAAGATGGAGACTCCATATCAGTAATTCAGGATAAACTACATCGCAGTGATGGCGTGATTATCCCCAAATCTTTGTATTACAAACCCAGGAAATCCACAGTTAAGGTTAAACATGTCACCCAAACATGTTAAAGTTGGAAATATACAATTTAAAGCACCCAAACAACCTTAACTATGTCCACTAGTGGCACCATACAATAACCACATGGTGATAATTAAGGCATTTTAGTGTTCGTGGTCCCAGATTGGCTGATACTGATTTTTAAAGACAGATTTTATTTTTTTATGCTGTTTTACTCATGGTGTCATGAGGCTTGGATGGGGAGGGCTGGGTTGTCCTTGGCCTGGGAGGGGATGGGCTGTAAATGCTGGCCTAGTGTTGCATGATGGGTGGCCGGGTCTATATGGGGCAGAGGATCTCTCAGGTTTTCTGTCTTCCTTCCCTCACATTTTCTGGTCCTCGAGCAGGTTACTGGGATATTGCAGTGCTGGAGTGATGTGTGTGTTACATTGGATACAAGGGAAGGATCTGTGGCTCCCCATGGGGACTTGGGATGATGAGAAGGGGTTACAGGAGGGAGCTTTGCTCACAGTCCGCAGGAACATCCAGGATGCTGGCTGGAGCCTCTTGGCTGGTCTGGGCTGTGTGGGGGAAGTGGTTCAGGGAGGTTATTATTAGGAATGGTGCATTGCAGATGGGAATGATAGAGTATCTGAGAGGAGGAGAGAAAGAGAGAGAGGCAGGGAAAGAGTAAGCAGGGGATGAAGGATGGAGAGGGCATACAGAAGTGTTGCTTCCACAAAGTATCACTGGCATTTTCTGACCCACTGTTGAAATCCCTGTCTGTTCTACACCATAATTATTCAGGGGAATCACTACTTAAAAGCAGTTTCAGTAATGGGTCACTTTCCTAGTGTAGACAGGGCTAGAGAGACAGGTTGAGTGATGGGAAGAGAGGCAGAAAGCACTGCAAGCCAGACCTGGAGAGAGAAGGAGGGAGAGGAAGAGACACTGAAGTATTTTGTGACAGAGAAACACATTTTCTCCTCAGAGATGGAAACCTTGTTTGATCAGTTCCCATGGAAGGTACATCCTGCCTGTATCTCTGTCCTTCCCTCTGTTGTGTATCTCTTTCTTCTTCCCTCTTTCCTGTTCTTTCCTATCAAGGTAAGAGGAACCCCCATGGACTGTTTTCCTGCAGATGGAGGATGGGCTGCCTGCTTGTTCAGGGCAGTGGTCTGGGGTATATAAAAAAGGCCAGCATGCAGCTTTAGGGTGGGATATTTTCTAAGAGTGAGCAATATTGCCAATCCCAGGTATTCCAAAGTCATGAGCCAGATGCCAGAAATCAGGAGACTGGCTTAAAAATCATGAGATAATAAATGTGGGGTTCTTTCTATTTGCCTTCTTGTTTCTGAGCTTTTAGGATTCACGTTTTCAAACTTTTCTGCCCAGCCACGAGCACTAGAAATGTGCTACAATAAAAATGAAAGCTGAGACTTTCATGTTATTATACAACTCCAGGGGCTGGGGCTTTAAGAAAAACACCAACTGTTGCAAGAATCATGATAAAATTGCAAGAGTTGGCAACTCATAATGAGTGCCCAGCCCAGTGAGAAAATTCCACTCGCCCAAAGGAAATGGAAGTGGAATAGCAACAACCTCATGCTGCACGGTTCAACACAATAGAGCAGGGGCCAATACAGTGCACCACCAACCAATATGAACTAAACATGGGAGAAGATACAGTTAATTAGCAAAGTGAAATACAACCCAGCACAATATAACCAAACACGGATCAACACATTGCAATACAGCACAATGTAAAACTGTACCACACAAGCTAATATAGCACAGAATGGCACAACACATGGTGATGAAATATAGCTTAGTATTGTAGCCCATTGCAGCACAACGCAACCAGCATAAAACTGCCAGTCATCTTGCAATAATTGCAGCATAGCCAGCGTGCTGCAGAGAAATATAGCTTAATATAGCAGTCTTTTGCAACATAATACAGCCTAAGTATAGTGCAACCAATCGAAACCCAACATAACCAGGGCAGAACAGCTCTTTGCAGCCCAGCTGCAGTGCAGTACAATCCGGTGTAACATAATCCCTGAATAACCAATACAATCTAACATAAAATAGGCCAGTTCAGCACAGCCTATCGCAGTGCAATACACGGGATGATAGCATAGCCCAGGGGTGGGCAAAGTTTTTGGCGCAAGGGCCATGAATGATCATGAAATTGGGGGTTGGACGGCGGGAGGGCTCCCACTGGGGGTGCGGGCTCTGGGGTGGGGCTGGCGAGGGGTTGGAGGTGTTGGAGGGTGCCCCAGGCTGGGACCGAGGGGTTCGGAGGGCAGGAGGGGGATCAGGGTTGGGGCAGGGGGTTGAGGTGTGGGAAGGGTTCAGGGAGGCAGGCTCAGGGCAGTGCTTACCTCATGCAGCTCCCAGAATCAGCAGCATGTCCCCCCTCTGGCTCCTACGCGAAGGTGTGGCCAGATGGTTCTGCACGCTGTCCTGTCCACAGGCGCTGCCCCTGCAGCTCCCATTATTTGCGGTTCCCGGCCAATGGGAGCTGCGAGGGCAGCGCTTGGGGCGGGGGCAGCAGGTGGAGCCCTCTGGCTGCCCCTACATGTAGGAGCCAGAGAGGGGACATGCTGCTGCTTCCAGGAGACATGCAGAATGGGGCAAGACCTCGACCCTGCTCCCCAGCTGGAGCACCACAGCAGGGCAAGCCCCGGACCCCACTTCCTGGCAGGAGCTCAAGGGCCAGATTAAAACATCTGGAGGGCCGGATGTGGCCCCCGGGCTGTAGTTTGCCCACCACTGGCATAGCCAGTTATACCACACAGCATAGCCCATCACAACACAGTACAGCCCTGTATAGTGGAGCCCTTTGCAGAGCTCTACTATCCACTGTCCCAGTACAGCCCCATTTAATAACACAGCATATCTCTATATAAATATAACACAAGCACAGCACCTCAGTGCCCAATACAGCCCAACGCCTGTTACTGCCTGTACAGCAAAACCCAGTATAGCCCAGGCTGGAGGCCACTCGCCTGAACTGGCATGGTGGGGAGGGGCAGAGAGGACAATGGGCTAGATCTGCCAATTGATCTAATCTGGTCCTGGGGAGTGTGTTTCAGCTGCTAAATACAGCTTGTGGTTGGTTTCCTGAGGGCCCCGCACTGTGACGTGAAAGACAGTTGGTGAATTCTGAGTGAGATCAGTAGAGTCTGTGGCAGGGACCAGCTCATGGTTGGAAGGCGTGACATGCATCCAACAGCTGTAGCTGTTTGGAAAGGAAGGGCAGCAAATTCCAGAGCAAATTCTCTCCCCCACTCCCAATATTCCTTGTATGACAAGAGTGGATCCCGTAGTGTGCAGTTCAGCAGTGAGGAAGGCAACCTGCAGCTGCCAGCTCTGCCCTCCCCAGCAGAGGGTGCTGTGCGGTAGGCAGGGTGTAATTGGCACATTTGTCTCACTAGGTGGGAAGAGGAGTATACTGTGCGTGTCCAGCTGCAGGACCAAGTGACTGAGCTGCATGAGGTGAGGGGCCCATCCCCACTCCCCCTGTACCCTAGCCTCATTTCCCTGGCACTGATTCCAGCGTTTCCCTTTACCCCCTGAGCAGGAGGCCCAGGAGGCTGAAGCATGCCAGGAGGAGCTAGCCCTGAAGGTGGAGCAGCTCAAGGCAGAGTTGGTTGTCTTCAAGGGACTGATGAGCAATGTGAGTGCCCCTGTCCACCCAGCATACACACTCAGCCATTCGCCAAGACATTGTGAACCCATCCCATGGCTCGGCAGGCTGATGTGCGTTTTCTCATAGTAATGCCAAACAAGGAATGTCTGTAGAGTGACACAGCAGTGCCCAACCTGAGTGCATGGGGAAAGCCTCCAGCGTGAGCTCCCTCAGCAATGCCCTGACAGTGCCTGGCCCTAATTATAATGCCTCCAGCATGATGATCTCCCTCACCATGCCCAGGAGAATTCTCTGTCAGGACTCTGTGTTAGAGGGTTCCGTGTGCCTTGTCTAACTATCCTTTTCCTCTGTCCCCTTGCACCATGTGCTGGGCTGGTTCTCACTGGGTCAGAACCTCACAGAGCTGGATACCAAGATCCAAGAGAAGGCCATGAAAGTGGACATGGATATCTGTCGGCGCATTGACATCACAGCCAAGCTGTGTGACGTGGCACAGCAGCGTAACTGTGAGGACATGATCAAAATGTTTCAGGTGAGATGCACCTGCTGCTGTCCCAAGCGAAACAGCTACCACTGGGGGAAGGAGCTTCCAGCCAAGGGGGAGAGACAAAAGCACTTACATGCCTCTTGCAGAGGAGGGGATCAGTCACTATAAGCCTTGTTCCATGAGTTCACCTGCTCTCCATATTGGGTTACATGTGTTGGGGTGGGGAAGCAATAGGCAGAGAGGCAAGAGGAGGAGGCTGAGAGCTGCAGACTTTACTCGAGGCATTAGGAGTACTCACCCAACTCATTATTCAGAGATATTGGGCACTGGGACTCCTGAGTAATAGGGGAGCAGCTGCAGAAGAGGGAGACATGGTGCAAAGTGTCTGTCTCTAACCCCTTCTCTCTCCACCCCCTCTTCTCTCTGTCTCTGCCTTTCTCTCTGTCCCTGTCTCTCTCTCTTTCTCTCTTTCTCGCTCGCTTGCTCTGTCCCTGTCTCACTCTCTCTCCCTTCCCCCTACAGAAGCAGCTGGTTAGTTTCATTCAGTTAAGAATATGTACAATTTAGACACTTTCTGTAAACTAAGGTTTGACTGTAAATATTGACATATTTCACTTAGACTGTCTCTTCTTCCTCTCTCTGCCTTTCCCTTTCCCTCTGTCTCTGGATCTGGGGGCGGGGAGAGTTGAGTTCTTCAATTAAACCACATTCTTCTCATCAGGTTCACAGATTCCATCTTTAGTTGCATAATTTTTAATTTTAAAATATTCTAAAATCACATTTTAGCCATTGCACCATCTTTAACCTGATCATAATAAGCCCCTCTCTCTCGCTCTCTCTTCTTCCTTCTTTCTTTCTTTCTTTCCCTATCTTCCTATCCCTATGCCATTCCTTTCCCCTCCATCTCCTCTCAACAACCCGACCTTGGACCCGGCCTTGTTTCTGTAGTCTCTGCACTTGTCTCCCATTAAGGTCCCAGCCACGGCGGGGCGGAAGCGGGAGCGGAAGCTGATCAGTGACGAGGACACTTCACTGTCTGAGAACGATGCCTCCAAAAAGCCTGAAGAGGAGGAAGATGAAGAGACCACAGCCATGAGCATCAATGAGGAGATGCAGAGGATGCTGAACCAGCTGTGAGTGTAACCCAGCCTTTATTTCTGCCCCACACCTGCTGCTGAGACAGGCTGGGACTGGAGTCGCTGTGAGTTCTGTCATAGCCAGCTCTCCTGCCCTGTTCCCTACAGCTCTTTGCCATGCTGGGAGAGGCTGGGACTGGTGTAGCTGAAAACTCCCCCACAGCCAATGGCTCTTCCGTATTCATTACAGCAGTGGTTTTCAAACTTTTTTTCTGGCGACCCAGTTGAAGAAAATTGTTGATGCCCATGACCCAACGGAACTGGGGATGAGTGGTTTAGGGTGTGGGAGGGGCTCTGGGCTGGGGCAGAGGGTTGGGGTGCAGGAGGGGGTCAGGGCTTTGGGCTGGGGGTGCAGGCTCTGGAATGAGGCCAGGAATGAGGGGTTTGGAGTGTAGGAGGGGGCTTTGGGGGTGGGGGGAGGCTCAGGGCTGGGGCAGGGAGTTGGGGCACCTGCTTACCTCTGGCGGTTCCCAGTCAGCGGCTCAGCCAGGGTACAGAGGCAGGCTTCCCGCCTACCCTGGCACCGCGTACTGCGTTGTGCCCCAGAAGTGGCCAGCAGCAGGTCTGGCTCCTAGGCGGAGGCACGTAAGCGGCTCCACAGAGTCTCACCCTCAGGCACACACACCCCCATCTCCCATTGGCCGGGAACTGGCCAATGGTAGTGCAGAACTGGTGCTTGAGGTGGGGGCAGCGCGCAGAGTCCTGTGGTCCCCCCACCTAGAAGCCGGACCTGCTTCTGGCCACTTCCAGGGCGCAGCGCAGTGTCAGAACAGGTAGGAATTAGCCTGCCTTAGCCAGGCAACACCGCCGACGGGACTTTTAATGGCCCAGTCGGCGATGCTGACCAGAGCTGCCGTGACCCAGTACCTTCTATTCCGCAACCCAGTACTGGGTCACAACCCACAGTTTCAAAACCACTGCATTACAGCACCTTCCTGCGGGGAAAAGCCAGGATTGGGAATTCCCCCACAATTAGTATTGAAGCCTCACACTTTGTAGCTCTTCCTACTGGGAGAGTTCCCCTCTCTTTGCTGACATGCGGTTTCCTTGTCCCCAGGAGAGAGTATGATTTTGAGGATGACTGTGACAGTCTCACATGGGAGGAGACAGAGGAAACGCTGCTGCTCTGGGAGGATTTCTCCGGATACGCCATAGCAGCTGCGGAGGTGCAGGGGGAGGTAACACCAGCTTCATGCTCCAGTCATACCCCATCTCCAGCTACCCTTCTCTCTCTCTCTCTCTGGTACAGTGTGGATCCCTCATTCCTGTTTATGCTAATTCCTACACAAATACTCGCCCATTTCTAATGGATTGGATAGTTCTCCGCTGCCGTGCAGTCTTGAATGTTTGTTACCCCGAAGCTCTCATTCAAACACCCCTGTCTGGGCCCTACATAGCCTTCCCCCCACCAGTTATCTACACCACCCTGCCCCTGTAAAATGTGCCCAGATCTCTTTTTCAGACTGGCCTAAGGCCTCTTGTCAGAGGTGCTTGCCAAAACCAGCAAGCATAGAAAAATCCTACCCAGCTGGGAAGGTGCCATCTTTAGCTGCTCTCATTCTGTCCCTTAAACCCGCCATTGAGACTATCAGCCCCTTGAGTGAGAAGAAAACTTATTCTGCACCGCCTAAGATGAGGCCTGGAAGTCCAATTGGCCAAGGCCCCTGCATAGCCAGCACTCCAGCTGCTCCCCTTGACCCTAGTGGGTTAACAGTTGTGGGGTCTCGGGGGGGGGGGCTGTTGGTGTTGGGGGGCTGTGTCTTTGCCACAATCCTCAATGTCTCAGGGCAATACTGTGCTTTTTCAGGACAAAACTTCCCACTGCCAATGGTCCCAGGCTGTCTGTCCCATCCCTGCTGCTAGATGGGAGAGCCCTGGCTGATCAAGTGTCTACAGATGTAGCTGTACCAGTGAATGCAAACATGGAATCAGGCTGTAGTTGTGGCCTGTTAAATGTGATTTGTGTGAACTGGGAACACACCCACCCTTGTCCTGTGTCACTGTCTGTCTCTGTTCTCTACCCTTTCCTTGCTCCCTCTGGTGCTGCCCGATCTTTCTCTGATCTCTCACGCTGTGCTTTCTGACGTCTGGCAACTGCCCTGTCTCCAAACGTCATGGCACCCTCTTCTCCCCCAGCAGCAGGATGACTGTCTGGAGAAGGTGATTAAGGACACAGAGTCGCTCTTCAAGAGCCGCGAAAAGGAATATCAGGAAACCATCGACCAAATAGAGGTAGGAGAAGGACATAGTGGGGAAGATGGGGGCGGGCAAGGAGATGGGAGATGTAGGGATAGACCCCAGGAGGGACAAGAAAGTTGGTAATTGTGGATGTCGCCCTATGACTGGCTGGTGAAGCTGGGCAGTGTCCCCTGATTGGAGGAGAAGGTAGGCAGTGTCCTCTGGCGGGCTGGCTGGGACAGTATGCAGTGTTCCCATGTGGCACGCCGGCAGGTTCAGCTCCTCATTGCTCCCCCTTGTGCAGCTGGAGCTTGCAACAGCAAAGAATGACATGAATCGGCACCTGCATGAATACATGGAAATGTGCAGCATGAAGCGTGGTCTGGATGTGCAGATGGAGACTTGCCGCCGGCTCATCACCCAGTCTGGAGACAGGTGAGCTCCAGGATAGGGAGGGCCAGGATTCCTGGGTTCCAATCCCAGCTCTTGGAGGGGCATTGGATCTAGTGGCTCAGAGTCAGGGGATGGAGTTAGGACTCTTGGGTTCAATTCAGTTCTGTGCTTTATAGATTTGTGTACTGCACTCCTCGCTGTAGTATCTGAATGCCTTCCAGATTAAGCATCATGACCACGTGTTTGTCACGTGTTGTTTGTTCACTCATCCTCTCCCCAGGGAGCAAAGTGTGCACAGTGCAGTGCTTTGGTGGAGGAGGGGGCGGCATTGTTTGTTTTGAATTTACATGTTGCTCTATATCTTACGTTAGAGAAGGTAAAGTCAAAGAAATGCGCCTTGTACTTGGAGAGGAAGGCACTGAGGTTTGTTCCATCTCCCACACAGACAAGGTTCTACTCCCAGCGCTGGGAGAAGAATGGGAGCTACTGGGGGACTGGGAATTGAAGCTCCTTGGGTCTGTTCCCAGTTCTCACGGGAAATGGGAGCTAGTGCATTGATGGGTGAGGGGCCGGGCTGGCTGTCACAACTGGATTGGACTCTGAATGATCAGCTGTAACCGCCTTGCAGACTCCTCACAGGAGTTGAATTTGGTGCCAGGTGCCTATGGCAGATGAATCATGTTCAGCTGTCAGCTTTGACAGATGATGTCACTGTCTAAAGAGAACCTGGAATAGAGCATCACTGATCTGCTGGGACATTCTGCTGGCCTGTGGGAGTATGAAGTCAGTGCAGCTCTGGGCTGGGCCCTGCTGGAATGAGTTCACAGTGTCACTTCCCTCCTCCATATCCCCCTCCGCTGGGTACTGCCAGGATATTGTTCTGAGCAATCTCTTATCATGCAAGTTGAACTTACAAATGTAGATTTTTTTTTTACATAGCTGCACTCAAAATAAAACAATTTAAAACTTTAGAGCCTACAAGTCCACTCAGTCTTACTTCTTGTTCCGCCAATGCTGAACAAGATAATGCTGTCCGCTTCTTGTTTACAATGTCACCTGAAAGTGAGAACAGGCATTCTCATGGTACTGTTGTAGCAGGCGTTGCAAGATATTTATGTGCCAGATGCGCTAAAGATTCATATGTCCCTTCATGCTTCAACCACCATTCCAGGTGACATGCGTCCATGCTGATGACGGGTTCTGCTCGATAACAATCCAAAGCAGTGCGGACCGACACATGTTCATTTTAATTATCTGTCAGATGCCACCAGCAGAAGGTTGATTTTCTTTTTTGGTGGTTCGGGTTCTGTACTTTTCGCATCAGAGTGTTGCTCTTTTAAGACTTCTGAAAACATGCTCCACACCTCGTCCCTCTCAGATTTTGGAAGGCACTTCAGATTCTTAAACCTTGGGTTGAGTGCTGTAGCTATCTTTAGAAATCTCACATTGATACCTTCTTTGCCTTTTGTGAATTCTGCAGTGAAAGTGTTCTTAAAATGAACAACGTGCTGGGTCATCATCTGAGACTGCTATAATGTGAAATATATGGCAGAATGCAGGTAAAACAGAGCAGGAAACATACAATGCTCCCCCAAGGAGTTCGGCCACAAATTTAATTAACGCATTTTTTTTTTTACGAGCGTCATCAGCATGGAAGCATGTCCTCTGGAGTGGTGGCCGAAGCATGAAGGGGCATATAAATGTTTAGCATATCTGGCATGTAAATACCTTGCAATGCCGGCTACAAAAGTCCCAAGCGAATGCCTGTTCTCACTTTCTGGTGACATTGTAAATAAGAAGAGGGCAGCATTTTCTCCCATAAATGTAAACAAACTTGTTTGTCTTAGCAATTGGCTGAACAAGAAGTAAGACTGAGTGGACTTGCATGCTCTGAAGATTTACGTTGTTTTGTTTTTGAGTGCAGTTATGTGACAAAAAAAAATCTACATTTGTAAGTTGTATTTTCACGACAAATTTCAGAGTAACAGCCGTGTTAGTCTGTATTCGCAAAAAGAAAAGGAGTACTTGTGGCACCTTAGAGACTAACCAATTTATTTGAGCATAAGCTTTCGTGAGCTACAGCTCACTTCATCGGATGCATACTGTGGAAACTGCAGAAGACATTATATACACAGAGACCATGAGGTATTGTTTCATGGTCTCTGTGTATATAATGTCTTCTGCAGTTTCCACAGTATGCATCCGATGAAGTGAGCTGTAGCTCACGAAAGCTTATGCTCAGATAAATTGGTTAGTCTCTAAGGTACCACAAGTACTCCTTTTCTTTTCACGACAAAGAGATTGCACTATGGTATTTGTATGAGGTGAACTGAAATACTATTTCTTCTATCATTTTTACAGTGCAAATATTTGTAATAAATAATATACACTTTGATTTCAGTTACAACACGGAGTACAAAATATATATGAAAATATAGAAGAAATCCAAAATGTTTAATACATTTTAATTGGTATTCTATTGTTTAACAGTACAATTAAAACTGCGATTAATCGAGATTAATTTTTTTAGTTAATCACATGAGTTAACTGTGATTAATCGACAGCCCTAGTTATAATAGCTCTGCTTCTCTCCCTCCTCCTTCCTCCCCCAAATCTGGTGCCCACGTGACCCCTGCCCTTTGTTCTCTTTCAGAAAGTCTCCTGCTTTCACACCACTCTCTAACAATGAACCGGCCCTGAATGAGGATACCGAGGAGTCCAGTCACGACCTCCCAACGGATGCCTCTATCAGATAATTTGAGAGGCCCTGCCCCCTCCTGGCAAGGCAGAGAGAAGGGGTGTCTGAACTGTGGCTGGGAGAGACTGACAGGGACAGGGAGCCACCATCAGAACTCTGTTATCAAATCTCTCCTCATTCGGGGCAGGGGTGGGGAATTTACCCAAAAAGGACATGTTGTAAATGAGAACAGCTAGCTGGAGCTGAGGGCCCTCACACAGGGTCTCCTTCCCTCTCCCCACCTCTGTCTTCCCCTCCCCCACGTGGATCTTACTGGGGTTCAGACAGGGAGGAGCCAACTTTATTATAGCAGCATCCCCTGGGACCTGTCTCCTGGGGACCTCCCAGACCCACCGCATCCGTCCCTTGTCCTGGTATACTTGACCTGTCTCCCTCTGCACCCCTTGTGCTGCTCAGAAGTAGAACTGGAGCTGTGCCCATCTGCAAACATTGGTGCCAACTGGGCCGAGTGCTGGGCTCTCTCTGTCCTCTGTGCTCAGTGAACACTCACGTGGTCCCTGTGCCACAGCACACAAGGTACCGAGAGCCTCTTCTCTCCTTGGGGATGGGGAAAGGTCCATTGGCTCCTGCCACCTCCATGCACTTTGCTTTGCTGCGCATCTCTGGTGTGATGACACGTGTATGTGTTTGTGATGGAAATGAGGACTCATTAAATGGGACAATAATGCCCTTTTCTACAGCTGTGTGGGGTTTTATTTATCTGGTGTGGGAGTTGGAGGGCACTGCTGAGAGGAAGCTTCCTGTAGGCAGTTCAGATTGGGCACTGCCTGGGCACTGCTGCAGGGAAGAGTCTGTTGTTGCAGCTTCTGTTAGAACATGGTGGGGAAGAGAAGAGGGCTCCATTGTTGGGGTCACACTGCCCTCCAGGGACTGCACTTAGTATTTTGATTGTGACACCTTAGAGACTAACCAATTTAGCACTCAAATGTGCTAGGCTCTGTTTTAAAAACAACCAAAAAGTAGACATGGTCCCTGCTCTGCTGAGCTTCCATTCTAAGCAAGGACAGGGCTTATGCTGCTCTGACCCTTGCTCAAGGACCCTACTGGAACCTGCGTTACCCTCCCATTTGTCACCCTTCCCCACACTCTCAGCACGTACTGATCCACTGTTGGCAAAGGGAGTTCCTGTAACACTACGCACAGGGACGCTGTCTGCTCTCATCACATACCTGGAATTAACCTGTATGTCCAGTACACTTTAACTGAGAATTCACTCCCTATCTCCTTGCCAACAAACACAAAGTGACATTTGACAGTCAGCAGGACTGACAACTGGCTACAGGATAATGGAAAATACTCTCTCTCTCTCACCTGTCATGGGGGATGGGATGGGATGGTAGGACTCTTCCAGAGGAAGTAAGACTGGTCTCTCAAGTTCACTGTATGTTGCAGAACATTCTCATTTTGGCTGAATCAGGCTGCACTGAATGATTCACCAATTCAAATCATGATTTAAATTGGCAAGCAGGAAACCTTCATTTCAATCATCCATTTTAATCTTGTTTGTTGTTTAGTTATTTTCCTAAAAAAAGATTGATTCTCATTGATTGGTAACCATTAAAACATTGATTTGCAACTAATTATAGCCTTTACACTAAATTTGGTGCTTCTGTTTGCTAACCAGGAGGACACACTATATCTATATTTATTTAAGCAATTATATGGATTAACAAATTATAAAAATTAAGAATCTGAATAACTATATGTTATGGTAGAAAATGGTGAATGACTTATTTCTTGTTTACTAGAAGATAGTTAATTTTATTACTCATGATTGGAATTCAAAAAAATACACAAAAATTGCATTTTTTATTAGTCTGATTTTTTACATTTAAAAAAAGAATTGATTCTTCCCCCACCCTCTTTTTAGAAAATGGAACTGGGTGAGGTTGTGCGTTTGGTCCATTTGTTTGTCTCTGTGAGGACCATGTGACTGGGACACTTGGGTTTTTGTTCAGCCCCAATGTTTGAAATCTCCAAGTGGTTAATCCCTCCCTATCAGTGAAGGGTAGAGCTGAGTATAACAGGTATGTCAATTTCCTGCAGTATCCTAGATAAACCTTATTGAATTATTTTTAAGCATTTTAGGAGTTAATTATATTAAAAATTATTTGTGTTATTGTGGATTGTGTATAGGGGGCAAACATGCCTAATATAAACCTTGGGAAGTATTATGTGTGTCAGAGGACTATCTGAAACTATGTCCTTCCTTTCCCAGGAAGTCTGTAGCAGGAGATGTATGCAGATGTGTACCCCCTCCAGTTATGCAAGAACTCAGCCTTCTGAAGCTTTGCCTTTGTCTGCTGATCACCTGTTACATGAGGACAAGATCAGAGGCCTAGCTGTCTAAAGGAGTGTCTCTCAGATTCATGGAGGTGCTTGTTCTGAGCCAAGGGGGTTATGAACTTGTAACCACACAGAAAAACCCTTGTGGGGTTTGAAGGGCTCTTCACATGCCCTTGCTGGGATGATTTCTGGTAAGCTCATCAGTATGCGTGTATGTTCATTTATTGTTTTTAATATGTTTCTTCTGTAATGCTTTCACCTTAAGACTAAATATGCTTGCTTAGGAAACGCTGTGTGGTACCTTATAACTTGGCAATTACCCTGTTTATAGCCATAGAGAAGAAAAGCTAAGCAGGCCAACAGAGACAATCTGCCCGGCTAGGGAATTCGCAGTGTAGGCAGTGAACTGTGCAGCCTGGAAAATCCCTGGTCAGGAGGGAGAGAGATGCTTCTCTAAATCCAAGAGCGGTGATGGCTGACAGCCAGAATCTTAAGAGTGGGTGCCTTTGCTGGACCATAGAGGGGGGAATACAGGTCCAGTTGTCCTGAACAGTGACGCTGAGCAGCAAGACTTTGTATATAAATCAATTGTCAAGGGAGCCTTTGATCAGGAGTGGCAAATGGGAGTTTCAGAGGCACTGTGTTTAGTTATAGTTCTGCACCCACCTGCTGTGACTTGCCCTTTTATGTGCTATGTTTTCCTTTCTGCTGGAAGATAGAAGAGAGATCTAGGGTATGACATGCAAGTTGGTAGCCATGTTGGAAGAGAGGATATGTTGTCTGGAAGTGCGAGTTTCAATGGTGCATAGCAGCTGAGAAAATGGAGATCTCTTGGACAATCAGATTCAGAAATCATTGCCATGGACACCACAAGGGAAAGGATCACAGTAAGAAACTGAAGAGAGTATAAAAACTGAGAAGTAGAATGGTGATTTGTGACTAAGAAAGGAAACAGACTGAGAAGCCATTCAACCTGGCTAGAAGGATCCAATTACTCGCAGATACTCAGTGAGTAAACTACTGAGAAACCTGTTTCTGGAGGAACGAAATGGGACACACTTAAAGGGTGTCCTTATGGTATGAAGTAAGCAGCTACCAAGAGAGGTTCTTCAACCATCCTGCGAAAGCAAGCATCGGTGACTCCGTATTAAGAAGGCAATGGACAGAGAATTCAGCCAGGACACAAGGACATCAAGACAGAGTTCTGTCTCCCTGGATACAAGGTGTAACTGCAAGATTAGATGTATCATGAGGTTCTCTGCAAGTCTCCATTGATGATTATAGCCACAGTTCAGGGCAACTGCATCTGCATTCCCCTTCTATGGTCCACCAAGGGCACCCATGATTAGGCTTTAGGCTCCCCAGCCATAACATCTCATGGGCAGAGACACATGTCCCTCTCTCCCTCCTGATTGGGGTATTTCCAGGCTGCACAGCTCTCTGCCTCTACCATGATTTTCCCAGCAAGGCCAGACTTTCTAAGCAGGTCTGCTTTACTTTTCTCCTCCAGTATGGTAAACTGTAATTGACACAGTCAAGTTACCACACTGCTCCTTCTAAGCAAGCACATTTATTAATTGGGTAAAAGTATTACAGAGAAAACATATTAAAACAATAAAAGAACTTACACACATGCTAACAAGCTTACTAGAGACCACCCCCTAACTCCAGCAAGGGCTCTGGTCAGTAAACAGCCCTTCAAATCCCACCAAGGGATTTTTTAGTGACTACCATCCATAACTATTTTGGTTCAGAACCACTACACCCATGAGTCTGTGAGTTGTTATTTGGGCCTTTTAATTCTGGGACTAAGGAATACATAGATAAAGGTTCCCCCCCCGGCCCCCCCAAAGGAAGCTTCAAAAGATCAGGTGTGGAGGTGGGCATTTGTATTCCCCTCTTCACAGGTATTTCCTAGGAAACCTCAACTAACCATTCTTGTCTTCACCCATTGTTTAAGAGTCCTTTGAATCTCATAAGACTTCCCAACATTTACATTAGTCATTTCTCCTAGACAAGTTACCTACAATCCCACAAGAGTGCATAAACCTTTGCATTTTTAATACAATGAGCACCTAAGATACTTCAATTTAATTCAGTAAGGTTTGTCCAGGATAATGCCTGTCACAATTATAACATTTATAAACAATTATAATCAATGATATGGCATCACATGGAACTACACAGATTATAGAAGACATCAGAGATCTTGGAAGGGAACTGAAGAAGAGAAAAGATGAAGTGGAGATCCTTTCAGTCCCGTGAGTGAGAGAAGGCAGAAACTATTGGAGGTGAACCACTGGCTGAACAACAGGTGTGAATCTGAAGATTTTGGTTGGGTAGAGCATTGGTCAATGCTCCAATGGGAAAGGAGGCTGTACTAATGGCACAACCTGCATCTCATGGGTAGGGGAGACTTGCTGGAGTAGCCAGGAAAATGTTAAATTAGAAATGCAAGAGAAAGGTACTAAGAAGGCAAATACAATTCAAACGCACACTCTGTGTGTCATGAACAAATTGAACCAAAGTAGCAAAGAATGTAAAGAGAAGACATTTTTTCAATTGCTTGTATACCAATGCTACGAGTCTGTGTAAAAAGCAAGAGGACTTGGAAATTTTCATGGATAAAAGGAAATGTGATATATAATTGGCATTACTGAAACCTGGGAGATTTGCATGATTAGAATGTTAAAAATGTTGGTTGCAAACTATTTAGGAAGGACAGAGAGGGGGAAAGGTAGTGGGATGGAGGTTGAACTCTATATAAAAGTTTTAGTTTTCGAGTTATTGATAATTCAGAACCACAGGATCTTGAATACATGTGGATCAATGTTCTAACAAACAAACCACAAGAAAAGGATACTGGTGGATACAAACCACCAACTCAAACCAGAGAACAAGATGAGTTTATCTCCAAGCACCTGTCTGTAGTGTGGGAGGGGGGAGTGTGTTATAGGGGACTTCAATTTGTGACACACATGCTGGAGTTCTCATGCAACCAGTAGTAAAACATCCATTAGAGTTTCTAAAAACTATAGATGATACTTTTCTAATGCAAAATTTTATAATGCGCACAACACAGGATCCACCTCATTTTAGACCTCATTATGACAACTAAAGATGAATTAATCACTGGACTGAAAGTTGATGGTTGCCTAGGGTGCAGTGATCATGACATGATTAATTCAATATGAACAGAGGACAGTCCTAACCAATAATATATATTCTTGGTGCTTCAAAAGGGCTAATTTCTCAAAGATGAAGAAAATTATGAGAGATATTATGGAGATAAAATACTGGGTATTAAAAAGCCCTGCAATCTAACAGAAAAAGGCATAACAAAAACCAATGGATGGGAAGCTGAAACCAGATAAATTCAAACTAGAAATAAAACAAAAAATACTAGCCATTGGAACAAAGTACCAAGGGCAGAGGTGGCTTCTCCATCTTCAATTCAAGACTGGATCCTTTGCTGTAAGATTTGGTTTAGTCAGAGATGAGTATTGGGTTCAATACAGGGATAAGAGAATAAAATGTAATGGCCTCTGATGTGCAGGTCAGACTAGATAATCTAATTGTCCCTTCTGTCCCTTAAACTGTATGAATCAACACATGTTGTCCATTCAATCTTATTATACATACAGCCTAGAAACAACAACAGTCACCAAGGTAACAGCCAAATGCTCTTAACCCTCCCCTCCATTGAATGTTAATGTTCCTGAGGAATTAATCTTTGTTTTCCACTGTTTGTGATCTTAATCCTGGGCAAAACAATGAAATGGCTGATTAAAGGAGGGTAATATAAGTAATACCAATTAACATGGGTTGATAGAAAATAGATCCTGTCAAACTAAATATCTTTTTTGATGAGATTACAAGTTTAGTTAATAAAAGTAATACTGCTGATGTAATATCCTTACACTTCTGTAAGGCGTTTGACATGGTACAGCATAATATTTTGATTAAGAAACTAGAATGATACAAAATTAACATAATACAAGTATCAGAGTAGCAGCCTTGTTAGTCTGTATTCGCAAAAAGAAAAGGAGGACTTGTGGCACCTTAGAGACTAACAAATTTATTTGAGCATAAGCTTTCGTGAGCTACAGCTCACTTCATCGGATGCATTCAGTGGAAAATACAGTGGGGAGATTTATATACATAGAGAACATGAAACAATGGGTGTTACCATACGCACTGTAACGAGAGTACAAGTAAATGCACTAAAAACTGACTAACTCATAGGTCTCATGGGGAAAGCATCATCAAATAGGTTTGTGTGGGACCCGAGAACCCATTAATGCCAACTGGCAAGGGAGTTACACATTCTGGTATGTCCAGGCAAGGGAGTCCTGATTCTGGTATGTCCATTCTGATTCATCAAAGAATGTCATGTGAGGTAGTAAATGAAAGTTGGGATCACACTCGTCATTAATATTATTATGAAATGTATGTACAAATACTACATAAGGAGTTTTTAAAATATATATTAGGGCTGACAAGCGATTAAAAATAATTAAAATTAATTGTTAAACAACAATAGAATACCATTTATTTTAAATATTTTTTGATGTTTACTACATTTTCAAATATATTAATTTCAGTTACAACACAGAATACAAAGTGTATAGTGTTCACTTAATATTTATTTTTTATTACAAATGTTTGCACTGTAAAAAACAAAACGTATTTTTCAATTCACCTCATACAAGTACTGTAGTACAATCTCTTTATCATTAAAGTTAAATTTACAAATGTAGAATTATGTACAAAAAATAACTGCACTCAAAAATAAAACAATGTCAAACTTTAGAACCTACAAGTCCACTCAGTCCTACTTCAGCCAATCACTCAGACAAACAAGTTTGATTACAATTTGCAGGAGATACTGCTGCCTTCGTCTTGTTTACAATGTCACCTGAAAGTGAGAACAGGCATTCACATGGCACTGTTGTAGTTGGTGTTGCAAGATATTTATGTGCCAGACGCACTAAAGATTCATATGTCCCTTCATGCTTCAACCACCCTTCCAGAGGACATGCGTCCATGCTGATGACAGGTTCTGCTCAATAACGAAGCAAAGCAGTGCAGACTGACGCATGTTCATTTTCATCATCTGAGTCAGCTGCCACCAGCAGAAGGTTGATTTTCTTTTTTGGTGGTTTGGGTTCTGTAGTTTCCACATCAGAGTGTTCCTCTTTAAAACTTCTAAAAGCATGCTCCACACCTCGTCCCTCTCAGATTTTGGAAGGCACTTCAGGTTCTTAAACCTTGGGTCGAGTGAGGTAGCTATTTTTTTAAATCTCACATCGGCATCTTCTTTGCGTTTTGTCAAATCTGTTGTGAAAGTGTTCTTAAAATGAACATGTGCTGAGTAATCATCCAAGACTGCTATAACATGAAATAGATGCAGAATGCAGGTAAAACAGAATAGGAGACATACCATTCTCCCCCCAAGGATTACAGTCACAAATTTAATTGATGCATTATTTTTTTAACGAGCATCATCAGCATGGACGCATGTCCTCTGGAATGGTGGCTGAAACATGAAGGGGCATACGAATGTTTAGCATATCTGGCGAGCAAAAGGGCCATGCGAATACCTGTTCTCACTTTCAGGTGACACTGTGAATAAGAAGCAGGCAGCGGTATCTCCTGCAATTTGTAACCAACCTTGTTTGTCTGAGTGATTGGCTGACCAAGAAGTAGGACTCAGTGGACTTGTAGGCTCTAAAGTTTTACACCATTTTGTTTTTGAGTGCAGTTATGTAACCAAAAAAATCTGCATTTGTAAGTTACGCTTTCACAATAAAGAGATTGCACCACAGTACTTATATGAGGTGAATTGAAAAATGCTATTTCTTTTGTTTATCATTTTTACAGTGCATATATTTGAAATAAAATAATAATATAAAGTGAGCACTGTTCACTTTGTATTCTGTGTTATAATTTAAATCAATATTGAAAATGTAGGAAAACATCCAAAATATTTAATAAATTTCAATTGGTAGTCTATTGTTATAAGTGTGATTAATTGCGATACATTTTTTTAATCATGATTAATTTTTTTTAGTTAATCGCATGAATTAACTGCGATCAATTGACAGCTCTAATATATATATATATATATATATATATAAATATTTTTTAAAGTCTATACCAAGGTTAGGCTGAAAAGCAGGTTTTCCTCCCAACAGGAGGTAAGAAATGTATCTCTGTCAGATATCAATTAAGCATTGTAAGCTAACATAGTGGATGCCCATTTACATACAAAATCAGAAGTTAGCAAAGAGATGTGAAGTTAACAGGGAAGGAGCACCAAGGAAAAATAAACCACAGGTGGTTACGTGGCTCTATGCAAAGACAATTAACTTTGGGGAGTACACGAAGAAAGCAAAGACGACATCCCCTTATCCTGCACCAAGAAAGTAAACGGACAGCACCTTTATTCATGAAAATGGGATCACAACTAGTCATTGTTGAAACACTACAGAGGGCTTTGGGGGTGAGATTAACCTGTTGGCTTAGTCTCCAGAAAGCATGTTATGATTTTGTTTTATATGTAGCAATGTGTTTCCCTTCTTACTGACTATCTCTTGTGTTTTCGAAAATAAACTTATCCTTGTTTTCACTATAAATATACCTAAGTGCTGTGATATTAAGCAAGGTGCTGATCCTTGTGTTGAATCAGACAAGCTGGTGAGTACACTCTCTTTGTGAACAGCAGACCTGGTGTATCTGAGTGTTCAGTGGATAAGGGACTGGACACTATGGGGGAATGCTTCATAGGGACCCGGGGACTGGAGTGCACCTATTGTTAACCTGCAAGGCAATGTAAGGGCTGGCATAGTCCAGAGGGGAGTGCTTGGGTGGCTAACAGGCTGGTGGTGTCATAGAAGATTAGGGTTGGAAGAGATCTCAGGAGGTCATGTAGTCCAACCCCCTGCTCAAAACAGGACCAACACCAACTAAATCATCCCAGCCAGGGCTTTGTCAAGCCAGGCCTTAAAAACCTCTAAGGATAGAGATTCCACCACATCCCTAGGTAACCCATTCCAGTGCTTCACCACCCTCTTTGTGAAGTAGTTTTTCCTAATATCCAACCTAGACCTCCCCCACTGCAACTTGAGACCATTGCTCCTTGTTCTGTCATCTGCCACCACTGAGAACAGCCTAGCTCCATCCTCTTTGGAACCCCATTCAGGTAGTTGAAGGCTGCTATCAAATTCCCCCTCACTCTTCTCTTCTACAGACTACATAAGCCCAGTTCCCTCAGCCTCTCTTCATAAGTCATGAGCCCCAGCCCTCTGATCATTTTTGTTGCCCTCCGTTGGACTCTCTCCAATTTGTCCACATCCTTTCTGTAGTGGGGGGGCCCAAAACTGGATGCAATACTCCAGATGTGGCCTCACCAGTGCCGAATAGAGGGGAATAATCACTTCTCCTTCTTCGCTTTTTTAAAGATGGGCACTATATTTGCCTTTTTCCAATCATCTGGAACCTCCGTCAATCACCACGAGTTTTCAAAGATAATGGCCAGTGGCTCAGTAATCACATCAGCCAACTCCCACAGCACCCTCGGATGCATTGCATCTGGCCCCATGGACTTGTGCATCTCCAACTTTTCTAAATAGTCTTAACCTGTTATTTGAGGGCTGCTCACCAGTGCAGCAGTCTGGGAACTGACCTTGTCTGTGAAGACCGAGTCAAAAAAAGCATTGACTACTTCACCTTTTTCCATGTCATTTGTCACTAGGTTGCCTCTGCCATACAGTAAGGATCCCACACTCCCTGACTTCCTTCTTGTTGCTAACATACCTGTAGAAACCCTTCTTGTTACCCTTCACATCCCTTGCTAGCTGCAACTCCAATTGTGCTTTGGCCTCCCTGATTACACCCCCGCATGCTCAAGCAATATCTTTATACTCCTCCCTACTCATCTGTCCAAGTTTCCACTTCTTGTAAACTTCCTTTTTGTGTTTAAGCTCACCAAAGATGTTAAGCCAAGCTGGTCGCCTACCATATTTACTGTTCTTTCCGCACATTGGGATAGTTTGTTCCTGCACACTGAATAAGGCTTCTTTAAAATACAGCCAGCTCTCCTGGACTCCTTTCCCTCTCATTTTAGCCTCCCAGGGGATCCTGCCCATCAGTTCCCTGAGGTTGTCAAAGTCTGCTTTTCTGAAGTCCAGTGTCCGTATTCTGCTGCTCTCCTTTCTTCCTTTTGTCAGGATCCTTAACTCAACCATCTCATGGTCACTGCTGCCCAGGTTGCCACCCACTTCTGCTTCCCCTACCAATTCTTTCCTGTTTGTGAGAAGCAGGTCAAGAGAGCATGGCCCCTAGTTGGTTCCTCCAGCACTTGCACCAGGAAGTTGCCCCAACACTCTCCAAAAACTTCCTGGATTGTCTGTACACTGCTGTATTGCTCTCCCAGTAGATGTCAGGGTGATTGAAGTCCCCCATGAGCACTAGGGCCTGTAATCTGGAAACTTCTGTTAGTTGTCAGAAGAAAGCCTTGTCTATCTCATCCTCCTGGCCTGGTGGTCTATAGCAGATGTCCACCATGACATTACCCATGTCAGAGTAATGTCACCCAGTTAAGTATAAGCAAGTCTCCATCACAATGGAGGCATGGGGGTAACAAGGTGACTCCCAGTCCTGGGTACCCTGAGAACCATCAGAGTGTGTTGCTAATGGGGTCTGGCAGGGATCAGTCCTTGACCCTGCACTATTAACTTGCTTATCAATGACCTGGAAGAAAACATACAACCATCACTGATAAAGTTTGCAGATGACAAAAATAGGGGGAGTGTTAAATACTGAAGAGAACTGGTTACTTATGCAAAGTGATCTGGATGGCTTGGTAACCAGGGGGAAAGCAAACAATAAGTGTTTTAAAAAGGGTAAATCTATACATCTAGGAGCAAAGAATGTAGGCCGTACTTACAGGATGGGGGACTCTATCTTGAGAAGCAGATATGCTAAAAAAAATTTGGGGGTCATGGTGGATAATCAGCTGAACACGAGCTCCCATTTTGATTCTGTGGCCAAAAAGGCTAAGGCAGTGATATGCAGGCTATGTACACAGTACAGCTTATGTCGGTATAAATTGTGTCACTCATAAGTCTCCCCCCTGAGCAACATAAGTTACACTAACCTAAGTGCCGATATAGCTAGTGCCATTGAGAGGGGCTGGAGTAATTAAGCGGACGGGAGAATTCTCTCCCATCAGCTTAGAGCGTCTGCCCTAGCAGCACTAGCAGCGGTGCCGCTGTAAGCTCCATAGTTAGGGCCCTACCGAATTCATGGCCATGAAAAACACATCACGGACCATGAAATCTGGTCTCCTCCCATGACATCTGGTCTTTTGTGTGCTTTTTACCCTATACTATACAGATTTCACAGGGAAGACCACCGTTTCTCAAATTGGGGGTCCTGCCCAAAAAGGAGTTGCGGGAGGGTCACGGTTATTTTGGGGGGTAGGGGGTTACAGTACTGCTACCTTTACTTCTGCGCTTCCTTCAGAACTGCCCAGCTGGAGAGTGGCGGTTGCTGACTGAGGGCCCAGCTCTGCAGGCAGGAACGCAGAAGTAAATGTGACTACATTATACCATGCCAGCCTTTCTTCTGCACTGCCGCTGGTGATGGCTCTGCCTTCAGAGCTGGGCTCCTGGCCAGCAGCCGCTGCTCTCTAGCTGCCCAAGTCTGAAGGCAGCGCCACCGCCAGCAGAAGCAAGGGCAGCAGTACCGCAACCCCCCCCTACAATAACCTTGCGACCCCCTCATGACTCCTTTTTGGGTCAGGACCCCTACAATTACAACTCTGTGAAATTTCAGATTTAAATAGCTGAAATCATGAAATTTATTATTTTAAAAATCCTATGACCATGAAATTGGCCAAAATGGACCATGAATTTGATAGGGCCCTATCCATATGTAGCCAGAGCCTCAGACTGAGGCTCCTTTAATGTGTCTCCTGATACTCTTTGCAGCACATGACAGTAAAACACTGTGATTTAATTATTAATCAATCAGGATGCTTTTACTAGGTTATTAACCAATTGTAGTTAACTGTAGTAAGAGCATCCGATGAAGTGAGCTGTAGCTCACGAAAGCTCATGCTCAAATAAATTGGTTAGTCTCTAAGGTGCCACAAGTCCTCCTTTTCTTTTTGTAGTAATAGAATAATACTGGCTCAGTCCTTTTGCTGTGAGAAATATATATATATAATAAAATTGTAAATGAAACAATGAAGTCACACTACTGTGGCTCTTTTAATGTTGAGGGCTAATTTAGCTCCTGAACCACTGAGGTCTGAGCGTCTCTGGGCTAATGCAAAGCTTGGAGGCATAAAAAGGGGAATCTCAAGTAGGAATATTTGGCACTAGTGCAACTTCTCACTGAGTCCACAGTTCATGAAGCCTATTGATAAATTGGACACAGTTCATAGAATCATAGACTATCAGAGTTGGAAGGGACCTCAGGAGGTCATCTAGTCCAATCCCCTACTCAAAGCAGGACCAATCCCCAATTTTTGCCCCAGATCCCCAAATGGCCCCCTCAAGGATTGAACTCACAATCCTGGGTTTAGCAGGCCAATGCTCAAACCACTGAGCTATCCCTCCCTGAGAGGTTCAGAGAAAAGCCACAAGAATGAATAAAGGATTAGAAAACCTGTCTTAGAGTGATAGACTGCAGGAGTTCAATCTCTGTATTTTAAGGAAGAGACTGTTACAGAGTGGCTTGATTACAAACATTAAGTAGCTACCTGGGGAACAAATATTTAATAATGGGCTCTTTAGTCTAGCAAAGACAGGTGTAATAAGATCCAGTGGCTGGAAGTTGAACTAGACAAAATTCAGACTAGAAAAAAAGGTACAAATGTTTAACAGTGAGGTTAATTAACCACTGGAACAATTTCCAAGGGTCATGCTGGATTTTCCGTCACTGGAAATTTTTAAATCAAGACTGGATATTTTTCTAAAAGATCTGCTCTAGTTAAAACAAAATAGTTCAGGGAAGTCCTATGGCCTGTGTTATACAGGAGGTTAGAATATATGATCATAGTGGTTCCTTCTGGTCCTATACTTTTGTGATGCGGCAGGGAGGGGGGAGTGTTGATCTGGGAATGTGGCAGGGGAGTTTCACTGGGAATGGGAGACCTGAGAGCCTGTAACCTGAGCCAGGAGGGGGAGGGGGAAGGTAACACTTCTGCCTGGGAATGTGGACAAAGGCTGCAGGAGAGAGCCTGCTGGGGGGGCAGGGGTTAGTTTCAGTTTGGTGCTGGGTGGTGGAACGCAGGGAACCCCAGGGCTGGGGTCTAAGCTCCCTGCTCTCCCAGAAGGACTTGACTGAGGGGTCCTGGTTGTACCCACAAGCTCTGTTTTAGACTGTGTTCCTGTTGTCCAATAAACCTTCTGTTTTACTGGCTGGCTGAGAGTCTCAGTGAATCCCAGGAAGAGGGGTGCAGGGCCTGGACTCCCCCACACTCCGTGACAACTGGTGTCAGCGGTGGGATCTACTGCACCCCGTGGACGGCACTTCCTGCAGTAAGTGACTGGGGAGCAGTAAAACGAAGGGGGATTGACGGGGACCAGGCATGCTGAAGATTCAGAGAGAGACGGTTTCAGGGGGCGGTTAACCCCTGGGAGTGTGTGACCAGAGAGAAGGCCTTTTGCAGCAACAGGGTCCCCTGGTGAATTGCAGCAAGTGGTCCCAGGGGTGGAGGAGTCTGCAGCTCGACCCTGGCAAAGAGGTGGTAACCTCAAGAAGGACTGGCACCCTAGGGGTTCTTCCTGGAAACCGTGGAAAGCTGCCCAGGCCTGCGAGGGGCCAGCAGTGAGATGAATGCTAAACGCCTTAAGAGCGACCTGGTGGAGCTGTGCAGGCAGAGGGGGCTGCGCATTGGGAGGTCCACCAAGGAACAGCTGATTGTCCAGTTGGAGGAGAGAGATCTCTTGGATGACCCGATCCCTGTCCCTGAGGGAAGCCGCCCGGTGGACGCACTGTGGGCTCTGGTGCCTGACCGGGCTGGGAGGGGTCAGACTGCTGCCGAGGACATTCTGAGACCCTTCCTACCTATGCCTAGGGGAGGGGTTGGGGGAAGCCCAGCGAATACCAAGGGTACCCTGACCCCGGCAGCCAGCAGGGAATCCTCCCGGCGGAGCTCCCCGTCCCTGGAGCGGAGGCAGCTGGAATGGGAGAGGGAGATGAAAATGATGGAGCTGGAGGATCATGAAAAGCAACGTCAGCATGAGTGGGAGGAGAAGGAGAGGCAACGTCAACATGAACTGGAGCTGGCCAGGCTGAGGAGCAGTGGGGCCCCAGCTGCGGTGAGTGAGGGGGGACCCAAGACTGCAAGGAGCTTTGATAAGTGCTTCCTGGCCCAGCGTAAGGAGGGAGAGGACATAGATAGCTTCCTGACTGCCTTTGAGAATACCTGCAAGATGCACAGGGTTGACCCTGCAGACAGGCTCCAGTTTCTCACCCCCTTACTGGACGCCAAAGCCGTGGAGGTGTACAGCCGAATGACGGGGGTGGAGGCAGGGGACTACGAACTGTTCAAACAGGCCCTGCTCTGTGAGTTTGGGCTGGCCCCTGAGATGTACCGGAAAAGGTTCCGGAGTCAGCGTAAAACGCCTGAGGTCATACCTACAACTGGTCAACCGAATGCAGGGATATGCCCGCAAGTGGACAGCTGGGGCCCAAACTAAAGAAGACCTGCTTGACATAATTGTACTGGAGCAACTGTATGAACAGTGCCCATCCGACCTGAGGCTATGGTTGGTGGACAAAAAGCTAGAGAACCCACAGCACGCAGGGCAGCTGGCCGACGAGTTTGTGAACAGTCGGTCAGGGGGTAGCAGGGAGGAGTCCCAAAAGAACAGGCCCCCCACGATGCAGAGAGAGAGTCACCATGGGACCTCCCAGCGGGGAAATATGGAGAACCCCCTCCCAAGGGGAACGCCTGGCGTTGGGACCCTCCAACCTGCTCGAGGGGACCAATGTGACCTGAGCTGCTATCACTGTGGCCAGAGAGGCCAATTATGGACCCAGTGCCCCAGGCTCAGGGACAGACTGAGCAGACCCAACCTACCCAGGGTTAACTGGGTAGGGACCCAGCTGGACGAGGGGCAGACGACCCAGGCAAGGGGGGCTGCCAGCTTACCACCTGCTCAGGAGGGAAGAGTATCCCAGGGCAGCTGCTCCGGAGGGCTGGATGCTCTGGACTCAGGGTTCTCGGTTTACAGGGTGGGCGCGGGGCTGTCCCTGAGGAGCGAATGCCTTGTTCCCCTGGAGGTGGATGGGAGGAAGGTCAATGGATACTGGGATATGGGCGCGGAGGTGATGCTGGCTCGGCCCGAGGTGGTGACCCCAGATCGGGTGGTGCCCAACACCTACCTGACCCTGATGGGGGTGGGTGGGACCCTATTCAAGGTGCCTGAGGCAAGGGTACACCTGAAATGGGGGGCCAAGGAGGGCCCCAGGGATGTGGGGGTGCACCACCATTTGACCACTGAGGTTTTGATGGGGGGACCTAAAGGACTGGCCAAGCAACCCCCAGACCGCCCTGGTTGTGACCCGTAGCCAGAACCGGTGAGGGGCACTGCGCCCTGACCTTGGGGAGGGTGCCCCACCGGAGGCACAGGACCCTACCCTGGTGGGAAGGGAGCACCAAGGGGCATGGCTCAGAGAGGCTGTGGCCTCAGACCCGGTCAATGAGAGGGAACCGGTCCCCATCCCTTCCCCAGCCGCTGAGTTCCAGTCCGAGTTGCAGAAAGATCCCTCCTTGCGGAAGCTCAGGGACCTGGCCGACCTCAGTGTGGTACGGACCATGAGGAGAGGCTGCCAGGAGAGGTTCCTGTGGGAGAAGGGGTTCCTGTACTGAGAATGGGCTCCCCCAGGGGAAGTGGAGTCCTGTGGGATCAGGAGGCAGCTGGTGGTCCCCAGAAGTATCGCCGCAAGCTACTATACTGGCCTATGACATCCCCCTCTCAGGGCACCAGGGAATCCGACGCACCCAGCAGAGGCTGCTACAGAACTTTTACTGACCCGGGGTCTTTACCACTGTCCAGCAGTATTGCCGATCCTGTGACCCCTGTCAGAGGGTGAGGAAGGCCCGGGACAAGGGGAAAGCAGCTTTGAAACCTTGCCCATCATAGAGGAACCTTTCCAGAAGGTGGCCATGGACATAGTGGGACCTCTCAGCAAGACGACCTGGTCGGGGAAGAAATACATTCTGGTCGTGGTAGATTTTGCCACCCGCTACCCCGAGGCAGTGCCCTTAGCTTCCATTGAAGCAGACACCGTGGCAGATGCGCTCCTGACCATTTTCAGCCAAGTGGGGTTCCCCAAGGAAGTCTTGACAGACCAAGGATCCAACGTCATGTCGGCCCTGCTCTGGTGCTTATGGGAGAAATGTAGGGTCCGGCACAACTGGGCCTCAGCTTATCACCCCCAATCCAATAGGATGGTGGAGAGGTTCAATGGGACGCTAAAGATGATGCTGAAAACCTTTATGAACCAGCACCCGCAGGATTGGGATAAGTACTTACCTCATCTGTTGTTCGCGTACAGGGAGGTACCCCAGGAGTCTACCGGGTTCTCGCCTTTCGAACTGTTATATAGAAGGAGGGTAAGGGGCCCCCTGGACCTGATGAGAGATGAATGGGAGGGGAAGGCCACTCCCAATGGAGAGTCAGTGGTGGAGTATGTCCTGATCTTCCGAGAGAGACTTGCTGAACTCATGGGCCTGGCCAGGGAGAATCTGGCCAGAGCCCAGAAGAAGCAGAAGGTCTGGTATGACCGCACGGCACGGGCCCGTGCCTACGCCGCCGGGGATCAGGTGATGGTTCTCATCCCCGTGAGAAAGAACAAACTACAGGCTGCCGGGGAAGGCCCTTTCAAGGTTGTCAAGCAGCTAAATGAGGTAAACTATGTAGTGGAGCTGTCAAACCAGGTGCACCACCGCCGGGTGTACCATGTGAATATGATGAAGCCATATTATGCCAGGGGGAAAGTGGTGTTGGCCGTGTGTGGACATTGGGAGGAGCAGGGAGATGACCCTTTAGTAGATCTATTCCCTGGGACCAGAGCTGGTTTACCCCTGGAAACAATTCCCCTCTCAGATCAGCTAACCCCTACCCAGCAAGCTGAGATCAGGTGGGTGCTACATCCGTACCGACAGCTGTTTTCCAACCAGCCTGGACGCAATAATCTGACTGTCCACCGGATGCAGACAGGGTCGCACCCGCCGATAAGATGCTCCCCCTTCCGAGTCACAGCGCAAACTGCTCAGGACCTGGAAAGAGAGGTCCGGAACATGCTGGCTTTGGGGGTGATCCAGCCATCTGCCAGCCCTTGGGCCTCGCCGGTGGTGCTGGTCCCCAAAAAGGACGGGTCGATCCGGTTCTGTGTGGACTATTGGAAGCTCAATGCCATCACTGTATCTGATGCCTACCCCATGCCCAGGCCTGATGAGCTCCTAGACAAGCTGGGAGGAGCTCGATACCTTACCACAATGGACCTTACAAAGGGCTACAGCCAAGTAATCGGCCTTTATCACCCCTCTGGGGCTCTATGAGTTTCTGACCCTGCCTTTCGGCCTCAAGGGAGCGCCGGCCACCTTCCAGCGCCTGGTGGATCAGCTACTGAAGGGGATGGAGAGTTTTGCCGTGGCGTATATTGATGACATCTGTGTTTTTAGCCAGACCTG
Source organism: Natator depressus (assembly GCF_965152275.1). Lineage (NCBI taxonomy): Eukaryota > Metazoa > Chordata > Testudines > Cheloniidae > Natator > Natator depressus. The sequence continues at coordinate 207,221,729 of NC_134234.1, read as the reverse complement.
GGAGGACCATGTGTCCCAGGTTAGACAAGTGCTGGACTGACTCCAGGGGGCTGGGCTGACTGTAAAAGCTGAGAAATGCAAGGTGGGGATGGCTGAAGTATCTTGCCTGGGCCATCGGGTGGGGAGCGGCCGCCTAACGCCGGAACAAGCTAAGGTGGAGGTGATCAGAGACTGGCCTGCTCCCCACACCAAAAAGCAGGTCCAAGCCTTTATTGGGTTGGCAGGATACTATCGAAGGTTTGTGCCCCGCTTTAGCACCATAGCCACCCCCATCGCTGAGCTTGCAAGAAGGGGAAGCCAAACAAGGTGGTCTGGACCGAGCAGTGCCAGGAGGCTTTCCGGGCGCTGAAGGAGGCTTTGGTCAGTGGCCCAGTTCTGGCAAACCCAGACTTTGAAAAGCCCTTTATGGTGTTCACCAACGCCTCAGGCACGGGACTGGGGGTGGTGTTAATGCAGGAGGATGAAAAGGGGGAGAGACACCCCATTGTGTACCTGAGCAAGAAGTTGCTACCCCGGGAGCAGAACTACGCTACCATCGAGAAGGAATGCCTAGCCATGGTGTGGGCCCTCAAGAAACTAGAGCCCTATCTCTTTGGGCGACACTTCACCGTCTACACCGACCACTCTCCCCTGACCTGGCTGCACCAGATGAAAGGAGCCAACACCAAACGCCTGAGGTGGAGCCTGCTCCTGCAGGATTACGACATGGACGTGGTCCACGTGAAGGGAAGTGCCAACCAGATAGCGGATGCGTTGTCCCGGAGAAGGGGCCCTGAACTTCCCCAGGTCACTGGTCAGAATGACCCCGCTCAGTTCAGTCTCGAAGGGGGGAGAGATGTGACGCAGCAGGGAGGGGGGAGTATTGACCTGGGAATGTGGCAGGGGAGTTTCACTGGGAATGGGAGACCTGAGAGCCTGTAACCTGAGCCAGGAGGGGGAGGGGGAAGGTAACACTTCTGCCTGGGAATGTGGACAAAGGCTGCAGGAGAGAGCCTGCTGGGGGGGCAGGGGTTAGTTTCAGTTTGGTGCTGGGTGGTGGAACGCAGGGAACCCCAGGGCTGGGGTCTAAGCTCCCTGCTCTCCCAGAAAGACTTGACTGAGGGGTCCTGGTTGTACCCACAAGCTCTGTTTTAGACTGTGTTCCTGTTGTCCAATAAACCTTCTGTTTTACTGGCTGGCTGAGAGTCACGGTGAATCCCAAGAAGAGGGGTGCAGGGCCTGGACTTCCCCACACTCCGTGACAACTCTATCTATTATTCCTGCTTAGGAACCTTCACCAGCTACAACAAATGTGTTTGTAATATTAATATTTCTTTCTGACAGCTGTGATGTATAACAAGCTCATTATAAACAATTATTTTTATGTGTGCAGTAAAAGTGTAAGATGAAGAAACTGTGTACAATAAGATTACATGTGGAAATAGATTAGCTGTGAATGTTATGCTATTTTTGGAGACATTGTTATATTAAGACAGTATGTATATATCCAGCTCACAAATGTAGGCTACAAGCTCATTTTAATTTTCTAGTTTATGGTGTATATATAATTCCATAGTGTATTCATGTGAGGTGGGTTTATTTTTGGCATTTTTTTTATGAGTTCTGCATGTTCTCTAAAAATTGCACAAATACTAATGTTTGCATACTATGACTCTGTAAATGATGGCAGGTCATGAACACTGTGCACTGTACACACTGTCTGTTATACAGAACTATTTTGATGTATAAAGGTTAGTTTTAGACAAATACCACTGAGGCTCATTTGTCTGAGCAGCATTAAGAGAATAGCTGTGTTGATCTCTTGGGTGTCTATTACTTTGAGTTTTTTCTATCTGAAAGACACATACATTCTTTCTTACATCATTTCATGGGGAACAGAGTGTGACATTGCACCCCCATATTCATCATAGTGGTATGCTTATGACATGATTATGACATAATTATGATGCATTTTGTACAAGATGTATCATGTGAGGTCTCATTGGAAAAGTTATGATCTGCTGTATATGATTATCCTTTTTGTGTGCATGTATCATTTTTGTATCTGAAGTTATGAACATTGACTATATATCTGTATTTCAAATGTGCTTACTCTGGGTAACACCCACAACCAGACTTTCAGGTACAACAATGAAGAAGCTAGACAGTGCTAATGGACAGTGGAGCATGAAAGAGCTTAGCCTTCCTGTGAATATTTCAGCCAGCCTATGAGTAATGGCTGCTATGACCCAGCAAGGCATGCAAGGGCATGTGACCAGACCACATGACACTAAACTCCATTTTAGTATCTGTATTTTTACACAAACTGGACTGGGAACTTAGCTTGGAACAAAGGGTGCCCACCATATGGAAAAGCTATATAAGGTGGGGAGTGACATCATCTCTGGGCCTCACTCCCCACACAAGAGAACTCCTGGAAACACCTGAGGAACAAAGACTGAACTGGACGAAGTGCTGGTCCCAGGCTAAAAGGATTTCTAGCCTCTGTATCATCAGTCAGGATGTTAAATTGCTAATTCAAATCCTATCTATCTAGTATGCTAGGCTTAGTTTGCGTTTTTGTTTATTTGCTATATAATCTGCTTTGATCTGTTTGTTATCACTTATAATCACTTAAAATCTATCTTTCTATAGTTAATAAATTTGTTTTTTGTTTTATCTTAACCAGTGTGTTTTGAGTGAAGTGTCTGGGAAAATCTCAGCTCTGTAAACAAAGGCTGTTGCATATCTTTCCAACATCAAGGGGAAAGCTTACTATATTAATAAGCTTGCATTGTAAGCTGTGTAGTGCAAGACAGTATAATACTGGGTTTATACTCCAACAAGTGTGCAAGGCTGGAAAGCTGGGAAATTGGCCGTTGCCTTTTGTCTGTCCTTGAGTGGCTTAGGTAAAGCACTCAGCAAGCTCAGTTGGATGTGTGGCACCACCTGCTGTCATTTTGCGTGATAACAGGGCCTTGAGAGGCTGGCTGAATCACCAGCAGAGCAGTGTGAGAGCGACTAGCCCAGCTGTATGGTTAGGGGGCAAAGTGGTTCCCACGGCTCCAAGATTGCTCCCCAGGGGTGACAACCTGTCACAGAGAGTTCAGGTTGTCTGGGTGTGAACTTTGTGGTTAAGAAAGGTAGATTTGTTATGGCAATGGAAAGTGACTATTATCTAGAGCTAGGCAGAACATTTTTGACTAAATGAACTTCTGTGAAGCAGAAACATTTAACAGCCAGATACTTTGTTGGAAAGGAGTTTTGGGTCCAGAGATTGGTGGTCACTTCTGACATACATAGGAGAGAGAGTTGATGCCAATGTAGAACAAAACCTAGAAATTTGTCACAAAATGGAGTTATCATCTGCCAGCCTGTTTCACACAAAATTGTGGTTTATTTGAGTTTCCCTGATTAAAATAAATAAAAATTATAGTTTCAGTAGGGTCACACATCATCTCCATATTAGTGCACATAACAAAATTCCTTCCGCATATGGGTGGGAAAAATTAGAGGGAACACTGATCACAGGCCATTACATTTCACCCAGAGACCCTTGTATCAAGCTCAAAGATTTTGATTAGGCCAAAGAATTACAGACCTCAGAAGACTAAACTGTTGCGTGCCACAGGCACTGAACTAGAGAGCCTGAATGGCAGGGAATTGACTGGATGAGATATGCGCAGATGAGCCCAGTAAGGAAACCACACCCCATACAGGAAGGCAAAAACTCCCCAAGGTCCCTACCAGTTTGATTCCTTCCTGACCCCCAAAAGAGACAGGACACTGATAGTTTACCTCAGGGATACATTCTTGGTTTACCTGATTCTATCCCTCATATATAGGGGAGGTCCTCTGTGGTCACTTTGCACCAGCTATGCCATGTGACTGGTTGTAAAGGCACCTAGAGTCTCTCCTCTGGTGAGTTGTCCCCGCACAACAGCCTCCGATAAGCGCAGGGCTGACAGGGCCAGGCATCTCTACAGCATTCCCTGTCACAGGCTCTGCTCAGGCAAAAGGAAGCATGGAAGAGGCAGAGCCAAGGCAGTGCTGCACGTTAGTGGTGTCCCATTGCTATCACAGCCCTGGGGTGATGGCAGCAGGGAGCACACATTGAGGCAGCAGCCTTCAGCTTGTTGTCATCTGCTCTTGGGACCAGTCAGCAGCCCCCACAGAGCACAGGCACAAATCCTGATCAATTCCTGGACTAATTTAGGAAGGCTGAAGTACTGTTCTCTGTGTTAGCATTCCCATTACTTTTCTCTGCACATAGTCACTAGAACAAAACCAGCGCTTCATGACTTTGGAAAAAGATCTGAAGGCCGGGAAGAGCAGGCGAGGCAGCAAAGCTCACAGCTCTTCTCCAATGTCACCTCCAGCACTAGGGCTGGTTCTATGACAAACATGTTATTTTTGACAGAGCACTGGAGCTAAGCTGAAACTGCTTTGCCCCTTGTTGACGTGCCTCTGGTCCCTCAGCTCTGCTCCAGTGCCATCTACAGGAACAACGCTGTCTCCATTTAAAACATGACAAAGGCTGTAAGACAGTAGCCAGTGTTTTGGTTCAGATGTTGAGGTCATAGTTTGTTAAAGTTGGGATTTTAGTGTGATTGGTTCAAATTTGCATGGGTGCCCCCTTGCGCCAGGTCACAATGTCACTCACTGATATTTGGCCTGGCTGCCCTTCTGTGATTTTCTTACAGCCTTAAACATAATGGTCTAATGACAAAGCTGCATCTGCAGGTGCTTCAGTGACAACAAGTTGAGCCAGCCAGTCCCTCTGTCTAAGGGCTTCATATGATTCTTCTTGTCATTCAGTCCTCTTAATCGCTCTCAGTTTTAGCTCTGTGCTAAACTAATGTCTTTTGGTTTGAGTTACTAATTTGGTTAGCACAGGTGTTGTATCATTTTCAAGGAATTGCAGGCAGAGAGTAAACTGCTTGAAACATTGTGTCATATCGCTTGTGAAGAAAACTCTGTCACAGTAACGCCTGGTCCTGAAACATTGTGGAATAGTAATTCCATGCTCAAAACCCACAGTCTGTCATCACACAGTGATGCTAACTGAGTCGTCCCCTCGTGTCCCTCCCCCCGTCCCATTTTGTGTTGTTGCAATAGGCAATAGTTTTATTAACCAATGTGAATTCTTTCCTATGTATACATTTTCAGGCGGTCTTCTTGCCATGGTCTTTAAAAGATTTTTTTTTTTTGATACTCCTTGTCTGAAAAAAGTGACTTATAAAACACTAATTTAAAAACAACATAATTTTTTCCAAAAGGGCCTTCAAAAATTCAAAATGATAAAGTGTCTAATGCCAAGTACTTTAAAAAAATAGTTAAGACTAGGGCTGTCAAATGATTAAAAAAATGAAACATCATTAATTGTGCAATTAATCTCACTGTTAATAATAGAATATCATTTATTTAAATATTTTTAGATGTTTTCTACATTTTCAAGTATATTGATTTCAATTACAATACAGAATACGTGTGCAGTGTTCACTTTATATTTATTTTTATTACAAATATTTGCACTGTAAAAAAACAAAAAAATAGTATATTTCAATTCACCTCATACAAGTACTGTAGTACAATCTCTTTATCATGAAAGATGAATTACAAATGTAGAATTATGTACAAAAAATAACTGCATTCAAAAATAAAACAATGTCAAACTTTAGAACTTACAAGTCCACTCAGTCCTACAAGTCCACTCTGTCCTACGTCAGCCAATCACTCAGACAAACAAGTTTGGTTACAATTTGCAGGAGATACTGCTGCCCGCTTCTTGTTTACAATGTCACCTGAAAGTGAGAACAGGCATTCACATGGCACTGTTGTAGCCGGCATCGCATGATATTTACATGCCAGATGCGCTAAAGATTCATATGTCCCTTCATGCTTCAACCACCATTCCAGAGGACATGCGTCCATGCTGATGACGGGTTCTGCTCAATAACGATCCAAAGCAGAGAGGACTGACACATGTTCATTTTCATCATCTGAGTCAGCTGCCACCAGCAGAAGGTTGATTTTCTTTTTTGGTGGTTCGGGTTCTGTAGTTTCCACATCAGAGTGTTGCTCTTTTAAGACATCTGAAAGCATGCTCCACACCTCCACCTTCTCAGATTTTGGAAGGCACTTCAGAGTCTTAAATCTTGAGTCACGTGCTGTAGCTATTGTTAGAAATCTAACATTGGTACCTTCTTTGCGTTTTGTCAAATCTGCTGTGAAAGTGTTCTTAAAATGCACATGTGTTGGGTCATCATCTGAGACTGCTATAACATTAAATATATGGCAGAATGTGGGTAAAACAGAACAGGTGACATACAATTCTTCCTCAAGGAGTTCAGTCACAAATTTAAGTAATGCAATATTTTTTTAAAGAGCATCATCAGCATGGAAGCATGTCCTCTGGAATGGTGGCTGAAGCATGAAGGGGCATATGAATGTTTAGCATATCCGGCATGTAAATACCTTGTAATGCCAGCTACAAGAGTGGCATGTGAACTCCTATTCTGACTTTCAGGTGACATTGTAAACAAGAAGTTGGCAGCATTATCTCCCATAAATGTAAACAAACTTGTTTGTCTGAGCAATTGGCTGAACAAGAAGTAAGTCTGAGTAGACTTGTAGGCTCTAAAGTTTTACATTGTTTTATTTTTGAGTGCAGTTATGTAAAAAAAAAATCTACATTTGTAAGTTACGCTTTCATGACAAAGAGATTGCATTATAGTACTTTTATGAGGTGAATTGAAAAATACTGGTTCTTTTGTTTATCATTTTTATAGTGCAAATATTTGTTATAAAAAAATAATAATATGAAGTGAGCACGGTGCACTTTGTATTCTGTGTTGTAATAGAAATCAATATATTTGAAAATGTAGAAAAACCATCCAAAAATAGTGAATAAATGCCAGTTGGTATTCTAGTGTTTAACAGTGCAATAAATCGCAATTAATTTTTTTAATCGCAGTTATTATTTTTTTTAGTTAATCACGTGAGTTAACTGCAATTAATCAGCAGCCCTAGTTAAGACAGAACTAGAAGATTGCAAATGTCTCATTAAAAGGAAAATCCTGGTGCAATCTTCCCTATGGAGGCACCTCTATACTACTGACAAGTTGAAGGCACTCAGAGAAGAGCCACACAAACATTCAGGAGGCAAAGTACAGCAAAGCCGTTAAAAAATCCAAAATATGCCCAGCTCAGCAGGGGGAGGGGAACATCATGGAACTCATCTGCCAAAGGCTATGGGGCATGGGCTTGATCTGTGGGTTGTAGGCCAACCAGCCCTGCTGGCTTCTGAGAATCCCTTTCTTAGGTTCCCAACTCTCCCCATGCACTGTATGGGGAGCTTGGTGCCTAACGCCTCAGCACCCTGTTGCCTTATGGAAGGCTTAGGCCTGAGTCAGGCGCATGGGGTGAGTTGGGCACATAAGGGAGTCTCAGATGCCAGCCAGCTGAGCAGGGAGCCACCTAAATGAGCCAACAGAAAGTGCCCAGGAGTGGGGCAGAGATAGGGCTCAAATTCACAAAGGTAATGAAGCACCTAGGTCCCATTGATCTGGGCCTCGAGGCACCTGGCTCCACTTTGGATGCTCAGCCATGAGCCTTCTCATGGAGTTGGGCACTTAAGCCAGGTCAGAGCGAGACAGCAGTTAGGACACGCACCTGGGAGGTGGGAGCCCCAGATTCAGCTCCCTGTTCTGCCTAATTTGGGGCGGGGACTTGACCTACCATCTCACAGGAGAATGCCCTGACCACCAGACTATTGGGTTGAATCAGTTCAACTTATATAAATAATTAAATATTCACTGGAGCAGGGATTTGAATCTGGGTCTTCCATGTTTGTGTGTGTGTGTGAGGCAAAGCACACGCCGGGAGGTGTTCGCAGTGCACACCTGGGGAGCTAGGTAGGGAAATGCCTAGTTTGAAAATCCTGCCAGTGTTTAGCCATGAGCAAGGGCTCCAATCAGCCAGTGAGCTGTGGGGTTGTATCAGGACACATACGGCTTTGTGCATACCAACCAGCAAACATTTAAGTGCCTACAAGGTTAGGTGGCAGCTGAGCAGTGGTTTGGCGAATGGCAGTGGTGCCTAAATGCTGGCCTTAGTCCTGGTCCACACAACAAGTTTAGGTCAATGTAAGTCACCCTGCTTCAACCTACTTGTGCTTGTGTCTACACACAAATTTGTCTCCAGCTGCCATAAGTGTTCCATTATGGTGATGCAGTAAAATCAGCTCCCCAAATGGCCCAGAGCCAAGATTAACCTATTGAGGCCAACCAGTGCACGTGTAGGCACTGCAGCAGCTATCCCACAATGCCCCATTCTCTGCAACAGTGAATGCAGAATTGTGACCTCCACTAGCCAGGAGTCATGGAAACTGGAAGTCAAACCCACCCCCTCCTCCCCTGACATCTGTATATTTTAGAAATGCCTTTTCCTGACCGCCCAGCTTGGTGAGCACACCTAGCAAGCTCTCTCTTGTGATGTGCAACTGAACATGCTGGCTCCATGCACTTGACATACTCTTGTCTGGAGTAGCAGGAATCATAGAATAACAGAGTTGGAAGGGACCTCTGGAGGCCATCTAGTCCAACCCCCTGCCCAGAGCAGGACCAGTCCCAACTAAATCATCCCAGCCAGGGCTTTGTCAAACCTGACCTTAAAAACTTCTAAGGAAGGGGATTCCACCACCTCCCTAGGTAACGCATTCCAGTGTTTCACCACCCTCTTAGTGAAAAAGTTTTTCCTAATAGCCAACCTAAACCTCCGCCACTGCAACTTGAGACCATTACTCCTTGTCCTGTCATCTGCTATCACTGAGAATAGTCTAGATCCATCCTCTTTGGATCCACCTTTCAGGAGGGATTAGATCTTATGGGCATGTGGGGAGAAGAGCTGTGCAAGCTCAGTTATGAACCTGCTGAAAAAAGGGTGGCCATCTATGACTAGCTTGCACAAGGAATGCAGGAAAAGGGATATGACGGGGCTCAGCTATAATGCCATGTGAATATGAAGGGACTGCCCCAGGCATACCACAAGCCAGGAGGCCAACAATCAATCTGGTGCTGCGCCACTGATCTGTCGCTTTTACAATGAGCTGAATGCCTTGCTTAGCAGCGACCCCTCCCCCCCATTCCCCCCCCCCCCCCCCCAGCACACTGCCGACAATTGTGGATGCCTCGGAGGTGCCCAAGACAGAAATCCTGCTGTGAATAGTGAGGTCGGGGGAGAGAAGCAGCATGGAGGCTCCAGCCAGGGCACAAGCCAGGACCTGTTCAAGACCTCCCTATAATCTAGCTAGTCCTGCCAGCCAAGCACAGGTGAGCCTGATGAAGGAGAAGGCGCCTCAGGCATGTGTGTGCATGAGTCTTTCCTTATAACATTTAAATGTAAAGATGGCACCCAACCCATCCCCTGGTTAACAAGACACAGGTATCGACTTCTCTTTTCTGTGTTTTACTCCTACAATAAGAGGTTATAACAAACAGAGGCAGAGGTGTTATTGGCTTTTAGTAACTCAGACTATCTGTGTAATCTATTTTCAGTGGCTTATAAATTTGCCAGACTTTAACTGTTCAGACTGAAGTTGTCCATGCCTGAGGTTGAAGCATTTTGAACCATTCCAGCAAAAACAATTCCAACATTTTCAAGAACAAGTGTAGGGAAAAAGAGATAATTTTTCCCATGGTAAAAAAAAATGTGGCTGCTTCTTTTTATTTAAAGACATAAAAGTCCTGGGTTGCCGAAGAGTGCTTTGCGCTAGCTGCATGCAAATCCACAAAAAAAAGTGGCCAACATACAAATATACACAGAAAAAAAAAGTCACCATTTACACCTGGTATCAGTAGAACTTGTTTCACTTGGTCCTTAATTTTCTGACCATTAAAAATATACTGCACATACCTGCAAGCCAGCCACCATCAAATAATCCTTGCAGAGACAGAAGTAGAATCCAGGAATCTTGCTATCTCACCTGCCACTGCTGTTTAGAAAGCAGTTCTGTAACCCACTGGCAATGTGTGTCACAGCTCCACGGAGACAAACTCTGTACTACTATTAGTTAATAGATTCATAACTGCCAAAGCCAGAAGGGACCGCTGTGATCATCTAGGCAGACTGCCTATATAACACAAACCATACACCTCCCCCACAATGATTCCTTTTGAGCTAAAACTTTTTTTTTCAATCTAACCTTGATTTAAAAATTGCCACATCCCTTGGTAAATTGTTCCAATGCTTAATTACTGTTAAACATGTACACCTTATTTCTAGTCAGAATTTGTCTAGCTTCAACTGTCAGCCATTGAATCCTGTTATACCTTTGCTAGACTGAAGAGCCATTATCAAATATTTGTTCCCCATGTAGCTACTTACAGCCTGTGATCAAGTCACCCCCCAGCCTTCTCTTTGTTAAGCTAAATAGATTGAGCTCCTTCAGTCTATCACTATAAGGCATGTTTTCTAACCCATTAATCATTCTCTCCAATTTATCAACATCCTTCTTGAATTGTGGGCACCAGAACTGGATACAATATTCCAGCAGCAATTGCACCAGTGCCAAATTTAGAAGTAAAATAACCTCTCTACTCCTACCTGCGATTCCCTTGTTCATGCATTAGTCCTTTTGGCTACAATGTTGTATGGGGACCTCATGCTCAGCTGATTATCCTCTCACTCACAACTCTTTCAGAGTCGCTGCTTCCCAGGGTAGTGTCCTCTCTTTTAAGTATGTTCCAGTTGTTCCCTTCGTTTAAGGGATAGAGGTCTGTGCTGTGTATAGTGCATAGTGCTGGCTATACTTGACTGACACGTCCCATTATAATAATCTGTTTTCAGTTGTTCATTAACCATTCAGACTGAAACTTCCTATGCCAGCAATCAGGCACCAGCTGAATTTTTTCTGGAAAGTTTCAAGAAAAATGATTCAGTCATTTCCAAGAACAAAATTAGGGAAAACATGTTTTTGCCCACATTAAAATCATTTCTTCGTTAAAGCCTCTGTGCTTTAGAGTAATGGTGTGAAACTGGAGTTGGAAGCAGCAGGGTCTTTAAGGTTCAGGGTTTTGTTTTTCCGATGAAAAATCACTTGTGTTTGACCAAGTTCTAAGCTGCTGAAAAATCTGTTTGCACATGCTCAGAAGAGACTTATTTGGCAGCTAAATTTAACCAAAGATGCTCTCTGCTTTGGGCATGCTCCATCCCAGGGGACAAGCAGGACTTTCCCTGCAATTGCTCACCCAGTCTCCCAGGGCAGGCAGTTTTCTGAGCCTACACTGCTCCTCCTACACTGGCACTCAGACATCCTGGAGAACAAAGGTAAGCCTTGGGACAAGGCGCCCAGAAGATTGGGGTAGAGAGAATAGGGAAACTAGCTGGGTAAAGAGCAGGGGTAGAGAGTAAGGTGGGATAAGAAGCCGGAGGGGTTCGGGATAAAGATTGGGAGGAAGACCAAGGCTCAGGCAGGAAGCAGAGACTAACTAGCCAAGGAAAATGGGGCAGGGCAAAGGAGCTGGGGGTTACAATCATAGAAGATTAGGGTTGGAAGAGACCTCAGGAGGTCATCTAGTCCAATCCCCTGCTCAAAGCAGGACCAACACCCACTAAATCATCCCAGCCCGGGCTTTGTCAAGACGGGCCTTAAAAACTTCGAAGGAAGGAGATTCCACCACCTCCCTAGGTAACCCATTCCAGTGCTTCACCACTCTCTTTGTGAAGTAGTTTTTCCTAATATCCAACCTAGACCTCCCCCACTGCAACTTGAGACCATTGCTTCTTGTTCTGTCAAATCCCCCCTCACTCTTCTCTTCTGCAGACGAAATAAGCCCAGTTCCCTCAGCCTCTCCTCATAAGCCATGTGCCCCAGCCCCCTAATCATTTTTGTTCCCCTCTGCTGGACTCTCTCCAATTTGTCCACATCCCTTCTGTAGTGGGGGGGACCAAAACTGGACACAATACTCCAGATGTGGCCTCACCAGTGCTGAATAGAGGGGAATAATCACTTCCCTCGATCTTCAAAATGGATTCCTTGAGCACCTACTCCATGATTGTGCCAGGGACTGAAGTGAGGCTGATCGGTCTGTAGGTCCCCGGGTTCTCTTTCTTCTTTTTTATAAACATGGGCACTATATTTGCCTTTTTCCAATCATCCAGGACATCCCCCAGTTGCCACGGATTTTCAAAGATAATGGCCAATGGCTCTGCAATCACATGAGCCAACTCCCTCAGCACCCTTGGATGCATTAGATCTGGACCCCTGGACTTGTGCATGTCCAGCTTTTCTAAATAGTCCTTAACTTGTTCTTTCACCACTGAGGGCTGCTCACCTCCTCCCCATGCTGTGTTGCCCAGCGCAGCAGTCTGGGAGCTGACCTTGTCTGTGAAGTCCAAGGCAAAAAAAACATTGAGTACTTCAGCTTTTTCCACATCATCTGTCACTATGTTGCCTCCCGCATTCAGTAAGGGGCCCACACTTTCCCTGACCACCTTCTTGTTGCTAAACTACCTGTAGAAACCCTTCTTGTTACCCTTCACATCCCTTGCTAGCAGCAACTCTGATTGTGCCTAGGCCTTCCTGATTACACCCCTGCATGCTCTAGCAATATTGTTATACTCCTCTCTAGTCATCTGTCCAAATTTCCACTTCTTGTAAGCTTCCTTTTTGAGTTTAAGCTCACCGAAGATTTCACTGTTAAGCCAAGTTGGTCGCCTGCCATATTTGCTATTCTTTCTGCACTTCAGGCTGGTTTGTTCCTGTGCCTTCAATAAGGCTTCTTTAAAAGACAGTTGTAGGGAAGGAGTAGGACAAGCTAGAAGAAATGAGCAAAAGGGACAATGACTGTTAGAGCATTCTCTCTTCCAAACATCTGGAGGGGAATCTAATATTCCAGAGTCTCTTTATTCCTCCACTGCCACAAACAGCTGTGAAACTTGCTGGCAAACTGTCTTATCCCCCTCCACTGCCAGATAACGGCTTGTTACTGGTATCACTTACCTCACTACCTCAAGTGAAATAATTTTACAAACCACTCCACTGACCCTAATCCTGTTAATGAACCACATGGATAGTAATAAGAAAAGGAGTACTAGTGGCACCTTAGGGTATGTCTACACTATGAAATTAGGTCGAATTTATAGAAGTCGGTTTTGTAGAAAGCGGTTTTATACAGTTGATTGTGTATGTCCCCACACAAATGCTCTAAGTGCATGTAGTCAGCAGAGTGTGTCCACAGTACCGAGGCAACCGTCGACTTCCGGAGCGTTGGCTATCCCACAGTTCCCGCAGTCTCCGCCGCCCATTTGAATTCTGGGTAGAAATCCCAGTGCCTGATGGGGCTAAAACATTGTCGCGGGTGGTTCTGGGTACATATTGTCAGGCCCCGTTCCCTCCCTCCCTCCGTGAAAGCAAGGTCAGACAATTGTTTTGCGCCTTTTTTCTTGAGTTACCTGTGCAGATGCCATACCACGGCACGCATGGAGCCCTCTCAGCTAACCATCACCGTATGTCTCCTGGGTGCTGGCAGACGTGGTACTGCATTGCTACACAGCAACAGTTTATTGCCTTTTGGCAGCAGACAGTGCAGTATGACTGGTAGCCATCGTCAACGTAGTCCTGGGTGCTCTTTTAACTGACCTCGATGATGTCAGGAGTGCTTGGGCAAACATGGGAGTGACTCAGCCAGGTCATTTACCTTGTTTCGTCTCGTGGCGATTCAGTCCCGCACTGTCTTTTAATCTGCAGCTAGCAGAAGATGATGGCGAGTCGTCATACTGCACCGTCTTCTGCAGAGCACCCAGGTGTTGATGATGGCTAGCGGTCGTATTGCACAGTCTGCTGCCAGCAAGATGTGTAAAGATAGATGAAGTGGCTCAAAACAAGAAATAGACCAGATTTGTTTTGTATTCATTTTCTCCTCCCTCCCTCCCTCTGTGAAATCAACGGCCTGCTAAACCCAGTTTTGAGTTCTATCCTTGAGGTTTTGAGTTCTATCCTTGAGGGGGCCACTCAGTTTCTCGCAAAACCACCCCCTTTGTTGATTTTAATTCCCTGTAAGCCAACCCTGTAAGCCATGTCGTCAGTCGCCCCTTCCTCCATCAGGGCAACGGCAGACAATCATTCCGTGCCTTTTTTCTGTTCAGACACCATACCACGGCAAGCATGGAGCCCACTCAGATCACTTTGGCAATTAGGAGCACATTAAACACCACGCGCATTATCCAGCAGTATATGCAGCACCAGAACCTGGCAAAGCGATACCGGGCGAGTAGGCGACGTCAGCGCGGTGACGTGAGTGATGAGGACATGGACACAGACTTCTCTCAAAGCACCGGCCCTGGCAATGTGGGCATCATGTGCTAATGAGGCAGGTTCATGCTGTGGAACGCTGATTCTGGGCTTGGGAAACAAGCACAGACTGGTGGGACCGCATAGTGTTGCAGATCTGGGACGATTCCCAGTGGTTGCGAAACTTTCGCATGCGTAAGGGCACTTTCATGGAACTTTGTGACTTGCTTTCCCCTGCCCTGAGGCGCAAGAATACCAAGATGAGAGCAGCCCTCACAGTTGAGAAGCGAGTGGCAATAGCCCTGTGGATGCTTGCAATGCCAGACAGCTACCGGTCAGTCGGGAATCAATTTGGAGTGGGCAAATCTACTGTGGGGGCTGCTGTGCTGCAAGTAGCCCACGCAATCAAAGATCTGCTGATATCAAGGGTAGTGACCCTGGGAAATGTGCAGGTCATAGTGGATGGCTTTGCTGCAATGGGATTCCCTAACTGTGGTGGGGCCATAGACAGAACCCATATCCCTATCTTTGCACCGGAGCACTAAGCTGGCGAGTACATAAACCGTAAGGGGTACTTTCCAATAGTGCTGCAAGCTCTGGTGGATCACAAGGGAAGTTTCACCAACATCAGCGTGGGATGGTCGGGAAAGGTACATGACGCTCGCATCTTCAGGAACTCTGGTCTCTTTCAAAAGCTGCAGGAAGGGACTTTATTCCCAGACCAGAAAATAACCTTTGGGGATGTTGAAATGCCTATAGTTATCCTTGGGGACCCAGCCTACCCCTTAATGCCATGGCTCATGAAGCCGTACACAGGCAGCCTGGACAGTAGTCAGGAGCTGTTCAACTACAGGCTGAGCAAGTGCAGAATGGTGGTAGAATGTGCATTTGGACGTTTAAAGGCGCGCTGGCAGAGTTTACTGACTCGGTTAGACCTCAGCGAAACCAATATTCCCACTGTTATTACTGCTTGCTGTGTGCTCCACAATATCTGTGAGAGCAAGGGGGAGACGTTTATGGCGGGGTGGGAGGTTGAGGCAAATCGCCTGGCTGCTGGTTACGCACAGCCAGACACCAGGGCGGTTAGAAGAGCACAGAAGGGTACGGTGCGCATCAGAGAAGCTTTGAAAACCAGTTTCATGACTGGACAGGCTACGGTGTGAAAGTTCTGTTTGTTTCTCCTTGATGAAACCCCCCGCCCCTTGGTTCACTCTACTTCCCTGTAAGCTAACCACCCTCCCCTCCTCCCTTCGATCACCAGTTGCAGAGGCAATAAAGTCATTGTTGCTTCACATTCATGCATTCTTTATTCATTCATCGCACAAATAGGGGGATAACTACCAAGGTAGCCCAGGAGGGGTGGTGGAGGAGAGAAGCACCAGGAGGGGTGATGGAGGAGGGAAGGACAAGGCCACACAGCACTTTAAAAGTTTAAAACTTTAAAACTTATTGAATGCCAGCCTTCTGTTGCTTGGGCAATCCTCTGGGGTGGCCGGAGACCCCCCACCACATTCTTGGGCGTCTGGGTGAGGAGGCTATGGAACTTGGGGAGGAGGGCAGTTAGTTACACAGGAGCTGTAGCGGTGGTCTGTGCTCCTGCTGCCTTTCCTGCAGCTCAACCATACTCTGGAGCATATTGGTTTGATCCTCCAGCAGCCTCAGCATTGAATCCTGCCTCCTCTCATCACGCTGCCTCCACCTTTCAGCTTCAGCCCTCTCTTCAGCCCACCACTTACTCTCCTCAGCCCACCACCTCTCCTCCTGGTCATTTTGTGCTTTCCTGCACTCTGACATTGTCTGCCTCCACGCATTTGTCTGTGCTCTGTCAGTGTGGGAGGACAGCATGAGCTCAGAGAACATTTCATCACGAGTGCGTTTTTTCGCCTTCTAATCTTCGCTAGCTTCTGGGAAGGAGAAGATCCTGTGATCATTGAAACACATGCAGCTGGTGGAGAGAAAAAAAGGGACAATGGTATTTAAAAAGACACATTTTCTAGAACAATGGGTACACTCTTTCACGGTAAACCTTGCTGTTAACATTACATACATAGCACATGTGCTTTCGTTACAAGGTCGCATTTTGTCTCCCCCTAGCACGTGGCTAGCCCCTCCCGCCTCCCCGTGGCTAACAGTGGGGAACATTTCTGTTCAGCAACAGGCAAACAGCCCAGCAGGAACGGGCACCTCTGAGTGTCCCCTTAAGAAAAGCACCCTATTTCAACCAGGTGACCATGAATGATATCACTCTCCTGAGGATAACACAGAGAGATAAAGAACGGATGTTGTTTGAACGCCAGCAAACATACACTGCAATGCTTTGTTGTACAATGATTCCTGAGTACGCGCTACTGGCTTGGAGTGGTAAAGTGTCCTACCATGGTGGATGGAATAAGGCTGCCCTCCCCAGAAACCTTTTGCAAAGGCTTTGGGAGTATATCCAGGAGAGCCACGAATGCCAGGGCAAATTAATCATTAAACATGCTTGCTTTTAAACCATGTATAGTATTTTAAAAGGTATACTCACCAGAGGTCCCTTCTCCACCTGGCGGGTCCAGGAGGCAGCCTTGGGTGGATTCGGGGGGTACTGGCTCCAGGTCCAGGGTGAGAAACAGTTCCTGGCTGTTGGGGAAAATGGTTTCTCCGCTTGCTTGCTGTGAGCTATCTACAACCTCATCATCATCATCTTCCTCATCCCCAAAACCTGCTTCCATGTTGCCTCCATCTCCATTGAAGGAGTCAAACAACACGGTTGGTCAAACAACACGGCTGGGGTAGTGGTGGCTGAACCCCCTAAAATGGCATGCAGCTCATCATAGAAGCAGCATTTTTGGGGCTCGGACCCGGAGCAGCTGTTCGCCTCTCTGGTTTTCTGGTAGGCTTGCCTCAGCTACTTAAGTTTCACGTGGCACTGCTTCTGGTCCCTGTTATGGCCTCTGTCCTTCATGCCCTGGGAGATTTTGACAAATGTTTTGGCATTTCAAAAACTGGAACGGAGTTCTGATAGCACAGATTCCTCTCCCCATACAGCAATCAGATCCCGTACCTCCCGTTCGGTCCATGCTGGAGCTCTTTTTCGATTCTGGGACTCCATCATGGTCACCTCTGCTGATGAGCTCTGCATGGTCACCTGCTGCTTGCCACGCTGGCCAAACAGGAAACTGAAATTCAAAAGTTCGCGGGCCTTTTCCTGTCTACCTGGCCAGTGCATCTGAGTTGAGAGTCCTGTCCAGAGCAGTCACAGTGGAACACTGTGGGATAGCTCCTGGAGGCCAATACTGTCTAATTGCGTCCACAGTACCCCAAATTCAACCCAGCAAGGCCGATTTCAGTGCTAATCCCCTTGTTGGGGGTAGAGTAAGGAAATCGATTTTAAGACCCCTTTAAGTAAAAAAAAAGGGCTTCGTCATGTGGACGGGTGCAGGGTTAAATCGATTTAATGCTGCTAAATTCGACCTCAACTGCTAGTGTAGACCAGGGCTTAGAGACTAACCAATTTATTTGAGCATAAGGTTTTGTGAGCTACAGCTCAATTCATCAGATGCATTCAGTGGAAAATACAGTGAGGAGATTTATATACACAAAGAACAAGAAAAAATGGGTGTTATCATACACACTGTAAGGAGAGTGATCACTTAAGATGAGCTATTACCAGCAGGAGAGCAGGGGGCTGGGGGGAAGAAAACCTTTTGTAGTGATAATCAAGGTGGGCCATTTCCAGCAGTTAACAGTGATCACTCTCCTTACAGTGTGTATGATAACACCCATTTTTTCATGTTCTGTGTGTATATAAATCTCCTCACTGTATTTTCCACTGAATGCATCCGATGAAGTGAGCTGTAGCTCACGAAAGCTCATGCTCAAATAAACTGGTTAGTCTCTAAGGTGCCACAAGTACTCCTTTTCTTTTTTCTTTTTACGAATACAGACTAACATGGCTGTTACTCTGAAACTAGCCCTTCTTTGCAACATGAGCATAGTAATATACCTCTTAGCTCACATGTGAGCTGTGAAAATAAGTTATGTTTTCAGGGCATGGTTTGGATGGTGGATAGTAAATGAGGCCAGGAGCTACTTGTGTAACTAAGATAAGAGAAATACTATCTAACAGCTCTATATCTAGGTGATCATACAAATTTAAAACTTCACTAATACATATGAACAACAGGACCAAATATTACAAAGGCAACTTTTTCTAGTTGGGATGATTGACTTTGCAACGTTATAACCAAATAAAGCAACAATACCTAATTACATGATATACTGTACTGTCCTCCCACCTCACGTCTTACACCGGATGGACAGTGATTGGTGACTGAGCATGAAATATTTAATAGCTGCTTGTTTCCATTACAGAGGTAGTGCCACATCCTTAATCATACACCATCCAAACCTTACACTGAACATCTTTTATTTTCATGACACCCACAATAGCCAAGTGTGACATTGCACTCTATATGATTTTATAAAAATATGCTAATGAGTGTGAATATAATGTAACTGGAATATGCTTCATGCAAAAAGTCTCTTGTAAGATATCATTACAAAGCTTATAATCGACTGAGTGTAGTCATCCTATTTGTATAAATGTATCACTCTTGTATCTGAAACTAGAAATATGAAGCATAACTCTGAGGTCCTATTGTAGTTATGCAACGTGCGGGCCATTGATGGTGGTTTGGAATCTTAATGGCTTCCATTAACCAGGACAACTAACTGTAGATGGCTCCGTTTTACTTGTAAATCTTCCTGTATACCTGTGGGCTGGTAAGTGGGTAATGAAGTCTTACAGTGACATGTGACCATGTCACCTGAACTGGAATCCATCTTTAACCTGGTGCTTTTCCATTGAGGAGGGGTGGGAACCCAGAGGGACAAAGGATTCCTGCCTTATGCAAAAGATATATAAGTGGGTGGAACAGAACAAAGGGGCGGCCATCATGAGAAATCCCCTAGCTACCACCTGAGCTGGAACAAGGGCTGTACCAGGGGAAAGGATTGTGCCCAAACTCGGTAGGCATCCAGTCTGTGAAAGAAACTTATTGAAACATCTGAGGATGAGATATTATCTGTATTCAGTTTTATTACTGTACTAGACTTAGACTTGTGTGTTTTATTTTGCTTTGCTTGGTTATTCACTTTGTTTTGTCTGTTATTACTTAGAACCATTTAAATCCTACTTTGTTTTTAATAAAATCACTTTTTACTTATTAACACAGAGTATGTATTAATACCTGGGGGGGTGCAAACAGCTGTGCATCTCTCTCAATCAGTGTTTCAGAGAGCGAACAATTTATGAGTTTACCCTGTATAAGCTTTATACAGGGTAAAACAGATTTGGGGTTTGGCTCCCATTGGGAGTTTAGCATCTGAGTGTTAAAGACAGGATCACTTCTTAAGCTGCTTTCAGTTAAGTCTGCAGCTTTGGGGCATGTGGTTCAGACCCTGGATCTGTGTTGGAGCAGACTGGGGTGCCTGGCTCAACCAGACAGGATGCTGGAGTCCCAAGCTGGCAGGGAAAGCAGGGGCAGAAGTAGTCTTGGCACATCAGTTGGCAACCCCAAGGGGGTTTCTGTGATCAAACCTGTCACACAAAGTACTTCACCCCATTAATGAATTTAGTTCCCTGCTTTCTAGCAGTATTAAGGCAAGTATTTTAGAAGGCAACTGAGGAAAAAGATGAAGGCTAAATATTTGTATAAGTGCCCAACTTGGCAGACCTAGGGTCTGATATTTCCCAGAACTGCTAAGTACCCGCCACTCTGACTTCAGTTAGTTGTTCAATCAACACTTCTGAAAGTCAGGCTTTTGTTGTCAATTGAGATACTGACAAGAACACAATTAGCAGCCACCCCTGAAAGTTAAGGCCCAGCATCACACAAGAACTGTAGTAAAACTTCATTCATATAACCCCACCTCATCTATTGTTCATGTATTCATTCAAGAATGAATGAAGCATAGGGCTTATGGATTAAAAAAGGTACTGTATATGATCATGTAGCTTGAATATCATTAAAAAGCAGATTTAAGGTTCCCTGCATAGTAGGAAGAAAGCCTGAAACATAAACCCTTGTATCAGAGGCCTGGTAGGAGGCAGGGCCTGCTCACAGAATCTGGCAAGAACAGGGCTTATATCGCAAAAATACACATTCCTAAGAAGTGCTAGTCACAAAGTACTCTCAAACACATCCTGATATCAAGGATGGTACAGAAACATTCCTCAAGAATAGCAGGAACACACTCACCCCTCCTAAAAGATAAGGTCAGGCGGACAGTATGTAATAGAAATGTTTTAATTAAACCAACACCTTCAAGGTAATGGGTAATAACTAGCCACACCAGGGGCAGTAACTACAGTAGAGGGGGAGTACTAACTTGTTTGCATCTGGATATAAAAATGTATCTCAGAGGGAGTATCTTTGTCTGGCCTAGGGAGGAACAGAAAGTCCCGCCATTCACTCAGCTGGTCCATTGTTACAGGCATACGTGCATTAGTGGTCTAGTAGTCTGTAGGACACTAGTACTGTGCTTCATTGACAAAACTGGCTGGGTGCTTTCACTGCTTAACGGATCTTGTGATCATTGGGCAGTTTGCTCAAAGTCTACCATGCCAGCTATGTGCACAGGGCTGGGGCAGCCCACAGAGGGAACATCACCCCACCTCCCAAAAAAAAAAAAAAAAGTCTAACCACACTCTGCACAACCTTTCTTCTGCCATTTCCCAAGTTTTGACTGCTTGGATTAAACCTTAGTTTTAGTCTTGTATGAAATATTCTTAGTTTACAACAGCTGTATTTCCTGGCCAGTAGCTACCATTTGGGGCAGTGGAAAAGTCCCAGGCTATATCAGTGGCCACAGCAACACATGCTATGAGCCCTTTGTGGTCTCTCCTGACAGACAGAGACAGGAATATTTTAGGATAGCTATTACTTTATTTAAGAAAATGTGGTATAGAAACAGGTGAGCTTCTGTTAGCCTCTCCACCTCCCCCAAGCTTCAGAGACAAAAGTAGAGGAATGGGGAAGACAGATGGAACAGAACTGGCTTCTCGCTGCAGAGCTGAGTGGTGGTGAGGAGTGGAGGGGAGGAACAAGGGCCTCCAGTGATCCTTTTCCCCCACACCTCATTCCCCAGGCACAGGCTGATCCATGCACCTGGTTTACTCCTTAGATGCCATGTGAACTAACAAGTCCACAACACGGTTGCTGTATCCAAACTCATTGTCGTACCTGGTGACAGAAGCAGAGAAGGAGCAGTTAGGGGTGGGCAGACCCCTTATGCATTCCCACAGGGAGTCCCCGTCCCTCCGCACCAAGCCCCAGCTGGGAAAGATTGGAGACTGCTGTTGTTCATATAGAGTGAAGTTGACCCCCTAGTATCTGAGGTCTTCCTAGGCAGATATTGCCTCTTTGCCAACCAAATTCTGCTGCCAGCCGCAAAGTGTTCTCCACCTAAAATTCTATCTGGAGGCAATAGAGGGAGAGAATGCAAAGCTTGCCCTTAAGTGCCCCCAAAGTCTCCCATGGACTCCCAACCTATCCCAGAGAAACAACCCTCCAAATCTGGCATCCCCACAGCCTCTCTTCTCCATACCAGGAGACCAGTTTGACAAAGTGATCATTGAGAGCGATGCCAGCAGCCGCATCAAAGATGGATGAGTTGGTCTCACCGTTGAAGTCAGAGGAGACAACCTACAAGTGGGGAGGGAAGAGGGAAAGACTGAAACACCCCTTTTGTCCTCAACTCCATCCCCCCATCCCACAACGATGTTATTGACACCCTGATCCATGAACACTCCTAGGGGGAGGAAAGATTAATGAATATTTGATGTCCCAAAGGGTTGCTTCTCTTTTCCCATCATGTGAGGAGGTATTCACTCCATTTCCCCTCCCCTCCCACCCCCCATCATCTGATGAAACAATGGTGAGAGTTTACCTGGTCCTCCGTGTATCCCAGGATGCCCTTCATAGGCCCCTCAGAGGCACTTTTCACCACCTTCTTAATGTCATCATACTTGGCCTGAGAGAGTGACAAACAGAAGTCAGAGCATCCCAGGCCCCATGGAGTGGCAGCTGCTTCCCAGGGAAGGTTGCAGCCACAGTTTTGAGACTGCACAGCAGAGATGCATAGCTAGGGCCTAGTTATGCCAGGTACTACACCAGACAGGGGCAGCCCCTTGCATAATCTCTTACAGCCACAACAAGCAAGCAACAAGGGGCTAGTTCCAAATAGGATGGAGACTGCAAAGCAGCTGCTCCCTGCCCCATAGGTTGAGGATCTGACAGAAGCGTTGGGGGTACAGGGAAGTTGCTCCAGGGCCTGCCTGGTCCCCTTCCTGCAATACTCACTGGTTTTTCCAGGCGACAGGTAAGGTCCACGACAGAGACATTGGGAGTTGGAACACGGAAAGCCATTCCGGTGAGCTTCCTGAGAGAGAGAGAGAGAGAGAGAGAGAGAATGGATCAGAACAGGCTCCTGCCCCTGATCAGGGCTTCCGCATATCCTACTGGGGAGAGGGCAAAGTGGGCCAGCTGCAGGTTCCTTGCCCCTTCTGATGTCCCTGTGCTCCCAAAGTAAGGGATGCACAAAACTGACACTCACCCATTCAGCTCCGGAATGACCTTGCCCACAGCCTTAGCAGCCCCAGTAGATGCTGGGATGATGTTCTGGGCAGCACCTCTGCCATCACGCCACAGCTTTCCAGAGGGGCCATCCACAGTCTTCTGTGTGGCTGTGATGGCATGGACAGTGGTCTGGAAGTTAAAAGGGGGCGTGGGGGGTTAGAGCAGAATCAACATCCACACAGAGCCTCATCGCACTGAACTATTCTTCCCCCCAATCCTCCCTTTTCCTCTATTCCAGGCAGCATAGGGAGGCTGTCTCTCCTGCTCTGTGGTTCACAGCCACCATCCCTCTCCACCCAAACCTGTGGACTGGGGAAAGTCTTGGGAGAGAGGCACCCTTCAGAGCTCTGTGGTTTGCCCCTCAAACAGAGCTGGTGTGGGGGGTTCTCAGGAATAAGGGGTTCTGTGCCTCCAGATCACCTACCATGAGACCTTCCACTATGCCATAGTTGTCATTGATGACCTTGGCCAAAGGAGCCAGGCAGTTGGTGGTGCAGGAAGCATTGCTGGAAGAAAAAGAGACAAGAGGCACAGTCAGCCAGAGGCAGTCAGGGCCCACCCCACAGAAGGCAGTCCTTCTGCAGGATCACTCAGCTCCCCCACACAGGCTCACAGGAGAAGGTAATAGTCAGCTCCTGCACCTCAGGTTCAACCCTAATCCCCCCCATCCTCACCTGACAATTTTCAGAGACTTGTCATACTTCTCATGGTTGACACCCATCACAAACATAGGTGCATCGGCTGAGGGGGCAGAGATGACGACACGCTTAGCGCCACCCTTCAGGTGAGCCTGAGGGAGACAGACCAACATTAACAGAGTCCTCTACAGCACCAGTAAAGCAGCACATTTGGGACACCTTGCCCTCCCCGCCCCCCCAAATCCTACTGCAATACATCTTCAGGCAGGGATAAGTCTGTACATACCCACTTGCACCTGCAGGGGAGGGAGTGATCCCTACACCTTTTTCCTCCCACACCCAAGCCAGATGTGACCCATCACTCACGCCCGCCTTCTCCATGGTGGTGAAGACTCCAGTAGATTCTACAACATACTCTGCTCCAGCATCTCCCCACTTGATGTTAGCAGGATCACGCCTAAAAGGAGACAGACAGTTTAGGAACTGCAGGGTTGTCAAATGCCCTCTTCCATAGCTCCAAAGGAAAAGGGGAGGAAGAGTCATACTCACTCCTGGAAAATGGTAATTTGGTTTCCATTTATCACAAGTTTTCCATTTTCAGCCTTGACAGTGCCATGAAAACGACCATGAGTGGAGTCGTATTTGAACATGTAAGCCTAGGGGTAAAAACAGATGGAAGTTGAGTGCTGGCTGCATTCTCAAAGCTCCTCTATTTCAATCCTCAAAACCCACCGATAGCTCTGTTCATGCCCCTCAATCCTGATTTATAGCCACGGGACCCGGTGCGTGTAGTTTGCTGCAGCCTATAGTGACCTTGCTCATCTGAGCTTGGCTCAATTGAGAATTCCCTGTCCTATTAATCTGATCTCTCATCCCCTGGGTTGTTCTCTGGCTTTCACCAGGAAACGATATAATCCATAGGTCAGATAACTTGCATTCCTTCCCCACCCTTGGGGTACTGTGGTAGAGGACCAGCACAGGCCACGCACAGCAAGCTCAAAGTTAGAGATCAGGGTCCCACTCACCATGTAGTTGAGGTCAATGAACGGGTCATTGATTGCTACAATCTGGATTTTGCCAGAGATGAAGGCAGCTCTGGTGACCAGGCGGCCGATACGGCCAAATCTAGGAGAGGAACAGAAGAGGTTGGTACACACCCCCGCTCAGGAAGGGAACCCCTGTTCTGATGGGGAGCTCAGACTTGGCTTCATTCCAGCGGCTGCCCCAGATTCAGACCCCCCGGATACAAAGGAGACCCCGACGCTCTGCTGCTTCCCAGCCCGGAGGCACAAAGGCCATGAGGTAGGAGGGGTCCCCAGGGCGCTGCAGCCCTGCAAGGGGCGAGCAGAGATTAACATAGAACCGCAGCCCCCCCCCCCTTGCTCCAGCCCGCGCCCCCAAAGGTCGGCCGCTAAATTTACCCCGGGCCCTGGATCCCGTTACTCCGCGGCGCGGCAGGAAAAGGTCACATTCCCCGGGCCCGGCGGGGACACGCGATACCCTGGCGCCCTTCCAGGGCGGAGACTGGAGCCCGGCGTGCAGCGGCGCTTCCTGCTCGAGGTGACTCACAGCCCCCCTCCCCCCAGCAGCCGCAGGGAGACGTGAGTCACCCGGGCTAGGACCGCCCCGCCAAGGGCCCACAGCCGCTGTCCAGCCCGGGGGTCAGGCCGCTGCAGGGTGGGGCCGGGCAGGCTAGCCGCGGCCCAGGTGACCTTGCCACGCCCTTGGCGCAAGGGGGCAGGGGGTGGCCACGGCAGCTGCCGCCCACGGGCCCCCAGCGCTGGCGGCGCTGCCACAGAAAGAGACCCGTCCCCCTCCCCGCCCACACCCTGGGGCCTTACACTGCCCCTAGGGGCAGCCCCGCCGAGACTCACCCGTTAATTCCGACCTTCACCATCGTGTCTCTGCCGCGATGCTCCTGCGGAGAGGGCGGGGATGAGACA
Organism: Natator depressus; assembly: GCF_965152275.1. Classification (NCBI taxonomy): domain Eukaryota; kingdom Metazoa; phylum Chordata; order Testudines; family Cheloniidae; genus Natator; species Natator depressus. The sequence goes on along the minus strand of NC_134234.1, from coordinate 207,196,255 downwards.
CCCTCGAAGGACAGCGGGACCCGCACCCCCCAGCCACGCGCCCGGCCCCAGCCTGTGCCTCCCCCCGCCGGGAGGTGGAGGTCTCCAGCAAACAGGCCCTTAAGCCGCGGCGCCGGGCCGGAGAGCCCCTCCAGGCGGGGACTGGGTGTGTGGGGGTCAGAGCACCGGAGCCCCACGCGTGCGTGCGGGGCGGGACCCAGGCGCCCTGCTGGGGCCTCCAAACCCACTTCCCGCAGAGAGCAACTCGGTCACAGGGCGACTTCCTCCTGCCTTGGCCAGCACCAGCTCCCGCCACGCTCCACTCCCGGCTCCGTTTGCAGCGCATGTCGGGCAGTTACCCCCCCCCCCCCGCCGCCATCGGGTTTTGTCGCCTGGCCCCCCGTCCCAAAGCCCCCCTTGGGACACCAAGTACCGGTAACAGAGCTCCCCCCCCCCCCCCGCTGCGCCTCCATTTTGCTTGCCCCGCCTGAGCACAAAGGAGACTCCGGATTCAGCCAGAGCCTCACGTGCACCTGCCCCTGTAACTTCTCAGCGCCCTCCGACCTAACGCCGGCCCCAGCCCCCTTCCCAGCAGGGCAGCGAGATGCTGCCTGACCCCAGAATCCAGCCGCCCCCGCTCTTGGCCAGCACGTTCTTTATTCCTCCAGCAGCCCGAGACCCGCACTCCGTCCTCCGCCACCCCAGAGCGGCCAGCCTTGCTGCCCAGGAGCGCAGCGGGAGGCCTCCCCAGTTGCCGGCTCCACATCGTGGTGAGCCCTTTCTTACCTGGGGGCTGCCTCTGACCCGCACGCCTGTAGTAGGGGGAAGGTAAAGGGAGGAAGGCTCGCTGCCCTGGCCTTTATAGATCCCCGTATGGTAATTGCTGGGCCCAGCCTTTTGAGAAAGCGTCAAATCAGAGGCGGAGGGCAGCACAGAGCAGTGTACGTGCAGCCCTAATGCTGCTGGGTTGCGCGCCTCCCTCCTCCCACACCCATTTTTGGCTGCTCTCTTGCACTCCCTATCCTACAAAGGAAAGGCAGGGGGTGGGGGCTCCCCCTCCCTCGCCTCTCGCAAGCCCCACACAGCCAATCACTCACAGATCTCTCCTGTGTCCCCCACTTGCTGTGCAAGGCGGAGGCAGAGGGGGACTCCAACCCATGAATCCCGTGCAAGTTTGTGAGACGAGACACAGGCAGTTGGATTCACCAGCTACACTGAGAGGTTTCAGAGTAGCAGCCGTGTCAGTCTGTATCCGCAAAAAGAACAGGAGGACTTGTGGCACCTTAGAGACTAACCAGTTTATTTGAGCATCCTATGACGTGAGCTCACGAAAGCTTATGCTCAAATAAATGGGTTAGTCTCTAAGGTGCCACAAATCCTCCTGTTCTTTTTACCAGCTACACTGTAACCGCAAACACAGGTACTGCAACGTACCCAGGGCACAGGCCCAGCCATCATGGCTGAGGGGTACTAGGAGAGCTATAGAGGCAGGGGCTGACTGGAATAGAAAGAGGATTGTCGCTATTTATAGCACAACGGACCCATGGTCCTGGCTGGGCCCTCTAGGTGCTACTGTAATACAAATAATAATAAGTAGCATGCCCTGTGTGTCTGGGAATGGGGGACGCTGGTGAGTGAAATCGCCGGAGGGTTGCAGATTACCCCTAATAGGCATAGTTAGAGCTGTATGTGAGGAGCTGTATTCTATGAATAAAAAGAAAAAGGAAAAGGAGTACTTGTGGCACCTTAGAGACTAACCAGTTTATTTGAGCATGAGCTTTCGTGAGCTACAGCTCACTTCATCGGATGCATATACAGACTAACACGGCTGTTACTCTGAAACCTATTCTATGAATGTAATAGTTGAGTATTATAAACCAGGATTGAAGGGCTATGGCAGGGAGGGGGATCATCACATTTCTCAATGGGGTTTATTCTGTACCTGCTTGTTTGGCTCCTGTGAACCCCCGCATGAGCCCCTCTGCTGTACAGTGGGCCGGAAAAGGTCAACAGCATGAGGACAGAATCCCACAGGAAGCTGGAGACACAGTGGGGAGAAGAATGTGGGGAGGGGAAGCACACAGATGTCTGAGGGGATCCCTCTATTGGGGGAACCTGTTTTCAGGGGCTCTGACATTTTCAAGCAGGGAGAGGGCAAGGGTTCTGGAAGCCCCTCCCGATCCCCCTCAAAGGCCCTGCATGGGGGATGGGCCCCCTGGGTCTCTCACTGATGTGAGCCAGGGGTTTGTCCCCACTCAGGGTGAGTTATACCTGGTGCTCCCTTCTATCCCGCTCACCGAAGACTGGCAGGAAAGTAAGTGTATGCACCTCTATCACAAACACTATGGTAATATGGCAAGTGGCCAAGCCCAGCCGCTCCGCTCTGAGTTGGGGGCTGGGTTGGAGTTGCACAACCACCTACCGCCTTTGCCCCCGCCGCTGGAAAGAACAGGGAACAATTGTCACGTGGACTGAGCAATGAAGGGGCTCAGACAAGCTACCAGCTGGAATCAGAGGAAATAAATCCCCCAAATCAGCTCCAACCCTCACAGGAGCTTGCCAGGATACTACTATAGGGAGGATCCTACCACCGCGGGCACCTTTCCCTCAGCTCAGCACTGCTGCAAGGAAGCTGACAGTGCTGCTGGCCCCGAGCCCTCCTGAGCTAAAATTGCCCTGGACTTTCATTGGCTCTGTTCCCCCTGAATTGCTCTAGCCAGACATGCTTAGAATGGGACTGTGTTTCCCAGACGCTGGCTGGCCTGGCATCCCCCACCCTCGGGCCAGGTTCCCATCAGGCTGCGCTCAACAGCGTGAGTAACATTTTAATAAGGCACTGGGAGGCTCCTACCCGCGGGACGTGACTGCGGACATCCTGCCTACCACCTGACTAGCCTGCTCACATCAATGGTGTCAGGGCATTTTCATTGGCTGGAGAACAGGCCAGGGCCTGGTAATGACACAATTGTGTGTGTGCGGGGGGGAGAGCGCCCACAGCACGAACAACTGGTCTTTGGTGGTGCCCTGCCTGGATACAATGCCTGCTGCACATCAGTTCACTGCACCTGCCTAGCCCAGGTTGGGATCCTTGCAGCATGAGCTTTCCCACGGCAGCGCCCTGGCTATGCCCAGCCCAAGTTGGGATGCCCGCTATACAGGCTTCATCTCAGCAATGCCCAGCATGGGACAAGATGCCTGCAGAATAGGCATCCCATTTTAGGATTTAGAGGTGGAGGGTATTTGAAACTACATTTGAAATCCCTTTCATGAGAATGTGTGGGTTATGGAGATGCATATGGCTAGTAAATGAGGAGCAAAATCTTCCCCAGCCCTCATATCAGAGCTCAGTCTTCCAGGACTGTGTGGGTCAGCAGAGCAGGATCTGTAGGATGCAGCAGTGGAAAGCACAGATGGGAATGGGTAGCAGAGCAGATACGGGGCGGGGGTGGGGGGTGGAGGGCAGAGACAGGTCACCTGGCTGAGGAGTAATCCAACTCCCCTTATCCAGCTACTATTCCCAGTGCTAGGAAAGTGGGAGGGAGCTAAGTTTAGCTCCAATTTAAGTTATGACCTTTAATTAAAGGCCATAGGGATGGTTTATACCAGTGCTTCTCAAGCTAACTGATGTGGGGGACTGGCAATTTTTTTTCCCAATGTGCGCGCAGACTGGCAGCCAATGGTGCCGGTCCGCGGACCACCACTTTGAGTAGCACTGGTTTATAGCACAACATTGAGGAGGAACCAGGGAAGTGGGAACAATTTGGCACTTCTGCCTCACCAGGAGATAGGCTAGATCCTGGGCAAAACTTTATAGAGGAGTGAGGAAGAAGAGGGGACAGAGGACATTTCTGGGACTACTTGAGCATTTGCACAATCACAAGACCCTGTGTTTGCTGAGTAAACACAAACATTGGGAGGACTCTGTGCAGAAGGGAGAGGGCAAGTAAGACCAACCACCACAACAGCTGCAAACCGCTACACCCCCAAGCCTGCACGCCAGTGGCCAATGAACACTCTCCCCACAGCCAATACTTCTGCCTTGCTCTTCATAGTGTCTCCTGTTGGGGGAAACCAGAACTAGAGTAACTGAGCGATAACCCCCCTTGCCAACACTCCTGCTCTCCTCTACAGCACCTAGTCCTGGTCTTTCCTAACAGGAGAATATACTGGAGGTACATGTGGTTTGGAATATGCCATCTGCTTGTCTCTGTCAAGGCCTCTGGGACTGGAAAGCAGTTTCCTCTGAGGCTGCCAGGAGGGAAGGGTTGAACGTGAAGCTAGTAGACGGGCACAGGGAGATGGAGGGATTTGTTCCCAGTCATCTCCTAATTAGGCTGCCAAGGACCTGCGTATGAGAGTCTAACAAGGGGAATGCACGATCAGCAGCCAGTTCATTAGGAACCTCTCTGGAAGGCTCTGGCTTTTCTGTGACTTTGCTGCTATTGGGAAAGGAAAGGAGGGAAGGCAGATTCATATGTGGGGTTTGGCAAAGGCAAGACAAGGGAATGAGACTTGAATGGCTGTTACATAAGTGTTAGGTCAGGCTGGGACAGCCAGTAGGGTGAACACAACAGAACAGTGTCCACCTGAGGCTAAGAGCGAGAGACAAGAGAGAAAAGGAGTACTTGTGGCACCTTAGAGACTAACCAATTTATTTGAGCATAAGCTTTCGTGAGCTACAGCTCACTTCGTCGGATGAAGTGAGCTGTAGCTCATGAAAGCTTATGCTCAAATAAATTGGTTAGTCTCTAAGGTGCCACAAGTATGCCTTTTCTTTTTGTGAATACAGACTAACATGGCTGTTACTCTGAAACCAGACAAGAGAGAGTGAGAGAGAAAGATTTTATGAGGCTATACAGGGCTGGGAAGTCTTTCCCCAGCAAATAATGTGTCTGGATTCAGCCATTCTTTTAAACTGGTGGTGAGATGGGGAATAATCATGATTAGTACACTGGAAACACTGGAGCCCCTTGACTGAAAAGGGAAACTGGAGCATGAAAGAACATGTCAGTAAACTGACACCAGAAGGTTGCACCATGCCTAGGATGCTGCTGCCACCTGCTGGCAAAGAAACACCAACCAACCCAAATGAAGATTCATGGGGCAGGAGAATAAAAATGGACGTGGGAGGCTCCAAGGGGTTCAGGGGCTTTTTGCTTTTAGGTTAGTGGTTCCAGTTGACTCCAGGGCAGGGCACTGGCTGTCTCAGGGGCTTGAGGAGCAGAATACAGGGGTCTTTCACCTCTATAAAAAGAAAAGGAGTACTTGTGGCACCTTAGAGACTAACAAATTTATTTGAGCATAAGCTTTCGTGAGCTACAGCTCACTTCATCGGATGCATTCAGTGGAAAATACAGTGGGGAGATTTATATACACAGAGAACATGAAACAATGGGTGTTACCATACGCACTGTAACAAGAGTGATCACTTAAAGTGAGCTATTACCAGCAGGAGAACGGGGCGGGGGGGGGGAACCTTTTGCAGTGATAATCAAGGTGGGCCATTTCCAGCAGTTGACAAGAACGTCTCAGGAACAGTGGGGGGAGGGGGGGAAGGGTGATAAACAAGGGGAAATAGTTTTACTTTGTGTAATGACACATCCATTCCCAGTCTCTATTCAAGCCTAAGTTAATTGTATCCAATTTGCAAATTAATTCCAATTCAGCAGTCTCTCGTTGGAGTCTGTTTTTGAAGTTTTTTTGTTGAAGAATTGCAACTTTTAGGTCTGTAATCGAGTGACCAAAGAGATTGAAGTGTTCTCCAACTGGTTTTTGAATGTTATAATTGTTGACATCTGATTTGTGTCCATTTATTCTTTTACGTAGAGACTGTCCAGTCTGACCAATGTACATGGCAGAGGGGCATTGCTGGCACATGATGGCATATATCACATTGGTAGATGTGCAGGTGAACGAGCTTCTGATAGTGTGGCTGATGTGATTAGGCCCTATGATGGTGTCCCCTGAATAGATATGTGGACACAGTTGGCAACGGGCTTTGTTGCAAGGATAGGTTCCTGGGTTAGTGGTTCTGTTGTGTGGTGTGTGGTTGCTGGTGAGTATTTGCTTCAGGTTGGGGGGCTGTCTGTAAGCAAGGACTGGCCTGTCTCCCAAGATCTGTGAGAGTGATGGGTCGTCCTTCAGGATAGGTTGTAGATCCTTGATGATGCATTGGAGAGGTTTTAGTTGTGGGCTGAAGGCGATGGCTAGTGGCGTTCTGTTATTTTCTTTGTTGGGCCTGTCCTGTAGTAGGTGACTTCTGGGTACCCTTCTGGCTCTGTCAATTTGTTTCTTCAATACCCACCTGCTGAAGTGTAGTTGTAAGAATGCTTGATAGAGCTCTTGTAGGTGTTTGTCCCTGTCTGAGGGTTGGAGCAAATGCAATTGTATCGTAGAGCTTGGCTGTAGACAATGGATCGTGTGTTGTGGTCTGGATGAAAGCTGGAGGCATGTAGGTAAGCATAGCGGTCAGTAGGTTTCCGGTATAGGGTGGTGTTTATGTGACCATCGCTTATTAGCACAGTAGTGTCCAGGAAATGGATCTCTTGTGTGGACTGGTCCAGGCTGAGGTTGATGGTGGGATGGAAATTGTTGAAATCATGGTGGAATTCCTCAAGAGCTTCTTTTCCATGGGTCCAGATGATGAAGATGTCATCAATGTAGCGCAAGTAGAGTAAGGGCATTAGGGGACGAGAGCTGAGGAAGCGTTGTTCTAAGTCAGCCATAAAAATGTTGGCATACTGTGGGGCCATGCAGGTACCGATAGCAGTGCCGCTGATCTGAAGGTATACATTGTCCCCAAATGTGAAATAGTTATGGGTGAGGACAAAGTCACAAAGTTCAGCCATCAGGTTTGCCGTGACATTATCGGGGATACTGTTCCTGACGGCTTGTAGTCCATCTTTGTGTGGACTGTTGGTGTAGAGGGCTTCTACATCCATAGTGGTCAGGATGGTGTTTTTAGGAAGATCACCGATGGACTGTAGTTTCCTCAGGAAGTCAGTGGTGTCTCGAAGATAGCTGGGAGTGCTGATAGTGTAGGGCCTGAGGAGGGAGTCTACATAGCCAGACAATCCTGCTGTCAGGGTGCCAATGTCTGAGATGATGGGGCGTCCAGGATTGCCAGGTTTATGGATCTTGGGTAGCAGATAGAATACCCCAGGTTGGGGTTCCAGGGGTGTGTCTGTGCGGATTTGTTCTTGTGCTTTTTCAGGGAGTTTCTTGAGCAAATGGTGTAGTTTCTTTTGGTAACCCGCAGTGGGATCAGAGGGTAATGGCTTGTAGAAAGTGGTGTTGGAGAGCTGCCTAGCAGTCTCTTGTTCATATTCCAACCTATTCATGATGACAACAGCACCTCCTTTTCAGCCTTTTTGATTATGATGCCAGAGTTGTTTCTGAGGCTGTGGATGCCATTGTGTTCTGCACGGCTGAGGTTATGGGGCAAGTGATGCTGCTTTTCCACAATTTCAGCCCGAACACGTCGGCGGAAGCACTCTATGTAGAAGTCCAGTCTGTTGTTTCGACCTTCAGGAGGAGTCCACCCAGATGAAATTCACTTCCGATGAAGTGAGCTGTAGCTCACGAAAGCTTATGCTGAAATAAATTTGTTAGTCTCTAAGGTGCCACAAGTACTCCTTTTCTTTTTGCGAATACAGACTAACATGGCTGCTACTCTGAGCTCTTCAACCTCTATGGTTCCTCTCACCCTCATTTCTCAACATACCTCTTTTTCACAAATAATACCAGTCAAAAAAGGTCTTTTGCAGAGAAGGTTTTACTACTACTGATGTTGGGCTAATTTAACTCTACAGGACAAATCAATTACACATCTTTTTAATTACCAAATGTGTCCTTAAACACAGAAACTACTACAGAAACTAAAACTTTGTTCATACAGATAAGAGAACAACTGGGGCACGAGGATTTCTGTGAGGTCAGACTTGAGGAGCATGGGCAGAGCTGTAGAGCAGCAGGTGAGGATTGAGGGGTATTGACAGAGGTGCAGGATCGCACAAGAAGGGGGCACTTTTGGACCAGACTGGAGGCAATGGCACAATTGTGGGGTTGTTCTGTTCAACCATCTTCACAAGTTACAGCCCCCTTGTCACAGTTTCCAGTTTGGAGCACAAGACAAAAGGAGTTGAAGGGTTTCAAGTGCATATATACTGGGCACTTTGTTTTGAGTTGTCCCAAATGACAGGCTGAGTGTCTGTAACTCCTGTGCCTAGGGAAAAACAATATACATCAGCCACACAGCAATCTGGAGCCATCCTGCCATCTGTGCACCACCCCCTCTACTATGATCATACAAATAATAAAGAAAAAAAAGACCCACCTCCACAAGGCTCAGCCTCACCACATCTCTCACCCCCATGTCCCATGAAGAGAGAAAGTTAGCTCCACAACCCCTTGTTCCTCTGCTCCCACACCCCACCCCAGCACTCATATGTCCTCAACTCTGGCTCCCACCACATCCTTCATGACCCACTGCCCTTTGGTCCCACCCACCTCCAAGCCCCCCATCTCCCATCACTCCTGGTACCCCGTCCCCCCGCAAGACTCCCCTCACCTACCTGTTCCCCTCATTTCAATGCTCGCTCCTTTGTCCCTCTCCAGAGCTAGCATTCAAGGCCACTGACTGTTCCAATCCGATCCAACTTCAGCCCAAAGCAGCCTGTAGGTATTGCCTAGTGTGACCTCTCTCCAGATGATGCCCACTTGCGATTGGCCAGGGTCCGATGCCAAAGGGCTACCCAGACAGCATGTGCTCTGGATAGAAGGAGTGGTGGGGCTGAGGGGAGCAACTGAGGTCCAAAAGTGGATCCCTCCCTCATGTTATCTTCAGCCAGCATGGCTTCAGAGTCCAAGAGCAGCAGCTGGGAAAGGAACCTCTAAGAAAAGGAGACAGGAACAGACAGAGACACAGAAAGGAGACAGGGTGAGATCCACAGTGTCCTATTCCACCCTGATTCACCTCCCTGTCTTCCCTGCTCCCTCCCTTCAGTTCATCCAGGTGATTACCCTGCTTCCTCCCATCAAGCGCTGGAGTGTCACTCTCCATCCACACTAACCCACCCAGCTTCCAGCAGAGCCAGGCTTGAGAAGAATCTGGAGAAAGGGAGAAGAGGAACTAGTACCTCCAATCCAGGAAGATGGCATCTCTCAGGGAACAAGATCTTTGCCCTCTGCCCTTGCACTGACCCAGTGCAAAAACAACAGGATTACAAATAAGGCATTTTAGTGTATGTGGATCCAGATTAGATTAAACTGAGTTTTAAAACACATTAGATTATTTTTCACTTTTCCCCTCCCCTTCTGGCAGCACTATAGGACAAAGGTTGTTCGTGTGACCTGAAATTGCTTGTTTGGCTTTCTTTGAAATTAAGGCTCCCTTAACCTGTTAACTCTTAATTTCCTGAGTTTAACATTTAGTTTTGAGAATATTGCAACATCCCTCTCTACCCTAAATTACTGATATATACTCTCAATTTTAACTTCATTTTAATGTGTTTTGTCTCAGATTTCCCTTGTTGGTTGTTAAACTTCATTCATAAACAGTAAAAAACCTCAAAGAATGTTAGCATGCAAATTTCAAATGATCTAAAGATATGAATGACTTTAATTTTAACGGTTAACGCCAGATTCTCCCACATTTTCTAACTGCTTTACCTTACTATTGAGCAGCACAATGCAACTGGAAAATACTGGTCAGCTAAAGTGAGTGTATAGGTGCTTTGTTTTGCCAGAGCCGCGCAAAATATCTGGAGCACATATCCTATTTTCCCCACCTCCGTCCTCCAAAATCCTCATTTCTTGAACCTCCCTACACCTCCTTATGTTACCATGTATGCACTCATGCCCCTCCCAATGTGTCCCCTCTGCTCCTGGCCTACCTGTTCAGTGGTTCTCAGGCAATGAGTGGCTTTTGAAAAGATATTTAAGATAATATATGCAGTGTAGTTGTAGGTGTGTCGGTCCAGTCAAAGATCTTACCTCTTACCCACTTTGTCTCTCTAATTTAAGACAATGCCAATGGTCATTTTTTGCTATTATTTTTCATACTGAAAGTTTAGCTGTCATGAACCATATCCCATTGTTCTCAGTTGGGCTGAAGTTACAGCTGCCCTGAGTGAAAAGGGTAACCCCACCCCCTGTTTTGTGAGGAGATGGAAACACTCCATTCCACTGTGGAAAAATAAGAAAGGGGGAAGGGGAAAGAGATTTCTCAAAATGGCCACCAACTGAGGGCTCCAGTGGCTTCAGTCTCAGTGAGAAGAATGGGAGACTGGCAGCCATTTTGAAAGAGGGCAGTTCTTCATACTATTCTCTATAGCAAGGGTGGGCAAACTTTTTGGCCTGAGAGCCACATCAGGGAATAGAAATTGTATGACGGGCCATGAATGCTCACAAAATTGGGGTTGGGGGTGTGGGCTCTGGGGTGGGGCTGGGGATGAGGAGTTTGGGGTGTAAGAGAGTGCTCTGGGCTGGGACCGAGGGGTTCAGAGGGCAGGAGGGGAATCAGGGCTGGGGTAGGGGTGCAGGAAGGGGTGCAGGTTCCAGCTGGGTGTGCAGGCTCTGGGGTGGGGCTGGGGATTGAGGGGTTTGGAGAGCAGGCGGGGGGATCAGGTCGGAGGAGGGAGTTGGGGCATAGGGAGAGGCTCAGAGGTGCAGGCTCCGAGTGGTGCTTACCTCAGGTGGCTCCCGGAAGCAGTGGCATGTTCCTTCTCCGGCTCCTATGCTTGGAGCAGCCCCCGACCCTGCTAGAGAGCCGGAGTGGGGCCATGCAGCTGCTTCCAGGAGCTGCGTGGTGTGGCCTCTGAACCTGTGCCCCGGAGTGGGGGCGCCCCGGCTGAAGCGCCGGAGCAGGGCCGAGCAACGTGGTGCAGCCCCAGACCTGGCACCCCTGGCTGGGCTGGAGCGGGGCAAGCCCCAGACCTGCTCCCTGGAGGGAGCTCGCGGGCCTGTGAGGGTCCCATACCAATGCTGCCTGGGCTACGCTGGGGCAATCAGGAGGAGCCAGGCCTTGTCCGTCTTTATCTTCTCCGGGATCCTGCTGATTAGAGGGAACAGGGGAAGGTGTAGAGAAGCCGGCCTGACCAGGACAGGATAAAGGCATTGGAGATAGCACCCCTCCCCGGGGCCCCCCTGGAGCAGAACCGGGGGCATCGCCGGCTCTGCTGAGTCATGAATAGGTCCACCTGGGGAGTTCTGCATCTTCGGAAGAGCCGGCGGGCCACCTCCAGGTGGAGGGACCACTCGTGTTGAGAGGAAAAGTCCCTGTTCAAGCAATCCACCCTCTCGTTCCGGGCGCCCAGTAGGTAGAGGGCTTTCAGGTGGATGTCGTGGGTTATACAGAAGTCCCACAGACTGAGGGCTTCGTGGCACAGGGCAGAGGATCGGGCCCCGCCTTGCCTCTTGATATAGAACACTGAGGCTGTGTTGTCCGTGTGAAAGTAGAATGAATTATATTGAAATTATAATTCATTAAAGAAATGCTACTTGAAGGGTTTGTTGAAATATAGTTGTCAGGAAGAGAAACATTAAGGAGTGTGAGACAATGGGTCCTCAAACTAATTAACTTAGAGCTCCTACTGAGCTAGGAGATTGGTAAACGTTAGTATGCAAATAAGATATGTATGTATATTTGTCAGTTTCTGCTTTCTTTTGTCTCTTATGTTAAATTAGCTTTGGCTTAGCTGTATAAATAAGTTATCTTGGGCCTCAGAGAGGGGCTCACATCTGGGTGCATTAGCAAGGCGCTTTGCTAATAAACAGAGTGGTCTGACAAATTATGTGAGTCCTGAATCTGACTTTGACATCCATGAGGACCCTGACTACCTTGCCCTCCAGGTGCGAGCAGAAGGCCATACACGCCAGCTGCACCACCCTGAGCTCCTTGATGTTTATATGTACGGTCAGGACTTGAGCCAGCCACAGGCCTTGGGCCTGAAAGTTCCCCACATGGGCCCCCTAAACCAGGCCCAACGCATTGGACACCAGCTCCAAGGATGGGGCCCTGTCCCTGAACGGAACCCCTTGGAGCGTGTTGTTTGGGGCGGACCGCGACCGGTAGGGAGGTGATCACAGAGTCCAGCACGGTGAGGACCTTGTCCATCCTGTCCGTGGCCTGGGAGAACTTCGAGACCAGCCAGAGCTGGAGGGGCCTCATCCTGAGTCTGGCGTGATGGACCACATACGTGCACGCCGACATGTGACCCAAGAACTGCAGGCAAACCCTGGATGTTGTCATCGGGAACCTTGTGACCAAGTCGATGAGACCTTTCAGGGTCTTGAATCTGTCTGGCGGGAGAGAGGCCCTGGCCAACACTGTGTCCAGGAGCGCCCCGATAAACTCTATGCGTTGGACCAGGACTAACGTGGACTTGGTGTTGTTTACCAACAGGCCCAAGGCGGTGCACGTGGACAGGAGGAGCGCCACGTGATCCCTCACCTGTGACCGGGAGGTGCCCTTGACAAGCCAATCAGCCAGATAGGGAAATATCTGGACCCCCCGCCTTCTGAGGTAGGCCGCTACCACCAACATTCATTTTGTAAACATCCTGGGGGCAGTGGACAGACCAAATGGGAGGACCGTGAATTGATAATGATTCTGTCCCACTACAAAACGGAGGAAGTGCCTGTGCCCCTCAAACATGTGGATGTGGAAGTACACATCCTGTAGACTGAGGGCAGCGTACCAGTCCCCGGGATCCAGGGAGGGGATGATGGAGGCCAGGGAAACCATGTGGAACTTGAGTTTCACCATGTACTGGTTCAGACCTCGCAAGTCCAGGATGGGCCTGAGCCCCCCTTTGGCCTTTGGGATAAGGAAATAACGGGAGTAATACCCCTTGCCCATGAACTCCACGGGCACCGCCTCTATCGCTCCTAGTCCTAGGAACTACCCCACCTCCTGCTCTCGCAGAACTTCGTGCGAGGGGTCGCCCAAGAGGGACAGGGCGGGGAGTGGTTGGGCGGGGAGGAAGTAAACTGGAGGGTGTAACCCCGGGAGATGGTGTTGAGGACCCATCGGTCCAAGGTTAGCCGCGACCAATCCGGGAGGAAAGCACACAACCGGTTGGAGAAGGGGAGCTTCATTGGGGGTGGATCCCTGATGAGGACTGGCAGGGTGCCCCCAAGCATCCCGTCAAAAGCGCCTTTTCCCTGCCTGCTTGCCCTTGGAGGACCCAGGCTGGGGGCAGGCCAAGACTGCCTCTGAGGGCGTCTCTTATAGTCCCGCTGCTGCTTATGGGAGGCCTCATATGCGGGAGGGCGGCCTGGGCAGAAGTCTGCTGCAGCTTGAATTTAGGTTTTGCCGGAGCCTGGACATAGAGGCCCAGAGTCTGGAGGGTCGTGCGGGAGTCTTTCATGCCATGCAACCTTGTATCTGTTTCCGCCGCAAACAGAGCTTTCCCATCAAATGGGAGATCCTGCATGGAAGACTGCGCCTCGCTGGACAGCCCAGAGAGCAGGAACCATGACGCCTGTCTCATGGATACCGTGGAGGTCATGGATCGTGCGGCCATGTCCGCAGCATCTGAGGTTGCCTGCAGGGACACCCTAGCAGCCGCTGCCCCTTCCTCCACTAGCGCCTTGAACTCCTTCCTATCTTGCCCCTGGAGGGAGTCCTCAAAATTGGGCAGGAAGCCCCACAGATTGAATTCGTTCTGGCCCAGGAAAGCCTAATGGTTTGCCACTCATAACGGGAAGCTCGAAGATGAATAAATTTTCCTTCCGGAAGAGTCCCATCTCCAAGAGTCTTTGTTCTTTGGGGTCGGGGCTGGCTGACCCTGCCGTTCCCTGTGGTTGACCGACTCGACCACCAGGAAGTTGGGCGCCGGGTGGGTATACAAGTACTTATGCCCCTTAGTGGGTACAAAGTACTTGCGTTCCGCCTTCTTAGAGATGGGGGGCCAACGAGGCCAGTGTTTGCCACAGGGCATTGGAAATCTTAGCCACCCCTTCATGGAGAGGCAAGGCCACCCTACCCGGTGCCGATGGGGACAGCACGCTAAACAGGGAATCTGAGGGCTCCTCCATCTCCTCTGCCTGGAGGTGGAGGCTTGCTGCCACCCTCTTTAAGAGTTCTTGATGGGCCCTGAAGTCCTCCTGCAGGGCGGAGTGGGGCGGGGCCGCAATCGCATCCTCCAGGCAGGGCGAGGAGGCTGGTGCAGTGCTCTGGGTATTGGCTGGCACCAGAGGGTCCATCACCTGGTCAGACTCCGGGCATCGTGCCGAGGACGTACGTCCCACCGACTCCTTTCTTGGGGGTCTGGGGAGGGAGGCTGACGGTGCTTCCGAAGCTCCCGCCACCAAGCGAGCTCCCACTGGGGGCTGCGCTAGAGGCCATGGTGCCCACTGGTACCATTGGGCCGGCCACGATGCTCAGTGCCACTGCATCTGCTGTGGCACCGGCTGGGCTGGCTGTTCAGGTTGGCTGGCCTGTCCCATCGAAGGATGGCTACAAATGGAGGCCGGGCTGGTGTAATATCTGCTGCTGTTTCTGGACCGGGAGGAGCGGTGGTGCCAGGATCTACGTTGGCCACTGGACCGCAATCTCAACGTGGAGGACTGGTACTGACAGTAACTGCTGCTCCGCGAATGGCCTCAACGGGCAGGCCTGCGACAGCGAGATGCCGGCGATCGACGCCCGGGTTTGCGATGTCTTGGCGGAAACTTGGAGCGGGAGTCCGAGCGGGAACAGCGTCGACGACCGTGCCGTGACTGATTGCAGTACCTGCTCCAAGATGAGGACCGTTGGCAATGCCTGCCGCAGTCCCATTGCTATTCGGTCCTTGAGGATGAGCAGTGCCGAGAATCCCGGCTGGACGGAACCCAGCCAGACAGTCTGGTTGGCATCAAGGGCGATCCACATGGACTCTGCCCTGAATGGTCGCTGGGCAGTGAACGGTGTCAGAAACGTTCCCTCAACCAAGACCGGTACCAGGCTGGAGGTGACTGCGGAGATCCCACTTGCCTCTGGAGTGTGGGGCCGACATCGGCGGCGCTCCAGGCACCGGCATGGATATAACGTCCCGGGCCGCCTGGAGGGCTTCAGGCATGGATGGCATCTGGACATCCAGAGAGGCCTGTTCTGAAGGGGCCTGGCTACTCCGCTCAACATGAGTCGGAAGCCTGGGGCCTGGTGTGGATTGAGGACTGCCCGACATGGACCTAGCCTCTGTCCAAGACTTCCCTCGGTGCCGCTCTGAAGAGGGAGTCTTCCTGGCCCTCTTGGTGTGCCCTGTGGATGGGGAGTGGTGGTGACTGGTAGATGGCACTGGAGGGTCGCCGCATACCGACGCTGCGGTGCCGGGTACCGGTTCGGAGCGGCGTGCTGGAGTCGGGGTCAGCACTGACTCCATCAGGATGGCCCGGAGCCTAATGTCCCTTTCTCTTTTGGTCCAAGGCTTAAAAGACTTGCAAATCTTGCACCTTTTGTTGATATGGGTTTCTCCCAAACAGTGCAGTCTGTATGCAGGTCACTTCTTGGCATAGAACGCCTACAAGAGCCACATGACTTAAACCCTGGAGCGTGGGGCATGCCCCGGCCCGGGCTCACTGACTAACTAAACTAACTAAACAGCTAACTAACTACAGGTACTAACACTGAACGAATGAACGTTTCTGGGGACGAGCTACAGCAAAGCTGGAGCAGAGTAGTTCTGATGCACTTTCACTGGTGGCTAGAAGGAACTGAGGGTGGGGGGAGTGCACAGCTCCCCTTATACCGCGCCAGGCAGGTGCCGCTCCAGGGGCCGCGGGGGGCACTCCCCCCCCTTAGGGTACTGCTAGGGGAAAAACTTCTGGCACTGATGCACGTGGCGAGCACACACACCTATTGTGGAATACACATGAGCAATCACTCGAAGAACTAATGGGCTTGTACCACTAGGAGGATCCCATATGGTAATTCCTACATTCCTGGATCCTGTTGTGAACTGAACTGAGACCACGCTCCACAAAGCTTGCTTCAGACATAGGACACCAAATGGCTGACCCTTTTCTTTATTACTGACATGGGACTGGATTGAAACCAGTGTCCTAGAGGTGAAAGGCTCTGTGTGTGATGCCCTAACACCCTTCAGCCAGCCAGTCCCCACTGACTGTCTTCCACATAGAGATCCTGGTTCTCCTCTTCTTGGACAGAAGATCTGGGTATCTCAAAGCTGGTAGGCTGGAAGGGTAAGATAATGCCTGAAAGGTATGAAGGAGGGGAATAGCATCTTCCACACATACCTGGCAGGAGTAAAGGGTGGTTTAGTTTCTGGTAGCTGGGATTCTGCGCCTTTCCCATTACCCCCATTTAGAGCCCAGACATGATCTCCATGAGTTGTTCTTGCCACTTTCAAAGCCTCCCTCAGCTCCACCCTGACAGCTCCTAGCTGTAGCTGCCATCCTGGTAAGAACACAGCTTGGACACTGGCAGAGAGAAGAACCAAGAGGAGAAAGAGAGAGTAGGGCCAACACTGGAGCTTCAGCATCTTCAGCTTCTCCCAGGATTTTTGGGAGGTGAAGTAGGGTGGGATATTTAGCATCTGTACTAGCTGCAATCTCTCTCGCTCTCTGGCCATTCCTTTGGTAGCCTTAGCTCTGGCTGTCACTTGGCCCCCAATTTCCCACTCAACTACCTCCTGGAGCTCATTAACCTTCCAGCCACTTTGTACATGATGATATAGATCAGGGTGAGCACAGCAACCCCTTCCTCCAAAGAAAAGGGACGAAGATGTTTATTCAGTGTCAGGAAAGACAAATGAGACCACAGCGGCAGCTGGCCAGAAGCTGGTGGTATTTAGATGCTGGCCAGAGTCATGAGCAAGGTGGGCTGGTGTAGCACAGAGTCAGAACTGGAGTCACTTCCTAAGGAGGTAGCAAAAGCGTCAACATGTAACAAAGCTTTTTGGTGTCAGGATGCAGTTAAAGTTATACCATGTGTCAACTCTGGTGGTGGTGGGAGTGTGACTCAAATTCTTCTACTGCCAGTGGCTGTAGCTGCCACTGAGTTCACGGGGTGATAAAGTGAACTTCAGTACTAGTATTTGAAGGTGCAGATTTTGCTGAACTTGTGGGGCTGGGAGCATAAATACCAGTTAATGTCCCACAACACATATTTCACTACTGGATGTATAAATTCCAGTGATATTACTCTGGGGCATAGATCCTGCCGGACTAGAGGGGGCATGGTGGAACAGGAAGCCCAGTGCTAGTGCCCCAAGGGCCATATAGCTGCAGACATTAAACATTTCTAAATCACCAGCACCAGATAACTTGCAGCCATGAGTTTTAAAAGAACTGCCTGATGAGCTTACCGGACGGTTAATGTTGATTAGGAAAGTTTCAGAAGACTGGAAGAAAGCTAATGTTGCATCAATTTTTAAAAAAGATTAAGTGGGATGACACAGGTAATTATAAGCGTGTCAGTCTGACATCGATCCCAGACAAGATAATGGAGTGGCTCATATGGGACTAGATTAATAAAGAATTAAAGGAAGTTAATAAAATTAAATAAAAATTAAATTAAAAAATACATAAAAAGTGGAAGTACTCAATGCTTTTTTTGCCTTGGTCTTCACAGACAAGGTCAGCTCCCAGACTGCTGCACTGGGCAGCACAGTATGGAGAGGAGGTGAGCAGCCCTCAGTGGTGAAAGAACAGGTTAAGGACTATTTAGAAAAGCTGGACATGCGCAAGTCCATGGGTCCAGATCTAATGCATGCAAGGGTGCTGAGGGAGTTGGCTGATGTGATTGCAGAGCCATTGGCCATTATCTTTGAAAACTCATGGTGACCAGGGGAGGTCCCAGATGATTGGAAAAAGGCAAATACAGTGCCCATTTTAAAAAAGGGAAGAAGGAGAATCTGGGGAACTACAGACCAGTTAGCCTCACGTCAGTCCTTGCAAAAATCATGGAGCAGGTCCTCAAGGAATCCATTTTGAAGTACTTGGAGGAGAGGAAGGTGATCAGGAACAGTCAACATGGATTCACCTAGGGCAAGTCATGCCTGACCAGCCTGATTGCCTTCTATGATGAGATAACTGGCTTTGTGGATATGGGGAAAGTGGTGGATGTGATATATCTTGACTTTAGCAAAGCTTTTGATACAGTCTCCCACAATATTCTTCCCAGCAAGTTAAAGAAGTATGAATGGACTATAAGGTGGATAGAAAGCTGGCTAGATCGTCGTGCTAGAAGTAGTGATCAATGGCTCCATGTCTAGTTGGCAGCGGAGTGCCTCGTGGTTGGTCTGGGGCCAGTTTTGTTCAACATCTTCATTAATGAACTGGATGATGAGATGGATTGCACCCTCAGCAAGTTTGTGGATGACACTAAACTGGGGGGAGAGGTAGATATGCTGGAGGAGGGATAGTGTCCAGAGTGACCTTGACAAATTGGAGGATTGAGCCAAAAGAAATCTGATGAGGGTCCAACAAGGACAAGTGCAGAGTCCTACACGTAGGACAGAAGAATCTCATGCACTGCTACAGGCTGGGGACTGACTGGCTAAGCAGAAGTTCTGCAGAAAAGGACCTGGGGATTACAGTGGACAAGAAGCTGGATATGAGTCAACAGTGTGCCCTTGTTGCTAAGAAGGCTAACGGCATATTGGGCTGCATTAGTAGGAGCATTGCCAACAGATTGGGGGAAATGATTATTCCCCTCTATTCAGCACTGGTGAGGCCACATCTGGAGTACTGCATCCAGTTTTGGGGCCCCCCACTACAGAAGGGATGTGAACAAATTGGAGAGAGTCCAGCAGAGAGAAACGAAAACGATTAGGGGCCTGGGGTACATGACTTATGAGGAGAGGCTGAGGGAACTGGTATTATTTCGTCTGCAGAAGAGAAGGGGGGCAGGGATTTGATGGCAGCCTTCAACTACCTGAAGGGGGTTCCAAAGAGGATGGAGCTCGGCTGTTCTCAGGGGTGGCAGATGACAGAACAAGGAGCATTGGTCTCAAGTTGCAATGTGGGAGGTCTAGGTTGGATATTAGGAAACACTATTTCACTAGGAGGGTGGTGAAGCACTGGAATGGGTTACCTATGGAGGTGGTGGAATCTCCTTCCTTCGAAGTTTTTAAGGCCCGGCTTGACAAAGTCCTGGCTGGGATGATTTAGTTGGTGTTGGTCCTGCTTTGAGGAGGGGGTTGGATTAGATGACCTCCTGAGGTCTCTTGCAACCCTAATATTCTATGATTCTATGATTCTTCTAATGCCAATCAACATAGTTTATGGAAAATAGATCCTGTCAAACAACTTGATGTATTTTTTGATGGGATTACAAGTTTGATTGGTAAAGATAAGTGTTGATGTAATATACGTGGCCCAGATCCACAAAGGTACTTAGGTTCCTAAGTCCCAATTTAAGCTCCACTGCAATCCACAAAACTCCTGCTGAACCCTGTAGGTGGCTAAATTCAGCCAATGCCTAAATTTCTGCCTCTGGGCATGTGCACTATTAGGTGCCAGGAAGCCTATCTCCCATGTAAGGCCCAGAGCAATTCATGAACCCGGGATACATTTGGCTGCCTATCTCACGCATGGGATCCAAGCCAGCAAGCGTGCTCAGAGGCTGCCTACCAGCTCGGGTCCCTTTCAAAATCTAGCAGGAGGAGAAGTGGTGGTGGTACCTTGTAACTTTTAGCCCAGTTGTTAGAGTACTCACCTGGGACTCATTCTCTCCCTCCAGCCCATGTTCAAAGATAGAATGTGACTCTGAAGTCGAGTGGTTAGGCACCCACTGACACAGGATCCAGTCCCTCTTCAATTATTTATCCACAGTGCCACAGCTTTGACAGGAGAGACAAAGGGAGCCCTACATCAGGCTATCCCATAGCTCAGATATTAGTGCACATGCCTGAGAGGGGTAGGAGACTCTTGTTCAAATACTTTCTCTACCTGAGGAGGAAACTGAACTCAGGTTTGACCCATCCCAGGTGCGTGCTCTGATCACTGGGCTAAGAGTTATAAGGTGGCCACTATCTCCTCTCCCCACTTTTGTGTGAAGCAAGGCCGGCACCTAATTCATTTCACAAGAAACAGCTTAGGCTCCTAAGTTGTCTGACTCCAGGTAGTGGGTTCACTTGTATAGATTGCTATGCAAAGATATGGCACTTAAGCCCAGGCTGCAGGGAGGTGCCTACCACTGTGAGAGGGGGAGGGCTGAGCAGACACCCCTGGCATTTGCATCTCCCATTGGATAGTTTAGGCAGCTCCCCATTCATCATGCTAGCTTTTGTGGATCACATTTTAAGGCCCCTCTGTCCTCCCATTCATTGTATAGGAGTCTAGATGCCTAACTCAGGCTTTACAGATTACACTGTTGTTCCTGTGATTTTCTCGGCCTCTAAAAGTTATGCACCACAATGCTCAGCATTGCAGTGGCTAAGTCCCTTTGTGGCTATGGGCTTTAAACTTCTGTAAGGCATGTGACTTGGTACTGCATGATATTTTGACTAAAAACTAGAATACAAAATTAATAGGACACACATTAAATTGATTAAAACCTGGCTAAATGATAGGTCTCAACATTTAATGGTAAATGGGGAATCATCACTGAGTATGTGTTTCTAATGACGTCCTGCAGGGGGCAATTCTTGGCCCTACAAAAAACGGTTACCTACCTTTTCATAACTGTTGTTCTTCAAGATACATTGCTCATGTCCATTCCATTCTAGGTGTGCGCATGCCCACATGCGTGGTCGGAGATTTATGCCTTAGCGATAGCCATGGGGTTGGCAGTGGAGCGCTCTGGAGTGCCACACTCATGTGTTGGTATATTAGGCGCCACCAGCACTATGCCCTCTCAGTTTCTTCTTGCCAGCAACTCCAACAGAGGGGCAGGAGGGCAGGTAATGAAATACCTCAAAGAACAACAGTTACCAAAAGGTAGTGTAAGCAGGGTCTGAATGAATGCTTCCCTGGCAGCTAGCTGGGAAGGGAAGAGACTTTGGATTTGTTTATGTAAATATAGTTTGCTCCTGCTCTGCTTAGATATTCAGCACATAGAGCAGTGTCAAAGTAATCAATTTTGGCTGGTATTGTGCACAAATCACTTTAGTACTGAATACAGGGGTAGTGAAATGCTGTTACCAAAATGTTGTAATTATTGTAGGAATACAGGAAGCAGGACTGTGCTTAGCCTGTCCCAAATGAGGGGGGTCACTTTCAGCTGAAAGGACCTTGAAAGGACCAGGGGCTCGAATGCTAGAGCCCTGTGAAAGTAAGAGATGGGTGGACAGATGTCCCAGCCAGGAGGTGTTGACGCTCCCTAGAAGTCCTCACACTGATTTGACTTGTTCCTCCCCACTGTTCAAAGAAAGAACTAAATAGGCTTCATTAGGAGCCTCTTAGTTATTTTAAATGCTCAATCAGAGCTAAAAATCAGTTATGGTGGGACTGTTTCTGCCCTGCCTGCCAAGAGCTAAAAATCACTAAGAGACTGATGTGCAGAGGTCACAGCAGAGGGGCAGGTGGCAGCAGAAGATGACTGACAGTTGGCTGGAGAATGAGAGGTGGCGAGGCGCAGCGAACAGCCAGCAGGGCGGCTGGCGGAGAGCTGCAGTGAGCAGCCAGCAGACGGCTGGCAGAGAGGCATGGCGGACGAGTGCCCAGGCAGTGGAGCGAGTAAGGTACCTCCTTACCTCCACCCAGCGTAAGAGGTGAACTTTGCAGATGCACCTGGATCTGCACTGACCAAGGACAGCAACTGTGAGTGGGGTGCAGAACAGGGATGGGTATCCTAAAGGGAATTTTGGGTTGCAGGACTTAAGAACCTGAGGGGGAAAAGGACACTGCCCAACTTACATGAGTAGTGGGTCTTCTGCTGACGGTTTAGGTTTATGAACCCTGTTTGTGGTGTTTTCCCAAATTAATGCCCAGTTACTTCCCTCCTTTTATTAAAAGTTTTTCTGCTACACTCAGACTCTGTGCTTGTGAGTGGGGACATATTGTCTCTCAGAGGCACCCCGGGGTGGTGTGTAATTTTCCCAGGTTACTGGGTGGGGGCTCAAGCCAGTTCTATGTTGTATCGACAGAAAGGAACCCCTAGATTTTGAACCCGGCCCTAGTTGCTGCTGGCTTTGCCTGGCAGAAAGGTTACACATTAACCGTTTTTTCTTCTTTGAGCAGCGTGCCGAACCGGTGCTGGCAAGGCCACACAGGGGCTATTAGGGTAACCTTTGCCCTGTCCTGTTTGATCTTCACTAGGACTGGCGGGAAGGCATACATCAGAGCCCTTGACGATGGAAGGAGAAATGCATTTGACAGGGAATCCTTGTCTGTCCCCAAGATTGAACAGAACATGTGGCATTTCCTGGTCTGTCTGGATGCGAACAGGGTCCACCTGGGGAGTCCCCCACTTCCGGAAGATAGCACTGACAGGCTCTGAGTGGAGCAACTGCTCGTGGCGAGATCAGAAGGTCCTGCTGAGGCAATCTGCTAATATGTTCCTGGTCCCTGGCGGGTGCGCAGCTACCAGATGAATGGCATGCCACACACAAAAGTCCCAAAGGCAGAAAGTTTCTTGGCAAAGGCCCGATGACCTGGCTCTGCCCTGCCTGTTCATGTAATACACTGCAGTGGTATTGTTCATCAGGACCTACAACCAAGGAGTCCCTGCCCTTCAGGTTGGGCAAGAAAGCCTGGCAGGCTAGGTGAACCCTCTGAGCTCCCTGACGTTGATATGGAGAACCAGATCATCCTGCAACCAGCGGCCATGGGTACTGAGCTCGCCCAGGTGGGCTCCCCAGCCCAAGTCCAAAGCATCGGAGACCAGGGTCAATGATGGGGCCGGGGCCATGAAAGGAACTCCCTCCAACAATGACCTGGGGTCCAACCACCAATCCAATGATGACCGGATGTGATCCGGCACCCTGACTACCCGGTCTAGGTCATCCCTGTTGGGGACGTAGACTGATGCCAGCGACACTTGCAGTGGCCAGAGAAGGAGCCTGGCATGACTGACTACATATGTACATGCGGCTATGTGGTCCAACAACCACAGGCAGGTGTGAGCCACAGTGAGAGGGTGGTTCTTCACATGGGAGATCAGGTCTGACATGGCCTGAAAACGCGCTACCAGAAGGAAGGCTCTGGCTCATGTGGAGTCGAGAATCGCCCCAATAAACTCTATTCACTGGACCAGACTTAAGGTGGATTTTTTCTCGTTTATTAAGAAACCCAGGTCGTGGCAGATGGAACGCACCAGATCGAGGCTCCCTCTGCACTTGTTCCCGAGACCTGCCCTTGATGAGCCTGTCGGCAAGATACGGGAAGACCTGGACCCCTCAACATCTCAAGTAAGCAGCCACTGGTGCCATATATTTTGTTAATACCTTTGGGGCCACTGAGAGGCCAAGGGCAGTGCTGTGAATTGAAAATGGTGTCCGCCCACTATGAAACAGAGGAAACGTCTGTGACCTTGGAATATGGAAATTAGCATCCTTCAAGTCGAGGGCAGAGTATCAGTCCCCCGGATCCAGGAAAGGGATGATGGAGGCCAGGGAGACCATGCAAAACTTCAACTTCCTGAGAGACTTGGTGAGGCGGCACAGGTCCTTACTTTTGCTTTTGGGATTAGGAAGTATCAGGAATAGACCCCTTTCCCTCCATATCCTGAGGGACTTCCTCCACTGCCTTCAGGTGCAGGAGATTCTCAACGTCTTGAACAAGGAGTTGCTCGTGAGAAGGGTCCCTGAAGAGGGATGGGGAAGAGGGTGTGTGGGAGGGAGTGGCGGACAAGAATTGCAGAATATAGCCCCAAGATACTACATCCAGCACCCAGCGATCCGACGTGACCCACTATCAGGCCGAATGGTAGGGAGGCAGACGGTCAAGGAAAGAACCAGGTGGATCCGGGGAGTTGACTGGGGTGTCAATCTCAAGCGCACCTTCAGAATTAGCACTTGTGGCCCTCAGACTGCTTTGCCAGGCCGGGCTGCGCAGGTGAGCAGGAGGAGAAAGGGCGGCGACGACTAAAGCTCGTGTCTCTATCCCTTCTCCTGGCCTGATGAGGCTGCCAAGGCCTTGGTGGCAGGGACGGCTGGAACTGCTTCCTTGCAGACTGCGGCGTATACATACCCAGCGAGTGAAGGGTGGCCCGCTTGTCCTTTAACCCACACAGCCTCGCATCCATCTGCACCGCAAAGTATTCATTCCCATTGAATGGAAGGTCCTGGATTGAGGTCTGCATTTCTTGGGACAGGCCAGTGGTTTGAAGCCAGGTGCTGTGCCTTATGACCACCATTGATGTGACCACCCTAGCCTCCGAGTCTGCCAAATCCCATGCCATTTGGAGAGAGCACCTCACTGCCGTGGTACCCTCCTTCACCAGGGTGCCACATTCCTGGGCCAACCCTTGAGGGAGGGACTCCTTAATTTATGGGACTCTTTCCATAAGTTCAAAATTGTACCTGCCCAAGAGGGCCTGGTGGTTCGCCACCCGGAATTGCAGGCTGGCAGTTGAATAAATTTTCTTCCCGAAAATGTCCAGTCTTTTGGCATCTTTATTTTTGGGAGTTGAACTGGTGAGTCCCTGCTTGTCTTTCACATTGACCACAGAGACGACCAGCGAGCCTGGAGATGGGTGGGTATAAAGGTATTCGAACCCTTTGGCTGGGATGAAGTACTTCTTTTTGGCCCTTTTGGAGGTGGGAGGGATGGACAACAGGGTTTGCCAGAGGGCCTTGGCTATTTTCAGGACCCCATCATGCACTGGTAGTGCAACACGGGCAGGGGTAGAACCCGAGAGTACATTGAACAAGGTGTCTGCCTGCTCGGCCATCTCCTCCACCTCTAGGCCCAAGTTCTCGGCCACCCCTTGAAGCAGGGCCAGGTGTTCCTTAAAATTGTTCGGCGTGCTGGCCCTCAAGGGTCCTGCTACCACCTTGTCCAGGGATGAGGACGACGATTGTACCGCCGGGGGCAGGCCCCAGGACATCATCTCCCGTGGGGGAAGGAGAGTTTGGGGTGGGCACTGTCTTCTCTCCCCCGACCTCCAAGTGAATTTCATGCACCAAGCTTGGTGCCGCTGGTGCTGTCAACTGTTGCTCTGAGGTGGTGGCAGCTGAGCAGTGTGAAGGGGACATCAGCATCACCGGCATGCCTCATGCACTCCAATAGGGCCACTGCACTGGCCACTGGCCATGCTGCCAAGGCGGTGCCATTGACATTGATGTGGTCTCTGGTGCCCAGTCATGCTGGTGGAGTCTCAGTGAGGGGCTGAACTGCCCTTCTGTGCCGGAGAAATCCCCTTCCGGTGACCACAAAATCATAGAACATCAGGGTTGGAAGGGACCTCAGGAGATCATTTAGTCCAACCCCCTGCTCAAAGCAGGACCAATCCCCAATTTTTGCCTCAGATCCCTAAATGGCCCCCTCAAGGATTGAACTCACAACCCTGGGTCTAGCAGGCCAATCCTCAAACCACTGAGCTATCCCTCCCCCCCATGGAGAGGCTCTCAATGCCTGTGTTTGCCTGCTGACTGTCGCTGCTGGAGACAGGTGCTTGAGTGGGAAGACAAGTGCTGGTGTCGGGGGTACTGGTATCGCGACAGGGAGCACTCCCACGGGGCAGGTGACAGAGATCTCCGACGGGAGGGCGAACGGTGCTGTTAGGTGACTGGCACCTTCCCCTAGGCGATTCGCATTGAGATGGCAGGGACCGTGAACGCAGTGCCGGTGACCAAGGGTAAGGCCCAGAGGATCTGGGCTGTGATACCAAAGATCTGCAACGTGGAGATGGGGAACGCTGCCTTGGCTCCAGGGGATCAGCAGTGCTCCACTGTCCTCTGGGGGGTCTTGGCAGCTGGCTTGCCCTCATACGGAGCCTTTGCTGCTTCCTGCAGCACACATGGTGCCGTCGGCAGTGGTGGAGGCCTCTGCTCTCTCGGCGCTGGGGGAGCTTGGGAAGGCGTCAATGTCACCACAAGTTTGGGTCCCCTACTGCTCCCGGGAATCGGTGGTGGATCCTTTAAGGGGCTAAGGGCCCTGACTGGGGAGGCACATCCGCGTGGCTCTGACATGGGTCCTTTGCCTAATGGCCTTTCTTACCCGGTGCTGGGGAGCCATGCTTCTTAGTTTTCTTTCTGGGCACCGGTGCCGCGGAGTGGTGCTGGGCAAAGCCCAGTGCCGGGGGTGTGCTATGCAATGGGGTACTAGGAGTTGAGTCCGGCCGGGACGGCTCAGAAGTCAGTTGGAGGGCAGCCTCCACGAGGAGAGTCCTTAAATGAATATCACACTCTTTGTGAGTCCTGGGTTGAAAGTTTTTACAAATATGACACTTGTCCTTCACATGCAATTCCCCCCAGGCACTTGAGGCAGCTGCTGTGGGGGGTCACTTACAGGCATAGGCCTGTTACAGTCTGTGCAGGGCTTAAACCCCGGAGAACGGGGCATGCCCCGCCTGGGGCAAAGTCCCCGATGGGACTCTAACTACACTTAACACTAATTACTATAAACAACTAATTTATAAGGCTCTAAAGCTCAAAGTTAGAAGAGACGAAACTGCTAGCCCAGGGGTGGCCAACCTGTGGCTCTGGAGCTGCATGCAGCTCTTCAGAGGTTAATATGTGGTTCATAGAATCATAGAATCATAGAATATCAGGGTTGGAAGGGACCCCAGAAGGTCATCTAGTTCAACCCCCTGCTCGAAGCAGGACCAATTCCCAGTTAAATCATCCCAGCCAGGGCTTTGTCAAGCCTGACCTTAAAAACCTCTAAGGAAGGAGATTCTACCACCTCCCTAGGTAACGCATTCCAGTGTTTCACCACCCTCTTAGTGAAAAAGTTTTTCCTAATATCCAATCTAAACCTCCCCCATTGCAACTTGAGACCATTACTCCTCGTTCTGTCATCTGCTACCATTGAGAACAGTCTAGAGCCATCCTCTTTGGAACCCCCTTTCAGGTAGTTGAAAGCAGCTATCAAATCCCCCCTCATTCTTCTCTTCTGCAGACTAAACAATCCCAGCTCCCTCAGCCTCTCTTCATAAGTCATGTGCTCTAGACCCCTAATCATTTTTGTTGCCCTTCGCTGGACTCTCTCCAATTTATCCACATCCTTCTTGTAGTGTGGGGCCCAAAACTGGACACAGTACTCCAGATGAGGCCTCACCAGTGTCGAATAGAGGGGAACGATCACATCCCTCGATCTGCTCGCTATGCCCCTACTTATACATCCCAAAATGCCATTGGCCTTCTTGGCAACAAGGGCACACTGTTGACTCATATCCAGCTTCTTGTCCACTGTCACCCCTAGGTCCTTTTCCGCAGAACTGCTGCCTAGCCATTCGGTCCCTAGTCTGTAGCGGTGCATTGGATTCTTCCATCCTAAGTGCAGGACCCTGCACTTATCCTTATTGAACCTCATCAGATTTCTTTTGGCCCAATCCTCCAATTTGTCTAGGTCCTTCTGTATCCTATCCCTCCCCTCCAGCGTATCTACCACTCCTCCCAGTTTAGTATCATCTGCAAATTTGCTGAGAGTGCAATCCACACCATCCTCCAGATCATTTATGAAGATATTGAACAAAACCGGCCCCAGGACCGACCCCTGGGGCACTCCACTTGACACCGGCTGCCAACTAGACATGGAGCCATTGATCACTACCCGTTGAGCCCGACAATCTAGCCAGCTTTCTACCCACCTTATAGTGCATTCATCTAGCCCATACTTCCTTAACTTGCTGACAAGAATACTGTGGGAGACCGTGTCAAAAGCTTTGCTAAAGTCAAGAAACAATACATCCACTGCTTTCCCTTCATCCACAGAACCAGTAATCTCATCATAAAAGGCGATTAGATTAGTCAGGCATGACCTTCCCTTGGTGAATCCATGCTGACTGTTCCTGATCACTTTCCTCTCATGTAAGTGCTTCAGGATTGATTCTTTGAGGACCTGCTCCATGATTTTTCCAGGGACTGAGGTGAGGCTGACTGGCCTGTAGTTCCCAGGATCCTCCTTCTTCCCTTTTTTAAAGATTGGCACTACATTAGCCTTTTTCCAGTCATCCGGGACTTCCCCCGTTCGCCACGAGTTTTCAAAGATAATGGCCAAGGGCTCTGCAATCACAGCCGCCAATTCCTTCAGCACTCTCGGATGTAACTCGTCCGGCCCCATGGACTTGTGCACGTCCAGCTTTTCTAAATAGTCCCTAACCACCTCTATCTCCACAGAGGGCTGGCCATCTCTTCCCCATTCTGTGATGCCCAGCGCAGCAGTCTGGGAGCTGACCTTGTTAGTGAAAACAGAGGCAAAAAAAGCATTGAGTACATTAGCTTTTTCCACATCCTCTGTCACTAGGTTGCCTCCCTCATTCAGTAAGGGGCCCACACTTTCCTTGGCTTTCTTCTTGTTGCCAACATACCTGAAGAAACTCTTCTTGTTACTCTTGACATCTCTTGCTAGCTGCAGCTCCAGGTGCGATTTGGCCCTCCTGATATCTTTCCTACATGCCCGAGCAATATTTTTATACTCTTCCCTGGTCATATGTCCAACCTTCCACTTCTTGTAAGCTTCTTTTTTATGTTTAAGATCCGCTAGGATTTCACCATTAAGCCAAGCTGGTCGCTTGCCATGTTTACTATTCTTTCGACTCATCGGGATGGTTTGTCCCTGTAACCTCAACAGGGATTCCTTGAAATACAGCCAGCTCTCCTGGACTCCCTTCCCCTTCATGATAGTCCCCCAGGGGATCCTACCCATCCGTTCCCTGAGGGAGTCGAAGTCTGCTTTCCTGAAGTCCAGGGTCCGTATCCTGCTGCTTACCTTTCTTCCCTGCGTCAGGATCCTGAACTCAACCAACTCATGGTCACTGCCTCCCAGATTCCCATCCACTTTTGCTTCCCCCACTAATTCTACCCGGTTTGTGAGCAGCAGGTCAAGAAAAGCGCCCCCCCTAGTTGGCTCCCCTAGCACTTGCGCCAGGAAATTGTCCCCTACGCTTTCCAAAAACTTCCTGGATTGTCTATGCACCGCTGTATTGCTCTCCCAGCAGATATCAGGAAAATTAAAGTCACCCATGAGAATCAGGGCATGCGATCTAGTAGCTTCCGTGAGTTGCCGGAAGAAAGCCTCATCCACCTCATCCCCCTGGTCCGGTGGTCTATAGCAGACTCCCACCACTACATCACTCTTGTTGCACACACTTCTAAACTTAATCCAGAGACACTCAGGTTTTTCCACAGTTTCGTACCGGAGCTCTGAGCAGTCATACTGCTCCCTTACATACAGTGCTACTCCCCCACCTTTTCTGCCCTGCCTGTCCTTCCTGAACAGTTTATAACCATCCATGACTGTACTCCAGTCATGTGAGTTATCCCACCAAGTCTCTGTTATTCCAATCACGTCATAGTTCCTTGACATCACCAGGACCTCCAGTTCTCCCTGCTTGTTTCCAAGGCTTTGTGCATTTGTATATAAGCACTTGAGATAACCTGTTGATCGCCCCTCATTCCCAGTATGAGGCAGGAGCCCTCCCCTCACAGACATTCCTGCCTGTGCTTCCTCCCGGTATCCCGCTTTCCCACTTACCTCAGGGCTTTGGTCTCCTTCCCCCGGTGAACCTAGTTTAAAGCCCTCCTCACTAGGTTAGCCAGCCTGCTGGCAAAGATGCTCTTCCCTCTCTTCGTAAGATGGAGCCCGTCTCTGCCCAGCACTCCTCCTTCATGGAACACCATCCCATGGTCAAAGAATCCAAAGCCTTCTCTCCGACACCACCTGCGTAGCCATTCGTTGACTTCCACGATTCGACGGTCCCTACCCAGGCCTTTTCCTTCCACGGGGAGGATGGACGAGAACACCACTTGCGCCTCCAACTCCTTGCATGGTTCCTTGCATAGGCGCTGACTCCGGGGCTGGAGCTACAGATGCTAACTTTCCAATGTGCCGGGGGGTGCTCACTGCTCAACCCCCTGCTCTGCCCCAGGCCCTGACCCTACTCCACCCCTTCCCCCAAGGCCCCTGCCCCTTCCCCCAAGCCTGCCATGCCCTTGCTCCTCCCCCTCCCCCACAGAGCCTCCTGTGCATGCAAAACAGCTGATTGTGGCAGGTGCTTATTGGCGGGGCTGCTGGCAGGCAGGAGGCACTGGGGGCTGGAGCTGATTGGGGGCAGCTGACGTATTACTGTGGCTCTTTGGCACTGTACATTGGTAAATTCTGGCTCCTTCTCAGGCTCAGGCTGGCCACCCCTGGGCTAGCCCTTGCTGTGCAAGGAAAGGCATGCCAACTAATCACCATGGGCAGTAAGAAGGAACTGAGAGGGCGTAGGGCTGGCACCACCTGATATACCAATGCATGAGCGTGGCACTCAAGGGGGCGCCCCAGCAGACCCTACGGGTACCGCTAAGGCAAAAATCTCCAATGCCCAGGCACATGGGCACGTGTACACCTAGAATGGAATCAACATGAGCAAGCACTTGAAGAAAAACATTTAATGTTTTTATCAATGCCCTGGAAGAAAACATAAAATCATCACTGATAGAGGCTGCAGGTGACACAGAAACTGGGGGAGTGGTAAATAATGAAGAGGAGAGGTCAATGCTATAGAGCAACTTGATCCTTGGTAAGCTGGGTGCAAAGCAAACAATGAGTTTTGATACAGCTAAATGTAAATGTAGGAACAAAGAATGTAGGCCCTACTTATATGCTGAGGGACTCTCTGCTGGGACTGAAAAAGATTTGGGGGCCATGGTGGATAGTCAGCTGAACACGTGCTCCCAGTGTGACGCTGTGGCCAAAAGGGCTAATGCAATCCTTGAATGCATAAACAGCGGAATCTTGAGGAATAGAGAGGTTACTTTACCTTTGTATTTGTGGAATACTACTGGAATACTGTGTCTAGTTCTGGTGTACACAATTCAAAGATGTTAATAAATTGGACAGGGTTTAAAGAAGAGCTATGAGAATATGATTAAAGGATTGGAAAACGTGGCTTATAGCGATAAACTCAAGGAGCTTAGCCTAGTTAGCTTACTAAAGAGGTTAAGGGGTGACTTGATTATAGTCTACAAGGGCAACAAATATTTGATAATGGGCTCATCAATCTAGCAAAGGTATAACAAGATCCAATGCCTGAAAAAGTTGATAGACAAAATTCAGACTGGAAATAAGGCATAACAGTGAACATTGGAACATCAAGGGTGGTGGTAGATTCTCCATCACAGGCCATTTTAAAACCAGATTGGATGTTTTTCTAAAAGCTATGCATTAGGAATT
Organism: Natator depressus; assembly: GCF_965152275.1. Taxonomy (NCBI): domain Eukaryota; kingdom Metazoa; phylum Chordata; order Testudines; family Cheloniidae; genus Natator; species Natator depressus. Next base: position 207,165,064 of record NC_134234.1, on the reverse strand, counting down.
GTTTTGGGGAAGTTCTAAGGCTTGTGTTATATGGGAGAATGGACTAGATTATCACAACATTCCTTCTGGCCTTGGAATCTATGAATGTATGTTCCTTTGAGCTAGTGTTCAGCATGCAACATCTGCAGGAACCAGGCTGTTTCCAGAGAAACAAGCATAGCAAGAGTCTCAACTAGGAAAGCACTAGGTCAAGCTGTCACTTTCTCAGGCTCAGACACACAATGCAGGAGATAGCAAGAGGCAGATTCCTATCTCCTAAATCAGCAGCCTCACTCTCCCCTCATTTGTTTATTTTCCCCCATTTTATTATAGTTTCTCACCATCTGAATGTGGCAATGAGATCATTGTTTGGAGACCAGGGCGCAGAAGTCAGCCAGGGGGCGGGTGGGCATGCGTGCGTGAAGACAGAAACTAATCAGCAGAGCCAGTATGGAAAAATGAGACCCAGTACAAGAACAGCAGCCACACTGTGAAACAGTACTGAAGGGCAGCATAGAGCTGGGTGAGGTTAATAGTACCTCTGTCTTGCCTTAATCTAATTGCTCAATGCTGAAATAATTGACACAGAAGTTGAAAGAAACAATCCATTCTAACATCCGCTATTTGCTTCTTTTGTTGAGGACATCAGTGAAATAGTACCTGGAGACTTGTGCTGCAGCTATTAGCCCTAGTTCAAATATTTGCCCTGCACTGCCTCAGATTGTCTTCCCTTCTCACAATTATACCTCAATGGTTGATACAGCTTCTAGGGCTCCTTCTCAGCCCAAAGAGCCAGGAAATGCCTATCCACTTCATTGCATCCATTCTTCCCCATACACATTCCATGAAAAATTATCATGGGGGCTTTTGTCCGCAGCACTGAAATGAGGTTTTTTTTGGGCAGGTTGTGTGAGTGAGTGAGAGAAGTGCAGTAGGAATTTTGTCCTGGGAGCAGCTTACTTTGTCACTCAGCACCAGAGACTTTGCCAAGCCACAACTGATTTAATTTAATTTTTCTACAGTGCAAAAGAACCACCTGAAGGCACAAGACACAGCACCAGGTTGCAGGGATCCAGCTGAAGAGGGAAACATTCAGAACATGGGGCACTACTGTAAGTAATGCAGCTGGGGAAATGTTTGATTTGAGTCATAGTAAAGCTTTAGAAAAGGCCCAGATGTTTTGGTGATTGAGCATCTGAAAATAGATGCAGCCACATTTTCAGAAGGGGCCACCATTTCTTGGGTACTTAACTTGGAACTTTCAGGGCTCTCACAATAGGCTCCAAATATTGAGGTAGTCAAGGATAGTGAACACTTGAAAGTATTAAGCTAAGCACCTTGTGAAAGCCTAAACCAAGATGGCCAGCACCAGGCCAGACCACGAGAACGCCCCAGGATCCTAGGTGAGAACCATTGGTGCTGACTCCGTGGGTGCTCCACATACTCAGAGAACCTGCTTGAATACAAGGGAAAAAACCCCTCCAGCTGCACCCCCTTAGTTGTCACCTACCACCCTACATTGGAAACTGTACAGGGTATAGTAATGGGTTGGATCACAGAAAACCCCTTGGGAACTGCCAACTGATGTGCTGGGTCTACCTCTAAAACTGTTTTCCCTGGTAGCTTGGGACTTCAGAACCCTGCCTTATCTAAGCCAGATACGCTAGCCTGCTACTAAACACAGACCCAGGTCTGAACCATGTCCCCCAACAACTGCAGGCTTAACTGAAAACAGCTTAAGAAGTGCTCCTGTATCCAACACTCAGATGCCCAGCACCCAATGGGGTCCAAACCCCAAATAAATCAGTTTTATCCTGTATAAAGTGTATACAGGATGAACTCAAATTGTTCGCCCTCTATAACACTGATAGAGAGATATGCACAGCTGTTTGCTCCCCCAGGTATTAATATATACTCTGGGTTAATTAATAAGTAAAAAGTGATTTTATTAAATACAAAAAGTAGGATTTAAGTGGTTCCAAGTAATAACAGACAGAACAAAGTGAATTACCAAGCAAAATAAAACAAAACATGCAAGTTTAAACCTAATACAGTAAGAAAGTGATTACAGATGAAATTCACCCTCAGAGATGTTCCAGTAAGTTTCTTTTACAGACTAGCTTCGTTCTAGTCTGGGTCCAGCAATCACTCGCACCCCTGTGGTTACTGTCCTTTGTTCCAGTTTTTTTCAGGTATCCTTTGGGAGTAGAGAGGCTCTCTTGAGCCAGCTGAAGACCAAATGAAGGGGTTTCCAGGGGCTTAAATAGACTTCCTCTTGTGGGTGGACACCCCTCCTTCCCACTGTGTAGAATCCCACCTCCACAATGGAGTTTTGGAGTCACATGGGCAAGTCACATGTCCATGCACGACTCAGTTCCTTACAAGTGGCAGCCATTGTTTACATGCTCCCTTGAACATCCTCAGGCAGATTTCTTATGTGGATCGGAGTTTTCCACAATCCATTGTCCGTTAAGTGCCCAATCAAGAAACACTTAACTTGCAAATCTCTTTCTAAAGAAGCTGACCAAATGCCTTACTAAGGCTACTTAAAATCAAACAAGTACACAGTCAGTATTCATAATTTTGAATACAAAAATGATACATGCAAACAAATAGGATGAATAGATACAGTAGATCATAACCTTTGCAGAGATATGTTACATGGCATATGTAGCATAAAGCATATTTAGTTATGTCATATATACATTCATAAGCATATTTCCATAAAACATTACGGGGTGCAACGTCCCAGTATGATGTGGAATTGACAGGTGGTGCCATAAGCCTGTAGGCGAGGTGAAACAATTGTACAGTACACAAAACGAGCAAGTGTACTTTTTTGCACAGTTCCTGAAACACTATAACATGACTACAGTTCTTACTAGAAGATAAAATGTGTAAGATATCTTTTATTGGATCAACTTCTCTCGGAAAGAGAGACAAGCTTTTGAGCTACACAGAGCTCTTCCTCAGGTCTGAGAAAGGCACTCAGTGTCACAGCTAAATACAAGGTCTAACCTAGCGGTTCTCAAACTTCACTGCACTGTGACCCCCTTCTGACAACAAAAATTACTACATGACCTCAGGAGGGGGACTGAAGCCTGAGCCCACCTGAGCCCTACTGCCCTGGGTGGGGGGCCAATTCCAAATCCTGGTGGGGCCAAAACTGAAGCTCAAGGGCTTCTACCCCAGACGGGAGCTTGTAACCTGAGCCCCACCACCCAGGGCTGAAGCCCTCAGGCTTTGGCCCTGTGCCCGAGCAAGTCTAATGCTAGCCCTGGTGACCCTATTAAAACGGGTTCCCAACCCACAGTTTGAGAACTGCTGGTCTAACAGCTAGTTTAGCATAAGTAGTTAGCACATATTCTAATGGGACCATTCAAGGCGAAGTGGCCCATTAACACCCCTGTAGTAAAAAAAGGGGCTTACTGATTGTTGTGATTGGGCTGTCAAGCTATTAAAAAAAATAATTGTGATTAATCACAGTTTTAATCACACTGTTAAACAATAATAGAATACCATTTAAATATTTTGGATTTTTTCTACATTTTCAAATATATTGATTTCAATTACAAAACAAAACACACACTGCTCACTTTATATTATTTATTACAAATATTTGCATTGTAAAAAACAAACAAAAGAAATAGCATTTCAATTTATCTCACACAAGTACTGTAAAGGCTGGTGCAGGGAGGCTGACCTCGCCAGGCCCCTGTTCTCTATGCCTCCTGGAACAAGTGGCCAGCCGGAGGCAACAGGGCATGACGCAGGGGTGGTCCCTAGAGCGAGGGGCCGGCTGGAGGCAATGGGCTGCAGCAGGGTCAGGATCCCCACCTCTTTGTCAGAGCCAGGAGCCACTTCCTCTTCTCTCCTCTCCCTCCGGTGGAGGATTGGGTTACAGCACCTGACTGGACAGTCCACAGCCAATGCCTCCCTCCCCATCCAGAGGTATGCAATTTAGAGTTAAAATTATCACTTTTTTTTTAAATTTTCAGTTGATTGCAGCTGTTAACTGCAATTAAATGACAGCCCTAGTCTAAATTATCTGAAAGAAAGATCCTGGAGTCATTGTGGGTAGTTCTCTGAAAACATCCACTCAATGTGCAGTGGCAGACAAAAAAGCTAACAATGTTGGGAATCATGAGGAAAGGGATAGACGACAAAACAGAATATCATATTGCTTCTATATAAATCCATGGTGCGCCCACACCTTCAATACAGCGTGCAGTTCTAGTCACCCCATCTCAAAAAAGATTAGAATTGGAAAAGATACAGAGAAGAGCAACAAAAATGACGAGGGTATTGAACAGGTTCTGTATGAGGAGAGATTAAAATGACTGGGACTTTTCATGATAAACCTGTATAAAATCTTGACTGGTGTGGAGAAAGTGAAGAGGGAAATATTTACCCTTCCACATAACACAATTAGCAGGGGTCACCTAATCAGATTAATAGCAACAGGTTTAAAACCAACAAAAAAGGAAGTACTTCACACAAAAGTCAACCTGTGGAACTCATTGCCACAGGATGTTGTGAATGGCAAAACTGTAACAGGGTTCAAAAAAGAACCAGATAAATTCATGAAGAATAGATTTGGCTATTAGCCAAGGTCAGGGATACAACCCCGTACTCTGAGTGTTCCTAGCCTATGTTTGTCAGAAGCTGGGAGTGGACGACAGCATGGATCACTCGATGCTTGCCTGTTCTGTTCGTGCCCTCTGAAACACCTGGCATTGGACAGTCAGAAGACAGGATACTGGGGTAGGTGGACCATTGGTCTGATCCATTATGGATGTTACGTTCTTAAGTACACAATGTAATGTGGCCTAGTAGAGAAAGGCAGAACTTGACGGTGGTTTGTGGTCTGAAAGTGACCTGTCTTATTAAATTGTTCATGGTCTTGAATCTTTCCATAGGGAGGTAGGCCCTTGCCGAGATCAAATCTATGATTGCTTCTATAAAAATCGTTAGATCTTGCAAGAGTCAAAATGCAATTTTCTTTGTTGATGCAGATTCTCAAGGTTGTAATTTGATGGAACAAGAACAATCGCCAACTGCACCTCCTGACAGGAGTCATTCATCCACATATGGAAAGACTGTATAGCCTGGATGTGATGGGCTGGGTCACAGAAACCCTTTTGGGTTTTGCCACCTGATGTGCCTAGACTACCTCTGAGCCGGTTTTCCCTGCCAGCTTGGGACTTCAGTTCCTTGCCTGATTGAGCCAGACACACTTGCCTGCTGCAAAAACAGATCCAAGACTGAACCACGTCCCCCACAAGTTGCAGGCTTAACTGAAAACAGCTTAAGAAGTGCTCCTGTCTCCAGCACTCAGATACCCAACGCCCAATGGGGTCCAATCCCCAAATAAATCCGTTTTACTCTGCATAAAGCTTATCCAGGGTAAACTCATAAATTGTTCGCTCTCTATAACACAGAGAGAGATATGCACAGCTGTTTGCTCCCCCAGGAATTAATACTTACTCTGGGTTAATTAATAAGTAAAAAGTGATTTTATTAAATACAAAAAGGAGGATTTAAGTGGTTCCAAGTAATAACAGACAGAACAAAGTGAATTACCAAGCAAAACAAAATAAAACACGCAAGTCTAAGCCTACTACAGTAAGAAAACGGAATACAGATAAAATCTCACCCTCAGAGATGTTTCAATAAGCTTCTTTCACAGACTGGATGCCTTCTTAGTCTGGACACAATCCTTTCCCGTGGTACAATCCGTGTTCCAGCTCAGGTGGTAGCTAGAGGATTTCTCATGACTGCCACCCCCATAATCTCTTTTGCATAAGGCAGGAATCCTTTTTCCCCTCTCTCAGTTCCCACCCCTCCTTCTAAATGGAAAAGCACCGGGTTAAAGATGGATTCCAGTTCAGATGACATGATCACATGTCACTGTATGGCTTCATTACCCACTTCCCAGCACACACATACAGGAAGACTTACAAGTAAACAGAGACATCTAGAGTCAATTGTCCTAGTTGACTAGAGCCATCAAGATTCCAAACCACCATTAATGGCCCACACTTTGCATTATTACAATAGGACCTCAGAGTTATGCTTCATATTTCTAGTTTCAGATAAAAGAGTGATACATTTATACAAATAGGATGACCACACTCAGTAGAGTTACATTATATTCACTTATTAGCATATTTTCATAAATTCATATGGAGTGCAATGTCATGCTGGACATCTCATTTAGGCTGCCACCACTAAGAAAGCTTTGGGTGCCGTCGCTAACCCAAATGGGAGTACTTTTAACTGGTAGTGTTCTTGTCCTACCAGAAACAGAACTTTCTGTGGGATGGTTGACCATCGACATTAGAATAAGCATCTTTTATGCCAAGAGCTGCAAACCACATTCCCTCATGGAGGGAGGGGATTATTGATTCCAGCATAACCATATGGAATTTTGATTTGCAAGTAAAAATGTTCAGTTGCTCAAGGTCAAGAGTTTCCATCCTCCAGTTTTCTTGGGACTAAAATACGGGGAGTAGAACCCTTTTCCTTGGTGCTGATGTGGCAATCATTCTATGGGTTGTTTTAACAATTGGGCCTACAAATTTATCCTAGTTGTGAGCTCAACTGTGGAAAGTGCATGAAAATTAATAACATGTCACAATAATCTATAACAAGTGTTGATTGGAAAAGGTATAAAACAGAGACAAATACTGAATTAGCCCAAACACTAAAGCCTACAGATATAATTCAAGGGCTGTGTTATGATCAGGAACCCTAGAAATCCACTTGCTGCAAAAAAAATGGAATGTGTGTTTTTACAGAGAATCTTTAATTTTTACATTTTGTGAAAAAAAAACCCCCATTCACTATATTTTATTGAAAGTACCAGTGTCATTTATTCAATGTGCGCACCACCCTCTTGTGGTTGATTTTTGAATGCTTTAAATTTACAGTGGAACCCCCTTTTGCCAATCTAATTGGGACCGGAGCCACATAGAATAATTAAAAACAAGGAGAATGGGCAAAGAGCTTTCTATGACTTATTTTAAGATTGTGGGAGGGGGGCCCTGACTGACAGTTTGGTTAATACAGAAAGCTGGAAAAATGGAGGCTCGGGGGTCTGATGAGATCCCCAAGGTGCAGCCTGGGACCACTGTGCCCCCTTAACTCTCCACCCTGGGCTCTCTCTCACAATGCTTTGCTAGTGGCAAGCAGCAAGCCCCTCCACGCACTGTTATCACTCAGCACAACCGCATGCAGAGCCCCACGCCCAGCTAGATCGCATGAATGCTCCCAAAGTTACTCATGAATCACACAGAGTAAGGTATCAGCCAAATTCCCCCAGCTCCCAACCTTGTACTTCAGGAATATACCATCTTGCACTGCTCAGGACGAGCAGTGCAAGTTAATTAGTTCACCACTTCATCAATGGAAAGTGGATATACACCAGCCTTTGCAAACCTGAGCCAATTTACCAAAACTTCAGGCAAACTCACTGGTAAAGATAAACAGTTAAACAAATTTATTGACTACAAAAGATAGATTTTAAGTGATTATAAGTGGTAGGCAAAAAGTCAGTTACCAAAAATAAAATATAAGCACGCAGTCTAAACTCTCAACCCTATTAGACTGGGCAACATCTAGATTAAGCAGTTTCTCTCACCCCACTGGATATTGCAGCCCTTAATATACAGGTTTGTTCCTTAAATCTGGGCCAGTCTCCTTTGTTGGAGTCTTCTGAGTATCTTTGTTGCTTGCAGCACGGGTGGGGGCAGGCCTGGCCTGTGTTCTATGCCAGTGCTTCTCAAACTATCTGATGTGGAGGACCAGCAATTTTTCCCCCCCAATGTGTGTGCAGATCACCAGCTGATGGCTCGCAGATGGGCACCGGTCCACAGACCACCACTTTGAGTAGCACTGTTCTATGTTATATCCTAAGTCCATGGGTTTGGAGAACACAAGTCCAGGCATGTCTGGTGGGCATTGCTGAGTCCCCAAGCAAGGTTGAGCAATTCCCTGGGTGTGGGCTTATGCAGGTGAGCCAATGAATTGTAGCTACCTTGCTGGACAATCATATAATCATAGGACTGGAAGGGACCCTGAGAGGTCATCTAGTCCAGTTCCCTGCACTCAAGGTAGGACTAAGTATTTCTAGACCATCCCTGACGGGTGTTTGTCCAACCTGCTTTTAAAAATCCCCAATGATGGAGATTCCACAACCTCCCTAAGCAATGTATTCCAGGGCTTAACCACCCTGACAGTTGGGAAGTTTTTTCCTAATGTCCAACCTAAACCTCCCTTGCTGCAATTTAAGCCCATTGTGTCCTGTTCTATCCTCAGAGGTTAACAATTTTTCTCCCTCCTCCTTATAACAACCTTTTATGTACTTGAAAACTGTTATGTCCCCTCTCAGTCTTCTCTTCTCCACACTAAACAAACCCAAATGTTTCCGTCTTCCCTCATAGGTCACGTTTTCTAGACCTTTAATCATTTTAGTTGCTCTTCTCTGGACTTTCTCCAATTTGTCCATGACTTTCCTGAAATGTGGCGCCCGGAACTGGACACAATACTCCAGCTGAGGCCTAATCAGCACAGAGTAGAGCAGAATAATTACTTCTCATGTCTTGCTTACAATACTCCTGCTAATACATCCCAGAATGATGTTTGCTTTTTTTTTTTTTTGGGCAACAGGATACACTGTTGACTCATATTTAGCTTGTGGTCCACTATGACCCCCAGATCCTTTCTGCAGTACTCCTTCCTAGGCAGCCATTTCCCATTTTGTATGTGTGCAATTGATTGTTCCTTCCTAAGTGGAGTACTTTGCATTTGTCCTTATTGAATTTCATCCTATTTACTTCAGACTATTTCTCCAGTTTGTCCAGATCATTTTGAATTTTAATCCTATCCTCCAAAGCACTTGCAACCCCTCCCAGCTTGGTATCATCCGCAAACTTTATAAGTGTACTCTCTATGCCATTATCTAAATCATTGATGAAGATTTTGAACAGAACCGGACTCAGAACCGATCCCTGAGGGACCCTACTCGTTATGCCCTTCCAGCTTGGCTGTGAACCACTGATAACTACTCTCTGGGAATGATTTTCCAACCAGTTATACACCCACCTTATAGTAGCTCCATCTAGGTTGTATTTCCCTAGTTTGTTTATGAGAAGGTCACGTGAGACAATATCAAAACCCTTACTAAAGTCAAGATATACCACATCTATCTCTTCCCCCCTATCCACAAGGCTTGTTACCCTATCAAAGAAAGCTATCAGGTTAGTTTGACACGATTTGTTCTTGACAAATGGCTGTTGATGGGTTGTTTGACACCCGACCGGGCATTAGTTACTTTCCTTGACATTGTTTCTGGAGAACTAGTATCCAGGCGCTTCCCAAACCCACAGCACATTTTAATGACTATCATACAGCACATTCTCATAACCTTATATGTATGGATTATATACATATTTAGATGGAACAATATTTAGATGGAACCTTTCCCATGATACCTCACATGGTATGCTTTATATGCAAGGTCACAATTATATATAAATGAGGAATATGGGGGTTACATGGCGTTCCCCCATGGTATAGAATGTCACAGGGGGTATCAATAAAACATTGTGTTCAACTGATACCTATATATATTGTGGCTAGGGAAACTTCAGCATTTTATTTTATTTGCAGAAAATCATGGATTTTTTTTAAATCAGAATTTTTTTTTTAAATCACAGAAAATAGGATCCCTGGTTATGATCATACTTGCTAAATAAAAATATTGGATCAAAAATTAATAAGCCAAAATTGGTGTTGGACATTAGGCCTAGTTAGTGGACAGGCTATTCCACCCACCATTCCCAGGTCCTTAAAGAAAGACATGGGTGTGTGTGTGGGGGGGGAAATTGGCTACTAAAGCAAGCTTCACCATCATGGTTGCCACCCCCACTGTAACCTGGGACCACAGGCCTTGATCATTCTGAGAGATTTTCTGACCAGGCAGGGCCAGAGAATTGGATTCAGGTGACATTGCCACTTCTACTGGCTCCAGCTGAATCCTAAACACTACCTGGGATGAAATGTTAACAGCAGCTCCAGCCCATTTCAACTAACTACTCTTTTCCCCAAAAGGACAGTTGTTACCATCTAAGACTGTCAAACGTGCAGGGTGTGTGTGTGTGTGTGTATATGTGTGTGTGTGTGTGTGTGTGTGTGTGTGTGTGTGTGTGTGTTTCCTTCTAAAACACTCTCCAGCTATAGGGAAAGGGAACAAGGGATGTTGTTAAAACAAAAGTCGTATTTAATACTTTACATTTCAAATACCTCAACTGTTTTTCCTTTTAAATAAAAAGTTAAAAGGATTTTTAATGGTGTGCATGCCATGGTCCTGAGCAGATGAAGGTCTCTGTATACAAAACCCTGAATTTTGTTTAACAGTGTTTAGTAGTCAACAGTAACTGGGTTATATTAACACCTGTATTAATTTAGATGGAATAAAGTGAGCCAAAACAGGCCCCTCGGAGGAGAGACTCTTCATGTAAGAATAGTCCCTGAAGAGGGACTGTGACAGGGGGCACTCACCTCTTGAACATCTCCTGCTGCTGCATCTGTTACTGCAGGCCTTTTCTTGCCCCAGGTGTCCCCTTGTAGGTTGTCAACATCGCCTGGCAGGTCTTCAGTGGCTCAGCCCTCCAGCCAAGTCACAGTCAGAATAAACCCCTTCCAAGGTAGAAAAAATCCAACAAAAAACTATCTGACCTCACAGGTCTTGAGACCTGTCTCTGGACCCTTTAAATTCAAGCCTTGTCTCCTTTGTGGGGCTTAGACCACTTTGCCAGAGGCGGGGACCCTGACCCACTCACTACTCCAGCCTCCAACCCAGGGACCTTATAAACAGCAGTCATTTACTGCTGCCTTCAACTAGCAGCTGCTACTTCCCTAGGCCTCTTCCCACATGATCCTTTTATCTTTATCCCTTATCTTGAGCTTCAAGCTCTCAGGTCCCCTTTCTCCCAGCTTAAATAAACGCAGACAGTCAAGCTCCTATGTCCAGAGAGGAACACCCTTCCTTCCCCCTCTGGTCCAAGCCTAGAGCTGACCTGCTCAGGCGCTGCAGCTCCTTTTATCTGAGCCTGCTTGGGCTCCGATTGGCTTCTTCCACGAGGTCTCTGCTGCTCCTTCCTGGGGAAGGGTGTAGTAGGACCACAAGGCCTCTAGCAGGGGGCCACAAAAGGGCCAGGTTTACCCCATCACAGGGGCCAAGAAGGGTTTGGGGTGGCCAGGGGAGGAAAAGGACTCTACAGAGTAGCTGCAGTGGATAATCTCTAGTACCCATTTGCCTAAGCAATTTCCCCCAGTTGTGGACGAAGAGGGTAGGGTGGCCACTAAAGATTGGAGGGGGTGGGAAGCAAGGCAGTAGTGGATGGTATCAATAGGTGAAGGCAATTCTTGATCGGCCTGTCAAAAATAACCCATGGATGATGGATGAGGCTGAGTAGTTGCAGCAGAGAGAATTGCATATCTAGGTCTTCGTACCTTCTGGCATTTTTTGAATGAGCACTAGTGGTAGAATGGTTGGGGAGACCGTCTTGGCCTGTACACCCGTGTATGGTATTCTCTGTTTGGGGTGTAAAATACCCACAGAGTGGACTGCTGTTCTTTTAATGGAGTATAGAGATTATTCAGTCCTCATTAAATAAATTAGACTCACTGAAAGACAAGTCTTTATGATATCTTGCACCTCCTGGAGAACCCCAAGGAGTGCAGCCACCTCATGACTATTTCTGTGGCTATCCTTCTAGTTGCAGTGTCAACTACAACCACTGCAGCTTGAAGGGACATTTTAGCTTCCAGGTTGCTTTCCTCAATGAGGGCCTGGAATTACACTGTTTTCTGAAGGGAGTTTGTCCTTGAAGTCCAAAGTCTTCAAGTAATTGTTGAAATCATTTTGCGAAAAAAGCTCGGTAGTTAGCAATGTGGGACTGAAGACTTGCAGAAGAAAACATCTTCCTCCCCAGTGGGTCAAAGTCATTTAGAGCCCTTATCTCTGTGTAGCCTTGGGGTGTTGTATCCTAGGCCTTTTAGTGGTTGCTTGCACCAGCAGGGAGTTGGGTGCTGGGTATGTGAAGAGAAACTACTTCTTTGGCTGGTACAAAATAGCATGTCTCAGCTCTTTTTCAAAGTGAGGGAGCAGGAGGCTTGAGTGTTACTGACTCCCCATGCTGGTTCCTTGATTGCCTCATTTACTGGGAGAGCCACCTACTGGGACCAGAAGTTTATCAAACATCAAAGAGCTAATGCTGGGTATTCTCCTCTAGTGGAACCTGGAGGTAATTTGCCACTCTTTTTAGAAGCTTGTGATATTGCCTGTGGTTGTCAGGTGGGGATGGCAAAGATGTTTTATTAGCAGGAAAACAAACAACCGCCCCAATTCTGTTTCATTTCAAAACAAATTGAATTTTTTTCAGCCTCATCTGGTGAGGAAGATTGAACACCCATCCTCTCTTCCACAGACTCTGATGGAGCCAGTAGGCGTTCCCTGGGAAAGATATGGTGGGACTCATGGACAGCTCCAGGATGTCTACCGTAGAGATCCCTTAGGCCACAATAGGGCCACTGAAGAGTCAACCACTTGAGAGGAACTGCATGGCATCAGATGGTGGACAGATCCCAAATCTGGATTGTCTGGAGGGTGAAGGATTGTCTGGAGCCTCCGAGTCCTGTTAAGTCTGGCTCTTTTTTGACCGGCAGAGCTGTTGGTGCCTGTGGGTGAAGACTCCTGCCTAAAAACTGAAGTAGGGGAATGCTCCTTTTCCCTGGAGGTAGCTTCCTCCTCTGGTGTCTCAATCTCGCTCAGGAGGGTTGGACCTGAAGGAAAAGGAGACTGGAGGATAAGAAAGCATGAAGATATCCTTTGGTTAGGTGCAAAATTTGGTTCACGCGGGAGTCAGACATTCCGGTAGTCAGGACCAACGGATCCAGCACATTCATGGCCATAGTGGACATCAAGTCTTTACGGTGATGGCTTGGTACCATCAAAGAGTCTACTAAGGAGCTCATACATGGTGTCACTGAGTGACTCTCCTACAGTTTAGGAATCAGTGCAGATGTTGAAAATGGCAGCTCCTCACTCCTTCACCCCTTGCCCTCATGACAGGAAGCTTTAAGTGAACTTAAGTCTTTAGGACCCATGTGCAAGGACATACCGGACTTGGACAGAGTCGGGGAGGGATCCCTTTTCATAGATATTTAGAGCAGACCGGATCATTATGATCTAGTCTGACCTCCTGCACAAAGCAGGCCACAGAATTTCACCCACCACTCCTGCGAAAAACCTTTCATCTATGTCTGAGCTATTGAAGTCCTCAAATCATGGTTTAAAGACTTCAAGGAGCAGAGAATCCTCCAGCAAGCGACCCATGCCCCATGCTACAGAGGAAGGCGAAAAACCTCCAGGGCCTCTTCCAATCTGCCCTGGAGGAAAATTCCTTCCCGACTCCAAATATGGCAATCAGCTAAACCCTGAGCATATGGGCAAGATTCACCAGCTAGATACTACAGAAAATTCTTTCCTGGGTAACTCAGATCCCACCCCATCTAATATCCCATCACAGGCCATTGGGCCTATTTACCATGAATATTTAATTACCAAAACCATGTTATCCCATCATACCATCTCCTCCATAAAACTTATTGAGTTTAATCTTAAAGCCAGATAGATCTTTCGCCCCCACTGCTTCCCTTGGAAGGCTATTCCAAAACTTCACTCCTCTGATGGTTAGAAACCTTCGTCTAATTTCAAGTCTAAACTTCCTGGTGGCCAGTTTATATCCATTTGTTCTTGTGTCCACATTGGTACTGAGCTTAAATAATTTCTCTCCCTCTCTGGTATTTATCCCTCTGATGTATTTATAGAGAGGGATCATATCTCCCCTCAACCTTCTTTTAGTTAGGCTAAACAAGCCAAGCTCCTTGAGTCTCCTTTCATAAGACAAGTTTTCCATTCCTCGGATCATCCTAGTAGCCCTTCTCTGTATCTGTTCCAGTTTGAATTCATCCTTCTTAAACATGGGAGAGCAGGACTGCACACAGTATTCCAGGTGAGGTCTCACCAGTGCCTTGTATAACGGTACTAAAACCTCCTTATCCCTACTGGAAATACCTCTCCTGATGCATCCCAAGACCACATTAGCTTTTTTCACAGCCATATCACATTGGCAGCTCATAGTCAACCTGTGATCAACCAATACTCCAAGGTCCTTCTCCTCCTGTACTGATTTTACTACTAAATTTACTCTACTAAAGTTACTTCTAATTGAAGAATCCCCAGCTTATAACTAAAATTCTTGTTATTAATCCCTAAATGCATGACCTTACACTTCTCACTATTAAATTTCATCCTATTACTATTACTCCAGTTTACAAGGTCATCCAGATCCTCCTGTAGGATATCCCTGTCCTTCTCTAAATTGGCAATACCTCCCAGCTTTGTATCATCCACAAACTTTATTAGCACACTCCCACTTTTTGTGCCGAGGTCAGTAATAAAAAGATTAAATAAGATTGGTCCCAAAACTGATCCTTGAGGAACTCCACTGGTAACCTCCCTCCAGCCTGACAGTTCACCTTTCAGTAGGACCCGTTGTCCCCCCTTTAACCAATTCCTTATCCACCTTTCAATTTTCCTATTGATCCTCATCTTATCCAATTTAACTAATAATTCCCCATGTGGCACGGTATCAAACGCCTTACTAAAATCTAGGTAAAATTAGATCCACTGCGTTTCCTTTCTTTGGAAACAGACATGGAAGAAGATCTGTCCTCCTGCTTGTGTGTGCCCCTTATCCAGGGCTTCTGATGAGAGTAATTCCTTGGGTTGAGCAGCTCTAGCTTCTGTTCCTGAGTTTTGGCTTGAAGGAGCACAGCTTATCAGTTGAGGTTGATGTACCATGGTGTGGAAGAGGGGGTCTCACTGGCCCGGTTCTGACTGAGGTCTCAGCCTTCTCCATATGTTTTCTTAGCTGGAATTCTTGAGCCTTGCAGGTTCGTGGGGGAAACAAATGGCAAATGCTGCACTTAGCTGAGATATGCGCCTGTCTCAGACTATAGAGACTGCACTAGTGCTCATTGCTCACACAGAAGGAGCGGGGACAGGAGACAGTTCTTAAGCCCTGGAACTCTGGGCATAGTCTTTGTCCACAGGGAGGGAAAAACAAATTTAGTTATACTAACTATACTATACTAAAATACTAAAAGCTATTTACAACATGTTTGCAGGTTTGTTAAGACAAAAAGAAACGCAGAGAAATCAGGCCATGCAGTGGTAAAAAGGAACTGGAGAGACATCAGTCCACACCACCTCTTATACTCTTGGGTTTAGAGCACAGGGAGAACAACTGCACAGGCAGAGACCAACAAACACAGCTTGCTAGAATCTCTGATCTCAAGCATATAGTACACATGCATTCCCACATCTGGAATACAGATAGGGACCGCACTCTGAGAAGAGCTGTATGTTCAGAAAGTTTATGACAAGGAAGATGCAGCATGCCATCTGCAATGTGATGTATGACCCTGCAAATTATTTTTGAAAACTCGTGGCGAACGGGGGAAGTCCCGGATGACTGGAAAAAGGCTAATGTAGTGCCAATCTTTAAAAAAGGGAAGAAGGAGGATCCTGGGAACTACAGGCCAGTCAGCCTCACCTCAGTCCCTGGAAAAATCATGGAGCAGGTCCTCAAAGAATCAATCCTGAAGCACTTACATGAGAGGAAAGTGATCAGGAACAGTCAGCATGGATTCACCAAGGGAAGGTCATGCCTGACTAATCTAATCGCCTTTTATGATGAGATTACTGGTTCTGTGGATGAAGGGAAAGCAGTGGATGTATTGTTTCTTGACTTTAGCAAAGCTTTTGACACGGTCTCCCACAGTATTCTTGTCAGCAAGTTAAGGAAGTATGGGCTAGATGAATGCACTATAAGGTGGGTAGAAAGCTGGCTAGATTGTCGGGCTCAACGGGTAGTGATCAATGGCTCCATGTCTAGTTGGCAGCCGGTGTCAAGTGGAGTGCCCCAGGGGTCGGTCCTGGGGCCGGTTTTGTTCAATATCTTCATAAATGATCTGGAGGATGGTGTGGATTGCACTCTCAGCAAATTTGCAGATGATACTAAACTGGGAGGAGTGGTAGATACGCTGGAGGGGAGGGATAGGATACAGAAGGACCTAGACAAATTGGAGGATTGGGCCAAAAGAAATCTGATGAGGTTCAATAAGGATAAGTGCAGGGTCCTGCACTTAGGATGGAAGAATCCAATGCACCGCTACAGACTAGGGACCGAATGGCTAGGCAGCAGTTCTGCGGAAAAGGACCTAGGGGTGACAGTGGACAAGAAGCTGGATATGAGTCAACAGTGTGCCCTTGTTGCCAAGAAGGCCAATGGCATTTTGGGATGTATAAGTAGGGGCATAGCGAGCAGATCGAGGGATGTGATCGTTCCCCTCTATTCGACACTGGTGAGGCCTCATCTGGAGTACTGTGTCCAGTTTTGGGCCCCACACTACAAGAAGGATGTGGATAAATTGGAGAGAGTCCAGCGAAGGGCAACAAAAATGATTAGGGGTCTAGAGCACATGACTTATGAAGAGAGGCTGAGGGAGCTGGGATTGTTTAGTCTGCAGAAGAGAAGAATGAGGGGGGATTTGATAGCTGCTTTCAACTACCTGAAAGGGGGTTCCAAAGAGGATGGCTCTAGACTGTTCTCAATGGTAGCAGATGACAGAACGAGGAGTAATGGTCTCAAGTTGCAATGGGGGAGGTTTAGATTGGATATTAGGAAAAACTTTTTCACTAAGAGGGTGGTGAAACACTGGAATGCGTTACCTAGGGAGGTGGTAGAATCTCCTTCCTTAGAGGTTTTTAAGGTCAGGCTTGACAAAGCCCTGGCTGGGATGATTTAACTGGGAATTGGTCCTGCTTCGAGCAGGGGGTTGGACTAGATGACCTTCTGGGGTCCCTTCCAACCCTGATATTCTATGATTCTATGAAACTGAGCTCCTGTAAATCTCAGCTCTGCCATTTCCTCATTTACATGGTCAAAAGGCTACATGGTTGGTTTAACACAGAAGACAGCAGAGGAAATAAAACCAGTTTTATTTCTTAATAACTAAGACACATTTGTGAGATATTTTGTCACAGAGCATGGCAAGCAGAAGTTCGGGAAATGGGAGTCACTTTGCTTGGGGTTTCATCCTCTATCAATTCGGCACAGAGTTCTAAGAGGAAGGAAGCAGAGTATCAGTCACTAAGGAGACAGCATACCCATATACCCAGAGTATCAGAGGACATAAGCAAGGGACCAAGGCTACTGATAACCCATAATATAATCTGCAGCCCCCTGCAGCAAGGGGGCGTGGCCTCCTTCCCAGATGGACAACTGCCACTGCCCCCTGGTGGGCAGAGCCAGGACACCCATGCCTGCCTCACCGGAAGCAGAGGGCAGGGGAGGGGGGGACAGGAACCCAAAGTATAAAAGGCAGGCCCCTCCAGCTCAGTTGGAGGAGCAACTGCAGGAGGACGTCACTCATCCGTTGCTAGAGGTCAGTCCCGACAGCAACCGCTGCAGCTCCCAAGATCTAGAGGGAATGCCAGAGCTGTGTTGCTGACTGACAGCCGTCCAGAGTGTTGCGGCCAGATTTCCCTGCTGACCCAGTGGCAGGGCCCTGGGCTTGGATGCAGTGGAGTCAGTGGGTGGGCCCATGTCCCCCTACCCCAGCCACCTCACCCGTGGCGGCAGCCTCCGCACCATAGGTCAAGAGGCCTGCATTTTTCAGCGGTCTGCCCTGTTTGAAGGCCTGGGCCTATAGACTTTGCTGCCCAGTCCTGTCTGAGGGCTTGGGCATAGAGACTCATTGTTCTGCCCTGACCCCAGACCAGAGACTCCTGACTTTTCTGCCCTGCCCAAGGGCTGGGGCTTATAGACATTACTGCTCTACCCTGCTGAGTGACAGAGACCCCAGTGCTAATTCCGCCCTGAACTGTGCCCTCCCTGAGGCCTTGTAGCAAAAGGTCATGGCCTCCCTTCCAGACAGACAGCTGTGAATGCCTTACACCCCCAAGAGATGATGGGACTATTTGGGACTGGGAACCTAGGAGGAACATGCAAAGAATGCCTGAGAAGAACTTTATTATTAGAGCTGAGTGAATAATTGATTTTTCAGTTCGATGGTCTTAATGGAAAAACCCATAAAAAATTCAGTTTGTATTGAACTGAACAGAATTTTTTGTTTTTCTTGATGAAACAAAAATTTAAAAAAATGGCCAGGATGAAGAGAGTGTTGACATTTTCAAAGCGAAATATTTTGAAAGTGTCAATTCAAAGTATGCCAACATTTGACATTTCCACTTTCCCCCCTCAGCTGAAACTATTTGCCAAATTTGACCCAAATTCGAAAAACAGTTTGAGGTTCCAAAAAAAAAAAAAAAAAAAAAAAAAAAAAGCCAGCTCTCATTACAACATGGGCCTTAGCAACGGCAGCAACCACCCGCAAGATTCTGTTAAAGGGCAGTCCAGGCTTCTTCCCCCACACCTCAGCCTTCTAGCATGCGCAGAGTCCTTACCATCCTCAGGGCTGTTCTCCTCATCACTAGAGAAGATGATAGCAGGTTTCTGAGATGAATGGCGCTGTGTGGCACCCCGGCAACGCCTGGGCACATGGGGTTGAGGTGTGATGAAAGAAGAGTCTGCATCTCCGTTGGCTATGCTCATGGGACGGCGGCAGGAGCCTGCAAGAGAAGCAGAGAGGTGAGGGGCCAGGCTTCCTGAAAGGGGTGAGAAACCCACAGCTGCTCTGCCTGGATTGCAGGATAGGAGGGACAAAGAGGCCAGGACTGTGCTGCCTTAGGAAGAACATACCAGCTACTTGTCTCTTCTTTCCTGGTTTTAGCAGGGGAGTCTTGCCTCCCTCCTGGCATAGAAGCTCCTTGGGAACCTCTGTAGAATCCATACCATGGTTGTGGCAGGCATGGAGTTTCTGCTCCATCTCCTCAATCAGAGCCTGATACAGTGAGACAGAAGCTGATAAGTGGGGAGGGGGGAGAGGGATTCCATGCTGCAGCCCAGATTCCCCCCGAACCCCTCAGCAAGCTCAGGAAACCCACCTTGGGAGTTCCCTACATCTTAAGCTTTGTGATCCTTTATTATGGCCTAGAAGCAGCTATATCTAGTCTTCCAGCTCATCCTGACTTTGGCCATTCCCATACCTACAGTACTAGTCTGTGATAGCTTGGAAGGAGAAGTACTCTTCCAATCTCGGAATTAGTTATCAGATTCTCACCTTGATCTCCGGTTTGGTGACCGACCTGCGGAGTCGGCCCAGTGCAGCTAGGAAACAGTTATAGACAGCCAGGTCATGGAGCTTGTCAGCAAAACAATCAAAATTATCTTGCATCTTGCGGAGGCCTCGTTCAGAGAGAGGAAGCAAAGTGAGACAGTGAGAAAGGTCTCGATACTGACGCTCTGTTCTGGGGAAAACAAAGATTGTCTTCAGCTTCAGAGCGAAGGAGCACCTACTAAGCAGAGTTGCTCTATAACAGGCGTAATCTTATAAAAAGCAGTTAAATTCCAGGAATCCTATACATTCAGTTAAAGGGCAGAAGGAACCATTAGATCACCTAACTCAGTGGTTTTCAACCTGTGGTCTGTGCACCCCTGGGAGTCCACAGGCTTTGACTAAGATTTCCAAAGTAGTCTGCTCCTCCATTTGAAATTTTTTTTAAGGGTCCGCAAATGAAAAAAGGTTGAAAACCACTGATTTTGTCTGACCTCCTGTATATCACAGCCTATTAAGTTTCACCTAGTTATTCATGTTGAGCCCAATAGCTTGCTTGACTAAAGACATCCAGTCTTGATCTGTAGGTATCAGGAAATGGAGAACAGAAAGATTACTTATCTTACAGTAACTGTGGTTTGAGATGTTGTAGTCCGTGCGGATACCTCATGCACCCGAGCTCAGAATCTTTAAGTAGTAGTGTCAGAGCGAGCTCTGGATACAGCCAAAGCAGGTAGCTTCTTCCCTTGTGTAAAGTGTCATTTTGGGAAGAACGCAGATAAGCTGATTGAGTTTCACTTAAATCAAACTACTTTGGGAATTAATCTCACAGGAGGTTTGAGTACTATCTTGTCCTTGTAAAACTAGGTATATATAGGCATTTAGATCAGAGTGCCTGAGAGCACATTCACTTTTGGCCAAGGTGATGGCCACCAAAAAGATCAGTGTGGGTGATATGGTGGATGCAGCACTGAGCGGAGCTCAAAAGATAAAACTTTCATACAGTGCCCTAGGAAGATGATATTGAGATCTCATGAATTTCAACAGGAGTTTGAATTTGTGGGTGATTCTTCCCCAGACAATAATGTGGCTGTTACTTCAGCTTCATCCCCCTCTGATAATGCTATCCAATTCCACTACAAACTTTGAAATTGCTTTCACTAGCTTTGGAAAAAGCCACTCATCGGATTTTCAACATTTTAGAATGTTAGAGACAAGATTGGAGAGGTAATATTTTATTGGACCAACTTCTCTTTTTTGATAGTTGTTTCGGGTTTCTTGATGATCTCCAGGTAGGTTTTCCTTTCAGGGCGTGGGAGCATCTGATTTCTTTTTTGAGGTGGTTCCTTCTGGAATATCTTAGAAAATTGTTGGTTTCCCCCTGGCTTCTCTGAGTAAGAGTGGCCAATTATCAAGCAGCAATGTTGAGAGATCAATTTCACCTTTTGGAGAAGATTTCATTTTTCACCAGAAATCTTTCAGAGGATTGATGGAAATTAATGTCCTCAACAGAAAAAGTCAGAATGTTGAAATACATGCACTTAGAGTGCCTTCTGATATTTCAGACACTGCTTCCAGATTGATTGCTTCCTCAATACTGCTCTATAGGTGTGCATGGTTAAGATCTTTGTTGTTACCTATAGAGACTGTCTAGAATACAAGACTTTCCTTTTGAAGGGGATGGTCTCTTCAGTGCTAAACCTTATGAAGTTTTAGAAAAAAATGGAAGACAGTCTTCCACTAATCTCAGTCTGCTACAATCTTTTAGAAGGAAATCTGCTCCTATGTTCAGATACCATGTTCACTGGACTTCAACACTCTAACAAAAATTACTACACAATCCCAGGAGGGGAGACTGAAGCCTGAGCCCGCCCAAACTCTGCCTCCCTGGGTGGGGGTGCAAAGTCAAAGCCCAAGGGCTTCAGCCCCAGGCAGGGGGCCTGTAACCTGAGCCCCACCACCCAGGGCTAAAGCCCTCAGACTTTGGCTGTGGCCCCAGGTGCTGGGGCTCAGGCTTCGGCCTTGGGCCCCAGCAAGTCTAAGCCAGCCCTGGCAACCCCATTAAAATGGGGTCCCGACCCAGTTTGAGAACCACTGCCATAGGCAGTACTGTCCACCCTCTTCTTCCTCTTCCTGTTATGACCAAAAAAAAACAAATACCAGTAGTAGCAACAATCCTCTCCTCAGTCGAAGAAGAGAGCCTTCAAACCTCAGATCAGAACAAAGAGTTCTTCAGCTAAGTCTTCATTGCCTAATATCCCACCACAGGTTTAACAGGAAAATTGAGGGCTGCAAAACAGAGGTCTACCCATATATTTGGAGACTGCCTGTCATTTCTACAATGTATGGAAGACTATCACCTTGGACAGATGGGTCTTAGACACAAAGATTTGAACTGGATAGTTAAAGCTTCCCTTCCTCCACACAACCCCCCACTCCTCAACTCCCTTTTTCACAAGAGGGTACTAAGGACATAAATACAGACTATTACAAGCAACAGCAACAGAGGAAGTTCCATTAAGTTTTAGAAACATGGGATTTTCCTCATTTTCTTATGCCAAAGGACAGGTATCTTAGACTGATTTTAGATCTCAGGAATCCAAACAGATACATCTGAAAGTTCTAATTTGGATTGCTAATTCTTGTATCACTTATCCCCTCCCTTTCTACTTTGGATGGATTCACTGCTCTCGATCTCAAGGATGCTTACCCCCGTATTTCTACAATACCATCTCAATGCAAATATCTTCATTTCACTCTTGGTCAGGACTATTTTCAATGTAAGTCTTTCCCACTGTGCTCAGAATTTTTACCAAATGCCTTTCTGCGGTAGCAACATATCTGAGCAGATTTTGTTTTGTTTTCTTCTTCCCATATTTAGATGATTGGCTCCTAAAAGCTTCTTCTGAAGAGGAAATGAGAAACACCATTCAGTTCACTTGTTCCCTGTTCAAGAATTTGAGCCTTCTAACAAACAAGAAGTCTATTGTCACCATCTCAGAGAATCTCCTTCACTGGTGCAATCTCTGAGAAATGTTTATTAAGTTGCACTCCAGCATTCAGAGATTACTTCCAAAACCCTCTCAAAGTGGGTCATGACCCCATTTTAATGAGGCCTAGTAAAGTCCCCCCCAACATATGTGACTAAGAATGAGGCCACTTCAAACACTGGGTATCAATGAATTCCAAACTCAGTATGGGTGGTGTGTTCAAAATATTCAAATACTGGAGTGAGGATTCTCTCTAACATGGTGGCTGAGATCAGAGAATGTTCTCAAAGGAGGTTCTATCCTCCTACTGTAATAGTTACATCAGATGTGTCCTCCAACCAACTTTGGAACCATCACAGCAATTTATTAATTTGAGGCCTTTGGAATCACCAAGAATCCCATTTGCACATAAATGTGTTAAAACAACTGAGGGCCATCTGTCTAGCTCTCAAGTTGTTCCTCCTACAAGTAAAGAATTCAGTTGTTCAAGTTGCCATGGATAATATGTCAGCAATGTATTATGTGACGGAGCTTATTTTAACTTTGCAAGGAGGCAATAAAGCTATGGGACTGGTGTATTCTACACAGCATTTATTAGTGGGAGATCACAACAAGATTGTGGATTGGCTGAGCAGAGATTCCATGCAGCTGTATGAGTGGTCACTGAAGGATTCAGTGATTCAGGTTATTTTCAACTTCTTGGGCTGCTGAAATATCAGTCCTTTTGTCACCAGATTAGATATCAAATATTCTTGTCTTTGTTCAAGAGCGGGCTCAGACAGTCAGTTTGTATCTGAGTTGTTGTAGCAACCTTGTTGGTCCCAAGATATTAGAAACAAGGTGGATGAGGTATTATCTTTTATTGGACCAACTTCTAAAGACAAGGTGGTTCTTAGACCTCACCCCAGATTTCTTTCTAAAGTAATTTCTGACTTTCATGTTAATATTGTGACAGGGTCAGGCCAGATGGCTACAGGAGAGTGATAGAAGGTAGATATATTAGCCCCAGATTAAGCAGATCCCTGTTCCAGATCAATCAGGAAGTTGCTGGAACCAATTAAGGAAGGTTAATTAGGACACCTGGAACCAATTAAGAAGTTACCAGAATCAATTAGGACTAATCAGGGCACCTGGTTTTAAAAAAGGACCTCACTTCAGTAGGTGAGGTGTGTGTGTGGAGCTGGGAGCAAGAGGCACGCAAGAAGCTGAGAGTGAGGTGGTGTACTGCTGGAGGATTGAGGAGTACAAGCGTTATCAGCCATCAGGAGGAAGGTCCTGTGGTGAGGATAAAGAAGGAGTTGGGAGGAGGCCATGGGGAAGTAGCCCAGGGAGTTGTAGCTGTCATGCAGCTGTTACAAGAGACACTATAGACAGCTGCAATCCACAGGGCCCTGGGCTGGAACCTGGAGTACATTGTGATCTAGCAGGCAAAGCTGGTCACTGACCTCAGAATCAGAGGATGATGTGGAGTAGTCCTCCAGAAAGGGAGGTGCTCTCCAGTAGATGTAGAAGATACTGGACAATTTGGTACCAGAACACTGGCACTAAAGAGAGTTGGTCCCAACAATCTTGAAGGAATGAGCAGTGAAAGCTGTACTGAGGATATGGAGATCTCTTTATTGGCTAGGTATGCTTCCCCCGTCAATAGTGCTGGAGAGGCTGCTGGTACCAGGGGGTTTGAAGCATGGATAGTTAATACTATGATATTACAAGTAGAATCTGACGCCATAGAAGACATCGCTGAAACAGATTGCTGTAGTAACACAATCTACAAAGTTGTCAATACAGCTAGTGGCTGTCTGGATGAGCTCAGTACCAATGAAGTCAATATCACTGATTTTGTGCTGGGAGAGACCTGGGGTAAGCCTTTTTCCACAGGGCCATGACCAGAAATCAATATTGAAGCTCAGGGACCTCTTGCAAAATTTTGATGTCAGAAGGCCTGGAATTTTTACAAGCCTGAACAGCAGGACTGGAGGCGGTGATCTGCACTGCTAGTCCATGTGATGTTTAAGCTCCCATATGAGGTCTGACCTAAGGCTTGACAATAAAGAGGATGAAGCTGCAGGGACTGACCTTGAGGCTCCTCGATCTTTAGAAGCATCCAATGGTGAGAAGCCAGGATCAGAGTCAGTATGAATGGATTATTCAATTAGAGGTGCCATGAGGCAGGACTCCCTAGCCCACTGCATCCTTTTTGAAAATGACCAACAGGTATCAACCTAGGTGACCCTCCCCTAGGCAAAATAAGCACCAGGTGTACCCATCTTTTAACATAATAGAACTTTTTTTTTAAAAAATGTTTCCCGATTTGTGATCTGTCATTATTACAGGATAAGCACCGACGTACCCCCCCCCCCAAAATTATCTAAACTAGGAAGAAAATTAACAGAAATACTAACACTACATTGAACAGCACTGCTAATTATCACTAACCACTTTAAAATATTTTACAAATAATGCACAGTGAGGAACAAGAGTGAGAATGCGCTGACTCTTAGCAATGGGCAGTGAGAAGGAACTGGGGCACAATTGGGGCAGCTCTGCCCTTTGTGATGTGCCCCCCACCAACAGTGGAATATTTTTATAGATCACTTGAAGAACCATTGTGCCAGAGTTGGGGTTAATGTGTCCTTCTGGTCAAGACGGAGGAGTGCCTCCAGAACTCTCTCTTCATGCTCACAAGGCTCTTCCTTGGGTTCAGGCATGAGAGACCTGGCCACTGATGTTACTGGCAATAGAGACCAATTACTTTTTCCTCCACATTTACAATATGGATCTGCTTCTAAACATATGGAAGCGTGGACCCTAGTAAAGTTAGCAGGGCCAAGAAAATGAGTTATAAGGTTACTGACCAGGTTGTAGTAGACCAACCTATTACCAGTTGTGCAGATGCTTGGTACAGGGCGCTTCCAGAATTTGAGAGTCCCACTCCTGACCTGAGAGGAGAGGGATCCCTACTTGATGTAAGAGAAGAGTTGAAGCTAGGAGATGGTGATTAGGGACACACCTCCTGGAACAGTCATGCTGATGCAGAGATCGTGTCAAGGATCCTGGTGCTGGTTCTGGATAAGTGTTTTAATGTTCTCTTCTCCCCACTCAAATCTTGGTGCCTGCTTGCTAGGGTACTGCTAGATGGCCTTCTTGGCTCCTGCCGCCTCAGGATTAGGCACAACTTTCACAGACTGCTCAAGTAAATGTAATAGTACCTTACATCTCCGGATTTTTAGGTGCAGAAGGCAGATCAAACATGTACTGGGGATATGTCCTTTCCCAAGGCAGAAAAGGCATCTGCTATGCCCATTATTCAAGGGCATAAGACCATTGCATGGTGGACAGGATTTAAATTTTGACAGTTTGGAATCTGCTATGGCCTTCTGCAGTCAGGCCCTGCTGAAGTCATGTACCCTCCCCACCAATGACAGAGTGATAACAGCAAACAGCTTTAAGTCTCAACTGTCCTTAATTTTTTTGTTTTAAAAGGAGGTGGGGAAAGGAAGATCCCAACCTAGAACAGGGTCTGCAGAACTATCATGCCATATGGGCAGCACAATGGGAGCCTGACGCCATCCCCATGGGAGCAGGCTCACTCTCTGGTAATCAGGGAACTCGCACTATTCTCCTTGTCCTAGAAAGTTAGAGTGCAACCCACCTGGCAGTCCGGAATCGCTGGCACAGCTTTTCCACCAGGCTCTCTGTCTGCTTGTCCTTTGTGATATAAGAGAAAAGCTGTCTGTAGGGAAAAAAGGATTAGGGAGGATGAGCGCAAAGAGAATTCCCACTTCTCCACACAGAGCCGCAAAATGGGGTCTTTTGGGATATTGCAGAGCTGAGTGAAGGAGGAAAAGAAGCTGCAAGCACAGCTCAGTACTAATCATATTTTCCTAGGCAGCAGCACTGTGAATTTGGGTAACTGTCATAGCTTCCATTGCAATAAGAATTCAGACAAAACTTTGTTATAATTAAGATTGTGGCCCATAACACTGGTCTGTGTACCCTGTACCCCTCCTGAGTGAATTTAAGAACTCAAACCAGAAGTGCAGAGTTAAGGATACATGCCAAAAACCTGCAAACGGACCCCATTTTATGGCAATTCCTGCAGCACTGCATCCCATATATTGTAAGAGCATTACATTAAATTTGGTGCTTTTTTTAACTGGTTTTTTAAAGGTAAAGCTTTCTAAGAAGATTAACTCTAACACCATTGGGGCACCAGCAACTCCTTGTTCTTTTGGTTGTGGGGAATATTTGCTTTCTGATCTGTGTGAATGACAGGAAAATAATTTGAAGAAAATCCCAAATGAATATGGCAGCTGGAAGCAAAGCATCAGCTCATCATTGCTAAATTAATCTGTTAGCCAGCAGCAGTTACTCTCTGGATCAGTATTGCTTCACAGACCATACAGAGATCCAACTGGAGCATATGAAGAGGAGTCCTCATTACGAGTTGTGCTGGACATATGGAAAGAGGCAGGTAATGTTGAGGATCAAGATGTTGAGAGTTTCATTGTTCTTCTCTTTTGAGGAAAGTACTGCCTTCAACTCTGCTATTCTGTTTTCCAAAGTTTACTGTTTTTTATTGTAACCAATGTTGTGATATTGGGAACCAATTCAACCTTATGTAAATTAGTCTTTACATAAAAGGGAGTGATGGGGTGGACTAGGCCCAGAGACCCCCTTATGGAGGTCCCAGGGTCTTTCCACACCTCTACTACTCCTTTCCTGGGACAGGAGTCCTCCAAGCAGCCTACAGTGACTGAAAGTGAAGCAGCCAATCAGGGACAAATAAAGAGGAGCTGCAGAGCCAGAGACATTCAGTTCCTTGCTGGAGCCAGAGGAGTGGAGTTGGTGCTCCTGGCTGGCCAAAGGGAACCGCAGCACTGTGGACAGCTCAGACAAAGAGCTCCTGACTTTCTGGTGGGCCTGAACATAAAAGAGCCCTGAGATAAGGGTGAAGCTTTGGTGAAGGCTAGGGCCACAGAGAAGTGGCACAGGGAACTGAAAGCAGTTTTGTTAAAGGGACACAGCGGTGCATGGCTGCTATTCTTAGGGTCCCTGTACCTGGAGTAGTGGGTGGGCCTCAGTCCCCCTCCCCCATAAGTAGGGCCCTACCAAATTCATGGTCCTTTTTGGTCAATTTCAGAGTCATGGGATTTTAAAATTTTCATGATTTCAGCCTGTTAAAATCTGAAATTTCACGGTGTTGTTATTATAGGGGTCCTGACCCAAAAAGGATGGGGGAGTTGCAAGGTCAGCGATTGCAGTACAGCTACTCTTACTTCTGTGCTGCTGATGGCAGCAGCGTTGCCTTCAGAACTGGGCAGCTGAAGAGCAGCAGCGGCTAACCAGGAGTCCAACTCTGAAGGCAGAGCCACCGTCAGCAGCAGCACAGAAGAAGGATGGCATGGTATTACCACCCTTACTCTGCAGAGCTGGGCCCTCAGTCAGCAGCTGCAATTCTCCAGCTGTCCAGCTCTGAACGCAGCAGAAGTCAGGGAGGCATGGTATGGTATTGCCACCCTGACTTCTGCACTGCTGCTGGTGGGGCGCTGCCTTCAGAGCTGAGCTCCCGGCCAGCAGCTGCCACTCTCCAGCTGCCCAGTTCCGAAGGCAGTGCAGAAGTAAGGGTGGCAATACTGTGACTCCCCACTAAAATAACCTTGTGATCCCCCTGCAACTCCTTTTTGGGTCAGGACCCCCAATTTGAGAAATGCTGTCTCCCCCATGAAATCTGTATAGTATATGGTAAAAGCATGCAGAAGGTCAGATTTCATGATCAATGACGTGTTTTTCATGGACATGAATTTAGTAGGGCCCTACCCATAAGCCACTGGGGAAGTGGCCTACAATCGGACAGCAATAAACCCCCAGAAGGGAAACCGAACTGTTAATGGACCCAACTGGCAATCAGGGGCGAGAACAGACCAAGAGGGCAAAACCATTGGGGAGGAAGCCTGGGGGTACAGCCCGATAACAGGGCCGGGACTGTTTAAAGACTGCAAATGCACCTGACCAGAAGGGCCTGTAGCCTTTCTCCACAGCTTAGAGCAGAGCTGCACAGAAAACTTCTCACTGTGGTACAGAGGCAGCAAGACTAGGTCTGACAAACATATACAGGGAGCAATTTGGGTGCCACCAATTGATCAGCTGTGTGTGATCTTGTAGGCATAGCTAACAGCCAGGATCTCCACCCCAGCCCCAGCACAGGTGTAGTGTGTGGTGGGTCAGCTGGGAGTAGGGAACAGAGGGGCTGCATTGAGGAGAAAGAGCAGTCTGGGAGCCACTGAACAAAGCTCTCTGGTATCTTGGCTGCTTCACTCAGCCCATTGTCCACCTCAGCTACTATAGACCTGCCAAGTGCTACTCATCTCACATTTACTTTTGATGTCACACTCTCCCTTACACATAGGTGAAGGGAGAGCAAGATATAGGAGCGGGGTGCCGATGGCTGCTCCTTACCCCACTGCCAGCCTTGAAAAGTTTTATCCTCCACCCTTCCCACCAAAAAGGTGGAAGGAAAGACGGGAGCAGCCACTCCACAGCTCAGTTCTGGTAAGCCCAGGCCACAGGGAGAGGAACTTCAGAATCAATAACCCCCTGAACCTTCAAAGTTGGCTGCTGTTAAGGGCTCAACTATGCCCATCCCAGTTTCCTCAACTCATACACTGTTCCTAGCTTCCCCATCTATTGCTATAGTCACCCTAGCTGTATCCACCCCCCTGTATCTCTGCCTCCCCCCTAACTCTCCAGTCCTGTTCCCTCCATAACTGCAGTCACCTTATGCATGAGCCTTTGGCTGGTGGGGGGAGGGGGAGAGACTGGTTCCAAGTGACTGCCCTCTCTGGGATGAGTTTATATTTTGAGCTCTCAGGAAGGAAGACCGTTAGAAGTGTCTGGACCTTTTTAAATACACAGAAATGGTAGCATCACCTACAGTGAAGGTTGCTCAAGACTTCCAATTATAAAGAACTTGTTTTCAGTCACTTATTTGCCAAGCTGTTCAAGCTGAAGTTTCCATGACGACTGTCTCAGGTGGTTTGGGGGAATTTTTCCAGCCAAATGCATTTCCCCACCATGTTTAAAAAAAAAATAAAATAAAAATAAATCTTACAACTGCATGAGAGCACTCCAGCAGAGATGATCCCCCTCTAGTGGCTGCTTCCTCTAGAAAGTGACTACCTAATATTGTTATCAGTTACTCAGTTAGCTCAAGCGATTGAGGTCTGTACAGTGGATCTAAAGCTTCCAATACTGCTTGTGTCCCATGTAGGTATCAATATGATGCCACATGACGACATTTGTTTCTTCAATTTGCTTTTTTAAAAGCCTAAAAGATATCAAAAAATGACATTAAAAGAAAATTAAAGTTACAAAGTCAAGCACTCAAAAGTTAAGAAATGCCACATTGAAGGTTTTCTATACAATATAAATCTGGGCCCCTTGTGCATATGCATGATACAGTCTTTAATTACATGTGCATATACTATACTATAATTACATGACTAGACACTTATCCACAGGACCCCTGCCTCATTCAGTGGACAGTGACCAGAGAACGAATCATGGATGTGTGATGAATGAGACTTGGCTGTAGAACTCCTTCCTTTCACAGGGCAAACAGTTCCTTTTTTTCAGGTGCCTAATTTGAGATGCTGAGGTCTGATTTGCAGCAGTGCTGAGCATTCACAACTGAAAATGAAGTCAATGAGAACACAGAAAATGCTATATGGTAACTCCTCGCTTAACATTGTAGTTATGGTCCTGGAAAATGCTACTTTACGCGAAATGATGTTAAGCAAATCCAATTTTCCCATAAGAATAAATGCAAACGGGGGGTGGGGTGGGGTTAGGTTCAGGTTCCAGGGAAATTTTTTTCACCAGACAAGACAATTTTATATTCACACACACACACACACACACACACAGAGAGAGAGTCTTAAACAATTTAATACTGTACACAGCAATAATGATTGTGAAGCTTGGTTGAGGTGGTGGAGTCCGAGGGTGGAAGAGGGTAGGATATTTTCCAGGGAATGCCTTACTACTAAATGATGAACTAGCACTTGGCTGAGCCCTCAAGCGTTAAGACGTTGTTAATGTAGCCTCACACTCTACAAGGCAGCACGAATAGAGAGAGAGAGAGAGAGAGAGAGAGAGAGAGATGTGTGTGTGTGTGTGTGTGGGGGGGTGCATTGCCCTTTTAAGTACGCTGACCCCACTAAGTACACTGCCTTTTTAAGTAGATTGGCAAGTTGAAACAGCAGCTGCTGACCGCAAGCTCCCTCCGTCCTGAGCCCTGTCATGTCCCCCTCCCCACACTCTGAAAATGGGGTATGGGGGGACACACCCTGACATTAGTACCCCTCTTTCCCCCACACACAGCAAGCAGGAGGCTCCCAGGAGCAGCTCCAAGGCAGAGAGCAGAAGCTGTGCACAGCAGTGCGGAGGGAGGGACAGCTGAACTGTCCATCAATTGATAGCCTGCTAGGCAGCTGCCACAAAGGGAATTTAGGGGAGCTGATGAGGGTCTGCCAGTCCACCCTGGCTCCAAGCCCTGACCAGCTAGATCCAATGGGCTGCTCTTTCTGCAAGCAGTGGACAAAGCAGGTGGCTGCCAAACAACATTATAAGGGAGCATTGCGCAACTTTAAACGACCATGTTCTCTAATTGATCAGCAACATAACAATGTTAACTGGGTTGACGGTAAGTGAGGAGTTACTGTATAATACTATGTATTCTGAAAAGAATCAGGTCATAAGCACCTCAAAAGCAGGCCTACAAAATTGGGATATTTGACCTTACTCTATGCACGTGTTTCTCATTTTCAAAACAAGTAATACCACCTCACCTCAGAGGAGTTTTGTGAAGCTCATTCAGTGAGCACTATCCACCCTGAATACTGAATGAAGCAGGGGGATCTGTAGAAAAAAATAGTATGATTGTAATTAAAAAGACTATCATAATACTTCAACATAAGGGGGCCAAATTAATGTTGCACAGGGAACCTTATTTCTAGCACTTCTTAACTTCTGCAGGTTTGACTTTGTAACCTTAAATGTTCTTTTAACATAGTATTTTTGACATCTGTATACCCCCTTCTTCCTACTGGCCGAGAAAGATTAGGACTCCTGCCATGCCCTAATCTCTCCCAAGCTTAGAGAAAGCAGACAATTTACAGCATAGTTCCAAATGGAGAGTTTACAGCTTTGGTATTTCACTTTTCACAACTAGATCATTCCAGTTAAGCAAATTATATGAAAAAACAAAAAGGCAGGAAGGAGACAAAGTGGCAAAAAAGTTAAATTTTGGGAACAGTGGAAAACATCCATTTTTAGGGTGCTGTAACAGCTTGCATTTTTGCAGGGGTTAGGGTTAAGAGAACTAGACCCATCAGTTATTAGGAGAGCACCCAGTCATCTAAAATACCCACCAGCAGAGAACTATTACAGATAAAATAATTTCATTCTACTTTCCTAAAGTCAGAAAGTATGTTGTCTTCAAAATATAGTTAATTTCTTGTTCAGAGCATGAGGATAGATTTCCCCTTTAAAAAAACCTGAATGCTAATTTTGCTTTCATCCCAGATGTTCCTTTTGTTTCCAGGATGGGGCATATTTGTGGCCCTTATTATAGATAAATTTTTCCATTCTTAGGCTAAGATTATCACAGAAAAATCTTCAAGTAAAGGCTTCCCTGTGTTAATAATGCAAAATAATTATTGCAAAAAGTGAGAGCTAGCATGATGCCCCTCTAAGACTCAAATGGTGAATATTATTCATCTATAAATAGATTACTTTGGATACCTTACTGCACTTTCCAGTGTCCACTGTGTGTGAAGCCCTTCATCCACAAGGTGGGGTATTTGGGGAACTCCCCAAAAAGCAAATGCAGCTCTGGGGCATGATTGGGATTCAGTAGCCATAAGTCAAATACGAACTGAAAAACTTTAGAGTTTTCCTCAAACATGGTCTGCAGTAGGTAAGCCTGCTCAAGACTGCCTGCTGCTATGAACACCCATCATATCTGGCTATGGCACTCTTACAGAAGAAATATTAGGACTCAAACCATCCTCAAGCCACTTTCACACAAAAGGGCCAGCTTCCTGCAAGACAAAACCAGCTTCCTCCAGAAACTCTGGAACATTAACAACCTTCCTCAGAATTCAATCCTTGCCACTATGGATGTCATCTCCCTCTACACCAGAGGTGGGCAAACTACGGCCCGTGGGACCGTCCTGCCCGGCCCTTGAGCTCCCGGCCAGGGAGGCTAGCCCCCGGCTTTTCTTCTGCTGTCCCCTCTCTCAGCTCTGGCCCACTGCTCCTGGTGGGTGGTGCGACTGGCTCCGGCTGGGCTGCGAGCTCCTGCTGCTCTGAGTGGCATGGTAAGGGGTCGGGTGCGGGGGTGGGGTGGATAAGAGGCAGGGAGTCCCAGGGGGCAACCAGGAGACAGGGGTGGTTGGATGGGGCAGAGGAGGAGCACGGTCAGGGGACAGGGGGAAGTTGGATAGGGGGTGGGGTCCTGGGGGGAGGCGGTCAGAGGACAAGGAGCAAGGGGGGTTGGAAGTGGGGTGGGGCAGATAGGGGGCGTGGGCCAGGCTGTTTGGGGAGGCACAACCTTCCCTACCCAGCCCTCCATACAGTTTCGCAACCCCAATGTGGCCCTTGGGCCAAAGTTTGCCCACCCCTGCTCCATACCAACACCCCTGCTCTACACCAACACCCCTCATTGCTGCCTGCCTCAAATATCTACAGGACAATAGACAACACTCAGATCTCGACCCTAAACCTATCTATCTAACTCATTCATTTCATTCTCACCCATAACAATTTTATATTCAACAAACATTTTGTCCAAAACAGGGGCACAGCTAAGGGTACTAAGATGGCTCCCCAGCGTGCCAACTCGTCACAGGCCACCATGAGGAAGAATTTCTGGACAAATGCTTCATGAAACCAATGATATATCTTAAGTGTGCCAATGATATTTTCATCCTCTGGACAGACAACCTAATCTCCTTCAGATTTCCACCATAACTTCAACAACCACCACCTGTCCATTATACTCTCTGGAACTAGCATCAACTTCCTAGACACCATTAGCAGCTTCAACAATGGAACCTTACAGACAAGAAACCCACACCTACCTTCATAGATCCAGTAACCACTCCAAGAATTCTTACACAGCCAGGTACTCAGACCACAGAATATGCTCCGAGGAGAAAGTCCAGGATACACACCTTAACACAATTAAAACCACCTTCACCAAACAAGGACATGCCACCAGAGAAGTAGACTGCATCACAGACTGCGCCACCCAAATACTCTGAGAGAACCTGCTTGAATACAAGGGAAAAAGCCTCCAGCTGCACCTCCTTAGTTGTCACCAGCACCCTACACTGGAAACTGTACAGGGTATAGTGACGGGTTGGATCACAGAAGACCCCTTGGGAACTGCCAACTGATGTGCTGGGACTACCTCTAAGCCTGCTTTCCCTGGCAGCCCAGGACTTCAGAACCCTGCCTTGTTTGAGCCAGACACACTAGCCTGCTACAAACACAGACCCAGGTCTGAACCACATCCCCCAACAACTGCAGGCTTAACTGAAAACAGCTTAAGAAGTGCTCCTGTATCCAACACTCAGATGCCCAGCTCCCAATGGGGTCCAAACCCCAAATAAATCCATTTTACCCTGTATTACACTTATACAGGATGAACTCAAATTGTTCGCCCTCTATAACACTGATAGAGAGAGATGCACAGCTGTTTGCTCCCCCAGGTATTAATATATACTCTGGGTTAATTAATAAGTAAAAAGTGATTTTATTAAATACAAAAAGTAGGATTTAAGTGGTTCCAAGTAGTAATAGACAGAACAAAGTGAATTACCAAGCAAAATAAAACAAAACATGCAAGTCTAAACCTAATACAGTAAGAAAGTGATTACAGATGAAATTCACCCTCAGAGATGTTCCAGTACGTTTTCTTTTCTCTCTCTTTTTTTTTTTTTTTTGACAGACTAGCCTCTTTCTAGTCTGGGTCCAGCAATCACTCACACCCCTGTGGTAACTGTCCTTTGTTCCAGTTTCTTTCAGGTACCCTTTGGGGGTGGAGAGGCTATCTCTTGAGCCAGCTGAAGACCAAATGGAGGGGTCTCCCAGGGGCTTAAATAGACACTCTCTTGTGGGTGGAGACCCCTTCCTCTCTCCTATGCAGAATCCAGCTCCAATATGGAGTTTTGGAGTCACATGTCCATGCATGACTCAGTTCCTTACAAGTGGCAGCCATTGCTTACATGCTACCTTGAACGTCTCCAGGTAGACTTCTTATGTGGATTGGAGTCTTCCAAGGTTCCCTTGTCAAGTGTTTCTTGATTGGGAACTTAACTTGCAAATTCCTTTCTTAAGAAGCTGACCAAATGCCTTACTAAGGCTACTTAAAATCAAAACAAGTACAGAGCCAATATTCATAACTTCGAATACATGATACGCATACAAATAATTTAAACTCCTAATAACTTTGCTAAACAAACCCAGACCTAATAAAGACACTAGATTTATGGCTCATTACAACAATTTAAAGCCACTATCCTTCCTTTTTTGTCCTACGATCGCATAAGTGTTAATGGGCCACTTAACATACATTCTACGGGACCATTCAAGATGAACTACTTATGCTAAATAATTTGTTCCATCTTATATTTAGCTGTGACACTCTAAAGACGTGTCGACACTAGAGAGCTTACAACAGCACTGCTGTACCGATGCAGCTGCACCACTGTAAGATCTCCTGTATAGCTGCTCTATGCCAACGGAAGTGAGCTCTCCTGTCAACATAATTAAACCACCATCAATGAGTAGTGGTAGGAGACACTCTCCAGCCCAACAAGGCGCTGTCCACACTGGCGCTTCTGTTGGTGTAACATATTGCTCAAGAGGTGTTCCCCCCCACTCCTGAGTGACACAAAATATACCAACAAAAGTGCTAGTATGCAACACTGCCTTAGTATCCTTCCCAGACCTGAAGACCACCTCTATGCGGCTTGAATGGTCTCTTTCACCAACAAACGTTGGTCCAATAAAATATATCACGTCACCTATCTTCTCCACAGCTATGAAGGCAGAACTCATGGGAGCTTCAAGAGCCAGGTCATTCCCTTTCTATCAGCCAGTGACAAGTATATCCCCAGATTGAAGAACGTTTCTAATGGATGTGTGGACCTTATGATAAAAAAACAGGCTTCTAGAAGAATCCCAGCTGCAACTCTAAGTACAGAGTTACTTCAACAAAATCCCAACAGCACTGTGGCCAGAACACAACTCTTTAGGAAAATGCTGTATGCTTCTGGGGGTGTTTGTCCATGTTACCACATAGCTCTGGAAAAGAACATTATCTGAGAAGAGCTGGGGGAATCTCACTATAGCGTCCCTCACCCATATCTGGCTACAAAGCAGGTGGAGGTGGGTCTGTGTACACATACACGCGCACACATCTCTTGAAGGCTGCACAGCCAAAGCTAGAGAAACAGATGAACAACTACTAGAGGGAGCATTCAAGACTAGTACAGGAAATACACCTACAGATTTCCTGCCATTTTTACCGCAGTTCCTATTTCAACTGCTCATTATGAAACATGTCAACAGTTCTGATCAGACAGTGACTGGAAGGTATATTATATACCACTGCAATTTCTCCTTTTCTCTAGACCTTTGTACACGTTGCATACCAAGATATACATAATATTAACACAACATCCATTTCCCCAGAATACCTCATAATGGTATGGAAGGACTCTTCCTCCACGCCACAGTCTGGGTCTGAGAGGCGGCTGATAATATCCGGAAGCAAGTTGTAGATGGCATTACCCTGCATAGGAAAAAAAAATGATCACATGGCATATACTAACAAAGGAATGACTGCACAGTTCGGGCCAAGCTAGAGAACAGAGCTTCCAACTGAAATGGCCCTTCACCAGCGCCAGTGATTTTTGGCATGGTTGTGTCCATTAGCTTCTGGAGGTGGGTCTGTGTACATGTACATGCACACACACACTTCTTGGAGGCTGCACAGCCAAAGCTAGAGAAACAGATGAACTACTACTAGAGAGAGCATTCAAGACTAGCATAAGAAATACCCTTACAGATTTACTGATGGCCTAAAGCCAGGATCAAAAGAGGTTTTGAGGATGGAAGCAAAGGAAATGACACCCCTCTTCCGGGATTGAGGACTTCAAGGAGTTGACACTGGAGTCTCAGAGTCAGCACCAAACTTTCCCCACTTTTCCTTTAGAAGATGTAAGGGAAGTATAAATATTGGAAAAGGTTTTTTTCCTATACACTGAGCCTTACGAACACTCTTACTTTGGGGGAAACCTTAGCAGGGGAAGCAGAGTCGTGAGTTATTCCCTGCTGGCCTGGCAAAGCTTGATACGCTTTCAGGATAAGCTTATCAGTGTCTTTGGTGTCGGGCAATTTGGATTCAGAATATTTGAGGAGGCTGTGTCACTGTCACTCAGCCCAGGAGAATCTATGCAAAGCTTTATTTTTCTGGCAGGAAAGCTCAAGGAGAACTGAGGAATCCTAGGGATCATTTGTGTCCATAATTGGGGGCTTAATTCCCATAGGCCCCCATAGTGGAGGTGGAGGAAACAGTTTGCCAGTCAGGCTCCCTCAAGTAGAATTCCCAGAATAATTAAAGGAATAATTCAGTAACTAGTGTAACAGCACAAACAGCATCTAATTCAGGAACGAGTTTCTAGGCAGGCTAGCAACCCCAGAGGGACAGACCTGACCAGGAAAGTAAAGGCTTGAGGCCTAAGATCTGGAGGGAGTGCACTCAGATACCACAGAAGGGGGTCAGAAGTGCAGCTAGCCCTGGACCCATCATAATGGTGGTACTAGTGGGATGAATGTGACAGTGGTCATTTACAGTAAGTGACAGCGGTAAAAACAAGGAAAAAAGCAAGAGAAAAAGTAGCTTATGTTCTTTTGGGGAAGAGAATAAGAAAAGATGGTCAGGAAAATCAAATATGAACAGCTCACAAAAAAGAAGCAAGTGGAGTTATGCAAAGAAAAGGGCTAGACAATAAACTGAAAAAAGGCATTGCTGGTCAGTCTGCAGTATCTGGAGGAAAAACTGGGGACCAGAACTGTGTGAAAACAGAAAATGACTCAGTTCTCTAGTGGAAACAGGAGAGTCCAAGGAAGAAGTTCCCAGTGGAAGGCTCGGGGGAGTGATCAGAGCAGCAGCTGGGCCCCATCCCAACTGGGCTTCCTAAAAATCAATCTTTGGAGTGGGAAAAGCTGCAGATAGAGAGAGAGAGAGAGAGAGAGAGAGAAACTGGAGTACCAGAGGCTTGCTGATTGTGAGGAGGAGAGAACTGAATAGGAAGAAGCATGCCAGCTGGAAGTGAAACTGCTATGAGGAACACAAACGGCAGTGCCAGCATGAACTAGAGCTCGAGAGATTAAAGGGACCAGAAATCTAGTGAACTGGTAAGTTATAGAACACAGACCACCAACTCTGGAGAGAGCATATATGCTCAATTGTTGTCTCTCCCAGCAGCAGGGGATTATAGGCACTTATCTCACTGCCTTTGAGAAGAGTTGTGATTTGAACCAGGCTCTACCATGTGAATCAATTCCATTTTCTTACCCTGTTACAAAAGGCACAAAAGCCTACCGCCACATAGAGCGGACAGACTGTGTGGATGATAGACAACTTAAAGCAGCCTTGAATTTGAACAGTCTCCAGAAGATTCCAGAAAAAAGGATTTCAAGGGGCGAGAAGGGGTTCAGAAGCAAAAGGGAGCACCTTGTATGGAGGAAACAAATCAGCTGAGGGAGTGGGAAGGTGGAGAGGGAGGGAGGCAGGGAGAGAAGATTACCTCCATGCAGACTGCAAGTAGCACTCAAACACCTACAGTCAACTTCCCTGCACAAGCAGGTCTGCTGACAGTTGTGGCACAGAAGCAGCTAATTGGGGTTGTGAGCCAATTCCAGAGCTAGTATAGGAGGTGCCAAAATACCAAACAGTTTCAGCTGCTTCATTAGACTATGTTGGCACTGTAACCCAGTAGTTGGATGCCAGACCAGAGAATTCTTTCTGCATGTGAAAGTAATGGAGACAGGGCTAAACAGGGAGCCTGAGGCCTGGAGAACAATCAATCAGTGAGAACACAGAAAGCAGGAATCCTGGACCCATTTAGGAACCCCTTGACTATCTTAGAGGTAGGGGAAAACCTTAATTTACAGGGTAAGAGGTTATGCCCAGGAGGAGGCTACCAAGCAAGTTGAGAGAATGTGAGCTTCCGAATGGAGAGTTAATGACTAAACATAGGACTTCCCAACAGTAGCGCTGACCCACTAGGGAATCTTGGGAATCACATTTAATGGGGCTGAAAGCAAGTCTGAAGAGGTAGGCTCTCAAGACTGGCATCCTTTATAGTACTAGATATAGGGTTTTCAAAGCAGTTTGTCTTCTGGATCCAGACTCAAAGTAGTGAGCACTTGAGCCAGTAAGTGAAGCTCCCAAACAAAGAACTGAAAACTTCCTTGGGACACTCAGTAGCTAGAGTTTGTTTTCTAACTAGGACCTGTTCAGCAAGCAAACCTTCAGTTAAAGGAGGTCTGAACAGTGGTTCAACTCAAAGAGCTGCTGTCCCAGCTCATGTCTGAGAGAAGCCAGTCAGGAACTCCTCTCTCCTCAAGGTGTGGAGATTCTTCAAACATCTTGGGGACACAGGGAAAGCCAAAGGGCACATACAGAGAAGTAGGTGTGGGCACCAAGAGAAGTATGCAAGTGGGAGGTACCCCTCCTTTGGATGAGTGGTTAAAGTGTACATGTGTGACCACATAGTGGGTGGAACTGGCTGAGAAGATATTACTTATCTTTGAAAACTCATGGCAATCGGGGGAAGTCCCGGACAACTGGAAAAAGGATAATGTAGTGCCCATCTCTAAAAAAGGGAAGAAGGAAGATCCTGGGAACTACAGGCCAGTCAGCCTCACCTCAGTCTCCGGAAAAATCATGGAGCAGGTCCTCAAGGAATCAATTCTGAAGCACTTAGAGGAGAGGAAAGGGATCAGGAACAGTCAGCATGGATTCACCAAGGGCAAGTCATGCCTGACTAATCTAATTGCCTTCTATGACGAGATAACTGGCTCTGTGGATGAGGGAAAAGCAGTGGACATGGTGTTCCTTGACTTTAGCAAAGCTTTTGACAGTCTCCCACAGTATTCCTGCCAGCAAGTTAAAGAAGTATGGGCTGGATGAATGGACTATAAGGTGGATAGAAAGCTGGCTAGATTGTTGGGCTCAACGGATAGTGATCAATGGCTCCATGTCTAGTTGGTAGCCGGTATCAAGTGGAGTGCCCCAAGGGTCGGTCCTCGGGCTGGTTTTGTTCAATATCTTCATAAATGATCTGGAGGATGGTGTGGATTGCACCCTCAGCAAGTTTGCAGATGACACTAAACTGGGAGGAGAGGTAGATACGCTGGAGGGTAGGGATAAGATACAAAGGGCCCTAGACAAATTAGAGGATTGGGCCAAAAGAAATCTGATGAGGTTCAACAAGGACAAGTGCAGAGTCCTGCACTTAGGATGGAAGAATCCCATGCACCACTACAGACTAGGGACCAAATGGCTAGGCAGCAGTTCTGCAGAAAAGGACCTAGGGTTTACAGTGAACAAGAAGCTGGATATGAGTCAACAGTGTGCCCTTGTTGCCAAGAAGGCCAATGGCATTTTGGGATGTATAAGTAGGGGCACTGCCAGCAGATCGAGGGATGTGATCGTTCCCCTCTATTTGAATTGGTGAGGCCTCATCTGGAGTATGTGTCCAGTTTTGGGCCCCACACTGCAAGAAGGATGTGGAAAAATTGGAAAACATCCAGCGGAAGACAACAAAAATGAGGAGAGGCTGAGAGAACTGGGATTGTTTAGTCTGCGGAAGAGAAGAATGAGGGGGGATTGGACAGCTGCTTTCAACTACCTGAAAGGGGGTTCCAAAGAGGATGAATCTAGACTGTTCTCAGTGGTAGCAGATGACAGAACAAGGAGTAATGGTCTCAAGTTGCAGTGGGGGAGGTTTAGGTTGGATATTCGGAAAAACTTTTTCAGTAGGAGGGTGGTGAAACACTGGAATGCATTACCTAGGGAGGTGGTAGAATCTCCTTCTTTTGAGGTTAAGGTCAGGCTTGAGAAAGCCCTGGCTGGGATGATTTAGTTGGGGCTTGGTCCTGCTTTGAGCAGGGGGTTGGACTAGATGATGACCTCCTGAGGTCCCTTCCAACCCTGATATTCTATGATCTGTGGAAATTCTGCTTCTTTTCAGGCTTGGTTCTGGCACACAAGGTGGAGCATAAGGCCACATGAGCCGAATCAGCAATGCATCTGGCCTGGCAGGGTTTGCCAGGTAAGCTGGTTAGTCTGCTGGAGCTCCAGCATTGCTGTGCCCTGTAAATGTGGTGGGTAGAAGTCTGCTCTGAGTGACAGCCACCAAGGTTGCTTAAGTGTCAAAGGCTAGATACTAGAGCACACAGTAGTATGTTTGAAGAGGGAAGGAGAGAGAACAAGTGAGCACACAGGCAGAGATGAGGCACAGGGCTGGTGGCAGCAGTTACATGCTGTGGTGACAAAGTCTTTAAGATTCGAAGGCCAGAATGGACCATTGTGATCATCCAGCCTGATCTCCTGTAGAACACAGGCCATATAGAGTCAATGTACTCTGCAGCAGATGGATAGTCACTTTCAACAATATCAGGATTGGGGCAAGGATGGTTCTGAGCGTGTCCTTCTAGATTTATACAGTCACTAGACAGCATGAGAGCGGGTCCAGGACAGACACTGTCTCCTTGGCCATGCGCAAGACAGCTTGGAAACCAGCATCCTTCTCTAGAGCTCCTCACTCTTCGCTTAGATCCCCAGTCCCAACAACCTCCTCTCCATCTCCACACCTCCTCACTGGGATCCTCCCTAGAATCCCTTGCCATCCCTCACCTTGTTGGAAAGTTCGCTGAAAAAATTCCGAGCCAGACGCACAATTTCCTCTTCAGGGTCAATGAGCAGAGCAGCCATCTCACTCACTTGCCCCTTTACTTTCACCATGTCTTTGAGAATCAGGTGCGTCATCACCAACCCAGCTGTCTGCCTCACACCTTGACAGGGGTCCCGCAGCCTAAGAGAAAGATTCAGTTACACAGGGAACCAACAGGCCATCTGGCTCCCTCCCAAAGAACCAAGTCTCCTATTTGTTCAGGCTTCCCTGCCACAACCCTTAGCACTCAAAAATTCCCTCATCTCCTCAAACCTGGGTTACTGTAGCTCCCTCACCTTCCTAAGAGGCATTTTCCCCCCCAATCAGCTGTTCTAAACTCTCCACTCCCAGAGGTGAGAGAGGAGGTTTTACCTGGCATACAGATGGGGGGTCCAGGGCTCCACCAGATTGGGGAAGCGGATAGCTAGATCTCCTGCTGCAATCATGAGGTTGGACCTCACAACAGGTAGGGTGGATTTCTCCAGCATGGTAAACAGGAGGCGCAAGTGAGAGTCACAGAATTCAGTGCTGAGGGGAGACAGGGTGGGGACACAGAAGACAAAAGCAAGACTCGATTTTTAGAGCTTCAGTGAGAACAGAGCCAAGGGCACGCTCATCGTACTTTCTCCAGAGAAGGGTGCTATGACATGGGGACAAAATCACTTTTGACAGATGTCTATACTACCCACTGGATCAGCTGGTAGCGATAGATCCAGCGGGGGTCGATTTATCGTGTCTAGTCTAGACGCAATGAATCGACCCCCGAGCACTCTCCCCCGAGCACTCTCCCCTCAACTCCTGTACTCCACTGGCACAAGAGGCACAGGTGGAGTTGAAGACACCGCGGTGAGTAGCTCTAAGTACATTGATTTCAGCTACATTATTCACATAGCTGAAGTTGCGTAACTTAGATCGATTTCCCGCCCCCCCAGCGTAGACCAGGCCTAAGAGGTTAGGCTGGGGAGAAGAGGATTATGGCCAGAAGGCTGGACATTACCTGACCATGCAGAGTTTACCAAGGGCCAGCGCTGCAGCAGCTGAGAGTGCTGGATCATTGTAGAGCCCAGGGTTATTGCAGATCTTGAGCACCAGGGGAATAAAGGCAGAGAGCAGCTGCTTTTCTGCAGTGGGGAGAAACAAACACTGTCAGTTCTGAGAGAGCATACCCCAAAATGTATCTCATTTCAAAGGAGATCACATAGGTAGTCACAAATTACTGAAGAGTCCACACAGATTTGGTGTCCCCTCACTTTTGTAGTTGGGCAAGTGCCATTAGAAATTCAGAATCATGAAACTGAGGTCATAAGAAATTCACATGAAAAGGAAATTTCCACAGCATTTTAAGTTTCCTGAAGGAATAATTTATGTGCCTCATGCTGGTTCTCTCACACATTGTGTCCATTCTTTAGGGCATGGCAGATAAAGAGGTATGGACTGGAGGGGAACACTCCCATGTGGGGGCCACACTCACCATCCAGCAGCTCTGTGTCACAGATGTTGCGGATAACTTCTGCCTCAGTGTCATCAGCTGAGGCACCTACTAGGCCCAGATCCTCCTCCATGGTGGTCTCATTCTCAATGCTCTGTGCAGAGGGAAGGAAGAAGTTATTGAACAAAAGTTACAGAAAAGACTTTGCATCATACTAGCACCTTCCATCACAAGGTCCTTCCCTCCAGGATGGGATGTGAGCACTCTAACAGCAACACGATAAAAGCTTACAAGATCAAACAAAGGAAGAATTCAACCTATTTGCCCCCTCTAGTTTGAACAGAATTATGATAGCGGGGCAGAGGTCTGTTAGTTTGTATTTTGTGGTATGGCAACATTGATGAGGGATTTAAAGAAGCAAGTCCATGTGACCTCTGATCAGCCAAGACAAACTGGGCTACAACCAGCATGAGGGCCTGATCTAACACCTATAAGCAACAATGGATATGCAAATCCAAAAGGCCAATTACTTTGATGAGGAACTTATAAAAACAGAAGATCAAACTGGTCTTGCTCTATATGGAGGACACTGTTTACCATTTCCTCCAGATGGTACTCTGGCATAAACACTCAAAGAAATGTCAGTGTAACCTGACCTGATCTGATAATAAACTAGAAACACTTGGAAACTGGATAAGCAGAGTGCATGAGGGATAAAGAGAAGAGTTTTCTGGACACAGCAGAGTGGAGGCTTCTGATCAGGAGGAAAACTGTATATACGTTTTGCAACTTAAACTAGCAGAAGTCTCCCTCACTGGGCTTTGCAAAATATTAGAGTAGGTATGATATATGATCTGTTTTTGTTATACTACCATTTTCTCTATTTTTAATATAGCTTGTTTAAGAAAACTACTCTTGTATGTGTAATTTCACAGGCTGTTCCAAAGGAAGAAGAATCCCACAACCTCAGAGAGGCTCCAGAAACTCCTTCAACCTTCAGCACCTCTCCCATCACTTAGTCTTGGTCAGACAAGGCACAAACAAAAGACCTCTGTCACTGAAGTTCATTGCAAAAGGTTGTGTCAGGTGAACACAGAAAAGAAGCCAAAAGGCCAAAGGTGCTGGGGAGTGCCAGTGCCAGGAATTACATGGGACAGAAAGAAGAGGGGAGCATGGTCAGGACACCTGGGTTCATTCTCTTTCTCCCCGGCATCCCAAACTCAAGGGCATCAGGGGATCTTTAGGGAACATGAGAGGACACGACCTCAACTGTCTCTGATCTGAAACATGTAACAATGCCCCCAGCACTTTGCTTGAGCACTGGATCAGTACTCTTCAGAGGGAGAGAAAGTCTTAACTGTTGTACAAGGAGGATAAAAACTGAAAATTCAACTTTTAAAAATTAAATACAGGTTCATTTTGTATAAATATTTAAATTAAATATGAAAATATGACAACTTATGTTAAGACCTAGTGTTACTACAATACATTAAAATCATTTAATTTAAAAATTCAAAAAATAATACT
This sequence comes from Natator depressus, assembly GCF_965152275.1. Taxonomy (NCBI): domain Eukaryota; kingdom Metazoa; phylum Chordata; order Testudines; family Cheloniidae; genus Natator; species Natator depressus. Next base: position 207,120,791 of record NC_134234.1, on the reverse strand, counting down.
GAGCAGTATAAGTTTGCTGCCAAGTTTAAAAGCAAGTCAAATCACTGAACCGGAGGAAGTCACTCACTAAGTACCTGGAACAAGTTTGCTGAAATGCTAAACTAAATTCTGAAAGCAATAGCCTCTTCAGAGAGAATATTTTTTCATTTCAGTTTATTCAACAAGTTCAGTTCAATGACTAGTTCATTCAAAGTTAAGAAGCCAATGGGAGCTGAAAAAGTAGGAAACCTAGTTTTTCCTTTCCAGTCTATGAATAAGAACTAGGTGAGGAGGAGATCTACAAATTCTAAAATCTTGAGGAACATGGTGAACAGAAACAATTACCTCAATTCACTAACTACAGATATTTCATTTGTTTAATAATCAGTTAATTTTAATTGCAAAACACCTTTTTTCCCAAAAATTTTTCATATGTATTCAGTATATTTAAAGTAGATTTAACTAATAGAAAAATCATTTAAAAATGCTATTTTTGTGCATTTAATTAAATTTAAATTTCCAGCCAAACAGAGCTTGACACAAATCACAAGTAAAAAAATTTAGTAAATAAGAAATACTAAAATCAACATATTCTAACATAATGTATCCTCCTGGATAGCAAAAAAAGCACTAAATTTAGTGTGAAGGCTATATCAACGTGTTTTAATGGTTACCACCAACCAATGATAATCAGCCTCTCTTTAGGAAAAGAACTGAAAAGTTCATATACAAAACAAGATTAAAAATCAATAGTTTAATCCAAGGTTTCCTGCTTGCTGATTTAAACTGTGATTAGAATCAGTGATTTAAATCAATCCACGCTGGTCTTGCACACCACTCCTTACAGAACAGTTCTCCCTAGAAACTTGCTGGGGCAGTGACTGAGGAGGAATGGGCTATGCATAGGAAGGAGCTCAATTCTCACCTTGGCACTCTGCTCTTTGGTGCTGTTGGCAACATGTTTCTTGGCCTCCTGCTCCTCCCCAAGGACACGGCGCCTACGAAGCTCTGCACTCACTGCCCGCTCCAGATGCACAACCTGCTGTAAGGCCACATTTCCCACGAGGGAGAGCAGATGTGTCAGCAGGAAGGTAGGGAGAGTGTTGGCACCACCAGGGACACTGCTTGGAGAAGTCCCTGGTTCTGATGCGTGGAAAAGGAAGGTGTCAAAATTCATAGAACTTCTTCTCTGGACTTACATTCTGTTAATTATCAGCAAGTCTCAATGACTCTGCACCCCACCTCTACACCTTTGGATGTTCAGCTCACTGCACCCTCACATTCCCTTCCAATCCAGCTTCTTCTGGAGCCACTTCACCATGCCTCCCCCACCTACCTACCCCAGGGGCAGCTGGTTACAATGCTGCAGGCTATGGGAACAGACCTCCTCCATCCACCTCACCTGCTCCCACCCCTTGGGCCTCCTGAAGCCTCTCCAGAGCCTGTTGGCTACAACACTGCAGGATTTGGGCACATATCTCCTCAGGCCCTTCTGCTAACTGGTAGATGAGGGTCACTGCTGACTCCATGAAGGGGATCCAGAGTGTGCTTGGCTGGGCAAAGCCTGGTGAGTACAAAAGAGAACCACATGTTACACAGGCCAGACATATCAACACCTACCCCATGCCCTGTAGCTTCCTTGACCTCACCTGTGGTCACAGCCTCACTCAGGCGTCCAAAGAGCAGGTGTGTCTGCGGCAGCCGGAAAGGAGCATGGTTCTTCCCCTCAGCTGGCTGCAGAGAGAAGCCCAGACAGATGGGTAACCTTAGCTAACTCACAACCTTCTCCATCTGTGCTCCTGAGGGGCTCTTTCTTTTCCACACTCATACTACTAGATACAAATGTGTTATACTGATGGTAGAGCCATCCAGAATGTTTGGGGGGAGCCATTCTAGAATCATTTGAGATCCCAAGCAATGCAGAACAAAAAGTGGTTCCTGCCCCTTTCTGAAGTTACAATGGTCAGACTGCATCATACAGAAAGACTACAGCTATAGGCCAACAAAGGAAGCTTCCAAGCCAAGATGAGCAATCCTACTTTTGAGCTTGTTCTAGCAGTTATTCCCTTGGAATAGCGCTTGATCCTGCTTTCCAACCAGGTGAACAAGGGTACAAGACAGGTAAATGATGAAAATACTCTAATGCTATTATATCAATCAACAGAATGCCTTCACCTGAAGTACTGTGACCAGTGCAGTCATCTTATTAAAAGGATATAGTAGACCCTCCCCCTTGCCATTTTGGGGGCTTAAGAGAAGCAGTTTCCACAATCAGCAGCACAGAAGCTGGACAAGTAAAGCCAAATGCCCATTCAGTATGCATGGAACCTGGAGCTAGGGAGGGAGAGAGTAAGCTGGAGGAGAGGAATTACTCCTGGGCTGGGAGTCTGACATACTTGGACAGCCAATCATGGCCAGAATAGCATGGGCATATCTGGAGCTGCCTAGATGCTGAATTCACAAAAGCATGTTGTTTGGGGTGTGGAAAGTAAGAAAATCAGTTTCCAGCAGTGGGAGATATAGCCTCAGTTGGCTAGAATACTATCCCTACAGTCACAATCCAGGTCTGGAGTATCAACGAGGGAGGGAGAGAGGGAGGAAGAGCTGCTATGAGCATTCAACCATCTGCAGCCCTAGTTCCTTCCATAAAGCCGAGCTGCTGAGAGAAGCTGTGTGCTGTGGCAGAGAAGTAGCCAACTGGGGCTGTGAGGCTAATATAGGGAGGAAAGTTTGGCACTAAAACACTCAGTTTCTCAAGGCTTCATTTGTGGCATTGGTAACCCAGTCAGTCTCCAGAGCAGAGAAATTCTATTGCGCATGAAGAAGTAGGTAGATCAAGTATTTCTATTCACACTTTAGCGTATGAACAAATTAAAAAGACAACCTATTTTAAAAGATAAAAAGCTCATTGCCCCTCTATATCGGGGCCAAGGGTTCAGATATCCCTATTGATATACAAGTGTTCAACTGTTTCTGAATGCATCCGATGAAGCGAGCTGTAGCTCACAAAAGCTTATGCTCAAATAAATTGGTTAGTCTCTAAGGTGCCACAAGTCCTCCTTTTCTTTTTGCGAATACAGACTAACATGGCTGCTACTCTGAAACCTGTTTTTGAATACTAGTTTTAAAAGATTAAAAACCCCTCTCCCCTAAGAACTTAAGTAGAGATAAGGAATTTGTATTTCAGGACATAGGCCAACTTATAATGGAGGTTAGAGAAAGCAGCTTTCCCTGTGGATGGACCACGTCTCTCAATTAATGTTACTTACTTGTAATTGGAGTTCAAGATTAGGGATGTAAAAGGTTAACCAGTAAGCATTAGGCTTACTAGTTAACCAACCGTAAGCGTTAACACCCGGAGCCCCCGTGCTGGGCTGGAGCGCTTCCCCCCCCCCAGCTCCGGCCAGGCTGGAGCAGCCCTGGCGCTACCAAGCCTGCTGGAGCTACCTCGGTGAACCGATATAATTTTAAGCGCTTAACTGGTTACATTTTTTAACAGATGTTAACATCCCTATTCAAGATGACTACATATTTACACTTATGGGCAATGTGCTGACCAGGGCTGTTTATTGGTGGAGCCTTCTCTACACAGTACCTGTTGGTGTACACATGCACCACCACCCTTCCACCACCACTCCCCTCAGCATTCACAAACATTCCAAGGTCAGAGGAACTGCTGCTAACTTGTAATATTCAAGGATACTATCTGGAAATAGTTTGAAAAGACACATGCTAACCCATATGATTCTTAACATGAACAACCCAAAAGACTTCCTAAAAATCTTTATTTCTATTTAAATAATATGCTAGAACTCTTCTAGCATCTGAGATATCTAAAGCAGATTCCCCTGTATTAGCACGTGGCTTCTGAAAGAACACTGATAAATTTACTGTCCTATGTGAAACTCAGGTGCTATTTTTGGTAAAAAACCTGGGATCAGGTCTAAAAACCATCTTATTTTTATAAAAAAAATAGATAAAAGGTGGAACTGCCATCAATGCAGGCAATTAGCTCACCCTTTTGGCTGATGTTATAAACAATCAAACACAATCTTAATAGATAAATAAGGACCACCACCAAGTGCTCAAGAGAGGTCTTCATAAGCACAGATAAAACCAAAGTAAGATTGCATGCAGGAACTGGGTCCCTGAAGGGGGATACAAACTAGATAACTGCTTTAGAAATCTTTTAATCGTATCATGCACAAACAATCTACCATCAAAAGAAAAACAAAGCTGCCAAGCACACTTAGAGAAATTAGATAACCCCTCAGACTTTAGATACAATTTTTATTCCTTACATTTTGGAATAGTTGATGTAACTGGTGACCTAGGCTTGGTCTACATTACTGGGAAAAGTCGATCTAAGCTACGCAATTTGAGATACGTGAATAGTGTAACTCAAGTCAATGTAGCTTAGATCTACTTAATGCGAGATCCACACTACATTATGTCAACGGGAGCTGCTTTCCCATCAACTCCCATACTCCACTGAATCAAAGAGTAAGGGGAGAGCGATCTGCCACCAATGTGTTAATCACCGGGTGTCAATCCCCTGGTAAGTGTAGACAAGCCCTAAGATTTTTCCCCACCTCCAAAAGACAAATCTAGCTCATTTCAAGTGATAATATTTTCTTGTACAATGTTTTCTAGAGTAAAGTGATACACTATGAAACAACAAGGAACAGGATATTAGTCAGAGTCCAATAGTCCAGGCCTGTTAGATTAACAGACTGGAAATCCAGATGAAGAATTCTACATGCTACTTAGACAACAGATCCGGAGACAAGTAGTTTGTACATTTCCCCTGACAGCAGGTCTGTATACCATTGCTGATCCCTACCAGGCTGATGTGACCAGGGTCAGCCTCCTCTTGTCCAGTCTTATCTTCCTCACTACCTTCTGAATTAATGTAAAGGAGGGAAAGTATACAAAAGGCCCTCTTCCCAATGCATTAGAAAAGTGTCTGAGATGGGCTGACTGTCGTTACCTGCTCTTGGGCCAAAAAAAAAAAAAAAAAAAAAAAAAAAAAAGACTTTTTAAACACACAAGCAGGTTCAACAAAGGTCCATGACAAGCTAACCCCAACTGGAGAAGATCTCTATAAGCTGGTCCTTTAATAACCTCTTGTGCATCTGAGAGCTTTCCCTCAGCTGAGCCAAATCTGCCAACACTCTCCTGTTAAATGCAGAGCCATCAGACAGATGTCTTGTGGTATGCCCCAGCCCCACAGACTGGTTGCCTCAGCACGCAGAGCTGAATCAGCACCTCTGCTTGACATAACCCAGCCATTGTATTGTCCATCACTACCTGCATAACTTTCCCCCTTAGATGAGGAGGAAAAGAAGATTTGAGAGCTAGATGAATTGCCCACACTTCTAAAACATTTATGGGCAGATTCTTTTCTTGGAACAGGCAGTGATCTCAAACTGTCAGAGGGCCCAGTGAGTTCTCCATTCATTGTCTGACGCATCAGAGGTTATTGTGACCAACAGCGAGAGAGGACTGAACAGAACTCCCTTCAAAACATCAGTTCTGTTCATCCACCACACCAAAGAATCTAAAATGTGCTGTGGCATGGTGACTAGCATATGAAGTTTATCCAAATTTGGTTTGTAAATTCGAGCCAACCAATTTTGCACTGGACTCAGACGTTCAAACCGAATGACATAAATAGTCACTGCCGTATGACCCATCAGACCCAAAGTGAAAATATCTGGGTTTGAGAACTACCAATCTTCAGACATCTTTCCTTTGAAAAGAAAGCCTGTCCTGCTACAGAGTTCACCACTGATCCTATAAAGGTGATTCTCTGAGTTGGACAGAGAATAGACTTCTTGACATTTATAAGCAGTCCTAAATCTGAAAAGAGAAGTTTTAAACCGAATGTGAGTCAACAGATCCGTGCGCAAAGCCTACTTTACCAGCCAATCATTTTAATATATGGGTAAGCAAAGACACCCTCTTTTCTAAGATATACCACTACCTCTGAAAGGCACTTTGCAAGGACCCGTAGCACCAGAGAGAAAAAACACTAGGACCTCATACTGAAGAGGTCAGTCCCATGACAAAACAGAGGTACTTCTGATGACTGAGCTGAATAAAAATATGAATCCTAGAGAGCTTTGAACCAATCCATGCTTGAGAGTGAGGGAATGATCAAGGTTAGGCTTAACATTTGAGACCGAAACTTGCAGATGAATGTGTTCAGCTTCTTTATGTCCAACACAGGGCAGAAAGCCCCATCTTTTTTCAGCATCAGGAAATAATTTGAATCCCATAGATCTTTGGGAACTTCATTTATAGCTCCTATTAGGAGCAATCCCTGAATTTCTGACAGAAGAACAACTTTGTGAGATGGTTCCCTGAAAAGGGGAGGGTTAGAGGAATTGAAAGGAGATCGTGTTTTGAACTGTATTGCATAATCCTTTCCCATTATTTTTATTTGTTCAATGAAATAAGCCTCCAATTGCTTGCAAAATGGTCTGGCCTGTCTCCAAACAAAGGGTAGAAAGGAATTTTGCAAGTTGGTCCTCAAATCTCTACCCTCATATCAAATCTACAAGCTGTATTCAATGAAGACGAGAAAGCAGATTGCATCGACTTAGGTCTGGGCCTAAATGACAACTTTTGTTGAGACTGAGAAGTAGTAAGCTGCTGGTGTTGTTGTTGCTGTTGAGTTGAGAAATACAATAACTCCTCACTTAACGTTGTAGTTATGTTGCTGAAAAATGCAACTTTAAGCAAAATGATGTTAAGCAAATTCAATTTCCCCATAAGAATTAATGTAAATAGAGGTTAGGTTAGGTTCCAGGGAAATTTTTTTCACCAGACAAAAGATAGACACACTAAGTTTTAAACAAAAAATTTAATACTGTACATAGCAATGATGATTGTGAAGCTTGGTTGAGGTGGTGGAGTCAGAGGGTGGAAAAGGGTAGGATATTTCCCAGGGAATGCCTTACTGCTAAATGATGAACTAGCACTTGGCTGAGCCCTCAAGGGTTAAGACGTTGTTAATGTAGCCTCACACTCTACAAGGCAGCATGAATGGAGGGAGGGGAGACAGCATGGTTGGCAGACAGACAGAATGTGAGAGAGATGCACATTGCCCCTTTAAGTATGCTGAATGCACGCTAAGTACATTGCCTTTTTAAGTGGATCAGCAAGGTGAGACAGCAGCTGCTGCCAGCAAGCTTCCTCCATCCTGAGCCCTGTTGTGTCCCCGTCCCCCCCCCCGCTCTATGGAGATGGGGTGTGGGTCAGGAGACACCCTGACATTAGTCCCTCCACACAGCAAGCAGGAGGCTCCCAGGAGCAGCTCCAAGGCAGAGGGCAGGAACAGCACATGGCAGTGGGGGGAGGGATAGCTGAACTGCCGGCAATTGACAGCCTGCTGGGCAGCTGCCGCAAATGAAACTTAGGGAGCAGGGAACTGATGGGGGGCTGCTGGTCCACCCTGGTTCCAAGCCCCCACCAGCTAGCTGCAACGGGCTGCTCTTTCTGCAAGCAGTGGACAAAGCAGCCAGCTGCCAAACAACGTTATAAGGGAGCATTGTGCAACTTTAAACAAGCATATTCTCTAATTGATCAGCAACGAAACAACGTTAAGCGGGATGACTAAGTGAGGCGTCACTGTATGAAGAGGATGGTGGATAAAATTGCCTCCTGTAGTGAAAAGCAGTAGATGGGTCTCCTTTTAGTAGTAGAATATAAACCAAGTGATATACTGCTCTGTTCTCAATTTCTCCAAAGGTTTGCCCGTTTTGTTACTAAATGGACCCTCACCCTCAAAAGGAAGACTGTCAACTTTAAATCTAGTATCCACAGCCAATGAAGATCTTAACCATACATGTCTACGGGTGGCAGCAGACGCTAAAGCCCTAGCCACAGAGCCAGAAGAAGTATCAAAAGCACCCATGAGGACTTGTTTTGCCACATTCTGAGTTTAAGAGGATAGCATTAGCAAATTTCCTCTGATCCTCTGGTAATTCTAAAACAAGAACAGCCATTTTTTCCCCTACAGGTGAAACTGGTAGTGGGACATTACCATTGGTAATTGGCTACTCTTCTCTTCATCACTGAATATTACTTTCCTCTGAAAGGCAACAATGTCTTCCCTTCTCTCTCAGCAACAGTATGGACTTGACCAGACCTAAATCTGTTACTTGCTGTTGAAACCATCAAAGAATGTTGCATAGGGTACATATGGAAATACGAAACTGCTCATGAGGGAGCTGATAGTTTGTCTGCCTTCTTAGAGATGGACTGGCAGGAAGCAGGAGCAGCCCAAACTGCTTTAGCAGATTGAAAAAGTCTATCCAAAATAAGCAGACATCATACTTCTCAAAGGTGCTCCTAAAATGTCAAATACTGGATATGTCGTCTCTTCAATAACAGAAGGCAAGTTCAAAGTAGATGCCATTCAATCTACCAATTCATGGAATTGTAATTCATCCTCTGAAGGAGACAAAGCAGAAACAATGCTCATATTTTCAACAGAATACAACTCTGGTGGATTTGCAACTGGAGCCAGATGTTCCAGGAGAGGAACCAATTTCTCTTCTTCCTCAGAGGATGTATCTGGCACTATTGTTTGGGCTGCAGATGGATCTGAGGACATTGGATCTGAAAAGATCACTTTGACTGGATCCTTTTCAGCTAGAGCCTCATCACCCAACCCATACTGTAGATGATCCAAAAAACCCCAACACACCTCTTCAGGTGGGGCCCAGTAAGGCCATGTTGCCCAGGACTGTCAGTCTCTCCAATAATCTGGAAACATATCTATAAAATAAGGATATATGAACTGTCCATAAGGTTACAGGAAAACAGTTCTAGGTGGAACAAATAGACTGCTCAGGTCTTCTAAATCCATCTTGATCCTCTTGTAACTTTAGGTCTGATTTCAGAGCCGCAATGGATCTTACCAGGGATAATAGCACTGTGGGGCAGGGAGGGGCATAGAAGAGAAATGAAAGGTAAAAAAGGTCTGTCTGGTGACCCAGCAGGAGTCTTAGGAGAAGGAAGAGGAGACAGACTGTTCTGGGGAAAAAACTCAAAATATCCTCTCCTACCCGCTTCTCAAGAGTAGGGGATTTAGATCTTGCAACCATCAAGGTCCTTCTCTTCCCATCCCCAAGCGATCTCTCACTCATACCAGATGAATGATCAGATGCAGCACAGTGAAACGTCCTCTTTGGAGACAACATCAGTACTGGGGTTAATAAAAACATATGCGTCACTGGAACTGGGGAAAGTTTTCTGTCTGTAATCCTGGACTTGAACGTAGATTGCGGAACTACGTCAGCTCTTATAGCTACAACTGAAGAAAACATTTGAATCTTAAAGATCCAACAAACCTGATCCACAGGATCTGGCACTGTTAACATTGGCCATTTTCTACCTAGCCTCCTCCTTCGGAATGGAAATTAGTCAGGACAGCTTTAATATAGGTTCCTTAGCTGCAGTCTGAACAGATGATACCTTAGCAGCTTTCACAGAAGGATTCGTGTCACACTCACCATAGGTGGCACCTTCTTCAGGCTGCTCTGGGGAATAGCTCTCTTCCAGGTCCAATGCCTCCCCTTGTGGTCTCTCAAGCCATCATCTTCTCTCTCTCTGTGGCTCCTCTCTCACTCCAGAACCTGCAGCTTCCTCCTTGTAACTTGGCCCGCTGGCCAAGTCACTGTGGGGTTTTCCCCTTCTGGTCTAGTTTCACTGAACCTGCTGTCCAGGCACTGCCATTCTGTCAGTGGCTGGTAGGGGAATCCAGGCATGCCCACTGCTCTGGGTTCCAACCCAAGAACCCAACAATATGCAGCCACGGTCTGTGCAGTCCCCCAACCTTGCTGCTCTCTCTCTGCTCTGCTTCCTACCCACTTCTCACATGCTCTCTTCTCCACCATTCTCTTTTCTGGGTACACTCTTCCCTCAGGCCAGGCTCCCAAGGTCCTCCTCTTTCCCTGGGTTCCTTCCTTTCCCCTCTAATGCAGAGTGGCTGCAGACTTCTTCACTGCCTCCATTTCTGTTGCCAGCTTCCTGACTTTATACTAGCCCAGCCCACACTTGCTCAGCTGAGCTTCATCTTCCAGTCAGGGGTTTCTTCTCCAGTCTCAGCCCCTCATCTGTGGCCTATCATACTAATGGGCCCTTTCCTAGCTTCCTCTCTCTTTCAGGGCCGCTGTGGATTTCAACACCCCATCACAATTTTTATGAAGCAACTCCAGAATGTGGAACTTTAACAAAATCAGACAAAAAGGATCCCCAACCACTTCTTAGCCTCTCCTTATGTGTGCTGCATGTGAAGAGCCAACAGATGGACCACCAAGAGTGGCCTTCTCTGAGACATCTCACAGGGACATCAGATGCCAGGAAGACCATTGAGCAGGAAGCAAAATCTCCTGAAAAAAAGCAGACTTCAAATCTGCCATCCCACAGAACCCAACCAAAAAAAAAAAAATCTAACCACTCACACTACAACTGACAAGGCACTAAGGTAGGAAAAAAACCCTGGATACGAAGGTTCGGAGCAATTCACTTCCGTCTGGTGCTTGCAGTTGGGAAGGAATTGAGATGGTGAAGGGTGCAGTGCCCCTTTATATAGCCTTGAACTCAGAATGTTCGCAGACAGAGGAGATGGGCAGGAGGGAGTGCATGTGGGCTCCAATAGGCATTGCTTGGAGAAGGTTCCACTATTAGGCAGCATTGGTCAGCACATTACCCACAAATGGGAATATACAGAGCTACATGAAGAATCCCAATTTATCCTGCTAGTTTATGAAAATAAACGTCCACAGATCCATACTATAGGTTTCATCCACTACTCACAAGGCTAGTCAGACCCCTTTTCTGTTTACACCAGTGTCTGAATGAGACTTCCTTGTAGAGGACAGCCCCTATTCACAGTTTCAGGGGATTATCTTTTCTTTTTCAAGTTTCAGAGTAACAGCCGTGTTAGTCTGTATTCGTAAAAAGAAAAAAGAAAAGGAGTACTTGTGGCACCTTAGAGACTAACCAGTTTATTTGAGCATGAGCTTTCGTGAGCTACAGCTCACTTCATCGGATGCATAGCATATTGTGGAAACTGCAGAAGACATTATATACACACAGAGACCATGAAACAAAACTTCCTCCCACCCCACTGTCCTGCTCGTAACAGCTTATCTAAAGTGATCATCAAGGGAGGGCCATTTCCAGCACAAATCCAGGTTCTCACCCTTCCCCCCGCCCCCCCCACAGACACACATACAAACTCACTCTCCTGCTGGTAATAGCCCATCCCTCTTTGAAACCTCTCTTTATAATGCGCATGATAATCAAGGTGGGTCATTTCCAGCACTAATCCAGGTTTTCTCACCACCGCCACCCCCCCCCCCCCACACACACACGCACCCCCCTCCAAAAACCACACACACAAACTCACTCTCCTGCTGGCAATAGCTCATCTTACAATGTGCACAGCAATAATCCAAGTTTAACCAGAACGTCTTGGGGGGGGGGGGGGGTTTGTAGGGAAAAAAAAAAACAAAAACACTTTTTCAAGTGTTTGTTTTCAAAGTTCAAGCAGCCAGTCTGAGCCTGTTGGGTCTGAAAGCAAAGCAAGGTCTTAAGTCCTAAGATAGATTCCGTAGGACAGAATATCAGTAAACTGGATGTTAGACTGCTTGGATCTGAAAAAAATCCAAGGCCTCCTGGGTCAGCAAAGGGTGCTCAATATCACTAAAGCCCTTTCTAAACCTTTTGGATGGCCTTGTGGCCAGGACAGAGCAAAAACACATTCAACAACCTGGATGGCCATGTCTGAGACAGGCTCTCCTATTGTATCATCTTCTCCTGGAAGGGTACTAGATAGCAATCTGGGAGGCTTTGTATTGGTCTGGGGAGCAAAAAGCTCTATTGTGTCCCAATTCTTGAATCTAGGGCTGCAGACACCTATGAGCGATCAATTCACTTGCTGTATTCTCTGGGGACTGAGCCAGTCCACTGCACTGCTTGACCTTCAATTTACATGTAAAACTTTAAATGCGATTCTTCCACCAATATAAACAAAGATCTGAACCTGATGCTATGAGAATTTAGGACAGATGGTTTGAAGAAAGACTCCCCAGCTGGTCAAGCTGGCCTCCATCTCAATTACCACTCTGGAAGCTCACTGATGGGAAAACAATTGGAGAATCTGCTTTCCTAGTTTCCACCAAATGAAGTTAGCCTTATCTTGTCAGTAATGGACAGAAATGGTTCCACTTACATCTTCCAGTCTACATTGTGGAGGCATCATATGGATGTGTGGACCTAGACTTGATAAACCTATTTTCCTATGAATTAGAGGTTCATGGATAGATGATCTAACAATGGCAGCCCATCTAAGATGCTCAACATTTCTGGTTTGGGGGAGCTCACTTGCAAAGTACTAGCCTTACCTTGTTGCTGCTGGCAAGTTTGGAGATGGCACTGCACACTTCTTGGGCGAGGCGATAGTCTTCAATTACCTTCTCATCTAGCCCAGTCTTCACCAGAACATCCAGGTTACTGCCCACAATCTCTGGCTTTCCCCTGAGTGACAGTGGTTAGGGGGAAATACATGTGATTAGGTAGGGTTGCTCTTGAAAGCTTACATCAAATATGTGAAAACGGCCAAAGTTTACTCTGTGCCCCAGGGAAGAGGAGGGACTTGAGCCTGAGGAAACAGCTGCCAACTGACCTAGCTGAGACAGTAAACCAAATTCCAGGGAGGTGGGTATTACACATGCTCTGGTGGGGGGCCAGCAGCATTGAAACTAAGTAAACTGGACAATACATCCCTATAGCTGAAACAATGTTGCAAACCTCTTCTCCCCCTCAAGAAGAGAGAACATTTTTGGGGTAATGAAGGGAGAAGAGGCAGCAGCTGACATTTTTACAGGAGGAGGAGAACAGAGTCCAGCGGCTCAGAGTAGTTCTGCTCCCTCCTGTGGAAAAAAAAAAAGGGTCAGTCTGCTTCGCAAATGCTGCTGAAAGTTACCCTAGGGCTGCACAGCAGTAATATCTTTGAGGATCTATACTTAACACTTGTGACATGATCTGGCTGCAGCCCCACAGGTGAAGGGTGCACCACATGGACCTCACTGGGGATTCTCCCATCTCTAACATCAAGAGTTCTGGAAACACCCTCTAGGTGGATCATGGACTGATGCAGTAGGGGATGTGAGGACCAGTGGGGGCAGGTATGTGCTCTCATGGGTCATTAAGTTGGGAGATAAAGAACTGAAATCCCCATGTCCCAAAATGTAAAGCCATCTCCTCCCCTGACCAAAGTGGGGATGGAAAGATACATCTTACCTGCAACGCCAAAGTCTTCAAATACCCCTATTCAGTAGCTTCCCCCATCTATAGAATGCAGCTGTAACTAGGTACCCAGAAGTGTAGTATAATATACCATAAAAAAGGGAAGGTAGCCTAGCTTAGACCACAGGGAATTCAGTATCAAGTTAACAACCTAGAGAACCTGAGGCTGGTGGGACACAGTAGTTCCATGTCTAATTCAAGTATTCATTTCTGAATGATCCATCTCTGCAGAAATCAGGGACCTTGCCACAGAATCTAGAGCCAGATGCTGCAGTCCACAAAGGCGTTGTATGTAATCAACTCTGGGAAGACTCCTTGTTTTCACGGAATCAGTACTGATACAGAAAGACCTGAACTATGTATGGGCTTACCGTGCCATCATCCCCAGCAGCATGACAGCAGCATGGCGCTCCAGTGACAAACACTGTGATTTCTCAGTGAACTGCTCCCAGAGCAGGTGGACCACAAGTGGCTTTATTTCATCTTTCTGCACAAACTCTGAGATCTGGAGAGGAAGGGGACAACATTAACTAGGGATGCAAGAATACAGCAAGTGGGACATGTTTCACACCCTCATGAGGGGATCTTATTGGGATGGCTAGATTACTGTGATGTGATGGGGTATACAAACCCTACACTGGACAACAAGGGAGCTTCCCAAATGACCACAAACTAAAGGCCCCTCCCTGAGGGAAGGGAGAGACAGATTCTGATACACACTAAGGGTATGTATATACTACCTGCTGGATCAGCAGGCAGTGATCGATCCAGCGGGGGTCGATTTATCGCGTCTAGTCTAGACGCGATAAATTGTCCCCTGAGTGCTCTTCCATCAAGTCCTGTACTCCACCGCCTCAAGAGGCACAGGCGGAGTCAACGGGGGAGCAGCAGCAGTCGACTCACCACAGTGAAGACACCGCGGTGAGTAGATCTAAATAAGTCGACTTCAGCTACGTTATTGACGTAGCTGAAGTTGCGTAACTTAGATCAACCCCCCCCCCCCCCCCCCAGTGTAGACCAGGCCTAAGAGGGAATTATTCCTGTCCATTTCTTATTAACTCAGTTTATTTGAGTTAATTCCACTTACTTTTTGTTCATGAACTACCCGGGAAGAAAAGAGACATTAAAGCGGCCTGGCCAGAGGGCCAAGGAAGAGGCAGGTCACCACAGAGGCAGAGTAGCCTTTGGCAGCAGCAGGGAGAACACTGCTATGCCAAGCCCAGCCACAAGGAGGCACCAGCAGCAAGTCAAACCCTTCACAGTGAGCAAAACAAAGACTCAAAATCTTGGACAGAATCTGATACAGGGTGGGACTAGTACTTACTATTTCCCCTAAGCACTGAATGGTCCCTAGTGATGCATCTACCATGAGGAGGGAAAGAGACCGCACCAGACTCTCCGCCCTGGCCCTATACAGGAGATAAGCAAACAAAAGGCAATTTACATGCAACTACCTCCTAGATCCAAATCCCACACACAGCAAACCAGTCTGTGATATGTAGTGTGCATGTACTCCCTTCCCCCAGCAGGATACATAAACATCTGGGAATAGGGCAGTTGTTCCCAAACTGGGGTTCGTGAACCCCTGGGGGTTCGCGAATGTTACAGGGGGTTCTCGGGAAAAGTTTCCTAATGGTGGACAGAGCTGTCCCTAGGGCAGGTGCGGAGCCAGCAGCCCAGAACTCCTGGACTTCCAAGCGTATTTATCACACTGAGGAGATTTAAACTTCAAGACTCCTTATAAGAAATGGAAAGGGAGGTGGATATTTTTTGCTGTTTTTAAAATGATGAAGAACAAGTTTAAGCTTTGTTGTAATGTGCATTGTTTGCCTGGACTGCTCAAGACCTGAATGCTTGCGAAGGAGGGACTCTGAGTCAGCTTCTTAAATACCTTCATGCTGTTTCACATCTGATACTCTTTGATGAAACATAGGAGCCTTGTTTTATATCAGACTTATTCGAAGTGATACAAACTACGAAAGTGAGATCTTGGAAGAGTGTTGCCATTTTCATAATGTAAATAAATTACACTTTCACCACAAAGACTGCGCGACAGTACTTGTATGAGGAGAATTCAAAAATACTATTTTTTTATCATTTTTACAGTGCAAATATTTGTAATCAAAAACAAACACTGATTTCAGTTACAACACAATACAACATATATGAAAATGTAGAAAAACATCTAAATATTTAATAAATTTCAATTGGTATTCTGTTGAACAGTGGGATTAAAACTGCGATTAATCACGATTAATTTTTTTTGAGTTAATTGCATGAGTTAACTGCGATTAATTGGCAGCCCTAGTTGTAATTGAAGCCAACATATTTGAAAATGTAGAAAACATCCAAAAAATATTTAAATAAATGGTATTCTATTATTGTTTAACAGTGCAAACCTTTACAGAGGCAACAGACCTTTAATATCTGAACTGCGCAGGACAGGGTTAATACAATTTAACATCAGCTCAGCCAGGCAGTCAAAAGGAAGATTTAGACCTAGAGCTGGATTCTCACCACACTGTCAGTGAAGTCTCACTATTATGGTATGGTGCAATACAAGCAGAGACAGGGTTGAAGAAAAGGGATAAAGTGTTTTACCTCTATAGGTACTGGTATCAATACGGCCCCAGGACAAGAAACTAGCGAGCTCAGAAAAGCTACCTGTGTAGTGCAGAACACACATTTTCAGGATTGGGAGTGGGTTGGGAACATCTGGCAAGTAGTAACCAATGCTGGTGGAAGCCAGTGTGTGACTAGAGTGTTGTTGACTGGCTGCTGGACCAGGGCTGCAGCTATATACAGACACAGGGTGTGACATAGGCCCACCTTGATAGCTCCAAATAGCAAAGCATTGCAAGGCACTCAAGGTTGCAGGGCAGGCAATGACAACCCCTCAGTGGTCTGGATTATACCTCGGAACTTCATTAAGCCACCCCACACCCTGCAGCTCATCACCCACTAGTATTACAGCTCAGTATGAATTTGACCACTGTCCACACTCCATTTCCAACAGCACCTCCTGATTTGGGGGTTCCATACCTTTCTGAATCCCCGCTGGGGCTCAGATAGAGCCTCCTGTAGGCGCTTAGCACGGCTTCTCTAATACCTGGCTCCTTAGACCATATAAGAGGAAGCATCCTTTGAACTCCACGCAGTGCCTGGGGGACACCAAACTGCGAGACTGTCACAAAGAACTCAATGGCCTCCTGCACCACTGGGGGGAGTAGAGAGAGAAGTCAGTTCAGCTTTACACAATCCCGGCCAGAGACATCATTAAGAAATAAATCATGCACCCATTGTTCTTCCAGCAAACTCATAACACACATACAAAAGACACCCCCTTCTCTCCCCATACACACTATTGTCCCCTCCCCGTGGAGCAGAGAGGTGGCTGCTACAGCGCTTTCAGCAGTGTCCAAACAGTGGCCCAAAAAGATGTCAACTCCCCCCACCCAAAACAAAACCCAGCAAACCCTGTATTTGATTATGAATTGAGAACATGTTTCCAGAGCCACGCCTGCAATTTTTGAACAAAAGCATTTTGAAACAGATCACTTGCTACGAAAAAAAGTGATTTAAAGCAGCTGCCATTTCTTCCCTACTGCAGCTACTCAGCAGCATGCCTGCCAGCCACACACTGTTATACCATTTTCTTGTACAACTGATCCAATTGCTCCATAGCCTCTTTCATACCAGGCTACAGGAGCCCCAGGAAGAATACAATAAGAGCTTGACTGGCTCCATCAGAGATTGGGGAGCAAAGATGGTTCCTGTGGCCCCCTGCTGCTGCCCACCAAACCAGAAGAAAGGGGGGGGTGGGAGTGGGGGGAGAAGAGAAGAGGATAATTTAAGGAAAGAGAAGCTGCGAATCAAGTATTTACACCTTTCTGATTCTCCTCCCCACCTCTTACACAGGTTTGCAGCATCCTGAGGTCTGTTCCAACTTGAACCAGCTGGCTATTGCTCCCAGAGGCCATACACCAGCTGTGATTAGCCACAGCATAGCATGGACCACCAACCACTCTCCTTGCTCTTCAGCATACCTGGGAACCGTGCAGTGTGGCAACATAGAAGCCAGCTATGCTGGCTCTTTGTGTATATCAGGGAAATACTCAACAAGAGAGCTGCAGGGGGTGTCCACTACTTGAACACCACCCAAGCAGAAAAGAAGAACAGAGCAGAGAATCTTCCCCAAAAAATTGATTGCGACCACCTGACATTTTGAAATATCTTCAGCCCTCAGGCTGAATCCTCTACATTTACCTAAAAAGCTGGTTGAGGCTTTTAGATACCAGAGGAAGCCCTTCTCTCCCCCCCACAAGACTGCACTTTCCCCAAGATAACCCTCTTGACTGGTACTGTGAGCCTAGTATAAATAAGGTAGGCAAACCCCCAAGGCACCTGTCCAGCCTACTCCAGTCCCGGGCTCTCCCACATAACCAAAACAGAGCTCTCATACACCAAGGACCCGGGAAATCTTAATGGGTAGGATGATCTGTGTCTACCCCACCTACCAGAGACAGAGCTTTCATACATCATCCTGCTGACCATGCTCAAGGCTTCAGTGATTTTCATAGAGAAGCTGTGGGCATCTTGCAGATATTGCACCAGCATCTCCTGCTTAACCAGCTCAGGTGGTGGCTGCTGCTCTATTACAGGGTCTTCATCCCCACTGCTATGCAAAGGATGTTGGATATGGTTTTCCAGGTGGGAATCTACACAGCAAAAATAATGATCCATAAACAATGCTGCAGGCCATGAGAAACTGCTCTTTGACCTCTCTCCCTTCACCCCTGGTGACCTAAACCAAGAGCCCCTCTCCGAACAACACAATCTAACATCAGCTCAGCCAGGTAGTCAAAAGGGAGATTTAGACCTAGAGCTGGATTCTCACCCCACTGTCAGTGAAGTCTCACTACTATGGTATGGTGCAATACAAGCAAAGACAGGGCTGAAGAAAAGGGATCTAAAGTGTTTCACCTCTATAGTATTGGAATCAATATGGCCCCAGGACAAGAAACTAGCAGGCTCAAAAAAGCTACCTGTGTAGAGTGTCCTCAGAATGCCCAGGATCATGGTTTCCTTGTCACCCGCCAACCCTAAACTGCTGGTGAAGGGCTCCGTCCCCTGGAAGTGGCACACAGCCATCTGTGTTAGACGGATAGCATCCCTGGACAGAGAGGATACACAATAAGAAATCATCCACTAGGTGGGGAGAGCATGTCAGTGAAGAAATCCACCACTCAGCTTCGTCCCTGGACCTGTGGGACAGTGGCTTCTGTCAGCACCTCCAGCCTAGTGTATAGAGCAAAGCTCTTTCCACACAAGTCTTCAATCTCCCACATGCTGTTACCCCTTTCCCAGGGCTCAGACCTCACCTAACGATATGATTACAGATGGAAGTTCCTAGGGTAATCCTCTTCCCCAGAGTGAAGGCGCCACCCACTCAACTGGGGCCCATTGGAGGGTCCCCCACTCACTTGTAATTTAGCTTCCTCAGCAACTGGATGATACGCTCAGCCGTATTCAGTGCAGTCTCCTCAACCTCTAATGTTTCTTCCTCCTCGTCTCCTTGCAATGGGTGAAGGAGCTGATGTATGGTGGCCCTAAGCTCTGGCTGCATGGCCTCCCACTCCTCCTCTGGGGTAATTAGTGCAGCTAGGAAAAGATACAGATATCCAGACCCATTATCCTAAAGTGAGGGAAACAGCTTAGACTGAGATGGGGTTGGGGTCCTGCATTCCCCTCTCTAGATGCCCAAGGCTAGATCCACTCCCTTTGCTTACCCCTCCTAATCCTCCCTCTCCCTGCGGAAAGCTTCTGATGGTCTGGGCCATGCTCTAAGGCAGTGGTTCTTAACCTGGGGTGCATGCACCCCCTGGGGGTACAAGATGCCTTTTCTGGGGGTGTGAGACATGCCAGGTTTTTTTTAGAAGGTAAATCATTGAAAACACAAATTAAGCACAGGCACGTAAGTACAACTACTTTGTTTAATCAAACCTATGTATTACATTTAACAATTACTGTAATATACAAACAAAAAATATATCTAGGTTTAAAGAACTGACCTACTTCAATGATTTTTTGATAAGGGGTGCAAGAACATATTTTGAGAACCAAAGGGGTGCAGGCTGAAGTAAAGGTTAAGAACCACTGCTCTAAGGCCACCGAATGTCAAATGGATAAGAGATTGGGGCAAGGTCAGTGGTGAGCTGGAGCCGGTTCACTAGAACCAGTTGTTAAATTTAGAAGCCCTTTTAGAACCAGTTGTTCCGTGGGGGACAACCAGTTCTAAAAGGGCTTCTAAATTTAACCGGTCAAAAGTGGCACCTTAGGCGCCTACTCCATGGGTGCTCCAGGGCTGGAGCACCCAAGGGGAAAATTTGGTGGGTGCAGAGAACCCACTGGCAGCTCCTCGCCCCCAGCTCACCTCCGCTCCGCCTCTGAAGGCACTGCCCTGCCCTGCTCCTCTGCCCCCTTCCCTCCCCCAGGCTTCCCGCGAATCAGCTGTTCGCATGGGAAGCAGGCGGCAGCTTCACACTCAGGCCCAGGGAGGTGGAGACAGTGCGGGGGTGGCAGTGCACATGCAGCGGAACCACTCCCTGCCCCAGTTCACCTCCACTACCCTCGGCCTGAGTGGGAAGCCGGGGGGGGAAGCCTGGGAGGGCTTAGAAGCAGGCGTCGAACAGTTGATTCATGGGAAGCCGGGAGGGGGCGCAGAGAAGCAGAGCAGGGCAGCATGTTCAGGGGAGGAGGCGGAGCAGAGGTGAGCCGGGGCCGGGTGTGGAGCTGCTTGTGGGTGCTCTGCACCCACCAAATTTTCCCCATGGGTGCTGCAGCCCCGGAGCACCCCTGGAGTCAGCGCCTAAGGCACCACTTTTGATGTGATCAGTGGGGGAATGGCCGCTCCCCCTGCTCCCCCCCAGCTACGCTCCCCCGCCCCTAGGAGCCAGAGGGACCTGCCAGATGCTTCCTGGGAGCTGCCCCAGCTAAGCACTGACGGGACTCCCCACCTCACCCCCCGGCAGGTCCTTAGGGGCAAGGCGGGCACCCACTACGGTGGCCCACGAGACCCTCCTGCCTGGTTCTGGGGGCACTCAGGGGACAGGGGCAGATGGGGCAGGGGGCTGTCAAGGAATGCGGGGGGTTGGATGGGGCAGGAGTCCCGGGGGGCAGGGGTGGGCAACGACCCCCCTGTGGGGTGAGGAGGGAACCGGTTAAGATTTTGGTAGCTCATCACAGGGCAAGGCCAACAGGTTGAGTATGGATGCAAGACAGGAGGTAGAATGAGAAGTGCACAGGAACTCCACTAGGATGGAGATTAGCCAGTTGAAAGAGATTACCAGCTGTTGCTGTACGTTTGTCCCTCATTTCTTGCAGCTTCTGCATCTCTTTCTTGAGTGGCTCAGCCAAATCAGTGCAGCTTAGCTGGGGATGTGAGGGGAGAATGGGAATGTTTCACTTTCTATCCTCCATCTTCTTAAATCTTAGGATCCTCCTTGCTCCCCCACAGCCTGCTTTCAGCTCCCACTTGAAATACCCCAGGCCCGTAGAAGACACCTGCTTTTGGAAGCTGGAGTAGCTGGTTCTAGTCCACTTCCCAGAACGGGGGCTGCAGTAGGTTGCCGATCTGTGAAGCTAGGCAGTTTGGGACAAAGTCTAAGTGAAGGGCGTGCAACAGCATGAACCTCATGACCTAGAGGGGGTGCAGTGGAGCAAGATCCCGAAGTCTGAACCAAGATCCTAAAGAAGAATCCCCACTGCAGACTCAAATCAAACTGGAGCAGGTTTTTAGCAGAGTTAAGAGGCATACACCATGCCCCTGCATACATGCAAGCTGCATGAAAGGATGGAAAGCCCAGATATTAGGGCACCTGGATCAGAGGAAAAACAAGGAAGCCTCCAAACTTGAGCCTGAGCCACAACCAAAGACTGGTGACCACTCTCTCCCTGGGGGCTCCTGCCCCAGGGGAGGCACAGAAATTCCAGCATGGTACAAGGGTTACCTTGCAGGAGAAGGGGTTGTTTGAAAGAAATGCAGCCAGCAACTGGATGGCATTCTTAGCCACTGTTACTGATCTGTCTTGGAGACGGCCCACAGCCAGAGACACCACAGCCTGGAACCGAGCCAAGGGAAGGGCCTGCAGCAAAGAGCAGATTGAAGAGGTTACCCAGAGGCCCTGGAGAAATTAGATGCAATCTTTCATTCCTCACTCTGGGAAGGCTCTTTGCAGCCAAGTTTCCTCAGAGCCCAGCAAGAGGCCTGATGTTCTCCCTTACCCCTCCTTGCATAGGAGAGCAGTTTGAGGCCAACCCCCCAGTCTCCTCACGCAGAGGTTCACCTTCTGCTGGACAATCCGCGTGAAGAGCTGCAGCACACGGCTGCGCACAAACCCATTGACATCACATAAATGGGCCTGCAGTGTATCCAGGAACTGGTCCCGAGTACTCCTCGCAGCTTCCTCTAGCTGATCTCCACTCAGCACCTGCAGCAACATCTCTGCCATGGCTGTCAAGATGGCATTTCTCATCACATAGCTCTGAAGAGAGAAAATGACTTCATTATACTGGGAGCGAAGGGAGGGCATATTCCTGAAGCCCCTATCCAACCAGGACTCATGCTAAGGCAGCAAGGATGGTCCAGTGCTTACAGCACCTAGCCTGGGATTTGGGAAACCCAAATTCAATTCCCTGCTCCACCACAGAATTTCTGTGTGACAACAAGCAATTGTGGCTGAGCCCAGGAGGCTGTGTCTCCCAGCCCTCCTATGCACCTAGGTCCACAGCACCCAATCCGTGGCATGAGTATCATTTGTGGACTTTGAGAATGACTTAAGAAAATTTGTATTTGGTTATGAGTTGAAGGTAAGCCACACCCTGCAGTTTAAATAAAAGCAAATCCGGCTCCTTATTATGGGGAGCACCACTTCCCTTGCAGCTCCAAAACAGCTACTGTTCTTTTCCTGATGCATTTTCTCAGCAGCTCCTCTATTGGCCAAATGCTGAATCGTAATGAGGAAAGACAGACGTTCTGGCTGCTCTATTGGCCAGGGTTGGCAATTTCCCAGAAAAAACTAGTTTAGGACAAGATGCTGTAAATACCATCTTAAGCCCGGGTTAAACTGGGAAAAATAATTGCATCAGCAAGTACAAAACAAATCTTTTCAAACTTTGGATACATCCATTCAAAAAACTGAGGAATAGGCTTGGTCAATCCACTATGTCAAAGCTGGTCTTCTGCTACAGAATGCTGTATGGCCAAATGGACTTGGGTGGTAGTCTGCAATTCTGCATGCTTCTGATTCCTTAATGCTTCAACCCTGCATTACTGTCAATTCCACATAATCAAATGTTTTCAACTTTTGTTCATATAAATATTTAAAACTGAAATGAGTCATAACATGTATAACTTCCTTTAGAAAATACTAAACCAGAATGTATAGACATTCTGATGTTCGATATTATAATTACATGAGTATTGTGCCCACTGAAGTTTTACTTTTTATTTGTACAAACCTAAATTAGTTTACAAATCTACTGCCATATGTAACCACAACTTGAATATGTAACTAAAGCTAAGAGGAATGTGGCACGCATTTATGAAACAGTTTTTAAAATAGAAAATGCCTTAAGCTGGTACTAACTACTTTGTCCTGTGGTGGTACAAACCATTTTACCTGGTAAAACCACCTCTGGCAAATATCCATTGCATCCCTGCTATTGGCTGCTTCCTTGCCAGGCTGTAGGAGCCCCATGGAGAGCAGTATCTCTCTGCTGTTGGATATTACCTATGCTGGGAGAATTTCCAGCATGGTACTTTCTGTACCATGTGGTTCTGGCTCTGTTCGCATCACCGGAGCATGAAGGGAGTGGAGCAAGGCAGAGAATCAGCCCCAGAATATTGATTGCAACCCCTTGATCTTTGTGAAATACGCTTCAGGCCAAAAGATTTGACACCACTATGTTACACATTCATTTCCCTGGAGATGCTGTGCTTTGCCCTTTCCAAGCAGTACCTCTCCATCCAAGTGATGCATCAGGACACTCATGTTTGACAGCACTATCGCTGGGATTTGTTCAGCCAGTTCTGTGAGAAAGGCAGCATAACCCTTCACTCCGGAAGCATCTCGAGTCAGATCTTGTGGACATTTCTGGCCAATCTCCCTGCACAAAGGAAGAGTCAGTGTCCAAGGCTGCTGGGGATGGAGGGGGCATGGGCTTGGAGAGTTTCTCACCTCAGCAACTCTCCCACCATGCTCTTCATGCCATACTCTGTGGCCCACAGGCTCACAGCCCCCGCAAACACTGGGGCTACATGTTCAAAGTGCTGCAGCATCTGTGTGATCTTCAGAGTTGCACCTGCCAAACCAGAGGAAGGGAAAAAGGGTCAGAGGATACACGAGGGGGTCCCACATCAGGAAGGGGAGATGACAGACTCACTGAGCATGTGGTCATAGTGAGTCAGAGCCACAGCAAGTAGATGCATTACTGCCTCCCGCATGGCCCGATGCTTCTGGTGGCTGATGCTGGGCTTCTCCAGAATGCGGTAACAGCTGCCAGTCACTAAGCTAAAAGGAAAATAGGGAGAGAAGGAGACCTGACACTAACCTGACAACCCCATCAAAGAGATCTGAACTGGCAGAGCCTCTAAGTTTCCACCTCCTCACCCCGGGACAGAACAGGGCAAAGAGCTGTTGCTCAGGCTCCAACTTCCCAATGTCCTAAGCAATGAGGAAGGCCCTGGGTAAATAATTTCATGGACTGCATGAAAAATCATGAAATTAGCCCAATGCCATGGTTTTTCCAACAGAAGGGAGACGCTTCTACCTATCTATGGAGGCTGTAGCTGTTCATCATGGGCTAGCGGGTCAGTTCCATCCTGGGGAGCAGGGGCAGGCAGAGGTATCAACACATGGCACCAGGTGGTCTGGCTCAGTCCAGCCCAATTCATTCCACCCTAGGCCATCATTGCTACTTCTTGTCTAGCCAGCAGAGAAAGGGGGTGGCACTGAGAACACCTCTCTCATGTTGGAAAAAAAAAATCACAGCAGTTTGAAAAGGGTAGGAGAAGGGGGAAGAGAAGACTCAGGAGCCATGCCTGTCCCAGGAAATTCAAACATTACCCATGACACTGCAGTGAATTGAACAAAAAAGATTTTTCTCAGGGCCTTAGCATGAGGTGTCCATGCTCATAGATCCCTCAGCACTGGGAATGGTTCCCAAACTTTTCCCTTGGTTCAGTCTTACCCTGATCTCCCTACTCCCCTGAGGTTCACATCCTATAGATTGTCTTTGAATGAGGTGGAACAAACTGATTTACCTATTCCTCTTCCAAGTCAGCCCTTCCAAGTCTCCCACATATAGCTCACCCCCTGCAGCCATTCCATCCTGCTTTCCTCTCCCCAGCATTCACTTCAACCTTTACCTGATGAATTCCTCCTCCACCACCAAACCACACCACAGTCGACGGAGGTTCAGTTGCAGCAGCTGTGTCAGCAGCTGTATGAGTGGCTGCCTCTCCTCCTCCCAGCAGAAGCCTGAGCCCGTGGTGCGGTTTTTCTTGCTCTGAGGAGATTATGGGTATTTACATCAGGCAGCATTCCCTTTTAAAACTGGAGGCAACACTCAAGCTTTACAGTAATGAAACCCTTGCCTCAAACCTGCCAGGAACCAAAGGGCTACACCAAATGGAAGCAGCTGCTTTCCTCTAATATGCAGGGGGGCGGAAGAAGGCATGTGCTTGGGAGGAAATGCTGGTATACTGGAACTGCAACAAAGGCAGACACAGAAGTGGGAGGCAGCACAGAGAACAGCCTGGGCACTTAGATATCAGGGGAGCATTACATGCTATGTGATGTCCTGTCTCCTGAAGCTGCTGCCCATAAGCAATTCTTAGAGGTGCATGTACCACAACCTGGCTTTCCTCATGTCATATTGGCCTGCCCAGTATCCATATGGGAAATTCCAGCTATGCCACTGAACTGATATTGCAGTTCTCTGAGGGGACATCAGTGAGTATGAACAAAGTTGAATGGAGTCCAGTAAGTTTATGCATCTCCATTTTCATAAAATCCACCCCCAATCCCGCATACATACCTTCCCACTGGGATCTAGCCCTGCCAAGCCACTCTTGCAGGAGTCTATTTCAAAGGCCTCCACTAGATGAGTCAGTACATAGCAGTTCATTTTAAGAGCATTGAGGTGAATGGTGCGGTCTGAAGGGCTCAGGTCAAGATTATCCAAGATGGAGGAGAGGTCACTGGAGTGACGGGACACCACTGCAGGGAGGTGAGAAGGCATAAGCATCACTACCCATACACACCCAAGCACCCACTTCCCTTTTAAGAAATTCACAGCAGCCATCAGATTACCAAAGAACTGTGCTCATGCCTCACCAGCCATAATTTGGGCTACACCCTGTGACCCAGGACCCAGAGATGCTAAGTTTACCCTGTCCCCACATCCTGCCCAGCTCCTAGGACCACTTGCTAGGGGCAGGCATATCTCCTGCCAGGAATGAAATGGAAAATGGGACTTCCTGTCGGTCTGCCCTTACAGCGAACGCACACGACTCTGCACTGCCTGCCAAGATTACAGACCTGTATCGGGGATGGGTGAGGGTGCAGCCCGGCCAATGGGGTCACATTTGCCTTCATATCATCATAAAGCTGCAGGGAAGAAGCAAACATCTCACCGTTCCCTCCACAAGGGGAGAAGGGTCCTCATACCTACCTCTCCCCATCAGCTCCAGGGCATCCTCCTTGACTGCAGCATTTACGGATCGGAAATGGCTGTGAGGCAGACAACAGATGACAAAATACAGGATGACCACTGGCACTAGGTCTAGTTCAAGGCTGTAACACAAGAGTCTTCAGAAGCAACTCTAGACTTGTCTTCTAAACCCAGTCCTCTCCCAACCTGCCCACATTTGTGACTAGAGGGCTCAATTTATAAGAAGGTTCAAATCGGTTCCGCAGAGAGTTTCTCTGGAGAATTTGGAGACAAAAGAACTCATCTAACTGATTTTAACTCATTGATGGGTTTACCTGCAATTTCTCAGAAAATTTGGTACTCAAAACGTATGTGCTAGTTTTGGGAGGATACACTATATTCCTCCTCATGTAATGGACTGAACACCTACATTAAGAGGAAAACTCTTACTATAGTGCATCAGCACCTCCAAAACAGGCCTCTACACGTACACAAAGATTTCATAGAACATTTATAAATGTTATAAACAAAATAATGGATCTAGGTGAGCGATCAGAATTTATTGCTTATTGAATAAGCTTATTAAGCAAATACCACTTCACTTCTGAGTACCAAACACTTAGCTATGGTCTGGAAATGCAAATTATTTGAACTAGTGAGAGTCTGATATTGTACGAACACAAAAAGTTACAAAAGACAAAGGCAATGCAAGAAGTTATAATATGGTAACTAAGGCCTTGTCTAGTTTTTGCCAAGCATAGGATACCATTATATACCCCTTATTGACATAGCTATGCCAGCAAAAGTTTTGCAGACCTAGATTAGTACAAATCAAGAGATGTTTTCCCACTACAAACTATGCAAACTGCAAAATAAGCTGACAAGCAATTTTCACTGCAGCCTTAAGACTGAATTCACATACACAAACCATTACCCAATGCTATTTAACAACCAGCCACCCAGAAAAACCAAATTATCCTATAATAAAAAACTCAAGACAGCTGTAACACACGCGCACACACACATCAAAAGGTGTCAGTTTTGTCCTGATGTTGAAGGGGGGGAAAAAAGGAGAGAGAGACAGACAGACAGAGACAAAATGGCCTACCTAAAATATTGGTGAGATAGGAAATCTGTTTCCTGCCCAGCTGTAACATTCCCTTTCCTCCAGGAACTCCCAATTCCCAGCAGTGAGGTGTCTATGCTCATAGATCCCTCAGCACTGGGAAAGGTTCCCAAACTTCTCCCTTGGTTCAGCTTAACACCCTCTCCTTCCCGAGATAGCATTTGCAGTAACCAGTTAAACAGTCAATGTTTATGTTAACACATTACTAACTAGTATCCCAGTGGGATAACCATAGGGTGGGGATGGGTTTATGCCACTCACAGCATCAGGCCCCACCACACTCAGGAAGACGAGGCATCTATAAACGGACCTGGCCAGGGGCTCAGAACCCAGTGGATGAGAAGTTTGCAGGGACAGGGGTGTCCAGCTCTGTCAGATGGGTACAATTGTGCTGTGCAGGCCCAGCAGTGCTTAACTGACCTAGCCCCATCTGGATACCTCTGCAGACACACCCAGGACTCTGTTCTCCTGAACCCTTGGTAGGAGCAAGAGCAGCAGTGCCCACTACCACTGATCATCATTCCTGAAACCCATGACCAAGCCACTCCCCCTCACCCCCGCAGGTCGGGGTATACTCACTGGAGCAGACTGTAGAGGGTGTCAAAGTGCTGCAGGATGGCCAGTGGCCCCTGCACCCGGAATGCCTCCCGGAATTCTGAAAAGACGGTGAGACACAATTAACACAATATTGCCAACTGCAAGGGATCAAAAATCATGAAACAAATGCTGAAAAGTCATGAGATTGGCCCCACAAAATCATGAGATTTAAAAAAAACAAAAGCTATTAAACTTTTTTTTTAGCCTCTTGATTTTTTAACTCCCCTCCACTGTTTTGGCTATATGTAATAATTTCAGGATGAAAAGACAACCTTCAATGGACAGAAAATGGACACCCCTCTCTGGCAGCTCAGATGGAGACTCCACTTATCCTCTCCTCACCCCTAAGATGTGGGAACAGACATCCATTGTCTATTACTGTCTGGACTCCTCTGGTTACCTGCCTCACTGCCTGAAGTGTCCTCCCCCCAACCCCTTCCCTGGATCCAACAGCATCAGGTCTCTGACTCGCTGGCTCCCCTGGGGCTTCTCTTCTGCTTGGATGTCAAGTAGAGGAGAAGTCCCAAGACAGTGGGAGAAGGTAAGTGTTGTTGCAGAGCTCAGGGCCCCAGATCCAGTATCAACATTTTCCCAACTCCCCGCTCTACTGACTTCTGCTGCCCCAGGACACTATCTCATTACTACAGGACCATCCATGAAGCACAGATGCCAGTCCTCCCTAATTTTCAGTAATCCTCTCAATTTTTTACATGTATTTACTAGGGCTGTCAATTAATTGCAGTTAAGTCACACAATTAACTCAAAAAAAAATAACCACAATTAATCGCAGTTTTAATAGCACTGTTGAATCCCAACTGAAATTTATTAACTATTTCGGATGTTTTTATACATTTTCAAATATATTGACTTCAATTACAATACAGAATACAAAATATACAGTGCTCACTTTATATTATTTTGATTACAAATATTTGCACTGTAAAAAAAACCCGAGAAATAGTATTTTTCAATTCACCTCATACAAGTTCTGTAGTGCAATCTCTTTATCCTAAAAGTGCAACTTACAAATGTAGATTTTTTTTTTGTTACATAACTGCACTCAAAAAACAAAACGGAGTAAAACTGAGCCTACAACTCAACTTAGTCCTACTTCTTGTTTAGCCAACAGCTAAGACAAACAAGTTTGTTTACATTTATGGGAGATAATGCTGCCCGCTTCTTATTTACAATGTCACCTAAAAGCGACAACAGGTGTTTGCATGGCACTTTTGTAGCCAGCTTTGCAAGGTATTTACGTGCCAAATATGCTAAACATTTGTATGCCCCTTCATGCATGCATGCTGATGACACTTGTAAAAAAAAGTGTCAATTAAATTTGTGACTGAACTCCTTGGGGGAGAACTGTATGCCTCCTGCTCTGTTTTATGCACATTTTACCGTATATATAATGTTATAGCAGTCTCCAATGATGACCCAGCACATGTTGTTCATTTTAAGAACACTTTCACTGCAGATTTCTCAAAATGCAAAGAAGGTACCAATGTGAGATTTCTAAAGATAGCTACAGCACCTGATCCAAGGTTTAAGAATCTGAAGTGCCTTCCAAAAATCTGAGAGGGCTGACGCGTGGAGCACGCTTTCAGAAGTCTTAAAAGAGCAACACCCTGATGCAGAAACTACAGAACCTGAACCACCCAAAAAAGAAAATCAACTTTTGCTGGTGGCATCTGACTCACATAATGAAAATGAACATGCGTCCGTCCGCTCTGCTTTGGATCGTTATCTAGCAGAACCCGTCATCAGCGAGGGCGCGTTGTTTTCGCTGATACCGACTAACACGGCTACCCCTCTGAAACCTATCACAAACAGTTGGAGAGCGCAGCCAACTTTCCCTAGGGCAGCCTCACTCCCACACGCCGGCAGACCGTCGGGAGATGGCGCCCATTTTGCTGGCTTCAGCCCCATTGACAGCAAAGGGAGATGGCGGCCATTTTGAATAAGGGAGAATCCGTTTTCATGAGACCAGGAAAACACTCCCAAAATTGCCAGTCACAATCATAACGTGAGAGGCGGGAACGCTATTAACCGCACAGCCCGAGGCGGGGGGGGGGAGGGGGAGGGGGAGGGAAAGAGCCGCGCCTCTTACCCGCCAGCTGCACAGCAACCTGGGCTAGAGACAGCACCTCCTGCACCACATACTGCGCCGGGTCCCCGCTCCGGAGCAGATCGCCCGGGGACAGGGGCAGGTGGAACTCCCAGGGGAGCGGGGACAGCGACAGCGACGGCATCTCCCGGCTGCCCAGGAACAGGGCGAGGGCGGCGGCGGCGGCGGCGGCGGCGGGCGCCTTGCCTCCCTACCCCAAGAGCCTCCTCCAAACGGTCAAACCGCGCGGGGCCCAGGCAAACACTATAACCCCCAGCTTCCGCCTATCAGCGCCCGCGGAAAACCAGGGAGCCAATCACAGCACACACCGCTTTGTTCACCTCCATCCAATTACCCACTTGCAAGCCCTCTCACCTCCGAACGGTCGAGTTCCCGCCAACTCCTCCCGCATTCGAATTACAACCGCCTCCTTGTTACCGGCGCCAATCAGAGGGCGGTTGGAACCCAACAACCAATCACACCCCAGAGGCTCCTTCCACCTCTCAGATCTCGGCCGCCCAACGCCTGGTCCGTGGCGCTGGCAAGGCGGGGGCGGGGGGTTTGAATCTTTCGAGCCCGGGCTCATAGTCAGGGAGGGGCGTCCGGGGACAGCAGCTACCGTTGCTTTGGTCTGGACCCGTGGCCAGGGACACCGGGGTGCGCCAGGACAGGCCGCGCGGGGAGCGGTGCATTGTGGGAAGCAGCAGCCAGTCAAGATGGCTGTGTCTCGGCGGGGCTTCGGCTGCCCCTAAGTCCGTCGCTCCAGTCGGGCCTGCCCGGTTTGTGCCCCGTGGTTCCTGGGGGAAGGGAGCGGGGAGCGCATGCCCGGTCGTCCCGCCCTTGCTGCGCGGGCTCTGTCGGGGCCGCTCCGGTGACCGGGGCTCTGTCTTTGCAGGGTGGACAATGGGGCCTCTGCTGCAGCTGGCAAGATGGGGCCTCTTGGGCCGTAGTCTGTCTCTGGTCCAGGCCGCGAGGAGCCTTCACTGTGGTGAGCGGGGCACGCACCCTGACATTGTATTGCCCTCCTGGCCAGGCAAGGGCGACCTGCAGGGTCAGGCCCTTCTACTTTTAATGTAGTTCTTCAGCTATTTTCTCCGTTTCAAGGGGTCTCCAGCTGGATCCATGTGAAGTTGCCCCCTGAACCTAAAGAGGTTGATCGCTGGACAGAGAAACGAGCCTTATTTGGGGTCTATGACAATATAGGAATTCTAGGTAAGTGACCAAGTGTGGGTCTGAAGATATCACGGGAGAAGGGAAAATAACTGGAACTCCAAATCGGGGGTCAGGAGAGTAGAGGTTAGTCCTACTCTGGGGCTGGGGAAAATGTAATGATGTCAGAATGAATTGAAGTTGATGGGACCTGGGGCTAACATTTCTGCTACCCTGGGTTTGTTTTCCTGTTACTTGCATCTGTTTCACACTTACCCCTTCCTCCTCAGGAGACTTCCACATTCACCCCAAGGACTTGATCACAGGGCCCAGGTGGCTGCAAGGCTGGAGGGGAAATGAGCTACAAAGATGCATCCGCAAGAAGCAAATTGTAGGACACCGAATGTTTGAACAGGATTACAAGAACCTTAACAAAAGGATCAGGTTCCTGTACAGACGCTTCAACCGCACTGGAAAGCACCGCTAGGAGCAGACCTGTGAGAGCTAGCCATGTGCATCCTGGAAGGAATGGCATCCTGGGTCTAACAGGTTTAACACCTGGAGCTGTGCACAGAATGGGGTGTTGTAAAATCATAATAAACTGAAAAGGAGTACTTGTGGCACCTTTTCTTTTTGCAAATACAGACTAACACGGCTGTTACTCTGAAACCTATAATAAACTGAGTTTCTCTTCCACAACCACCTTCTACTTCTGGTCTCTCTTGAAGCTCAGTTCCAACCCACAGACCCTCCTGCTTGTCCAGACCTGAGCTTCCTTTGCACACCTTTGCTGATTATTCCTCCTTCACCACCACCCTTAAATTTATCTTCTTACTGCTTCCCTTAGTTTGGCTCCCCATCTTCCTCTATTGCAACCCCTCCCTATAGTATCTGGTTTCCAGCTTCATAGTTTGTCACACCAACCTTAATATTGAAATGACACAAAACATTTAAATGTTTTCAATTACCAGACACAAGCACTCAGACAACCTTAATTCCATTTTATAATTCTCCCAGAGAGTTGCAAGTCTGTCTTGTATTCTCCTTCTCCACTGATTCCCCATCTGCTACAGCTCACAGTTTAGTCATCTGTCTGTCCTTCAGAACCCTCCAGTGAACTGTGACTTGAGTAATGCTGAAGTTACCTTAACAGCCGAGAATTGAAGTTGCATTGAAATTTGTCTTTAAAGGATGATTAATCCTTTTAATACACACTACTTCCTGTGTTTAATCTCTATATTTAATATACACCCTGAACAGGTAAATTTTCTTAGCTAAAGGTTACTAATGTAACTTAAGCAGGTGAAATTTAGAGAAACCCTTTTTGAAATTTTTCCCTGAAGTCAGGTTGTCATCAGGCTCTTGTAGGAACAGCCCTGCTGGATCAGAGCTGGGGTCAAGAGTGCTGTCTCATAGAGGGGCCAGTACCAGATCCTTCAGAGGCAGGTGCAAGAAACCTGGTGTAGGCAGATCTGTGGTACTCTGCTCCCCATTAGTTCACATCCTGATTTCTCACAGTTAGAGATGGGCTGAAACCAAGTATAAAATTTAATAGCCCTTCCAAAAAAATTATTAATGATAACTAGATATTATTCAGTGCCTCTCTGAATGTTGCTAAATTCCCATCCCCACTCTACTCAGCTCTGTCCTTTGGTGCATCATCTAGTAGCTGTGTGGGGAGTTACAAGGGGAAGTGAGAGAGACAGAGTGGATGAGTTTATATCTTTTATTGAACCAAATTCTGGGATTGACATAGCTACAACACTGCGTACAGTAAGGGGATGTGAGGCAGACTTGTGGTGGGAGAGGGAAAGAGGGTTGTGGACACAGTTGCCAACTTTCACATGGTAAATAAGCACCCCGATTTTCACAGTAAACTAAAAATGAAGCTAATCCCATTTCAAAACAAGCCAATCCCTAAGAACCCCAACGCTCTATGTGACTAGATCCCCTAGCATGCAGTCTGGGACTGGTGGGCCTGCTGTGCACCCCTGACTCTCTCCCCCTGCTTCCCCCCCTTGCTTCTGCTTGCCAGGAGCTGATCAGAAAAAAAGAAGCATAAAGCTACAAGCCAAAAACTAGCCAACAAGCAACTCACAAGCTAATTAAGCCAAAAACAAGCCCAATTTCTGTAGTTTTTTTGCGGGTTTAGCATGTCTGGTTGTGGATGGGGTCTTGGGCTAGTGGATGCTAGTTCTTCTGTAATGAAGCATCAGCAGTTCATTGGCTTTGCTGAAATTTCTGCCAGAGGGAGCCCCTGATGTACCAAAGCCTCACTGGAGACACAGAGCTGAATGAGGAGTTCTGTGGTGTCCCAGGAGGAGCAGTGTTGCATTGAGATGTTATTGCATCAAGAGTTAGTCTCGGTAAGGAAGTTGTGACAGAAGAACTGAGTTCATTTCCCTCCTTCCTCCAGTTGTGGGGATAGCAGTTGTGACTGGAGAATTGAAACTGGAGTAGCAGTGCTCTCTTGGAGGAAGTTTTAGCTGGTGTCCTGGCAGAGAGCAGTAGTTTCCATTCTGATCCAGTGGGAGGCAGGAGTTGGAAACGTTTGCTGCTTGGTTTGTACCCCAGCATGGAACGCTGCTGAGCCCTTTGTCTGCAGAGGGACATAATGGAAGAATTCTGGCCCCTAGGAGGGTCAGCAATAGGTCTCTAGTCAGGAGACAGAGGGCTGTCTCCTTAGACCTGGCTACAACTTTGGCTCTTACTCTACCTTGTGTACCTTCATGCCTTGATGGAAGAGCTTGAAAGCACTGCTCCTATGGAGGCTACAAACCCTATCAGAGTGCTCCAGAGGTTATGTCTACACTGCGGACTTTACACTGTGCCACTGTAAGGTCTCCTATGTAGCCGCTCTATGCCAGCAGGAGAGAGCTGTCCTGCCAACATAGCACTGTCCATACCAGCACTTTTGTCAGTGAAACTTACGTCAGTGAGGGGGGTGTGTGTGTTTTTTCACACCCCTGGTGGACAAAAGTGCTAGTGTAGACAAAGCTTTAGAGTTTCTGACCATTGCTGCTGCTTCAGCCTATAAGGCATATGCTTGAGCTATTAAATTCTGCTATACAAAATATGGCTCCAGCAGCAATGTATTGACTGCTCAGCCTACCTGCAGCCACCCACTGTTTGCTTCCCCAAATCTCCTGTATTCCTTCTATTCCACACCTCTTGTCTCTTTGCTTTCCCTTTCTAATCCTATCAGTTTCTCCTAACTTGTTTCCCAAACTTTTTAACCTCATTTTATTAGTAGTTCATATCCTGTCATTCTAATAAAGGATGGTGTGTTTGTGGGTCAAACTATGAACATGCTACATCTGCTCTTAACCTGTGCCGGGATATAGAAAGAACCTCTCCTTTTCCCTTGATGGGATGGGGTAGATTGTACCTCAGCTCAGGTTTAATCTTGAGAATCTTTGGAGGACTGGTGGTAGAAAACACCTGTGCTACATGCACACTAATCATGGGTGTTCCCAGGGCTGTTGCAGAGGCACTGGGATCTTTTTCCAGATACGATGGTTGATTCTTAGGAACTGAGCTAACTGGCTTCATCATCTACAAGATGAATGCAAGTACTTACAGGGGCTTATTCATTAAATCTGTATCATCTGGAGGCATCTTAGTTATGGTTCCATCTTGATTTCCACTCTGGTGGGACCTTAGCCCTGTAAATACACCAAACAATTCTTGAATAAATTGAATGTTGGTGAAACAGCATTAGTGAATCTTTTAAAGGGAATGGGTAAAATAAAGGACATATCTCCTCCCAAAGCATAACTGCTTTCAGTACTGTGACACAACTCAGGGTTTTCTGATTTTTTTTCACAATCTCTACACAACAGATAAAATTTGTTAGTAGTAGATGGAACTGCAAGGTGGCATGGCAAGGAGAATCATAGGAGTAGAAGGGACCTCGAGAGGTCATCTAGTCCAGTCCCATGCACTCATGGCAGAACTAAGTATTATCTAGATTGGGGGTTGGGACCCCCTCAGGGGGTCGTGAGGTTATTACATGGGGAGGCTATCAGCCTCCACCCCAAACCCCGCTTCACCTCCAGCATTTATAATAGTGTTAAATATAAAAAAGTGTTTTTAATTTATAAGGGGGGATCGCATGCCCTTGGTGAATCCATGCTGACTGTTCCTGATCACTTTCCTCTCCTCTAAGTGCTTCAGAATTGATTCCTTGAGGACCTGCTCCATGATTTTTCCAGGGACTGAGGTGAGGCTGACTGGCCTGTAGTTCCCAGGATCCTCTTTCTTCCCTTTTTTAAAGATGGGCACTACATTAGCCTTTTCCCAATCGTCTGGGACCTCCCTGATCGCCATGAGTTTTCAAAGATAATGGCCAGTGACTCTACAATCACATCAGCCAACTCCCTCAGCACCCTCGGATGCATTGCATCTGGCCCCATGGACTTGTGCATGTCCAACTTTTCTAAATAGTCTTAACCTGTTCTTTGAGGGCTGCTCACCTCCTCCCCATACCGTGCTGCCCAGTTCAGCAGTCTGGGAACTGACCTGTCTGTGAAGACTGAGGCAAAAAAAGCATTGAGTACTTCAGCTTTTTCCACATCATCTGTCTAGGTTGCCTCTCCCATTCAGTAAGGATCCCACTTTCCCTGACCTCCTTCTTGTTGCTAACATATCTGTAGAAACCCTTCTTGTTACCCTTCCCATCCCTTGCTAGCTGCAACTCCAGTTGTGCTTTGGCCTTCCTGATTTCACTCCTGCCTGCCCGAGCAATATTTTTATACTCTTCCCTGGTCATTTGTCCAATCTTCCACTTCTTGCAAGCTTCTTTTCTGTGTTTAAAGAAAGGAAGGAAGTGTCCATTGTTTGGCACATATAGCTGATCTGAAGTGCCACGCAGTGCTAGGTTTTGGGTAGCAAGCATTCTCACAATGGCAATGAGCCTTTTCAGAACATTTTGCCAGTCAAGAGACTCTGATGCAATCTTCTCTTGATGCTGATCATCGATGGTGGCCTTTAACCTTCGTCTCATCTCAAGCTCTTTCCACCTATGAACTGCTCTCTGGTCATTTGGTGCCTTCTCATGGCATGCCAGATTTCTAGCCAGATTTTTCCAGTCCTTTGTTCCTGTAGAACCCAATGTGGCTGGAATGTTAGACTGGAAGAGTTTGCAACAAAAACAGTATGCAGCATTCTGGGTTTTTGAGTACATAAGCCATGGCCTCTCCACTTTGTCACCATTGGGGATTTCACGCCAGTAATGTGTTGGATGGAAACTTCTATTTTCATTGTCTTTGGGGAACATAAAGTTTTTCACTTGCTGTGGCCCATGCAGTACAAGGAAGTCCCTCAGGCTACTGCTTAAGTGGGTCCACAGTCCTGGATCATCTAGACTTAAGGAACTAAACTCAGGAGCAGCTGTTTCTTGTGCCTCCACCACACTCTTCTCTGATCTACACTTTTCTTCAGGAATGTGCATGGTTACATCCATTTGAGATGGAGATATGGGTGCTGCAGTAGCTGCCAGGTCACCTGCACTCTGACTAATTGGAAGATCAGGCATCTCCTCACCACTCACATACTCACTGAGACCAGAAGGCTCACCATGAACATTTGTGTCTATGTATCTCAGGAGAGCTCCTTCCTGCTTACTTCCTTTGCTTTTTTTCTTTTTCTGAATGCTGCCCCAGAGGGGTGTTTTCTTCTTTCATTCATGACAGCTGTTCTGTGCCAGCTATAGTGGCTCTCAACACTCTACTGAAGGGGACAAATAAGCAGGCTGGTAGCAGGGCCTCAGTGTCTTAAGGGCCTAATTGGCTCCTACTACAGTTGACTGCCTGTTCTCCTCAGGTGGGTTCAGGGAAGCAGCAGGAAACAGGAAGCGCCCTGAGAAGCTGGTATTAATCAGTCCAGGCTCCTGGGAGTGCTAGAGAGGTACCTAAGAAGCTCCTCCTCTCTCTCTCTCTCTCTCTCTCTCCCTGCAGCTCCTGCTGCTTTCTGTTATTCCCTCTCACCTTTTCTGCTGCTTGCCTGTTATGTCTCTTGTGCCCTCCTTCCTCCAGCACAGCACTCCACCATCTCTGTGCATCTAGAGCAGAGAGAATACATATGCACCAGCAGCAGACACAATTTTTTACACTCTGAGTCCAAGTGCCTCACCCCACCCCCCCCAGTCTGGCACCTGAGGCAGCCACCTCAGTTCGCCCCATGGTAAGGCCAGTCCTGTTTCAAGGTACAGAAGTTAAGCTGACTGGTCTGTAATTCCCTGGGTTGTCCTTATTTCCCTTTTTATAGGTTGGCACTATATATGCCCTTTTCCAGTCTTCTGGAATCTCTCCCATCCTCCGGGACTTTTCAAAAATAATCACTAATGGCTCAAATATCTCCTCAGTCAGCTCCTGGAGTATTCTAGGATGGATTTCCACAGGCCCTGGTGACTTGAAGGCATCTAACTTGTCTAAGTAATTTTTAACTTGTTCTTTCCCTATTTTAGCCTCTGATCCTACCTCATTTTCACAAGTATTCACTATGTTAGACGTCCATTTGTCACCAACTTTCTTGGTGAAAACCAACAAGGAGTCCGGTGGCACTTAAAGACAAACAAGTTTCATGTTCTCTGTGTATATAAAATCTCCCCACTATATTTTCCACTGTATGCACCCAATGAAGTGAGCTGTAGCTCACAAAAGCTTATGCTCTAATAAATTGGTTAGTCTCTAAGGTGCCACAAGTACTCCTTTTCTTTTTACGGATATGGACTAACACGGCTGCTACTGTTAAGGAAAAGTTAGCACATGTGACTCCATTTTGGTTTGGGGCCCACCATTGTCTACAAGCAAGCACATCATGCACCAGGAGGAGTGTTCCTTAGACACTGCATCCCTGTGAAAATCCTCCTCCTTGTCTCCAGTCTGCCTTGACTCCCAGTATCTGTTTTTTGTCAGTCTCTAACACCCTATCTTTGATGTGAGGCCTCCCATCCTGATAATAAAAGTTACTGATGCATGGCTTTAGGACCATGCTGTGTAATTAACATGCTGGTTTAGCACGAGGAATGCACCAAGCAGGGATAGGTGGTAGATAAGAAAAGGGTTTGTTTATTGGCTAAGGTTTCCGATGCACGAGGGCAACATGCTTTGCTAAAAAGTATAAAACCTTTGTATAATCTGTATTCAGGGTCCCCTCCTGGCTAGCAGGGGGGCACCACGCTCGAGCATAATAAACTTGGTGTTTTTTGGGAACTCTGCAGTTGTGGACTTTGTTTATGTGCCTCAGCCTAGATTCGAACTGTGCGTGACCTATCAGATATAATTCGACGCATTTGTGTGTGTGATCTATCAGGTGTAATTCGCAGCATTTGTGTGCGTGTCCTACCAGGTGTAATTCGCAGCAGTTGTGTGCGTGTCCTATCAGGTAAAATTTGTAACAGTTTTGGCGACCCAGATGGGACTCTACGCTCGCCCCAACAAGCGAGACTACACTCCTCCTCTCGGACAGCTCCAGCCGGCACAGGGTGAGTTCACCTTTGAGAACTCCGAGGAGGGGGGGGTGTGAGCCGTCGCTTAGGCGATAAGGTGGCACATTTGGTGTCCTTTTGGTAGCCCATTATGGGTTCTGGGCAGAGTGTAAGTAAGGGGACCCCTTTGGCTGAAATTCTCGAGAATTGGGGGAATATTTCTGGTACCCATGGGTTAGGTTAAAAAAAAAAAAAAGCTGTAATCTTGTGCGAGGTTAAGTGGCCAGCACTAACAACTCAAACATCTTTTGAATGGCCACCAGATGGTTCCTTTGCTGGGGAAAAATTAACAGCGCTTAGGAAAAGGCTGGAGAACAAAGCTCCAGCCCAGATGGATTATTGGTATGTATGGGACAACTGGGCTTATGCGCATGCGAAAGGACGTCCTCTTTCCTCCACCTTTTCTTATTCATCTCAGGGGTCTCCAGCCCCGCTCTGTGCTATGCCTGCTTCTGCTCCTCCTCCGGCTTACCCTCGGCTTTCTGACTTATGCCCGTCACCTCCTTGCTTGCTAATTAGCCGTGCTTTCTGTCCAGGTGACAAGCCTCATGGGGGGAGGACTCAGGTAGCCCTTGTAAGTGAGAATATTTAAAAAAAGAGACCAGGAGGGCTGGGGGCTAGTTAAGATGCCCACCCTCCTTGTTATTTTGGTAGTGAAACAAAGCTGGTGCTCATGGAAGGGACAGTTTAGAGAGAAAAACAGGATCGGGCCCAAACGGGCAGGCAACAGATAGAGAGATTGAAAAACAGGTTGGAAACTTGGAGGTCATAGTGGAAAAAGAGGAGTAAATAATTACAGGAATGGAAAACATAAATCCCGGAATAATACTTGGAATGGTAAAATCTAAGTTAATTGGGTGTCATTTTGGGAAATAAGCAAGTAATTTAAGAAAGGAAAGTAAGAAGTTAACTCTGTAGTTGCTGCAAAGAAGTAAGCAGTTGAACTTTGTGAAATACTGGAAAGAAAAAGAATTCTTGGTTTCTTTGCAGCCATTTTGGAAAAAATGGGCCCTTTTCCAAAGAAATGCAATTATACAGTGCTACTTAATTAATATCTTATTAGGCTCCAAGGGGCTACAATAGGTGGTGTCTTCCTTTTCAGGTCGCTGTGTGTTTAACAGCAGGAGTTAAAAATAAAAGGCAATCAAAAGTCTGGTAAAGTTTATTGTGCCCTTTTTAAAGTAAGAATCTTTAAGCAGTGGATCCAAAAGCAAGCCGGAAAGCATTTGTTTTAATGTAAATTACCTAACTGATAAGGTAGAAGTCACTAAAACCTGGGCTGCCTATGAAACAAATACAAAAAATATGTGTAATTCCTCTGTTTTGCCTGCAATTAACAAGGGCATTTGTATAAAAAGGAAATATTTTAAGCAATGACTGACTGTCCAGAAGGGGTAGATCTATGTTCTTTTTGTCTTTCAGAAAATCAGAGAAAACTGATGCCAGCTAAAAAGCAATTCAACATCTCATGAATTTACTGGCACAATAGGCATTCTGTTCTGTGTTCTATGTGTCCTGTCTTGTGGTGTTTGTCTTGTGGCCAGAATTGCTGTGTTTAATTTTTCATAGGACAGTTTAGTTTAAAACTAAATAGAAGGGTTAAATCAAAATGCAGATACTTGTTTTATTCAACTTGGAATACAAAGTGTTTGGATAATATCAAAAAAATGTGATATACTAAAGTTTAATACATTTGCTTAAGTAAAAAAAAAAAAAATTTCATTGGCCAGATCTTTTAATTGAAAAAAATTGTTGTTAAAATTCGCACACCAACAGTCTTTGGAAGCAATGCCATGAAAGGTTAACCCATTCCCCATATTATACATGAGATCCTTCTGGCTACCTCACATTTCTAGCCAGAGGGCTGGGGAGGAAGAAAAGCTATTGGACACCAGAGGTTGTACCAAGTGGACTCCTCAAAAGTGGGTGTGCTTGTCCTGGCTTGTTGCTCCACAGCTCTGTAATAAAGTCATTTTCCTAGAAGGGTGTATGTGGCATACATTAAACAATAAGACTGAAGTGCTGTTTAATGGGCAATGTACACGTGTTCATTTTTGAACAAAGGTGTGTGAGTGAAAAGTAAATGTTTCCTTTGCAGGTTAATAAAAGCCAAGAAGGGGAAAAGAAATAAAATGGAGGACGAGCTAATTCAACGCTGTAGCTGGCAGGCTCGGTCCAAAGATAAGACGCTGGCCTGCCCAAGGACACTACTCACAGCTAGAATTTGGCTAACAGCCAAGAAAGAGGGGGGCCTGAATGTGCCCAAGCAGCTGTGAGATCTGTAACACACTGCCAGACATTAATGAAATGTGTTAGATCTCTGTATTTACAGGTGAAAGGAGTCCTGCTTCAAGAATCCTGAGCAAACCTGCCATTTGTTAAAACCAAGTAACTGGGTCTACATAAAGGTCCATCAACAAAAGACTACTCTGGCCCCATGCTGGAAAGGCCCTTACTAAGTCCT
Organism: Natator depressus; assembly: GCF_965152275.1. Lineage (NCBI taxonomy): Eukaryota > Metazoa > Chordata > Testudines > Cheloniidae > Natator > Natator depressus. The sequence continues at coordinate 207,079,843 of NC_134234.1, read as the reverse complement.
GCTAACTACCAACACCGCTGTGAACTGCCAAGAACTGACTGCCTGAACCCATGTTTCTTACTGCAAAAAGACCCCCTCCACCTCAAGATGACTTCACTTCGACTACCGATCAGCCTGTCCCTCCTTCTGGTTTTTTTTTTCTTTCCTCCTTTTGGACAGCAGGGAAAAGGACAAGGTGAAGTGCTAGTAACCTCTCCCTTGTCCACTGACAGAGCTAACCTGCATTCAGTATTTGCTAAAGAAACCAAAGCACTACAGGGTGACGTGCTAGTAACCTCTCCCCTGTATAATGCAAAACCGTGACTGTTCCAAGAGAGAAGAAGAAACGCCTGCTCTGCTGAAACCACCAAGATCCAAGGATTCCTGACTGCAAAAGACACTGAAAATTGGCCTTGGTGGCATAGACGGAGCATTGTACATTGGCAGGGAGGCAGTTGCGGGATGTATTCTTGGGAATGTGCAGTGAAGTGGTGGGGTGGGTTTATTCCAGGGGCTGGAATCTGTGCTTGTGGGCAAGTATAAATACCAAAAACGCCTTACAGCCACGAACATTACTCCCACCATCTGCCACCACTCCTTTGCAGGTAAAGGTTCCTGGATCCATCATAACTACGTTAAGTTGGCGCTGGGACCCCCACCTGACCCTGACAAGCCATTGGACGAGCCACTTCGCAAATGAACACCACAACCAACCCATGAACTAAGCTTTCCAGCTATTGGGATCTTTATAGCCCACCAGGACTTCTTGTGTTCCTGTTTATCGGACTTACATTGGTGGTGTTGTTTTTTGTATGGTATAAAGGAGGATGCCGACATTGGTATCATTTGCCTGGGGGGTTCCTCTCCCTATTCCCAAGTCCAATACAAGGATGGGAGGGCAATAGCTTCTTGAATTTAACCCGCGCTATCAAACAGGGTGTAAATCGAACGCAGTGTTGGATTTGTATTCATACCCCCACATATTTGGGTCAGGGGGTCCTGTTGGTAGGGGTACCTATCCCCCTTAATCGAACACTCCAAACTAAGCTATGGGCAAATACTACATTTAACTGGAATGTTACAATCCAAATATGGTCTATTGATATGGTGGCCCAGGGTAATTATGCTTTATGTGTGTCACGACGTAAGGGCATAGAAGATACAGTTTTTGTAGGAAATTTTGTGGGGTGTAAGGACACCACCCAAATCAGCTCTGGTGCGGGAGGCCCCTCCACCTACTCCAGGACCCCGTGGCCAGTCCCCGAGGGGTCTGGCTGGTATTGGTTATGCAATCACACAGCCTATAAGGTTCTCCCAGCAGGATGGTGTGGTACATGTACCTTAGGGGCTATAGTACCCGCCGTGACAGTACACCAGAACCTGACCCGGGGAGAGATCCGCAATCTAGTATGGAGGGACCGACGAAGTATTCCTTTAAACCCCCTTTCTCAACGGCCCAAAGGCTTTCACTCCTTTGTGCGTTGGTTTCTGCCATGGTTGGGAGTAAGCGAGCTGAAAAAAGCTGTAGTTAACATTTCAGCTGCTTTGGAACTAATGGCAAATGCTACTGCAAATGCTCTATCTGCCCTTCAAATTGAAGTAACTCAGCTATCCCAAACTACATTGCAAAACCGTCTAGCCCTGGATTATCTTCTTGCAAACCAGGGCGGGGTTTGTGCTCTGGTCAACTCAAGCTGTTGTGTATTTGTAAATCAGCACCGTAGGGTGGAAACTGACATCCACATCCTCCAGCAACAGGCAGCCCTATTCCACCACATCAGCCTCGACACTACCAGCGCCGGATTCCAGGAGGTCCGGATTCCAGGTCCGGGTGTGGGGACATGGGGACGGTGTATTTTGTATTTACTTTTTTTGACTGTTATTGTTTTTGCGTTATTTTTTGTATGCCTACAATGCTGCAGTATGTGCTGTTGGCAGTTGCTAACCCTGCAGCGCAGTTACTCAGCCCCGATATAGCTTACTGATGTACAAAAAAAAAAGGGAGGACTGTTAAGGAAAAGTTAGCACGTGACTCCATTTTGGTTTGGGGCCCACCATTGTCTACAAGCAAGCACATCATGCACCAGGAGGAGTGTTCCTTAGACACTGCATCCCTGTGAAAATCCTCGTCTCCAGCCTGCCTTGACTCCCAGTATCTGTTTTTTGTCAGTCTCTAACTCCCTATCTCCTGGCCTTTGATGTGAGGCCTCCTATCCTGATAATAAAAGTTACTGATGCATGGCTTTAGGACCATGCTGTGTAATTAACATACTGGTTTAGCACGAGGAATGCACCAAGCAGGGATAGGTGGTAGATAAGAAAAGGGTTTGTTTATTGGCTAAGGTTTCCGATGCACGAGGGCAACATGCTTTGCTAAAAAGTATATAACCTTTGTATAATCTGTATTCGGGGTCCCTTCCTGGCTAGCAGGGGGGTACCACACTCGAGCATAATAAACTTGAAGTGTTTTTTGGGAACTCTGCAGTTGTGGACTTTGTTTATGTGCCTCAGCCTAGATTCGAACTGTGCGTGACCTATCAGGTATAATTCGCAGCATTTGTGTGCGTGACCTATCGGGTGTAATTTGCAGTATTTGTGTGCGTGTCCTACCAGGTGTAATTCGCAGCAATTGTGTGTGTGTCCTGCCAGGTATAATTCGCAGCAGTTGTGTGTGTGTCCTATCAGGTATAATTCGTAACACTACTCTGAAACAAGTCATTAAGCACTTCTGCCATTTCCACATTTGCTGTTATTCCCCCCCCCCTTTGAGTAATGGGCCTACCCTGTCCTTGGTCTTCCTCTTGCTTGTAATGTATTTGTAGAATGTTTTCTTGTTACCCTTTATGTCTCTAGCTAGTTTGATCTTTTTTTTGTGCCTTTCCAATTTTCTCCCTACATACTTGTGTTATTTTTATATATTCATCCTTTGTAATTTGACCATTTCCATGTTTTGTAGCACTATTGATTTTTAGATCATTGAAGATCTGGCTAAGCCAGAGTAATCTCTTGCCATAATTCCAATCTTTCTTCCACAGTGGGATAGTTTGCTCTTGTGCCCTTAATAATGTCTCTTTGAAAAACTACCAGCTGTCTTCAGTTATTTTTCCTCTTAGACATGCTTCCTATGGGATCATACCTACAAACTCCCTGAGTTTGCTAAAATCTGCTTTCTTGAAATCCGTTGTCTTTATTTTGCTGTTGTCGCTCCTACCATTTCTTAGACTCATGAACTGTACCATTTCACTCAAGCTGCTTTCCACTTTCCTATTCAAAACCAGGTCCACCCTATCTGTCGAAATCAAATCTAGAACAGCCTCTTCCCGCCTAGCTGTCTTCACCTTCTGAAATAAATAGTTGATCTCTATAGAGTAGGAGAGGCAAATGAATCAACACACTGGAGCCCTGCACCAGGAATCACGGCTAATGCTTGGGAGAGGAAGGGTGTGTGGCAGAAATTTGGCTAGTGTCACCTGCCGCTGTGGAGTTTCTCTGAGTCACGAAGTGGGGGGGGCGGGCGATAAATAGGCTATGTCAGTATTCCGCATTGGGGGGTGGGGCGACAGTCCTTAGCCCCAGCTTCTCTCAGGGCTGAACCACGTGTGAGCCTTGCTGTGGTGCCGTCGGTACGCCAGGCTGTGATGCCGCGGCGATTATTGTTTTTAGTCTGACGCGGCCACACGCCCCTGTTATGATGACGTCTTGCTGCAGTTGATGATCTCCGGCCGCAGCTCGGCCCTGCAATGACTGCGTCTGCTCCCGGCTGGATTTTCTGCGCTTCTTTCTCTAGTTTACAGGGTCCTCTTCTTTCCCGTGTAAACACCCATCATCCGGCTCCCGCTCCCGCTGCGCAGCTTTCTCTGAATTCAGGGCGTGGGGACTGGAGGGGTTGCCTCGCCACGCCCGTGCCAACCCTCGGCGGGAGGGTTAATCGTCCCTTAGAAGTGGTGGGCGTGGCCTGAACGTGCGGCGGCGCGAGGCCAGAGGAGGGCACGGTGGTCGGTCTGGGGACCGGGCAGCGAACGTTCTGAGTGGGCCGGAACGGAGGCTGCGGGTTGGAGCGCCGCCAGGCGGCGGTTGGCCGGGCGCTGGGGTGGAGCTGTTGGGTTGTGCGGACCGCGGGGGAGCGGCCGGACTCACAGGGTGCCGAGGCTGGCGCTGAGGGAAGCGCTGGGCCGCCGGTGTGAAGGGACGGTTGCAGACAGGAGGGGGCGTGGCCGTGTGCGCTGGCGGCGTTGATTGGGCCGGGGTGGGCGTGGTCAAATATCGCCAGAGTATAAAGGGGAGGCGGGCGGGGGCGTGGCGGCGCGAGAGCTGAAAGTCCAGGCTGGCGGAGGAGCGGAGCCGGGGTAGACGCGGAGCTCTGAGTGCGCGTTCTCAGCCCGGCGCAGCGCCGAGCCATGTGAGTACGGGGGGCGCGGCGCTGGGGCGGGCGCAGAGCCGCGCTCCCCAGGGTGCCGGCGCCGAGTGGCGCATTGTAGCAGCTGTGGCTCCGCGGCCCCTGAGCGGGGATTGGGCACTGCCCCCGTGCGAAGTGATGGCAGCGGCCCCGATCTCTGCTGCAGTCTCGCGTGGGGCTGAGCGGCCTGCAGGGAGGGGAGGCTCCTCTGGCCCGCAGGATGGACCCGCCATCTCCCTGGGACAAGGGGCTGCCTGCGTGCCACCACCGGCCGCCTCTCCCCGGCAGCCTCAGGACTGGCCCCCCTCCCCTCAATTGGTGGGAGTCTCGGCTGGCACGACATGGCCCTTCCTGCACCTCTGCCTGGGTCCCATCAGCGTCTGTGGCCAGACCCGCCCTGCACGGCGGCCTCTGCACTTCTCCAGCCCGTGCTCACGCCAGCCTGCCCTGCTCTGCCCGGCCAGCAGCAGCAGCTCGTGTGTCGTGTCTCGCCCCCAGCAGCCTTCCCCTGGCCCCCGCAGTCCCCGCCCAAGGGCTCAGAGGCCGGGGCTCTCTTGCTGTGCAGGTGTCCTAGGCAGAGGCTCCACCATGGAGTCCCATGTTCTAGGGGACTGCCTGGGGATCCTGGTTCGTGCACCCCTGCCCATGAGTGGTGTCTGTCAGGCAAGGCACTAGGTGTGTCTGGCTCCATACAGCTGAAAGTAAGGGGTGCGTATGAGGGGAAGGGTGGGGGTAGTGTCTCTTTGCCCAGGTTGTAATGGCGTTTGGAATGGGCTCGCCTCCCCCTGTAGAGGCTTGTCTAGGATTGGGAGGTGGCTTGTCTGCCCTGTGAGGCCCAGGGAGCTGCTCTGAGAGTGCCCCCCCCCCCCATAAAAGAAAAATCTGCAGGCTCTAGTTGTCCCTGCTCAAGTGGTGGGGTGGTGCTGGTTAGTTTCTTGGATGATGTGGGAGGGGAAAGTTTGTCGTGGTCCTGTGCGATGAATGCTTCAAGTAGCTGCAGTCCCTGGATTGGCTTCCTAGACAGGGAAATGCAGCCTTGATTCCTAAATGGCAGAAATCAGTTAAAGCTGACTGTGGGGGCAGCAAGATACTTGTGTTGTCCAGCTGGGCAGATCTCAACAGCCTGCCTTGTGATTCCAGTCCTGCATGCACATGTGCAGGTTTACTGCTAGATTCAATTCCCTTCCCTCGCTTCTGTTTCTTTTCTTTAAAGTTGGCCCTTATTTGTTGTTGCCTGGCATTAGGCAGCTGTGTGACATAGAATCATAGAAATGCAGGTCAGGAAGGGATCTTGAGGTCAAGTTAAGCCCCCTACATTGAGGCTGGGACAAGTAAACATAAGTCAGGTCCAACCTGTTTTTAAAAACCTCCAGTGATGGGGGATTCCACAACCTCACTTGAAAGCCTATTCTGGATATCTCGCCTGACTCTCCCTTACTGCAGAGGAAGCCCGTTATTACTTTTCCTATCTCAGTGGACATGGAGAACAATTGATCACAATTTTCTAACATCCTTTAACATATTGGAAGCCTGTATCAGGTTCCCCCTCACTAGTCTTCTCAAGACTAAACATACCCATTTTTTTAACCTTTCCACATAGGTAAAGTTTTTTAAACCTTGCCTTTTTTGTTGCTCTCCTTTGTATTCTCTCCAGTTTGTCCACATCTTGTGCCCACAACTGGACACAGGACTCCAGCTGAGGCCTCATCAGTGCTGAGCAGAGTGGGACAATTACCTCCTGTGTCTTACATAAAACACTCCTGTTGCTAATGTCGTTCTGTGATATATTCTTTTTTGCAACTGCATCATGTTGTTGACTCATTTTCAATTTGTGATCAATTATAACTCCTAGATCCTTTTCAGCAGTACTACCACCTAGCCCAGGGGTGGCCAACCTGAGCCTGAGAAGGAGCCAGAATTTACCAATGTACATGGCCAAAGAGCCACAGTAATACGTCAGCAGCCCCCCATCAACTCCAGTGCCTGCCAACAGCCCTGCCAGTCAGCGCCTGCTGCAATCAGCTGTTTCGCATGTGCAGGAGGTTCTGTGGGGGAGGGGGAAGAGCGAGGGCATGACAGGCTTGGGGGAAGGGGCAGGGGCCTTGAGGGAAGGGGTGGAGTAGGGTCAGGGCCTGGGGCAGAGCAGGGGGTTGAGCAGTGAGTACCCCCTGGCACACTGGAAAGTTAGCATCTGTAGCTCCAGCCCTGGAGTCAGCACCTGTGCAAGGGACTGCATATTAACCTCTGAAGAGTTGCATGTGGCTCCAGAGCCACAGGTTGGCCACTCCTGACCTAGCTAGTTATTCCCTATCTTGTAGTTGTGCATTTGGAGTTGTGAACTATGTCTACTACATCACGCTTGTTTTTAGTGAATTTCATCTTGCTGAATTCAAGCTAGTTATCCAATTTGTTACGGTCACTTTCAATTCTAAACTTATCTTCCAAAGTGCTTGCCACTCCTCCCAGCTTGGTATCATCCATACATTTTATAAGCATAATTTCAATGCCATTATCCAAATCATTAATGAAAATATTCAGAAGTTCTGGACCCAGGATTGACAGCTTCCCCCCACATGGAAACTCACTACATATCCTCTCCCAGTTTGAGATCCTGTATCTGTTCTTGAGCTTTTTCCTGGCTTTTCAGTTTGGGACTTGACTTCTGAGTTCTGTTTTTCTCTCAAATCTGAGGTTCATAGATGGACCCATATTACTCTATTTCCTCTGTTGGGTATGTCTCCTTGTCTCATCAGGTCTGATCCAGCTCAGCAATCTGCTCCTGGGGCCCCAGAAGGGGGTGCTCTTGGTGGGGGTCCCCCTGGGCCTCCCCCCAACATGAGTAGTAACCTTCGGCTGCAGCAGTCCCAGGCCCAGATGGAGGAGGTAAGTCTCATGAGCTTGGTCTCTTACTACTAATTTGTATTCTCATAGTGTCTAGGACTAGTGTGATGGACTAGAATCCCATTCTTGCTTTTTTGCCTCCCTCTGTGCCAGTGGTAACACATTCTGCTTTTTTTCCTTTTTCTTTTGCAGGTGGTGAGCATAATGAGTGTGAATGTGGAGAAAGTGCTGGATCGAGACATCAGGCTGACCGAGATGGATGGCAAGGCAGAGGCACTTGAGGCTGGTGCCTCAGTGTTTAAAACTAGTGCAGGAAAGCTAAAGAGGAAGTACTGGTGGAAGAACTGTAAGGTGAGCCTCCCAACCTTCCAATGAGGCCAGATCTGAAGTTGTTCCATGTCTCCCTTGGCTGCATCCAGAGGCCACGGGTCGGGGGGGGGGGCACATGCAGGGTCACATGCCTCCCCAGATTGCTCAGTCACATGATGCAGCAGGGCCCCTCCCTGTAGAGCAGCTGAGCCAGCAAGCCAGGCATGGAGAGGCAGAGGCAGGAGTTGGAGGAAAAAGTTGGGAGCTGCTCTGAGGCACTGCTGGTTTCCCTGGGGTGGTGAGGGGTGGTGTATGACTTTCTGAGATTGTGACCCTCCCTCTCTTCTACCTCCTCTCCCTGCTCCTTGTCAGCAGGCACAAGTAGTCTGACTGCATCAAAGTGAAGCTGGGGTTATAAGACAGTTGAACTTTGTACAGTTAGGGTTGTGGTTTCAGCATGAAGCTGCCCCAAGCCCTCTTTGGAAGGCAAGGTGCACAGGAAGGAGAATGACCTGGATCTCTTCATACCCTCCCTGAGGGGTTGTGGAGTGCAGCCTTCCACTAGATCCCTGCTGCTTCCTCACTGCTCTGCATGAGAGGCCTTGGGGACTGATTGCGGGGGTGGGGAGAAGATTAGAGATTGGAATCAATTGGGTCAGCATTGCATCCATGCCCTAGGATTTGAGGAAAACTTGCTGTGCTGCTAATTAGGATTTGCTGCTCCTCCTTCTTTGGAGATTCCTGATCCAACCTGGATGTTTATCTCTTGGCTGTTGAAGCAGGTTTGTGACACTGGGGGCTGAAAAGAGGAAATGTTGTTTTGCACCAGGCCGTCCTGTATGGAAGGACTGGAACTCTGAGCTTTCTTGTCTCTAGGGTGTGGATGAGATGCTTTGGCAGTACTCCACCCCATAATAACCCCTTCTGAGAGTATTAACCCTTCACAATCTTTCTTCCCAGATGATGATCATGCTTGGAGTGATCTGTGCCATTGTGATGGTGGCGATTGTACGTAAGTACCATATGGAATCTGAGTGGAGGGTCAGGGAGCCCCCAACTCTTGGAAAATGCCACCTTCTCCCTTTTGGTTAAGGGACTGAAGGTCTGAGAGTACCCTGCATGTTCAAATGGTAGCTTCTGCCTGCTGGTTAAGGGAAAAGAGACCTTCCCAATGCCTGGTGAAGGATGGAGTATCTGGGAAACTCCACAGGGAAATGGTATGTTAAAAATAGCGCATAAAGGACCCAGTCTGAGAGCTCTTTCTCCTTGAGGGAAATGGGACCTTCCCTCTACTGGGACAGAGGAGTTCTTCTCCCAAGTGTGAAAGGCATGGGAGTGGAAGGGTTGGGAAGCCCCTACCCTGGCTGGGGGTTTGTAGGCCTCAGTTGCCTACTGTGGGGCCTTGGTGTAACTTGCCCTCTTGTTCTTTTCTCTTTTTTCCTTCTGTTGCATTCTGTCTCCAGTTTACTTTTGTACTTGAGAACATAGCCCCTCAGTCTGCAGTCCACCTTCCCCTTTTCCTGTCTCCTTCCTTGTCCACGCTCCCACCTCCACGTGGCTGCTTCATCTTCAGTTCTTTTGTTGGTTTTGTTTTGTCTTCTGTGTAAGATTCTGAAGCAACTCTCTTCTGGACCTAGGTTTAACCCCTTCAACACCTGCTGCAGCCCCAGCAAGGGACAGCTCAATTTGGGGGAAGATGTTGCTCCCACTCTTAGGTTTGAGGTTAATTTTTTTTAAATCTGAATTTGATTGAGGCATGGCTTAGATGTCATCTTCATCATAGCTGTACCTAAAGGGTGTACTTCAGCAATGTGAACTTCCTCAAAGCAGTTCCCTGGCTGTGATGAGCCCAGAAGGAGGACTCCAGTGTGAAATTGATTAGAGGAGAGCATCTGGCCTCAGCTCTTGTGGAGTTTCCCTTTAACTGCTGAAGTCTAAACTAGTTTATGGTGGTCACTTAGCCTTCAGCTCCCCACAGATAGTGATGGGTTGTGCCTTGCTCTTGTTGTGGCAGCTCTCCGTTTCACAGGAATGCAACAAGAAGGGTTGGTGATCCTTTTTCCTATGCCACAAGGACAACAGCAGTGGCTATATCAGGGGTTGGTATTCCTGTAACAGATACAGATTGTCAGGATGTCACCCTGGTTAGCTACTGGCATGCACCTTATTCTGAGGAAGTCCAGAGCATGGAGGGAACAGGACTGGTAGAGGGAGTGAGTAGGAATTCTGGATTTTTCTTGCTTCATCAAGCTGTGTACCTCATTCTGTTGCATGAAGGGAGACATGGGTTGGGGGGTCCCAGGTGTGGGGAGTCTCTGTTGCTTAAATAGTCAGCTGAGCAACTGCATCCTGTGTGTTTCTGGGCAAGTCCGCATCTTGTGCTCTGATCTTTCTCCAAAGCCTCATTCTCTGAAGGAGTTACAAAAAATGGTAGTAAAATAGAGCTCTGCTCTGAGAAAGAGCTTTGGGAAAATGTCTTGAGAACTCTATATTCAGCATCTCTTGGATCTCAGCAAATCTGCCTGGTTCATAAGCCTAAAACTCTTGCTATATGCTAGTGCTACAAACTCTAGTTTAGACTTTTGAGTCTATACTGGGCTCTCTACAGAGTTTATCATCTAGTCCAGCTCTGGGAAGGTGGGGAGTTGGGAGCAGGTAAAATTGTATAACCTTCTGTGGGTAAGTCACATCTCTTCAGAGATGGGAAAGTGGAGGCACAAAAGAGCTACACAGCTGCTCTGAGTCCTTCAAGTGTTGAGGTGAATTCTGTGGATGAAATGAGCTGCACAGTTTGTGTGCAAGTCCCTACAGAACCTCTTGTGAGTATTTTGTTCTCAAACAGAATCACTGAGGGAAGAGTGTAGGGAGAAGGAGCAATGCTTCTTGTATTCTAAACCAAAAGGAAGGGTTCCTCAGTTCAGGGAGCCCTGGCTATGAATTAGAATGCACTGGGACTTACGTGCAGGGGCCAATGATGCTGGAAGGAAGGATGCCATCTGTGGGGTTTCATGGGTGTGAGGTAGACTGAATGTTGATAAAGGAAGAAAAGACTCTGTTGCAATAGGACATTCTGGGAAGGGTATGGGTTTTGCTTGCTCACCTCCATGAACCAGCATTTCATTTGCGCTGAGTCCATATGCCTGTAATTCCCCATCTCTCCCCATCTTGGGGAGGGCAAAACCGAAGATCTGGAGTGAAGTGGCCCTGAGTGCTTCCCACTATCCTCTTGTCGAATTGAGCTGGGAAGATGGATGGACACTATCCACTATCCCCGTTCTGAGTGCTTCCCACTATCCTCTTGTCGAATTGAGCTGTGAAGATGGATGGACAGAAGTACATCTGCTGAAGAGGAGCTAGGGCCTGATTGTACTGATGCCATAATTTGGGGGGAGGGCAAGCAAGATGATGCAGGGCTCCCAAGCCAGCAGGTATTGCTCAAATTTTCTTGGACAAGCCCCTTCCCCCATCCCTCCTGTTCTTCTGGGGCTGAGGCCTCTGGGCTGTTTCTTTTATTTATTTTTCCTGTTGGTGTTTTGTATGTGTGCCCCTCTTTGTGGTTCTTTGTGTGCGGGCAAAAAATATTCCCCCACCCCTGTTCTTCTGAACATAAAGCAAGGGACTTGCTTCCCTGGCCACATGGCTTCAGTGGCTGTCTCACACATGTGATTTGTGTCATTTCTCTATAAACACAACTGTAACTTTCTCCTTGGGCATGGATAGCACCCAGCTCATGTACTTTGAACTCTCTCTGCTAATAAACACAATTCTACTCCCTTACTTTGTCTGCTTGGTCTACATATAGGTGGGGAAGGGGGCCCTGGACTACTGGTGGGGCTGAGGGAGCGGGAGCTGACTCCTTTGTATCTAGCCTGAACTGCTCCAGCAGGTGGGAGGGGGGGAAGGTAGTACACCTTCTGCAATTCCAGGCCTTGTCTCTAGGGCAGTGGTTCCACTCCAGATCTTAAGTGCATAGCTGGTTCTCAGTCATTTTATTTTACTGATCTCAAATATGCCCTTGGGAAGAAAGGTGACGACCTTAAACCCTGTTACTATCTGTGTCAGGAACTTGGGTTAGTAATTGGTGCTTGTCCCCACAGAATGTAATAAAGAGCCTGACCCACCTGGCTTTTCTGCTCTCCACCATCAAGCAGTGTCTTGTTCTTCCTCTTGGACACATTAGGTAGGAGTAGTAACTTGTGAGAGGGCGGACAACTGTTCATAATGAGGGTGGGAGGAAGATGCGTGCTCTGCCTCACTGAAAACAGACTTTACTAAGGCCGAAAGTAGTAGAGTCCAGTGCTGTTTAAACTGTGTTGCAACTGGGAGGTTATTAGAGAAGGTTCAGAGGCAGTGTAGGAATGAGGTGCTCAAAGGAGATGTCCATAAACAGAAGGACACTGAAAGACTTCAAGTTTGAATTTAAAGGAGACACTCCCATTTATCAGATGGGGTAGTTAGTGGGTGCAATATGTAGGGAAGGGAGTCGGAGGAAAAACACAACTAGAGAAGAGGGGATTGAGAGCTACAGCTCCCTAAGACAGGGAGGAGGTAATTCCCTTTGAAGAGAGTTATTAAGGAAACACACCCATCAGGAGAAAGGGGGCATGGTGGTGCTCTGTATCTGTAGTTCCTAAACTGTGGGCTGTGACAGTCCTAGGTGTTCTGCTGGGGTGAAGTTCAAGGGGGCGTGGAGTGCCTGCCCCCACCCCTCCAGTTGTGGAGTGGGGGCTGGCAATGGTCCCCTGCTGAAGGAGCATGGAGCCCCTGGTGGGCAGCAGAGGGTGAAGTGGAGCTGCCCAATGGTGGGTGGAAAGTGAGGACAAGGAGCTGGCCCTGAGAGGCAATTGCTCCCAGGATGATTTCGAGAAGGCCAGATGGTCCATGCCTGTTTCTGGTCTGAGCTGCTGCACTTGGCAATCTGTGGCTGGTGGGGGGGTCCCTCTGGACTACTGGCCTTGCAGGGGAGGCCCCCAGGGCTGGGTCTCGGTGGTGCCGCTTTGTTTCCATATGCACAATGCCAAAATCGTGACCATCCAATATTGGCTGTACTGAGCACCTGACTTTGCCTGGTACTGGTGGCCCCTGAGCCTTTCTGTCCCTTCTGGGTAGGGCATGGCTGTGAGGGATCAGGGCAGGGCTGCTGGGTGACAAGCTTGGGTACTTAGTGGGCTGCTGAGGTGGAAGGTGTTGGCAGGGACTGGCTGTGGCACTGGCCCTGGTCCCTGCTGAAGTGAGGGGCTGCTCATGCCTTGACTGTCACATGTTAATAGTGGGCTGCAGTGCCTATTGCAGCTGCACAGGTGGGCCTTAGGAGATCCTGAAAATTAAATTCCTACACTGGCAGGTAGGAAGAAGGAAGTGGTGGGGAATAAAATTGTAACGTATGATACCTATGAGAAATGAAGCGGCTCACATTTCTACCTTCATATCAGAGCTGGTATCCTCCCACAGAAAGCCATTTCTACAGGGTACAGCATGCAGGAGGCATTCTGCAAACAGGGAGGGAAGAACAAGAATTAAAGTTACAGCTTGTCTGACAAACCTTCCCATCCTGTAAAGTGGTTTAACGGGGCGGGGGGGAAGGAGGTCATTTCTTGCTTTCCAGCTTCCTATGGTATTTCCTGTAATTTCTGCCATTGATGGCCACAGTTCTCTGATGTACAACAGAAGAACGTATGCAGTCAACGATGTACTGAAACTGTATCACATATAGTTGGTGATGCCTGCAAAGACATGGTGATAGTGCAGGTGCAGCCACATGCATCATCATGTACACTTAGACTCTCCCAAAGGCACTGACATGTAGGCTGTGGCCTTGAACACAGCATTATATATGCTTGGAGACCTCAACAAAGATACAATAATTAAGGCTGTGAGTTTGTCAAGGAAGTCATGGGTTCCATGACTTTCCAGGGCCTCCGTGACTTCTGCAGTGGCAGGTGCGGCTGGCCTGGGGGCTTTCTGAGCAGCTTGGGCAGTCCCTGGGCCAGCTGTACGGGCTGCTGCTGTGGCAGTCTTGGGCCACCATGTCCCCCTCGGCCAGCAGGAGTTCAGGTGTGGGAGGGGGCTCAGGGCTGGGGATTGGGGCACGAGATGGGGTGAGGGCTCTGGGTGGCACTTACCTCAGGGCTCTCTTGAAGTGGTGACATGTCCCTCACTCAGCTCCTAGGCAGAGCTCTGTGCGCTGCCTCCACCCACAGGCGCCTCCCCTGCGCTCCCATTGGCTGCGGTTCCCGGCCAGTGGGAGTTGCAGAGCCGGGGCGGAGGAAGCGCACAGAGCCCCCTACCTGCACCTCTACTTAGGAGCTGAGGGATTTTGCCACTTCCAGGGAGCCTTGTAGAGCCAGGCAGGGAGTCTGCCAGCCCTGCCAAACCCCCACCCCAGCACCAGTGGGGGTGCCAGGCTGTGTACCCCCACTTACCCCCCTTTCCCTCAGCAGCTGTGGAGGTCCTGGGCTCCCCCCTGAGCACCCCAGTGCTGCCCCCTCCCCCTCAAGATTCAGTCAAGGGTGTATAGTACAAGTCATGAACAGGTCACGGGCTGTGAATTTTTGTTTACTGCCTGTGACCTGTCCATGACTTTTGCTAAAAATACCCATGACTAAAACGTAGCATTAACAATAATGCATGCAAGATGTCCAGATGCCCACAAAGTGACACTGACAGGCATTTACTCATTAAGATATCCATGAAGGCAGAGTAGCATTAAAAGTCAAACATAGGTTCAGCTGTCCACAAAAAAGGTAGATACTCAAATTGACTGTCACACATACTTTGAACCAATTCTATAATGAAAAGAAAGTGAATTCACTTCAGAAGAACAATGAGAGACTTTGTAAGACTATTTGTGTCATACATGCAAAGACAGAGGGACTCAGAGTGGTAATGATAGTCACATGCATTCACAGAAATGCATGTCACTGATGCTTTATTAGCATGCTATCTAATGCTGCCAAAGTGTAAAAGAGACAGACATCTTTTGTATGTCTGTCAGAGGCAAGTACAGTTGCCCAGAACAGGGTTTCATGCCGTTTGGGGTTCCCTCTGCTTAGTCCATTTGTCATGTATCTTGTCATTTATGTCCTGATGCAGTGACAGGTGGTTTTATAACATAATGGCATCTCTGATGCTGCTCTCCTGTCTCCCAGCATTGGGCACCATGTTGCACATGGTCAGAAACAGACAGAGACGCTCCTATCCTAATGGCAGGGCAGTGCCATTATAGTTAAGGATGTTTCATGACCTCAGTTGAAAGGTTGGCCTTTCTAAGTCCTCTAAAATCAATATGTGTAGACGGATTCCTTTGAAATTTGGTGTGCCACTGAAGGCTACAGGGTACAGTTAGAGACCCAAATTTGGGATCACTTGAGCTATAGGTTGGGGGGAAAAAACCGAACAGCCTTTTTCAAAACATTCTAGGGGTGTTTTTTTTGTTTAGTGTTTTGTGTGTGTGTGTGTGTGTGTGTGCGCGCACGCGCTCAGACCTGCAGATTAAACTGTTGATGTGATGTCAGTCAAAATGGTCTCAATCTGTTGAGTTTTACCCAAACTAAATTTTTGGGGGACCAAATGTGAAAACAGTATTTCAGAAAATGGTCAATTTTTTTTTTACAGTGTGACTGTGCCATTACAGAAAAGTGTCAGGAGTGTTTCCATTCCCACCATTTTATATGCTTTAAAGCTTGACTCTCTTGTAAGTGCTCTCAAACCTGTACAGTTACTCGGCTTGATTTGAAATGTGCCTCTAAATATGGGGTTACTTGGACAATAGATGCCTAAGTTATAGGGCCCCCTTCCAAAAAATGGTTTCCTTTTGCTGCCTTGTGCTATTAAACTGAGAGAGATTAATGACTGGATGAACCATGTCTTGTTGAGATTGATGACTGTGAACTCACCCTTCAGTTAATGTAACTAAGAATAAATTTATCACAAGCGCCTACCTATGACAAAAGAGTTTTGGACTGAGTGGCTGGAGCTTGCTACAATTTGTGAATTATAGGTAGTAATTTTATTTTGGAGGGGAAATTAGACATGTGAATGCTTCCTGGGAGGGAAGAGTTATTAGTGGGTAGAGGGAGGAATTGGGGGAGAGGGGTTTGGTGCTACAGTGAGAGTAGTGGGTGTATGGGGATGGATTCTAGGTCAGAGAAGTGTGGGAATTAGAGGGAGGTGGGAGTGGGACACTAGGAAGGGGGAATGTGGGGCTGAGTGGCAGCAGGACTGGGGGACAGCTAGGGGTAGGGGCACCTGGCAGCCCTACATTCTCCCTTTCTGTGTGTGTTCCCAGATCTGGGGGGGCTCTTGCTCCTTTAGGGGAGTCTGAGGACGTGGCTACACTGGAAACTTCAAAGCGCTGTTGTGTGAATGCCCCCATGGCAGCGCTTTGAAGTACGAGTGTGGTTGCGCGTGAGCACTGGGAGAGAGCTCTCCCAGCGATCCTGGTAATCCACCTCCACGAGGGGATTAGCTCTGAGTGCTGGGAGCCGGACTACACTAGCACTTTAAAGCGCTCGGACTTGCTGCACTCGGGGTGATTTTTTCACACCCCTGAACCAGCAAGTTAGAGCGCTATAAAATGTAAGTATAGACAAGCCCTGAGTCTCCCTCCCTGCCCCCTCATGTGAGCTGGGATATGAGGGATCTTGCATCTCTGGTGGTGTTTGATCCCCTCTTACTGCCTCCCAGGTGTGTGCCAGGATCTGGGGGGCCTATGGCCATCTATAGTGCTTGGATATGTCGTCCCGTCCCATGTGAGCTGGGTTGTGGGTGGCTCGCCCTTTTGGGAGGATCATAAGCCCCCTCTCTGCTCCCATGTAAGCCAGGATCTGGGGAAGTCCTGCTGCTTTTGATGGGAAGCCGAGAACAAGTATACTTCGTGCATATTACACGCTCTAATCTAAAGTACTCATGAGGGCATTGGGAACCCCCACTGAGATGGATGGAGCAGTTCACATGCTATTGTTTCAGGCTGGGGTGTTCTTAATCAGCTGGGATCATCGCATTGAGAAGAATGGGCCACTTCACACCTTTCAGAGCCTCCTATACTACAGATGGATGTGTAGAGGAGCTTTTTTCCTCCATTGTTCTTCTGTCCTTCCTGTTTAAAGGAGGACACTTCTAAGAACTTGTCTTCATTTACAGTGCTGCACCGTGTACTCCTGGGGGAATTCTGCACCAATGTGCGTGTGCATAATTAATGGACCATGCATATTTAAAAATTTTTTTGCAGAAAATAGCTTCTGCTGGAAAGTTGCTGCAGATCTGCCTTTTGCCCACCAGAGGGTGCTGTTGTGCTAGAACACAGTTGCTGTTCCCAGCCAGCTAGGGAAGAGAGAGAGCCTGCAGTGCCTTCTTCACAGCGCCTGTCGGCCCAGGTCAGGAGACAGGGGCTATGGGGAGACAGACAGCATGGGGCTGCTGGGAGTTCAGATGGGCTCATAAGGGCTAGTGGGGGGAGAACAGATTGGGGCAGGGGCTGAATGGGAGTGGAGGTGCAGAGGCACAGGGAGAGGGAGGTGCAGGGTCACATGAGGATTGGGGAGGGGTGCAAGGCCACACGAGGGAAGGGAATGGCTGAGTAGGGGCACAGACTAATGGGGGGAGGGGGTGCAAGGACACATAGGGATGAGGGGGTTGGGGGTGCAGGGCTAGATGGGGAAGGGGGATGGCAGAGTGGGGGCACAGAGACACACAGGGATGGGGGAGGGGGTGCAGGAAAACAGGGATGGGGGAGTGAGTGTCAGAGTGGGGGTGGAGGGACATATGGGGTGCAGGGACACATGGGGACAGGGGAAGATGTGCGTGACTGAATGGGAGAAGCTGAGAGTCAACCATGGTCTGAATGGGGGAATCTCTCTTAACAATCCGTCCCGGCCCCTAAAAAAACCTGTCCGATATTTTTCCCACCCATACCCAACAACCTTCCAAGTTCACACCCAGGCTTCTTCCCTGTAATTACTTCCCTCTCCCTCAGCTCCTCTGTTACCCGTCACTCCCCCAAGAACTTTGCATTGGTTCTGAGGGATGCAGGAAATACGGTTCTGTATTGTAGTTTAAATGAATTATTACTAAGAGTTCTGTATTAATATGCCTAGTAAGGAATCTATTTGACAAAAAATATTTCCTGAATCTTTTTTGTTGTCTGTATTGTTACAGACATACTTGCTGACAGGTATTTTGAAATAAATTACCAAACTAATTGAAACTGGTGTGATTACATTGTGTTATTTTGAAAAAATATGCAGCATTTTAAAATATTGTGCACAGATTTTTATTTTTTTTTGGCGCAGAATTCCCCCAGGAATAACTATGTTGGTGTAGTTAATCCACCTCCCTGAGAGGTGGTAGCTATGTTGCAGGAGAAGCCCTCCCGCCAACATAGCGCTGCCTACTTGGGGGGTTAGGTTGGTATAACTATGTCGGTCAGGCGGGTGGATTTTTCACACCCTTGAGTGATGTAATTATACTGATATAGATATGTAGTGTAGACCTGGCCTAAGTGCTCTAAAATATCTGTGCTTCAAAGATTTTCTTGAAATTTGCAGCCCTTCATAGGAGTTAAGAGTAGGACCCAGAGATAGAAGCCCTGGAAAAAATAGCAGTTTTTCAGAAAGTTTTTAGGTGGGGTTTTTGTGTGTATGCAGAATTAGAGATCAAACTACTGCTGTGATGCACGTCAATAATGGTCTCAATCGGTCAATTTTTGTGCGAGGTAGTGCCACCCACTGAGTCTTTGAGGGACCCAAATTGTGAATGGTATTTAAAAACACTTTCACATTTTTGCTTGCGTAGATGTGTAATCTGGGAGGATTACAGTGTGTGCATGTGCCAATAAAGAAAAAGAATGTGAGAGGGTTTCTGTTCATCCACTTTATGCTTGCCTGGATAATATGAGGGAATGGTGCCAATTCCGTTGCCCCATGAATGCCCTGCCACTGATGTTTCTAGTCTGAACCTTTTTACCCTTGTGCAATAAAAATTTAATAACTCACATTGTTTGCTACAAGTTGTCTATTTTTACAGTATAACATGCATTTGTTTTATGGGGAGGTTTATTGTGAACACAGCAAACTAGTCAGTATCCAGTCTAACGAAAATGTCTGTTCTATTGGGTGGGGAGGAGCTAGAGACAGAGGTCTCTGTGTGGGAAGGTATCAGTGGGGAGGGCCAAGGAGAAAGGTTGGGGCTGCAAAGGGGACTGGAAATTAGGACGGGTGGTAGGTAAACCTTGGACTGGTTGCTTGAGATAATCAGTATTTTTCTAGCCCCTGTGGGAAGGAGGGGGGCAAATGGCTACTTCATTCTCGCATAGTCCGTTGGTTTGACGACGTTTTCTTGCTATCTCTTTTTGAGGATTATTATGGAGTGACTCTGAAATCCAAAGCGTGATGCGCATGCTTGTGAGCAGATTAGGCACACAAAGTCATTGGTGAGCGTCTTGGTAGCTATAGCAGTAGCATGATGGTTTTCTCTTGCAGCTAACAGTTGATGATTTCTGTCCTCATCAAAGGCTTGGAGAGCTTGGAGTGTTGTATGTTGCCTTGTTGATCTATTTGACGGAGCCTTCTCGAGATCATCTATTGCACCAAAGTGTATGCTGTTCTTAATGCTGTCCTTGTGGTGCTGTCTGGTGCGGCCTTGATTCCGGTGTCCTTGTGCCAATTCTCCATAGAAAATTTTTCTGGGGAGTCGATGTTCAGGCATCCTAATGATTTGTGCAACCCAACGTAGTTGGGCTTTTATCACCATCGCCTTGATGCTTGTGGCATTTGACTTTTGGAGAACCTCCAGGTTGGTAATTTTGTCTTGCCAGCAGATTCCCATAATGGTGCACAGACACTGCATATGGAAGGCCTCTAGCTGTTTGATATGCCATTTGTATGGTGTCCAGGTCTCATAGCCATAGAGGAGAGATGTGAGCGCACAAGCCTTGTAAAGTTTTATTTTTCTTGAGAGGGTTGTGTTGTGAGATTTCAGGACTTTCTTGTGTAGCTTTCCTAGTGACTGAGAAGCTCTCTGTATCCTGTTTATGATCTCTTTGGAAATGTTGCTGCCAAGATAGGTAAAATTGTCAACTTGCTTTAGTTGGATTCCACTAATTGATATGCTAACGGGATATGGCATGGAGTAGTGAAGATGATTGATGCAACGCCACATTTTTCTCCAGGCTGATTGTTTCTGGGCGCTTCAGCGAAGCGATCTGCAATGCACTGGAGATCTCCCTCTGTGTGTGCTAAGAGGGCACAATCATCTGCAAAGTGTGCTTCTCTTATTAGTAGTTCTGTTATTTTTGTTTCTGCTTTAAGCCTTATAAGATTGAAGACTGAGACGTCGTGTCTGTACCTGATGTATATGCCTCTGTTGAGCCTGTCTGTAGCATGGTTGAGAACTTGAGTGAAGAAGAGGTTGAACAGTACAGGAGCAAGGACATCGCCTTGTTTGACTCCATTTGAAATGGGAAAGGAGTCAGTGAATCCACACTGAGCCTCAGGTAGATTGGCTTCCGAGACAGTTTAGGAGGACAAGAGCAAAGATTTTTCTAGTGACAGTGATAGGAGAGAGATCCCATGGTAGTTATCACAGACCATTTTGCTGCCTTTATTTTTAAATAAAGGAATAATTGTGGCATCTTTGAACTCTTGTGGCATTTCTTTGTTGTCCCAGATGTCAGTAAGGATCTTCTGGAGTGTTGTTGACATCTTTGGACCAGGAGATTTATGTATTTCTGCTGGTATTCCATCTCTGCCTGAGGACTTTCCTGAGGTCATCATACTGATTGCCTTTTCTGTTTCTTCAAGTGAGTGTGGTGAGTCAAGGTGGTGCTGAATAGGCTTTTGAGGTATCTGGTTAATAGCACTTGTTTCAATTGAGGATGGTCTGTTCAGT
Source organism: Natator depressus (assembly GCF_965152275.1). NCBI lineage: Eukaryota > Metazoa > Chordata > Testudines > Cheloniidae > Natator > Natator depressus. Next base: position 207,059,433 of record NC_134234.1, on the reverse strand, counting down.
AGTTGGCTGAAGTGTTCAACCCATCTCTGTTCTATGCCATGTTTGTCTTTGATGACTGTCTAGCCATCATGAGTGAACCTGTGCTCACCTTTGAAGGTCCATAGACTAGCTTGAAAGAATCAAATAACTTGTTTCATTTGTTTCTGCATACATTTGAGTGTATGCTACCTTCATACCTGCATACATCTGCTACCTTCTCCCACCATTTATCTTGTATTGAGTGTAGCTGTCTCCGTGTGTTGCTTTGCAGGTGTTTGAATCTGTCTCTCTTTGGGGTGGACTGAATATTATTTTGCCAGTTTTGGAAAGCCTCTTTTTTTTTTTTCTTTCAAGAGTACTGTGATTTCCTCCTCATTTTCATCAAACCAGTCACCGTGAGCCCTTTTCTTCTGTCTGAGGACGTCAGTTGCAGGTTTTTGTACTTGTGACACTCTGTACCTTGGGGGAACACCCTGCACCCCCATGTCCATCCTTATAATATGATTTTGTGGTATCCAGTGCAAAGTTTGTGATGTTGGGTGTCTTCGGAAGGCTCATGATGCACTGAGCATAGTTATTATAGTAGTGTTATAGGTTGTAATTTCATGTACTTATGACGCTGAAAACGTGTCCTTGTGGCTTAAAACAAGCCTAGGCAAAGCTTTCCAGGAGCAGAGGGGCAGTTCCCACACATGCCTTGATGAGGTGTGACAAGCCCAGCCCAGCCTCACAGGAGCAAAGGACACTGGCCTAGGCAGCAACAAGGGATCTGTTGGACTCTCGAGTGAGTCGCTCCCCTTCCCTTGGTCAGTTTGGGACTACGATGAGATAATGCTCACCTGACTCTGAAGGGGGGGGTGGGGCAAAACCAAGAGGGAAGAAAGAACATGAGAAAAGGGAGAGACGTTTGCCATGCTCTCTCTCTTCCACCTCCATCTACTGACACCACCACCACACGACTGAAGCGCTGATCAAAGGGGAGAGCCTGGCTGAAGGGCAACCAGCCAGCCTGTGGTGAGAAGCATCTAAGTTTGTAAGGGCACTGAAAGTGTTAAGATCAGTTTAGAATGCGTTTTGCTTTTATTTCATTTGACCAAATCTGACTGGTTGTGCTTTGACTTGTAATCACTTAAAATCTATCTTTGTAGTTAATAAATTTGTTTGTTCTACCTGAAGCAGTACATTTGGTTTGAAGTGTGTCAGAGACTCCCCTTGGGATAACAAGCCTGGTACATATCAATTTCTTTGTTAAATTGACGAACTCATATAAGTTTGCAATGTCCAGAAGGCATAACTGGACACTGCAAGATGGAGGTTCCTAGGGTTGTGTCTGAGACTGGAGATATTAGCTAGTGCCATTCGGTTGCACAATCCAAGCAGTGGCTGACCAAAGGTCCTCACTCATGTAGCTAGGAGCAGCTTACATGCTAGAGGCTGTGCGTGAACAATGCAGGAGTGGGGGTTCTCACAACAGAGCAAAGTAAGGCTGGCTCCCAGAGTCGAAGATTGAAGTGACCTAGCAGATTACCGCTCCAGATAACACCAGGGGAACGTCACGGTACTGTGTCTCTGAATTCCTCTCATGAAACAAGGTTATCACCAAGGTTGGTTTCTAGTGCACTTTGTAGCTTGTCTCGATAGGATGCATGATTTAATTCAGCAAGATCCGAGGATGTCTTATTGTTTTTGGCATTTGAGGCATGTGGCTACAATGCGTACATTTAGTATTGACCTAATCATTCTATGATCCATCCAGCATTCTGCTCCATCCACGCATGCCTCTGGTGATCCAGCCATCCTTTATGTCACATTGTCGGACAATGATGTAATCTATTAGATGCCATTGTTTGGGGTGCATCCATGTAGTTTTATATTTGTCTGCCTGTCTGAAGATGGTATTTGTAACTGTTAAGCAAGTGTGCAGAACATAGCCTAGGAGTAGGAATTCATTTTCCAAAGCCATTTTTTCCAATGACATTTTGCCAGTTGACAGGTTTCAGAGTAACAGCCGTGTTAGTCTGTATTCGCAAAAAGAAAAGGAGTACTTGTGGCACCTTAGAGACTAACCAATTTATTTGAGCATGAGCTTTCGTGAGCTACAGCTCACTTCATCAGATGCATACTGTGGAAACTGCAGAAGACATTATATACACAGAGACCATGAAACAATACCTCCTCCCACCCCACTCTCCTGCTGGTAATAGCTTATCTAAAGTGATCATCAAGTTGGGCCATTTCCAGCACAAATCCAGGTTTTCTCACCCTCCGCCCCCCCTCCCCCAAACTTACTCTCCTGCTGGTAATACCCCATCCAAAGTGACCACTCTCTTCACAATGTGTATGATAATCAAGGTGGGCCATTTCCAGCACAAATCCAAGTTCTCTCACCCCCCTCCAAAAACCACACACACAAACTCACTCTCCTTCTGGTAATAGCTCATCCAAAGTGACCACTCTCCCTACAATGTGCATGATAATCAAGGTGGGCCATTTCCAGCACAAATCCAGGTTTTCTCAAATCCCCCCCCAAAACACACACACAAACTCACTCTCCTGCTGGCAATAGCTCATCCAGACTGACCACTCTCCCCACAATGTGCATGACAATCAAGGTGGGCCATTTCCAACATAAATCCAAGTTTAACCAGAACGTCTGGGGGGGGGGTTTAGGAAAAAACAAGGGGAAATAGGCTACCTTGCATAATGACTTAGCCACTCCCAGTCTCTATTTAAGCCTAAATTAATAGTATCCAATTTGCAAATGAATTCCAATTCAGCAGTTTCTCGCTGGAGTCTGGATTTGAAGTTTTTTTGTTGTAAGATAGCGACCTTCATGTCTGTGATTGCGTGACCAGAGAGATTGAAGTGTTCTCCGACTGGTTTATGAATGTTATAATTCTTGACATCTGATTTGTGTCCATTTATTCTTTTACGTAGAGACTGTCCAGTTTGACCAATGTACATGGCAGAGGGGCATTGCTGGCACATGACGGCATATATCACATTGGTGGATGTGCAGGTGAACGAGCCTCTGATAGTGTGGCTGATGTTATTAGGCCCTGTGATGGTGTCCCCTGAATAGATATGTGGGCACAGTTGGCAACGGGCTTTGTTGCAAGGATAGGTTCCTGGGTTAGTGGTTCTGTTGTGTGGTATGTGGTTGTTGGTGAGTATTTGCTTCAGGTTGGGGGGCTGTCTGTAGGCAAGGACTGGCCTGTCTCCCAAGATTTGTGAGAGTGTTGGGTCATCCTTCAGGATAGGTTGTAGATCCTTAATAATGCATTGGAGGTGTTTTAGTTGGGGGCTGAAGGTGACGGCTAGTGGCGTTCTGTTATTTTCTTTGTTAGGCCTGTCCTGCAGTAGGTGACTTCTGGGAACTCTTCTGGCTCTATCAATCTGTTTCTTCACTTCCGCAGGTGGGTATTGTAGTTGTAAGAATGCTTGATAGAGATCTTGTAGGTGTTTGTCTCTGTCTGAGGGGTTGGAGCAAATGCGGTACCTACCAACATTACAAAAAGAAGGATTCTAGGTGGACTCCTCCTGAAGGTCGAAACAACAGACTGGACTTCTATATAGAGTGCTTCTGCCGACGTGCACGGGCTGAAATTGTGGAAAAGCAGCATCACTTGCCCCATAACCTCAGCCGTGCGGAAGACAATGCCATCCACAGCCTCAGAAACAACTCTGACATCATAATCAAAAAGGCTGACAAAGGAGGTGCTGTTGTCATCATGAATAGATCGGAATATGAACAAGAGGCTGCTCGGCAGCTCTCCAACACCACTTTCTACAAGCCATTACCCTATGATCCCACTGAGAGTTACCAAAAGAAACTACAGCATTTGCTCAAGAAACTTCCTGAAAAAGCACAAGATCAAATCCGCACAGACACACCCCTGGAACCCCGACCTGGGATATTCTATCTACTACCCAAGATCCATAAACCTGGAAATCCTGGGCGCCCCATCATCTCAGGCATTGGCACCCTGACAGCAGGATTGTCTGGCTACGTAGACTCCCTCCTCAGGCCCTACGCTACCAGCACTCCCAGCTACCTTCGAGACACCACTGACTTCCTGAGGAAACTACAGTCCATCGGTGATCTTCCTGATAACACCATCCTAGCCACTATGGATGTAGAAGCCCTCTACACCAACATTCCACACAAAGATGGACTACAAGCCGTCAAGAACACTATCTCCGATAATGTCACGGCTAACCTGGTGGCTGAACTTTGTGACTTTGTCCTTACCCATAACTATTTTACATTTGGAGACAATGTATACCTTCAGATCAGCGGCACTGCTATGGGTACCCGCATGGCCCCACAGTATGCCAACATTTTTATGGCTGATTTAGAACAACGCTTCCTCAGCTCTCGTCCCCTAACGCCCCTACTCTACTTGCGCTATATTGTTGACATCTTCATCATCTGGACCCATGGAAAAGAAGCCCTTGAGGAATTCCACCATGATTTCAACAATTTCCATCCCACCATCAACCTCAGCCTGGTCCAGTCCACACAAGAGATCCACTTCCTGGACACTACAGTGCTAATAAACGATGGTCACATAAACACCACCCTATACCGGAAACCTACTGACCGCTATTCCTACCTATTTCCAGGTGCTCTGCCCTGCTTCAAGGTTAATTTCTTTACCATACCTTGGAGCACATGATTCTCTCTCTCAATTGTCTCGGAGGCTTTAACTTGGTCTGCCAGGACAACAACCACAACAACCAAATTGCTGCTGCATCTCTTTTGGCAGCACTAGAAGGTTTGTATGTGAGGATATACTGAGCCAATCTATCCTCTAGGTCCGAAATAGTGCAGACATCAGCTAGGGCTTGTTAGTCCAAGGACTGTGCCCAAATTTTTGAAGGATTTGTTTAAAATGTGTAATTTTTTTTAAACAGAAGGTGAGGTTGGAGTTCCTTCTGACTCCATTCCTCCCTCTGGTACTGGCTTACCCTGTTTTCTTTTAAACATCTTAACACGGATATTTCAATCTCTTTGTCACTCCTGGTATTACTTAGCAAGTGACACAGCCTAGATTCTGAAATCATATTTTATCAAATTTCCTCGTCACACCTGGCACAGGTCAGCGAGTGACATAGCCTAGATTCTCTGAACCTGCTACTCCTTATTCCAATCGAGTAACTTAGCCTGACCCTTAGGTCTTCTTGCTGCCCCTGATACCTCAGTGAACAATAGGACTTAGGTTTAGTAATTGTAGCTTAATCTATACGCGGCCCCCTGCTACCTTCCCGGAGGCCAGCAGGTCCCCTGCTACCTTCCCGGAGGCCAGCAGGTCCCCTGCTACCTTCCCGGAGGCCAGCAGGTTTGGTTAACCCGATAGAAATGCCTAGCTCAGTATTGCTGGCGGTGTGCACACCAATATTTACAATAGCTGAGGTATTTTACCAGTATTCCCCCTTTTGCAATTCTCCACCAAAATGTTATACCAATAAAATAAAAGCCAGCAGGATCTTATTAAAGGGGAAAAGGCAAAATACCACATTTGTTGTGAACACAGAAAGAATCATAGTAAGCAGTTAGTTATAGCTATAACATTCAATTCAATCTCATATTTATTCACACATTCATTCATACACACACACACACACACACAGGTTCTGCAAGGTTGTTATCATAGTTACCAATCTTGGAGTTGCTCATGCCAAGCCACTGGCCAGGTGGTCTGGACATGAGGAGGGAGCAGGGCCTTATCTGATGCTCCTGGAAGTTGGTTTGCAGAATCAGACCCCAAAGTTCTCACTTTCTAGAGTCCATTTTTATAGGAATTTCTTCCTATGCCAGTCTATGGGAATTGCTTCATCATGCTGTTGCTGAATCAATCAGCAGGTGGCACATTCTTGACGGCTCTGTGCTGCCAGATGTTATCTTGTTCTTTGGTTCTCCCATTCTTGAGGCTGTTGGGTGGATTCCAGTCTGCCCTCCAGGGGGTCCTCTGGTTATTTCCACTTGACGCCTTCTTTAGCCGATGGACACTGGATTCTTAGGCTGGCAGCTCCCTGATCGTTCAGTTATTATCCACACCAAGCATCCATCCACATACATCCTCTATCTCTGTTTTAATCACAATTGTTAACAAAGCGAGATGAATACAACAAAAGGCCGGGGAGTCTCTGGGTGCTGTTTCTATTGTTACAGAGTATTGCTTTGAGTCTCTCTGTGTGTGAGTAGTTGTTGTTACAAAGAATTGCTTTGAGAACAGACTCTGTCTTAAAATGTGCTAACACAATTAGCAGCTTGCAAGTTTCACACACAGAGGGAGAGAAACAGTACCAAAAACCAAGAGACCTCTTAATTAGTAATACCTTGGAATTTAAACTATGGGGAATCAAACTCATTTGTGATTTTAATACAGAACTTCTTTAATATGATCCAACACTGCCACAAGGGCCCAGAGACCATAGACTAAGCTGTGCACGGCTTCTGCATGCAGGGCTCGAGGGGTATAAGCGCTTGGCTGCTTGGCCCGTTAGCCCGGTTGGGACACTACGCCTAACTCTAATTCCCCTGACACTAGGCAGCGGTCTGACGACTTAGTGAGGCGGTGTGGCCTCCCTCCGACCCAGAGCGGCAGGGACAACAGTGCCACCACTACAGTAGTTTATTTACAATGTTTTTATCCCTCCCACCAATACATATCAGCGTCTCCATGCCTTCACACACTGTATCTCAACTTTCAAAGCTCTTCTTTAAAATAGGGGGGAGGGTAAGGTGTCACTATTGAGAGGACACCCTTTGTCACGCTCGCCTAACCTTCTGTTTCTCAAACACTCCTTGTTGGCTCATCTCCTGTTTGTCACAAAGTGTTAAATTGTCTCATCCCACACAAAGAGGAGGAATTTTGATCTAGAAAATTAAATAAGATGCTTCAGGCTGTGCTAAGTAGTTGCTGCTCTTAACAATTTCAAAATAATAAAATACAAATAAATTAGACTAGTTCAGATATTATGTCATAATCTGATAAGACTCAACGTGATAGGACACCTCATACTATGTGCTGCTACTAGTGACACTCAAACTGATCCTCCGCTCCTACCACCATGAGGTAGGCAGGAGAGGATTGTTATCCTTCCTTGACAGAGGGAGAAACTAAGGCTGAGAAGGGTGAAGTGACTTGTCTTAAGTCACACAGCCAGTCAGTCACAAACCAACATCAAGACATGCCTATTTATTATTGGGAGTAGCTCCCTATTGCTACTTTTACTTAATCATTGGGTACCCACTTCAGTAATACTACAGCACACATTAAGACAATGCTGTGGGCCATAATCCATGTGCCTAGAGTTTGTGTCCATTTGCTTTTGCTTCAGTCTGTCACCCTCTCTATCCCTAGAGCAGGTTGAGTGGATTTTTTTATGCTAGAGGTAGTTGGCAATGTTTCAGTGAAATGATTTTTTTTATCAGAAAATGCCAGTTTATTGAGACCAAAACTTTTTGTGTGAACATAGCCGTTTTGACAGAACTTTCATAAGGAAGGCAGTTCTTTGAGTGCTTGCTCTCGTCGATTCCAAGCAGGTGTGTGCGCGCTGCGTGCACAGTTGTCAGAAGTTTTTTTTCCCGTACCGGTACCCATCTGCTCGGGTGTGGAGCCCCCGGGAGTCATGCCTTCATGGCAGTGTATATAGATCCCTGCCAACCCACTGTTAGGATATAGATATTCAGGCCTGTCTGCAAAAGCCTGTACTCTAAGAATTTAGGTGTATTCTTATCACTTCGTTAGTTCTAGAAGTATAAAAGAAAGAATCAAAATCACTGTCTGCTGGTGTAAGGGCCTTCTCTTACTGTGACAGTTTGAGGCCCTGTTCTTAGGCTAAGGCCTTTGGCTAAGCAGCAGAGGCAGCCATAAGCTGGGAAGCGACCGGTCACATCCTCACATTCCAAACTAGTCACATTGAAAGAAGGTGCTATTGGGCTGTTAGGAATACAATCCTGTCCTGATAATGCCTATCACCTCCAGAGAAAGGGAAGTGCCTAGAAAATGTAAAAGGAAACTTAGTTTGATAGCATCCTGTCTGGCAAGAACTCACTTATCAATAGCTGGGATGTGAAATCCTCACTTCTGTATTGTTTTGTCATTAGAGTTCCAACTTTGCTATTGTTTGTCTGTATAATCTCTGTCTGGTTCTGTGATTGTTTCTGTCTGCTGTATAATTAATTTTGCTGGGTGTAATCTAATTAAGGTGGTGGGATATAATTGGTTAGCTAATCATGTTACAATATGTTAGGATTGGTTAGTTAAATTTCAGTAGAATGATTGGTTAAGGTATAGCTAAGAATATTACTATATAAATTAGGGGCAAACAGGAAGTAAGTTGGGATTCGAAAATAAGGAAAAAGGAACTTGTATTTAAGCTTGCTGGAAGTTCACCCCAATAAACATCGAATTGTTTGCACCTTCGGACTTCGGGTATTGTTGCTCTCTGTTCATGCGAGAAGGACCAGGGAAGTGGGAGAGTGAAGGAATAAGCTCTCTAACACCCACCACCTCTTCCTTCTTACCGCCAGTGACAGTCATTGGAGCAGCTCTCTTCTCTTGCTTTGGCAAGCAATCCCCTAGTGGATTTTTCCCTTGTATCTGTAAATAAACTTAAATAAAGTTTTCATTAGTCCATAGTTAAGATAAGTTTTAGTTGGGGGTTTCCCCCCATCACCACGTTCTCCCCCTCCCAGGGACCAGGGCATGCCTTGGTCTCAGGGATTCAAACCGTGCGGGTCCTGTCTGAAGCCTATGCCAAAGGGAGACCCACATGACTCCTGTTTGAAGTGTTTGGGGGAAGCCCATCAGACTGAGAAGTGCAAAATCTTCAGAGACTTCCATCCAAGGACTACGAAGGAGAGGGACTTTAGGCTAAAATTGCTCCTCATGGAGGTAGTCTTTCGTCCCCAGCCAGCACTTCGGTGTGGAGCACACCAGCCTCCATAAGAGAGGCTGTGGCGCCGATAAAGCACTCAGACTCCAGAGACCATTGGCAGCACCACTCCCCAGCACCAAAGACCTTCTCTGGTGTGAGTGCCCGGCACCACTCCCATTCACCAGTGCTGCACAAGAAGAAGACTGACAGAGGTCACTCTCCCACTAGAGCAGCAGAGCAAGGAGGCACTGAGACACCCTGCTCTAGCTCCTACTCTGCTGGCACCATCAACTCCAGTCTCACAGGGAGGGCCATCGAGTCCAGTTCTTGTGGAATCCCCAGTGTGGGAGTGTCCAGTGGAGGAGTTGGACCTTCCCTCCACTCTGGATCCCTTTGAGGTGGCCAGGGACCTTACAGCAATGGCAGAACAACTGGTGCCACAAAGAGGCACCATGCCTTCTAAGGGCAAGCCGGCGATGATGCGGCTCCACTCCCTCACACCATCTCGCTCCTCTGTCGCCGAGGTCTGACTCAGAGGTGTACGTGTCTAGGTGGAGCTGGCACTGCTCTTGGCACCGTTCCCGGCACAGCTCCAAACAGGAGGGGCAGCCATTGCCTATGATGCCATGGCCACTCCAGTGGCAGGCACTGGCTCAGTGGCCCTTCTGGACCCCACGGGCCTACCACCAAGCCCAAGGGCTAGGGTCCAGATAGTTGTAAGATGTGTCCAAGGCATGGGCCCCTCCATCATGATCTGTAGCCCAGGAACCTCCTCGAGGCCACGAGATCGACACCGAGGCCACAGCAGGAACTGGCACCGGGGCCGGCACGGGGCCAGAAGCCGGCATCACTCCCAGCACTGCACAAGACGCATTGGCGCAGGGGAATCTTCACGAGCCGGAGGGACAGGAGGACCCAGTACCCCTGCGGGCATCCTTCTTATCCTCTCCTAATGAGGCAGGGGCAGGCACATCTACCACACTGCCAACCTTGAACAACAGAGCCCATCAGGAGTTACTCAGAAGTGTGGCTCAGAATTTGGGCATGCAGGCGGAGGAGACTGAACCCATGGTCGATGTTGTGGTGCCTGAAGGTCCCTCGGGGGTAGATTTGCTCCTCATTAAGACCCTCCAGAACACTACTAAAGCATTGTGGTAAACACCCGCCTCTCTTCCCTCCATGACCAAATAGGTGGAGAGGAAGTATTTTGTGCCTTCAAAAGGGTATGAGTACCTTTTCACTCACCCTCAGCCGGCCACATTGGTTGTGGCAGCTGCCAATGAAAAGGAAAGGCAAGGGCAACTGGAACCGACTCCCAAGTCCAAGGAGGCGAAGAAACTGGATCTCTTCAGTAGGAAGGTGTATTCTACCAGGGTGGGGGTCCAGCTTTGCATCGCCAACCAACAGGCGGGTCTCGGCCGCTACAACTTTAACTCCTGGAACACATCCAAATTCAAGGAGCTGCTTCTGGCTCACTCTCATTCAGAGTTTGCTGCCATTCTCGAGCAAGGCAAGGTCATTGCAAGGACCTCCTGACAGTCCTCCCTGGATTCTGCAGCTCCATCCCCTTTCAGGCTTGGCTAGCCTCCGTATGCAGGCTGAACCGAGACCACCTAGACAAGTTGGTCATACTCACTCCTCCAGTTATCGAGTCCCTCCTGTGGTGGCTTGACTTGCAAGTGGTGTGTGCGGGAGTGCCCTTCTCTGGGCCGCAACATTCGCTGTCTCTAGTAACGGATGCATCGGCAATGGGTTGGGGGGTGCACCTAGGAAGACTCAGGACCTAAGGTCTGTGGTCCCAAGCAGAACTTTTGCTGCACATCAACGTCAGGGAACTACGTGCGGTTTGCCTTGCTTGCCAGACATTTCAAACACATCTGAGTCCTACCAAATTCATGGCCATGAAAAACACATCACGGACCGTGAAATCTGCTCTCCCCCCATGAAATCTGTATAGTATAGGATAAAGGCATACGAAAGACCAGATTTCATGGGGAGACCAGTGTTTCTGAAATTGGGGGTCCTGGCCGAAAAGGGAGTTGAAGCGGGGGGGTCACAGTATTATTTTAGGGGGGTTGCAGTATTGCCACCCTTACTTCTGCGCTGCCTTCACAGCTGGCTGGCCGGAGAGCAGTGGCTGTTGGCCAGGCACCCAGCTCTGAAGGCAGCACCCCGCCAGCAGCAGCATAGAAGGGTGGCAATACCATACCATGCCACCCTTAGTTCTGTGCTGCCGCTGAAGGCGGCTCTGCTATCAGAGCTGGGCTCCCAGCCAGCAGCCACTGCTCTCCAGCTCTGAAGGCAGTGCCGCCACCAGCAGCAGTGCAGAAGTAAGGGTAGCAGTACCGCGACCCACCGTCCCCGACTGTGAAATTGACCAAAATGGACCATGAATTTGGTAGGGCCCTATATATCAGTATTGACAGACAATACAATAGCGAAGTTCTTTATAGACAGACAGTATGTGCTCGCTCTTCTCCCCATGCCAGGAAGCCCTCAAGCCATGGGACTTTTGCATTGCCCACTCGATACATCTGGCGGCATCGTACCTTCCGGGCTCTCAGAACAAACTGGACAATCATCTCAGCAGGTCCTTTCACAACCACGAGTGGTCCCTCTTCCCGGATGTCGTGATCAACATCTTCCAAAGGTGGGGATTTCCCCAGATAAACTTGTTCGCAACACGGCACAACAGGAAGTGTCAGCAGTTCTGTTCCTTCCTGAATCACAGCCCGGGCTCGTTCGCAGACTCCTTTCCCCTCCCTTGGAAGGGGCACCTGCTGCATGCATTCCTGCCCTTTCCTCTTCTGTACAAGGTCATGCTGAAAGCCCAAAGAGAGGGAGCATCAGTGATCTTGATAGCACCAGCATGGCCATGACAACACTGGTTCACCACACTTCTAGACGTGTTGGTGGACATGCCTATAGCACTGCCCCTGGTCCCAGACTTGATAACGCAGGACCACGGCTGTCTCCAGCATCCCAGTCTAGAGTTTCTCCACCTCACAGCATGGAAACTCCATGGCTAAACCCTTTGGAGCTCACATGCTCAGAATCTGTTAGGGAAGTTCTCCTTGGCAGCCGGAAACCATCCACTCAAGCCACTTATTTGGCTAAGTGGAAGAGATTCTTGATTTGGTCACTGCAAAAGGACACTCCATGCCATTACAGTCATAGATTCCCTTTATCCTGGACTATTTACTGCACCTGAAACAGCAAGGCCTGGCGGTGTCGTCAATAAAGGTGCACCTGGCCGCCATCTCAGCTTTCCATCCAGGTTTTGCCGGCTGGTCAGTATTCGCTAACCCCATGGTTGGCAACTTCCTCAAGGGACTAGATAGACTGTACCCTCAAGTTAGACAGCCAATCCCCCCCCCCCCCCATTGGGATCTCAACCTGATGCTCTCAAGGCTGATGGACCCTCCTTTTGAGCCCCTAGCAACATACTCTCTCCTCTGCCTTTCCTGGAAAGCGGTGTTCCTCATGGCTATAACATCAGCCAGGAGTGTATCTGAGCTTAAGGCCTTGACATCTGAGCCCTCTTATACTGTTTTTTATAAGGACACAGTACAGTTGCGGCCACACCTGGCTTTCCTCCCAAAGGTCGTTTCGCAATTCCACGTGAATCAGGACATATTTCTTCCAGTGTTCTTCCCTAAGCCGCATTCTGGTAACCAGGAATGGATGCTCCGCTCCCTGGATGTCAGACAAGCGTTAGCTTTTACATTGAGCAGACAAAGCTGTTTTGAAAATCAACACAGCTCTTCATTGCAATTGCTGTGTGAATGAGGGGGTTTCCGGTGTCATCCCAAAGGACCTCTTCATGGATCACGGCCTGTATCAGGAGGTGCTACGACATAGCAAAGATACCTGCCTCAGCACTAACAGTGCACTCCAGAAGAGTGGAGGCTTCCTTAAGAGTGTTCCTGGCACAGATCCCCATTCAAGACATTTGCAGGGCAGTGACGTGGTCATTGATACACACCTTTACATCGCACTATGCCATTACTCGGCAGGCTAGAGACAAAGCCACATTTGGCAGGGCGGTGCTGCAGTCTGCGACTCAGTGAACTCTGACCCCTCCTCCTTGGGACTGCTTGGGAGTCACCTACTTGGAATCAATATGACCAAGCACTCGAAGAAAACACTGTTACCTAGCTCTTGTAACTGTTGTTCTTCGAGATGTGTTGCTCAAATCCATTCCAATACCCGCCCTTCTACCCCTCTGTCAGAGCACTGTGGCAAGAAGGAACTGAAGAGGCGGTGGGTCGGCAGGGACCTATGTACACCACCATGAAGGCACGACTCCAGGGGGCTCCACAGCTGACTCGATGGGTACCGCTAGGGGAAAAACCTTTCGATGACTATGCACGTGGCACACGGACACCTACTTGGAATGGACATGAGCAACACATCTCAAAGAATAAGAGTTAGGAGAGGTAGGTAATCTTTTTTTTTTCCTCAGGGCCAGGATGAAAGAGAACAAGCCACCCCAAAATAGCCAATAGCCCAGGCTAGAGACAATCTGTCTCTGGCCCCATGAATATTTAATCATTTATACCAGGTAGAACAGCTCCAACAGCAGACTGTGAGCAAAAGAGACTGTAACCTGGTGGTTAGGGCTGGGCTCTGAATCAGGCCCAGTAGGGACTTGAAGCTGGGTCTCACATTCCATGGAAGTGCTCTAACCTCTGGGCAATTGGCTATTCTGGGCAGTTCGCTTTCTCTTGTGTTTTGGGTTTTTAAAATTTTTTTAATTCCAAAGGTCTCATTTTTGTTCTGAAGGGGCATGAAAACAAATTTAAAAATCTTGACATTTTTCACAAAGCAGGTAACAGAGCCAGCCCTACCCCCATGCAGTGGGTATTCTGTGGTTGAACAGATAAGGGATGGGTGGATCAGAGCTGTGGCGGACCTGCACAGTTCTGATTCTGTGCTGCAGCAGCTCAGAGGGGCCACTGAAGCAATGTCACAGTTTAGGGCAGCTCTGCAGGCTCTGCATCACTGAGGCTACTTTGGCCCCCACAGCTCCTGATTATGGAAGATATAAACCAGTTGAGACGAATTTAGCCCTGAGTGTTCAGAAAAGAGCTGAGAGGCTGAATGGAGAGTTAGAGTGAGACATGTGTTATGTTGCAAAGAAGAGTCTTTGTATTGGCCTAAGAATCATAGAATATCAGGGTTGGAAGGGACCTCAGGAGATCATCTAGTCCAACCCCCTGTTCAAAGCAGGACCAATCCCCAATTTTTGCCCCCGATCCCTAAGTGGCCCCCTCAAGGATTGAACTCACAACCCTGGGTTTAGCAGGCCAATGCTCAAACCACTGAGCTATCCCTCCCCCCAAGAGTTGCAGGTAGCCTGTGGAAATCTTGAGAATATTCCAGACCTCATACCAGGATTAGGATCCATGCAGGACCCCCCCCACCCCCCCCCCCCCAAAGCAACCCAGACTTGGGAAGCAGTATCTAGTCTCCTGCACAGTCCTACAGAGGATGAGGCATTTGTGCACACTAGTACCCCCTTGGGTTCTATACACCTCACCCCTGTCCGCTGTCAGGCATACACAGAAGAGCCTAATTTTTCCTGGTCACACACCAAAGCCTTTTTCATTAGTTTTTATTCTCAAACGGTTAGAGACCAGAGTGGCCACGTTCTTGGGTGCAGAGAAGTGTGTGTGTGTATGTGGAAGGGGGCCGAGACAATATCCCCCACATATGCTGTCTCTTCCCATCAGTGGTGACTCTACAGCAAATGTGGCCAAGGGCATTGTCATCTGTATTGTGGGAGAGGACTGCAGGGTTTACCAACAGCAGGGAATGTAAACGAACCTCCCCCTCACCCCCCAACACTGCAGTCACCTGCCTCCCGACGGAGTGTCATGATTGAGGTGATGGAAGCTCTGCGTCAGCATGATAGAAATGCAGCTGAGCTGCAAGTGCTGTAGCACCAAACAGGAAATCAGTCCCTGCTCCAAACTGCTGCATGTCTTCAGACCCAACTATATAATCTGTGGTGTGGGACATGAAACTCCTCCACCTCAGTGTGCTACCCCACCACAATCGTCACTCCAGTCCAATCTCGGCATCCCTGTCCCGCCCATGCAGTTCCAGGCTGTTGTTGGAGGGCAGCGTAGTCACCACAGCCTCGACAGTGAAGCCATGTGGAGCACTGGGGCCAGAGGGCTCGGGCTGGAAGGCAGTGTTGTCGTGAGCACCTGGGGTTGGCACAGTGGAGGCCGGTAGCTGACAGGAGCGGAGCCACCGGAAGGAGAGAATGAAGGTGATGGCAATGAAATCCAAAATCAGCTCAGCGAGCTCCACCACAGAAAGAACAGAAGAACCAAACCAGAGACTCCACTGATTCCCCAGCTGGGAGAGCAGCGTCACCACCTGCAAGAGAGAGATGGGGGTAGTGAGAATTGTGTCTGCATGGGGATGCTTGTATTCCCACTTGCTGCCATGATCACCCACTGAAAGCATCCACAGCTGGGGCTTTATTCCCATCTCCAGTCCTGCCACAGGAGGAGAAATGTAGAAGTCAGGGATGTTCCTGGAAGGCAGAGGATCATAAGGGGGAGGGGCAGCTGGAAGATGAGGTATATACCGTGAAGGCAGGAGACTCCCCATTGGTTTTATACTTCCATTCCTCAAAAAATATGTTCACTTTGGCCACTCCATTCCTGTTTAATAAGAGAAAGATATGAGTGACTCTAATCCTGCAACCCCTGTATTGGAGTATACGCTCCTTATCCTGCACGTACACCAAACCTTTAAGCCACCAAACCTGCAGTTCCCCCATCTGGCAGCCCACTTAACACTCAAACCTGCAGTCTGCCCAAAATCCAGTGCAGCTGGCCATACCTACAGCATTCCTCTGAGATTCCTGTGTGATATCCCAGATTTAGGATCCCTCAAACCTATGACACCCACAAACTCCCACCCAACCCCCAAGCTTTTATCACTCCCACACACTTCAGTGCAGGGGCGTGTGCAGAAATTTAAATTTGACCCCTTTTGGCGGGGCACAGAAGCTCACTCTCCCCAGCCCCATCTCCGGGGCTGCGACATGGAGAGAGAACTCCTTCCCCCACCCCTGGGGCTGTGGCTCTCTCCCTGCGGGGGGAGTACTGTGTCCCTCAGTGATTATTAGGGGGGCCTGTGCCCCTGCTTGCCCCCTACCCCTTGTGCATGCTCCTCCTTTGATACAACAGCTCCAAACTTACTACTGCACCAAACTCACATAATCTCCCAAACTTTTAGAATACCTCCACATTTTCAGTTTGATTCCCCAAATTCACAATCCCTGCCCAAGGCTTCACCTCATTACATCAGTCCCTTGTCCAGGGATCCTCCCAATCGTTCTGTCAATCTCTAGACCTGGCCCCCTAAACCACTCCCCAAATCTCAAATTACCACTGGATCAAGTCCATTGGTCTGGTTCCAGGCCCCTGACAACACTCCTACCCCATTACTAGGCAAGACTGTGGGCCTGGTCCCAGGCTCCTGAAACCTTTTGTCTTCCCCCTCACTAGGTCTGTCTCTAGGTCTAGCCCTGGGCCCCCAAATTTCCACCTATCTCCATGACCGCGTAAGTCAGGCTCTCCTGTCTCCCCATCACTGGGTCATTCTTCCTGTCTGGCCCTGCGCTCCTGGACCCCTGCTTCTCTCCCTACCTGATTTGATCTCTGTGCTTGGTCCCAGGCCCCCGATCACCCCCATTCCTCCATTTCTACCCATCATTGGTTCATCTGGGCGCAGGCCTCAACCCCCTGACCCCACTATCACTGAGTCCCATCTCTGGTCCTGAGCCCCAGTTCTGGAGGTCTCACCTCTTGGATGTGATATTGTACTTATTCTGTCGGGACAGCATATGAAACACCCAATCCTGAAAGAAAAGCACAAAAAGCATTATAGATATACACCACTCTGTGATCCCAGCCTCCCCTTGTTGAGGGTTAATAAATGGTGGGACAGGTCTGCAGCCTGGGTAGGGTGGGATTACCACAAGAAACAATATCCTTACCTCGGAAACAGAGGAAGGCCAGTGGGAGTGTCCAGCTGACAGCTGATATTCAGTCACCCTGGAGGAAGACAGATCTATTCTTAACAGGAAGGGCTATTGGATCCACAAGGTCCAGTCTCAGCACAGCAACCTCAACAACAGGGAACTTTCTCCAGATCTAGCACTTCTGCCCTACTCCTTACAGGGCTGCCTCCTGAACGTAGCCAGACTGCAATATCCAGGAGCTCTCCCCCCAGCCAGCATTTTTGCCCTACTAACTTTGCTTCCTGCTTGGAGAGACCAGATTGAAGTATCTATCTGGATGTTTAGTTGATCAAACACTATTTGCCCCACATAATTGAATACTTGGTTTGGCAAATCAAATTCTCAGCCATTCAGTCAGCTCTCGGGATGAGACACACATAGGACTGGAAGTGATCTACTGGGTCAAGTCCAGGCCCCTGAGATCTCAGGCAACTATGCCATATAATGGTGTTCATAAAACCCTAGTTTTTATCCCGCTGAGACTTACTCGCAAGGTTTCCGACATTTGCTGAAACAGCCCAGAATGTTGGATTTGAATTCGACCTGGAGTTTGTAATAACAGTGACCTGAGTAGGGGAGAGAGAAAAGCAAAGTGAGCTCACCCTATGTGTACAGGGAAGAGCATCTCTGGGGAATGTACATGGGTGTTGCAGACCCAGAATAAGGTAGCTTCCTTGGAGGGGTTGAGAGCTCCAAAGAAGGAATCCTTTGGAGGACTTAAACAGGAGAGTTGGGGAGCTGATAGCAGGGGATAATGCGAGTCTCAGTGTTCGGGGGTTGGAATGGGTAGGTTCAGGAAGGCTTGGGGGTTCATTATGTAATTCCTTCTGCGCCGTCAGCACTTACCCCATGCTATATGCTTAGTGTAGTCACAATACTCCGCTCCAGAGGGTAAGGGATAGAAGTAATATGCACAGCCGCAGCGTTCTACCATACTGATCTGGAAACAGGAACGAATGCAGACCTGGGAGGCATGAGAGAAGGGGAGAGCTCAGCAAGGGAATCCTCACATCCCAGCATAACCAGGCCCAGAAAAAAGATGAGATCCACTCATGGCAGGGAATGGCTGAGATTGTTTCCCAAGGAGGGCGGGGACAGGTCTGGGATAGGACCAGTGGTGACGGATTACCTGCTCAGTGTAATGGGATGGGTACAGGTTCTGCACTTGCACATCACTGCCATCTTCAGTGCAGTCACTGTAGCTGCCCCCAAGACGCATTGTCGTCTCCTGACAACAAACAGCAGTTTGTCAATCTTAAGAGTCAGAGAATTTAAGGCCAGACAGGACCACCAGATCACCCAGTCTGACTGCCTGCATGTGACAGGCCACTAACGCCCCCCAGCACCCACACGCTAAGCCCAACACCTGAAATTGTACCAAGGTATTACAGCCCTCAGGAGAATGAGCTATTATGTGCCTCAGGCAGATAGCTGGGACTGAGGTGCACCAATGCCCGAAGCCCTACAATGGCAGGGAATTGATGAAGGGACACATACCTATGCTCCTGGTGCCTCCCCTTTCTGCCTGCTGCCCTGTAGTGCCATCCACCCGCAATCAATAACAGATACGATGGTAATAACCTCCCACTCCTCACTCCCATCTCATGTCACCAACTCCTCCTTGCTATCCCCCTTTTCCAGCCCTTCACTGATTAGTAATAGCTTCCAAGGTAATGTCCTCCCCCTCAGTCCCTCCCTCTGTTGCCACCCTCTAGGATTAACTTTTCTGCTCCCCACATCCTAGTTCCACGGCAACCCTTCTGCTCCCTACTGACCAATCTTGTGCTGACGCAAGTCTTCATGCAGGTGCACAGTGAAGCCCATGCCACCTCTTCCCTCGTTCTACCTCCCCCGTCATACCTTTCTCATGCTGATGGAGGTCTCCATACCCGGACGCACATTGAAGCCCCCATCGTCCATGAAGGCTGGTTCATTCTGCTCATGGACCATCACCCGGGCTCCTGTCACTGTGGATAGCAGTGGGATATAGTCGTTCTGCTCTGTGCGCACTAGCAGAGAGAGGCCTGTAGAGATTTCAGAGAGTGAGGAGGGATCAGGGCCAGTCACTGGGGTGGGGGGACAGCAGAGAGATCACAACTGGGCTAGTGGGGGAGGAGGCAGAGTGTGGGGGCATCACAGCTGAGCCAGAAAAGAAAAGGGGATCAGGGCTGGGCCTGAGTTGAGCAGAATGTAAGGGGGTCAGGCCTGGGGGGAGGCAAAGTGTTGGGAATCAGGGCTGGAGGTGGCAGAGAACTGGGATTGCAAAGCCAGGCCTGGAGAAAGCAGAATTTGGGGAGGCCTGAACTTTTGGCACTCCAAACTCACATGGGTCATGTTGGGGGATGCAATCCACCATCACACAGGGGAATAAGCAGAGCAGGATCTTGGTGCTCACAGTTCTCTCCCACCCCCAAAACCCTCATATTCTAGATATACACCTGAATGGGTTCTCCCCACCTGCTACAGGGACCCTCACCATTATTGATCCCAGGCAGGGATGATGTCCACAGGCTGCTATTGCCATCATTGAATGTGTAGCAGTTCCCATAAATAGGGTGATGGAAATGGGTGTAATTCCTGGGAGAGAAATGGAAATATTCAGATTAGGGCATCCAGGCATGTGGGGAAAAATCCCCAAGAGATGATGAGGGACAGGGTATTCTAAAAGGAACCATTCTTTGTACCACCCTATGGAGAGGAACTGAGAGCAATACAGAAGAGTAGTGTCTGTAGTGTAAACAAGCCCTGAGAAATGGGTCAGAGCAAGGTTATTTAGCAAGGTGCTGAAAATGACTTCTGAAGCTGAAGAGCTGTTAGATTCCTCACGTTGCTAACTCTGGAGGACCAAAACTGGTGTTAGCAGCAGTGGGATATTTTTATAAAATCTCCTTAATATAGGCCTGGCTTTAAATTCTCCCACCTCTTCTCCATCCTCTTGGATCAGATATTAATTTGATTGCCCCTTTGGGATCATTTGAATGTAGACTATAACACCGGGAACTGGCTTGTTTCTTACTATTCTTTCTACAGCAGCTGCCCCTCCTTCCTCTTCTTGTAAGGGTATGTGTCTGTGGGCTTTGGTACACACAAACATTGTACCACTTTTAATTACATCAGTATAGTTAAAGTAATACAACCCCCTACTGTGGATTCAGTTACACCAGTATAAAGATCACTTTATACAGTATAACTGCACCCACACTAGTGTATGTACCTGAATCACAATTTCAGTTATCTGAAACAAAGGGAAAAGAGCACAGGAACTATCTCATGGCACTTAGGGGTCAGTGAACCTGAGGAGCCAAAACCCCAAGGGCAGGACCCAGAGCCAATCACTTGAGATTATGGGATCCAGGAGCCTCAGGAATTGAACAAGGGAGAATACCCCAGGCTTGGGCCCTGGCAGTGAGTGTAACTGTTCTCCAGCAGTAGTGTCTTGGCTTCTCCTTGTACCCAGCAAGGAATGCAGAGGTTGTTAAGATGGGATATTGGAGCCTCTCAGCACTCACGCCTTGTCACATGGAACCTCATTGAAGCGGCAAGCGTAGATGAAGTTCTCAAAATTGGACTCATCCAGGGCCTTTGTGTTAGGCATCCGTGCCAGAATGTTGATGTAGTGGAAACTGTACCACTCACGCACAGCATCTACACCTGATGAATACGTCTGATGAAAACAATCCTCATTGGTCTCGTTGCACTGCAAGAGAAACATCAGCCGTCTCAAGGAACACAAGTCCATGAGGAGGGATGAGGGGGTATACTTGACCTCCCCCCGGCCCCCCGAACATGGACAGGAAATAAATTAAGATTATACTTGACAAGTGCAGCTAACAGACATAAGGGGAACCCCTCCCCCGCAACCCCAGATCCTCAATGGGAGGGAAACTCCTGGGCAGGGGGAATGATCAAGAGACTGAGGAAGCAGCAAACCACAGTGAAGTTATTGCAATGAGCTGTGCAAAAAATGAGATTGTGGAGTATACACAGCAGCTTTCAATTCTGGAACAGGGAGTCCCTCTCTGTGGGTGTACTTACACCTTGGCATAAACTTAAAATTTAGATCAAACTAGCTACATCACTCAGATGTGCAAAAAATTCAAACCCTAAGTGCTGTAGTTAAATTCACCTAGCCCCGGTGTACACATGGCTAGGTTGAGGGAAGAATTCTTCTATTGACGTAGCTACTATCACTTGGGGAGGGAAACTACCTACATTGACAGAAAAAACCCTTCCATTGATGTAGGAAGCATCTACACTACGGTCCTACAGCAGCACAGCTGCAGTTGTGCCATGGAGCGCCTGTAGTGTAGACATGCCCTAGCCTAGACTAGAGTTTTTGCTCCTGCTGGAACTCTAGTTAATTGATTGATGGTTGAGTATGCTCTAGAGCAGTGCTACTCAAAGTGGTGGTCCGTGGACCGGTGCCAGCCCACGAGCCATCGGCTGCCGGTCTGCGCGCACATTGGAAAAAAAAATTGCCGGCCCCCACATCAGATAGCTTGAGAAGCACTGCTCAGGAGAATGGATGGAGAAGGGGGACAGTCCTTCCCTAGATCCCTTAGGGAGAGGCTGGGACTTGAAAGGCTTTTTTCAGCTCTTAACAACTTTCATTAGTAGCAGCAACAACAACTTCACCAGATTTCCAGACAGTGGAGGGTGGAGCCGACACTGGTACGAGAGGATCTAATGAGAGATTAGGAGCTAGGCAAAGTCTGTAGAGTACAGGAGAGAGAGGGATCTATTCTCACCAGGATGAAGCCAATTTTCCAGTCACTTTTGTCCACTGGAGGACTGTTCCCCTTCAGGCTTGCTGGTTCATCACGCTTGTGTCTCCTCAGTGGGTGGCGCTGGACATGGTGGGACAGGCTCCTAGGGCTACGTTTCCGGGTGGACTGGGCTGCCCAGTTGCTTTGTACCAGAGACATGTTGTAGTTATACAGGTCCATTAGTGTCTGATGGGTGATACGATCCAGTTCATCCAGCTCCTTCTGGACAGCACTGTATCTGTGAGATGGGGAGAGTGGACTCCAGAGTTAGGGCTTATCTCTATTGGGGAATTTCCCACTATAGCTATACTTACACTATAATACTTATTTGCCTATAGCTAGACAGGTATAAGTCCCCATGTGGGAATAAAAGTGACTTTATTCAGATATAATTACTCTGCTTCCAAACTGTAGTGGAATAGTTATTCCAGTATAGCTATGTAGGGAAATTTACCCATGTAAACAAGCCCTTAGTATCTCAATATCACCTGTAGGGGTACTGGGTATTTCTCCTGATCCAGTAGGAGTGCAATACACAATATATATACCTGTAGGCCCTGGGAGTTTGTCTCATACCTGTAGGGGTTGAGAGTGCACAGTGTGACAGCAGGGAAGGTCAGCTTGTCTGAGTTGAGGTTAAGGTTCAGGTTGACAGGGAAGCTGAAGTACTGCCTGTAGAGGATCCCAAATTGCCAGTACATTAGGCCAAAGGTGAGGAAGAAGAGCACAGACCAGAAGGCTGTCTTCATTTTGTTCCTCTTGGAGCAGACTAAGCGGATGGCTCCATGGATGGTTGTGTTGTTACAGAAGAACTGGAAGAGTTCATGGTATGACTTGTGGAACTCAATGAGGCCCTGACACTCCTTCTCCACCTTCTGCTGCTTCTCTGCTTCCTGTTCACATCTCCTCAGCCTCTCCCGCACTGGCACCTTCTCTGCCTTCACAGCTACAACCTATGACACAATAAGCTTGGAATCAGGCAATATATAGATATCAGTTAAGTCTACCGTGACCCACCTAACTCAGGAAGCCTTTGCCTGCTGGGACCCTTCAGCCCCTCCACATCCCATTGTCCTCCACATTCAAGCTGTTCCACACACACACCCCATGCTCTCCCACACCCTGTCCCCTCCACACACACCCCCATTCTCCCCCATTCCCTGTCCCCTCCACACACGCACCCATTCTCCCCCATGCCCTCACCCCTCCCCCATGCCCTGGCCCATCCACACACACCTGCTATCCTCCCTCACAATCTGGTCCCTCTACACACACACTATCCTCCCCCATATCCCAGCCCTTCCACACATATACACACACCTCTATCCTCCCCCATGCCCAAGAGTCTCCACACACACACCCTATCCTCCCCCACACCTCAGCCCTTCCCCACACACTCCCCCATCTCTCCCCCGCCCCAGTCTCTCCATACACGCACCCAGACCCCCTCCCTCCTTTACCCCAGCATCCACTCTGTAGAAACCCCACTGCACCCTTCTTCAGAGGGTGGTGTTTAAAAGCAAGGTTAGAAGCAACTGAGTAGAAAGACACTAACTTGGTGCATTTTAGCCTATGATGCTGTTTCCACTGAGCTATGTGGACTCCACTCTCCTTGGAAATGAGGATCTCCCTTTGGTGTTGTCCCCCTGTGGAAGTTTCTCTCTCCTAAGCGAGATCTGTGCTTTGCTGTGCCCTGGTCTCAGACTCCCGGCTCTGCCTCCTGGCAGCTGCTTTGCCTTGGTGGTTAGGATTAGACTGGTTTCTTTCCAGCTCAATCTGGCAACCTGTCCTGCTCCTGCCCTCCCAGCCGCTCCCCGCCTCCGCAGCTCTGGGGAAAAGAAAAGCCTCATTAACATCTCAATATCTCGGTTCCTAGAGAAAAGGGAGATGGGCCGGGGTAGGGGGAGAGCAAGGGGTAGAAAAGGACAGGCTGAGAGGGTAGAGGCGAGGGGGCTAGGAGAGGAAACAAACAGACACTAATAAAGCCCCAGGAGTGGCCCGTGTTGACTGAGGACCACTGTAGAAAAAATAATTTTGTGGTCTGGGGCTTTCACTGGGGGCTTGGGGCGGCAGCAGCTCTGATCAGCAAAGAGAGGATTCAGGTACACAAGTGTGCAGCCTCAGGGGCCTCTCTCTGCTGAAACAACAGGGTGGGGCTTTGAAATAGCTGAGCCGTTTTAAGTCAAGGACACAAGCACCCCACCCATCCTTCTGACTCCCTGGGCTGCAGTCTCAGAGCAAACCGGTACTGACACCCAAGAGCCAGCTGGCAACCTCGCTTGCACCTCCCCCACTCCCTGCAGAAGGGTGGAGGAAGAGGTAAGCAGTGCTGGCTGCTCCCAGGTAGGGCTGCAGACTGCTCCGAGAGCATTACATTATGTCCCTCCCCCCACCCCTTCTCCTGAGCTGGGAACACAATGTCCCAGCAAGAGGAGAAAGGTAGAAAAAAATGTTGGCAGCAGTGTCTCAAGGACATGGGGACAAGTCAAGGTAATGCAACAGTAACAGCAGCTACCTGAGCTGGGCACACTCTCCTGTACCCCACCAGGCTGCGCGAAGGCCTTGGCTCAGGGCAGGTACTGTAGGGATCTCCCCAGTTACCAATTTCCAGGCCATTCCAGGGGTCTGGGCTCCTAGCCTGTCCCTTTAGAGCTCTCAACCATCTTCAGTGCTCTTCAACCCCAGGAGGACGTAACCTGTGGGAGCTAGCAGCATTGAAGGAGGGGCTCTTAAGCCCCAGGAACCCAACACTGCCTGTCATTCAACACAGGACTGTGAGGCAGTAGTATTCTAATAAACACCCTAGGCACTGTAAAAACACTTAAGAAGTACTTGAAGAGATTACAGCTAAAATAGAAAAGGCAGAATTATTATCCCCATGTTGCAGATGGGGAATTGAGGCACAGAGAGATTAAATGTGTGCCCAAGGTCACACAGGGAGTTTGTAGCAGCCCTAGGACCTAATCTAAATCCTAGTGCAATGTTTTAACCACAAAAACATCTTTCCTCTCAAAAATCGTTGCCTTCTAGTCCCAGCTGTGGGAAGGGACTGGCATCTACTGGGCTATCAGCAAGGAGATTTGGAGTTCAGACTCCCAGGCTACGTCTACACTGCGTGCCTTACAGTGACACAGCTGTGCTGCTACAACCATGTCTCCATAAAGTACGCAGTGTAGCTGCTAGAACGAGGAGTACTTGTGGCACCTTAGAGACTAACAAATGTATTTGAGCATAAGCTTTCGTGGGCTAAAGCCCACTTCATCAGATGCATGCAGTGGAAAATACAGTAGGAAAAGATATATATATACAGAGAACATGAAAAAATGGGGGTTGCCATACCAACTCTTAACGAGACCAATCAATTAAGGTGGGCTATAATCAATTGATTGGTCTTGTTAAGAGTTGGTATGGCAACCCCCATTTTTTCATGTTCTCTGAATATAAATATATATATATATCTTCCTACTGTATTTTCCACTGCATGCATCTGATGAAGTGGGCTTTAGCCCACAAAAGCTTATGCTCAAATTCATTTGTTAGTCTCTAAGGTGCCACAGGTACTCTTTGTTCTTTCCGCTGATACAGACTAACATGGCTACCACTCTGAAACTTGTCACAGTATAGCCACTGTTTGTCATCAGGAGAGAGCTCTCCCACCAACAAAATAAAACCACCCTCAATGAGGGGCGGTAGCATCTCCTGCTGACAAAGCACTGTCCATACTGGCGCTTTTCATTGGTAAAACTTTTGTTAGGCAGGGGTGTGTTTTTTCACAGGAAAAAGTTTTACCTATGAAAGTGCAGTGTAGACATAGCCCTAGATACTATTTGCAGCTCTGAAAGTTTTTTCAGTATATTCCAAGGTGTGAATTTAAACTTATGTAGTTATGTTGGTATAACTCTTGGTGTTGACACTGTTATTCTGCTGCCTGTTTTTCAATTTAGTTTTTGTTATTTGGGAAGGATTAAAGCTATATTGGAAAACGTCGCTCGTACACCATGAGTGTGTCCACTACAGGGAAAGGCAATGGGAGCACTACATCTGTATAACTATATTGGTATAATCAGTAAACCTTTCACATGTAGACAAGCCTTAACTCACTGTGGCTTTGATCAAGTCCCTCACTCTCCTTGTATCTCAGTTTCCCCATCTATCTAATCCTCTCTTCCCAGGAAGCTGTGAGGGTTAACGAGTTACTGTGTGTGTCTCACTAGGAGTGCTGTCACTAGGAGGACTGGGAATAATAATGGTCATCGCAAAGCTCACCAGGTTTTGGGATACAAAAAATTATTCGTGCAGGAAACTTCAAGTACTATGGAATTCCTTCCTTTAGTGTAAATAACTTTCTATAATCCCAGTTTAATGATTCTGTATTTCTGATGTATTCCACTTTTATTCCAACAACAAAAGTGAAGGGACATCAAATTTGTGTTGAAAGGAGGTTGTTTTGGAATGATAATGAGTAGCGTCCCTTGATGCTACTCACCCACTTGCTGAAGTGAAGAAACAGATTGACAGAGCCAGAAGAGTACCCAGAAGTCACCTACTACAGGACAGGCCCAACAAAGAAAATAACAGAACGCCACTAGCCATCGCCTTCAGCCCACAACTAAAACCTCTCCAACGCATCATCAGGGATCTACAACCTATCCTGAAGGACGACCCATCACTCTCACAGATCTTGGGAGACAGGCCAGTCCTTGCTTACAGACAGCCCCCCAACCTGAAGCAAATACTCACCAGCAACCACACACCACACAACAGAACCACTAACCCAGGAACCTATCCTTGCAACAAAGCCCGTTGCCAACTGTGTCCACATATCTATTCAGGGGACACCATCATAGGGCCTAATCACATCAGCCACCCTATCAGGGGCTCGTTCACCTGCACATCTACCAATGTGATATATGTCATCATGTGCCAGCAACGCCCCTCTGCCATGTACATTGGCCAAACCGGACAGTCTCTACGTAAAAGAATAAATGGACACAAATCAGACGTCAAGAATTATAACATTCAAAAACCAGTCGGAGAACACTTCAGCCTCCCTGGACACTCAATTACAGACCTAAAAGTTGCAATTATTCAACAAAAACACTTCAAAAACAGACTCCAGTGAGAAACTGCAGAACTGGAATTAATTTGCAAACTGGACACCATTAAATTAGGCTTGAATAAAGACTGGGAGTGGATGAGTCATTACACAAACAAAAAACTATTTCCCCATGCTAATTTTCTCCCTACTGTTACTCACACCTTCTTGTCAACTGTTTGAAATGGGCCATCCTGATTGTCACTACAAAAGTTTTTTTTTTTTCCTGCTGATAATAGCCCACCTTAATCGATTACTTTCGTTAGAGCTGGTATGGCAACCCCCATTTTTTCATGTTCTCTGTATATATATATCTTCCTACTGTATTTTCCACTGCATGCATCTGACGAAGTGGGTTTTAGCCCACAAAAGCTTATGCTCAATAAATTTGTTAGTCTTTAAGGTGCCACAAGTACTCCTCATTCTTTTTCCTTGAAATGAAGGACATTTAAGAGGTATGACGGTAAGGGCTGGGCCTTTGTGTACTTAGTGCTGCTGAAAGGTGTTGGCTTGACAATGCTGGTAAATGAAATCCTCTGTTAATCTATAGGGAAGTAGCAGGGTATGACTTCCTTTAGAGGAAAAAGGGACAGTTCAGCCTCCATTATCCGTGCAGTTCTTGGCCTTGATGATGAGTCTGCCAAAATCATCTCATGTGGGGCAACCTAACATCTTTTAGATTAAATGCTTCAAACCTTCATTTACAGAGTTGAGGTTATCCAGTGATGCCTTTGAAAACCAGGAAATAGCTAAGGCAGTGTAAACTTAAACTTCTGAAAACCAGGAAATACATAGATAGTGTCTTCTATGATAGCAAGGTACTGGACCCACAATGACCCAGAAAGTCCCTTCCAGTTTTGTATTCCTGTGTTACACACTGGTGCAACCTTAACTCCGTCCTTCTGGAGCTGGCAATAGCCAATGGGAATTCTCTGTGTGCACTCCAGCTACATTCTCTGAGTTAGCTCTCGTTGTATATAATGGAGGGATTCATTGGATTAGCTTGGTAGTGCTATGATAGTGTTATGAGGATATCTGTGGGGGGCTCCTGCTCCCGTGGAGCGGGGTTCTGAGTCCTCCCCAGGGGCATGTGATCAAAGGAAAGAGGTGCAAGTGTACCTTGAGAGATTCAGACTGCTTCATTTAAGCACTGTGTTGTATAGGTTGTCACAGTAGCCATTCACGGGGTTCTTCTTGCCATGGGGATTGTCAGCAGTGAGGTGGGATATGAGAGTGGAGTGTCAGAGAGCTTATTGATGTGACTGAAAATAGAGTATTAGATGGAATTGTGTCCATAGGGTGAAGGGGTTGTAAAATTTAGCAAGTAGGGGGTTATTTCTATGGAGTGGGATCAGAGTTTGAGAGTACAGCAGGTTTAGATAGCTCCTGCACAGTAAATAAAAATTTTACCTTAGCAGAGAAAAATCATATATTCTGTCGTACAGTGGTCATGTGCCCTGAGTGTTCTGCACTTCTGCAAGATCAGAGTGCTAGTATGTGTTTTGTGGGCATTTTGGGGCAGTGCTCAGAAAGGGCAGAGTTAAGGTTGTGTTGGCATTTACCTTAACACTGTGTTTCTTAGTTTTCAGCAGTTTGTTTACATTACCGTAATTCTTTATTTCCTGGTTTTCAGAGGCTTAGGTTTAGCCACTATCCATGTTCTGGAAGGGCACGAGGCACCACTTATCTCTGTGTTGTTGAAGTTTTGGGGAATTTATTTTCCTTGGTTTAAAAAGAAATATTTCTCAGTACCCCTGTGTACCAGAGTCCAGCTCTACCTCTGGATCATTGGCAATGATTATGCTCGCTACAGAATTCTTTGGCTGCACATAGGTCCCTTCACTGTCTCTGCATCATTTCCTTGTCTCCTTTCTTTCTGCTGGTCTAGCACAGCCTGGTTCTCCCTCCTCAGTCATGGATGGAGAGGCAGAAATCAACTGGGTCCTGTTGGTTGAGGCGCTCAGGAGTGGATGCAGGAACAGTGTAGAGACTAGCATAAAGTTAGTAAGGATCTTTTTAAAAAGAGAAATTGGGGGATGAGGACATGAGAGGAAGGGTGATCCAGTGGTTAGGACCTAGGAGATCTAGGTTCAATTTCCTGCTCCATAACTGATCTCCTGTGTGACCTTGGCCAAGTCCCCTAGTCTCTCCAAGAGGGTTAGATCCAGAAACGTATGTAGGCACTTAATTTCTATTGATTTCAATGGAAGTTAGGAGCCTAAATACCCTTGTGGATCTGACCCCATGTTCCAGTTCCACATCTGAAAAAATGGGGGTAATAAATACTTCCCTACCTCACAGGAGCATTGTGAGCATAAATACACTGACACTCAGATCCAGGTCCACAAAGGGATTTAGGCACTGCATCATTCACTATGATGGCACCTAAAAAATCACAGTAACGACACGGCAATACACAAAGCTTGAATTAAGCAGGTTGGATAAATAACTAGAGTCATGGGATCAGGGGCACTGCACCATGGTCTTTCACCTCCCAGGTGGGTGCCATAACCACTGGACTACAGAGTCATTCTCATTGTCCCAATGACTTTTTAAGTATTTATATACTGTAGAACAGCTTCAACAGGAGAGCTTGAGACCTCTCCATCTCAGAGTATCCTGTAGCTCAGTGGTTAGAACACGCTCTTGAGAAGTACGAGACACTTGCTCAAATCTTTCTCCATCCTTAGGCAGAGGAGGGAATTGAGCCTGGGTCTCCCACATAACAGGTGAGTGTGCTAACCACTGGGCTTTGTCACCTACCTCTTAGGCACATTCCATTCTAGAGAGCTGCATGTTTTCTTTAATAACATTTTTAATATTGTTTCCTCAAAGGGGCAGTGGGTGCCATGCACTAGCTGAACTAAATGTTGAGTGACTGAGATCAGTTGGGGGAGGTTTGAGTCAAGGTTTGAGCCCCAGGGATGTGCAAAAAAGTAACACTGTTGATTTTGTAAAATGCTAAGGTTTTTTTCAGGAAGCTGTATCTTAGGAACCCCGTGCTCAAATGACTCCAAATTTGGAACACTAACCTGACCCCTTGCCCTCATAAAGCACAACAAATTTCAAAATATTCTAAGCATGCAGCTTGTACAGCACTTAGAAAAGTTGCTCTTTAAACAGAAAGGGCTTCTCAACCTGAACCAAAGTAGATTTGGCACTCTATTGTAATGGGAACACTTTTAATTCCAGTTTTGCTGGACTGGATTCAAACTGATGACCAGCTGGTGAACGTTTCAGTAGCTCATAACCAATGCACTGAGACATCCAGTTCCTTGCATCCAGAAATTAAGCTTCCTTTCTGGAAGGATGTTTATTAAATCAAGTTCTGACTTGATTGAAGTTTACCCAGCCATTTTCCAGTCTCTGGACATGAAGGTCTTGTCTTCACTGCAAAGATAACTTGAGTTCTCACTCCAGTGTTGTCCCTAACCCGAGTCTCATCTACACGTGCAGCCATCTCACTTAAGGGTGATGGTGCTTTTCACTTGAAATGGCAGGGCTGGGTAGGCTAGAGCTCAGGTGTTGCTAAAACTCAAGCAGTTAACATGACCACTCTGCAATGTGGATGTCGGCTAACACCACTGGAGTGCTCTTAGTCTTCCAGTGCCTTCCCACATTTCCCCCTGGGCCACATTTTCTTGCTGTCTACATACTAGCCAAAGTTACCTATTAATTCACATAGCACAGTTTAGTATTTGACTCCACATTCCTACGTGGGTTACAGACTGCAATAGCACTCTGTTGCAGGGTGACTGGCCCCTTTAAGAGGGAGGGAGGTGTCCAGTGCACCTGTGATTCATCAGCTGCCGCCAGATAGGGCTTGAGTTGAAAGAGAGCATCTAGGCCCTAGAGGGGAGGAGACTGAGTGAAGTGGAAAAGGGCTCAGGGCTAAAAGACCAGTAGAGGAGCTAGCTTGTTGATCTTCCTGAGCTGAAGAGCAAATGCTGGGAGGCTGAAAGGGGCTGACTTGTTGGAATGTGTGTTTGATAGAGGAGTCATGAGTAGGGCTCCGTGTTTGTCTTGGAGGCTGCGGAAGTCACGAATTCCAAGACTTCCTGCAACTTCCTTGACTTCTGCAGCTGCCAGTGTGGCTGACTCCAGTGCCACCCAAGCAGCTGGCCTCTGAGCCAGCTTCTCAGGCGTCCCTGGGGACAGCCACAACTGCCGCTGCTGGAGCGGCTCTGCAGCCTGCTGCTCGGGTGGCCCCACAGCCAGCCACACCAGCTGCTGCTGGAGCTGCCTCAGCCCCGGGGCCAGCCATACTAGCCGCTGCTCAGGCAACCCTGGGCAGCTGGCCCTGGGGATCACCTGAGCAGTGGACCCAGGGATGGCCGGCACAGTGGCTCCCCTACAGCGGTGGCTGGAGCAGCCACTGGTCCCCTGGGGCTCCCCCACTCCTCCGGCTGCTGGTGCTGTGGGCTCCCCTAACCCCCCACCCCACCCCGCCCCCCTCCCCGCAGTCATACACTCATAGGACTAGGAAAGGACCTCGAGAGGTCATCTAGTTCAGTCCCCTGCACTCATGGCAGGACTAAGTATTATCTAGACAATCCCTGACAGTCCCTCACCTAAGATTCAATCAGGGGTATTTATAGTATAAGTCATGGACAGGTCACAGGCCGTGATTTTTTGTTTCTTGCCTTTGACCTGTCCATGACTTTTACTAAACATACCCATGATTAAATAGTAGCCTTAGTCATGAGACTGGTCACTCCCAGTTGGATGGCCTGGAGATTGAGGTCCTGGAACAAGGGCAGAAAGGAACTGGGAACAGAGTGCTGGTGGACTCATGGCTGGATGACGTGGGAATGATGTCCCTGGACAGGGGACTGGAGAATTGCTGTAGTTGTATGTTTTACTGTGGGAACTGGGAGGATAATTTTACCATGAGGGTTCTACAGACTATTGTACATGTACATAAATAAATTATGCCCAGAGGTGGGACTTTTTATCAGATGGTGAGAAATACTGTGCTCTTTATGGCTGGATTGAGGGGAAACTGAGGCAGGTGCACTTGTTTTGTTGTGGCTTGCCCCAGGTTTGGGCCACCTTGTGATATACTCCTATTTTGGTATAGCACTATGCCCAGAAGAAAAGGCCTCCAGAAGGTCATTTTCCCAGCATGATGCCAGCTGGCCAGAGGTTGACACCTGGGTTTTGATGGATCTCGGTGTGAGGCCAAGAACTATGTCGTCAGGACCATGTATGGGTTGTGCCCCCAGAAGTGCTAACCCTAGCTAGAAGCTGGGACTGCACAACGGGGGGAGGAGGGCACTTGATACATTTCCCTGTTCTGTGTACTCCTTTGAAGCATCTGGCACCGGTCACTGTCAGAAAACAGGATCTTGGGCTAGGTGGACTATTGCTCTGAGCCAGAATGGCCATTCTTATGTCCTCATGTTCTTATCAAGCATGGGATGTGTCCCCAGAAGTCCTAGCCCCTCACATGAGTAACAGCACCCTGGACTTGAAAATGATTTTGTAGTGTGTCCACACTCAGGAGGTCCCATTCAAGTGAATTGTGCAATGGAGAGAAGCCCACAGTCAAAACTTCCCACACACTGATCTCACTCTCCTTCAAACACACTCTGCAACCAAGCTTACCATCCTAAGCTTGAAGAAACAGCCTGTGACACAGTGGCCTATTGGTGCCAACTGGCTCCCTGGGGTTCACTGTTCTTTACAAGCAACTCCTGTCTCAGACCTGATAAACCCATGACACCTAACATACCACTTTCATGGTATTTAACTATGAAGGGTAGCATGTGGGGCCTCTGCTGAAAGCTTGTAACTTATCAATACTCATAATCATTGTGAGATGTGTGTACGGGTGATATTTAAGGGGTAATGCCACTATTTTGAAAATTATGCCCTTATGGTCTTGGAGGGAAAGTGAGTCACCAGGCAATAATACATAGGAGCTGGAACTAGGGGTGTGTGGGGTGCTGCAGCACCCCCTGGCTTGAAGTAGTTTCCGTTATATACAGGGTTTACAGTTTGGTTCAATGACTCTCAGCACCCCCACTATACAAATTGTTCCAGCACCTCTGCAGTAATATGTCTTGGTGATGGCCCATCATGCAGAAGGGAGCTGTCACCCTGTCCCCTGCTTATGTAATGTAATTCTCAATTGTCTGCCTTTACACCAATCCAGAAAAGTCAATGGAAAACCATCAAAGACAAACTATAAACAGTGAAACCACTTGGGAAGTGAAAAGGAACAATGTGATAGTGAGAGGATCACCCTGTCTGTGAATAAAGGTGACAGACTGATTCAGTAGAACACAGAGTGGAGAAAGACACTATGTAGCTATTCACTGCCTTGATGAGCGGGGTTGCTTCATGAAATTCAACTATTAACCAGGGACTGGAATGCTGCTAGCTGTGGAGATCCCCAGACTGTTTGTTTGCTGACAGGGTTCTGAAGTGCTTGAAGGCACCTAGGCTTGATCTACACTTACAACTTATATTGGCATAGCTATGTTGGTCAGAGTTGTGACCTCACTGACTGACATAGAGATGCCAACAAAACCCGCAGTGTAAACACAGCTACGCTGACAGAAGAATGCTTCTGTCAATATTGTGTAAACCTGTAAGGGACATATACAGCAGTTATGGCTTGAATAATTAACAACTACTGATTCTTTCTGGTCCTCAAAAATTGGAAAATATATCCACCGGAAACCTACTGACCACTATTCCTACCTACATGCCTCCAGCTTTCATCCACACCACACCACATGATCCATTGTCTACAGCCAAGCTCTACGATACAACCGTATTTGCTCCAACCCCTCAGACAGAGACAAACACCTACAAGATCTCTATCAAGCATTCTTACAACTACATTACCCACCTGCTGAAGTGAAGAAACAGATTGACAGAGCCAGAAGAGTACCCAGAAGTCACCTACTACAGGACAGGCCCAACAAAGAAAATAACAGAACGCCACTAGCCATCACCTTCAGCCCCCAACTAAAACCTCTCCAACGCATCATCAGGGATCTACAACCTATCCTGAAGGACGACCCATCACTCTTACAGATCTTGGGAGACAGGCCAGTCCTTGCTTACAGACAGCCCCCCAACCTGAAGCAAATACTCACCAGCAACCACACACCACACAACAGAACCACTAACCCAGGAACCTATCCTTGCAACAAAGCCCGTTGCCAACTGTGTCCACATATCTATTCAGGGGACACCATCATAGGGCCTAATCACATCAGCCACCCTATCAGAGGCTCGTTCACCTGCACATCTACCAATGTGATATATGCCATCATGTGCCAGCAATGCCCCTCTTCCATGTACATTAGTCAGACTGGACAGTCTACATAAAAGAATAAATGGACACAAATCAGACGTCAAGAATTATAACATTCAAAAACCAGTTAGAGAACACTTCAATCTCTTTGGTCACTCGATTACAGACCTAAAAGTTGCAATTCTTCAACAAAAAAACTTCAAAAACAGATTCCAATGAGAGACTGCTGAATTGGAATTAATTTGCAAACTGGACACCATTAACTTAGGCTTGAATAGAGACTGGGAGTGGATGGGTCATTACACAAAGTAAAACTATTTTCCCATGTTTATTCCCCCCCTCCAGCCCCTACTGTTCTTCAGACATTCTTGTCAACTGCTGGAAATGGCCCACCTTGATTATCACTACAAAAGGTTTCCGCCCCGCCCCGTTCTCCTGCTGGTAATAGCTCACCTTAAGTGATCATTCTGGTTACAGTGTGTATGGTAACACCCATTGTTTCATGTTCTCAATATATATAAATCTCCCCACTGTATTTTCCACTGAATGCATCCGATGAAGTGAGCTGTAGCTCACAAAAGCTTATGCTCAAATAAATTTGTTAGTCTCTAAGGTGCCACAAGTACTCCTTTTCTTTTTGTGAATACAGACTAACACGGCTGCTACTCTGAAACATATCCACTGCTGTTTGTGTCAAAATAGGATCCACTCAGGAAGTCAAGACAATAAAGAAAATGGGTCACATCATGTGAGACATTTTGTCTAAGGACCCAGAGATCAGCCAAGGTTGGGAGTTGCTCTCTCCAGTAATAGAAACTAAAATGGCTAAATGAGAGTATTGTTAATCACATCACATACACAAGAATCTCTCATAATTTGCATATAGATAGACTCTCTTTTTCCCTCCCAGTCTAGCTAAAAAGAACTACAAGTTACCAAGGAAAGGTGACATCCAGATTTGCTATGCAAACATTGCATAGTGTTCCTTGTGAGTGGATCAAGAGATGGGTGAGGAAGCTGCAAGTTAAGCAAATTAAAAAAGTAAGTTTGAAGGTCAAACTGGGCAAACTACCTGTTACACCAAGAAATCTAAACCACATGTTTTCACCCCAAATTGTAAGATATATATTGTTTTCCTTGTAAATCAAAAATACCGTGGATAATCTGTCTTTCATCCCAAATTAGAAGCTGCATATTTGTTTCCCTTGTGAGTCAGATCTACATCCTTCTGTACGTGAATACCACTTGTTCTGTTGGAAGGCCTAAATAATGTGAAATGCTTATGTACAATCAATGAATGTATGGAGTACGTCCTCCAAATTTACAGGTTTCAGAGTAACAGCCGTGTCAGTCTGTATTCGCAAAAAGAAAAGGAGTACTTGTGGCTAACCAATTTATTTGAGCATAAGCTTTCGTGAGCTACAGCTCACTTCATCCGATGAAGTGAGCTGTAGCTCACGAAAGCTTATGCTCAAATAAATTGGTTAGTCTCTAAGGTGCCACAAGTACTCCTCCAAATTTAGAAGACCATAAGAGATTTTATTGGTTTCATAACAAACAATTGTTGCACCCCAGAAGTAATAGGTATTTCCTGATACAAGGAAGAAGGAATGTTGAAAGATATAAACCAGGGTGTAACTTTGAAATATGAAGAAAAATTACTTGAAACCAGTGATCCCAACTGATATTAGGGGCTAATAATGAAATACAGTCCTTGAAATGACTCTCATGAAAAAAGCCTCTGATGAGAAAAAGAACTGAAGATATTTGCTGTACACCACCTGCTGGATACCAATGGAAGCAGCAGACAAACAGAGCTGAAATCTGAACAATCACTTGGCACGTGTCCAGTAGAAATCAGAGCCTGGCCCCTTACAATGAGACCTGAAATTAGGGTACTGTATATAAAACTGAGTTCACCATGTGCAACTGGAGAGCTGACTGTCACTGAACTTAACAAGAAGGCACAGCCTCCTAAGTGTGACAGATTCCTGGACCAGCCATGTGAAAAGGACTCTCCCCCATCCCAGTGTTAAGAGGATAAGAAGTGGTAAGATCTTATTTCAAATATTGTATTTCCCCTTCTGTTATTTAATATAAATAACTATAGGTTCTTCTTTGAGTAGCGTCCCCATGAGTACTCCACTTCAAGTGCCCATGTGCCCTTGATGGAAGATTTTCAGTAGCAGCCCCCTACACATGTGCCATACACATCCTTGTACCCCTTATTGAGGTATATAGGGCTGCATGGGTAAGCTGTCCTCAGTTCCTTCTCAACCACCTTTGGCCTACACAACCTGCCTGCTTCACTTTTATCTAGTTGTAGTTTAGATGATCTTAGTTGTAATTAGTTTAGTGGATTTGTTTGTTTGTTCCTTCCCCTCTGAGGGATTGTTCTGGACTTTATTATCTGGGGTATGCTGGGATCCCCAGGCTTTAAGCATTGTCTTTCCTACCAGGAGCCATTTCCTGACGGACATTCTCAGTGTTTGCAGTGTTTGGGAGACACCCATGTACTGACCAAGTGTAAGACCTGCTCCTCATTCAAGAGCAGATTTTGTAAAAACAGGGAAATAAAGTTCAAACTGTTGATGAATGATCAAGCCCTACAACAGGCTTCCAAACCAGGCTCCAAGAACCCCCTTGTACACTGGGCTGTGAGCACATTTAGTGCCCTGCCTGCATCAGGATCCTGGTCACTGAGACCCTTGAGGGATGGAATGGCTGGTACCCTGTCCACCTTCAGGTCGCAGTAACTGAAAGCCTTGGGAGATGCAGCACCTATAGCCATACCCATGGTACCAAGAGCCCCGCGCATTAAGTCTGCGTGTACCAATAAAAGGAGCAGGAGTGTTAGATCTCCTTCCAAGAAGTCTTTGTCACTGACTGTGAAGAAGGTTCTGGAGACCTCAGGTCCCAAAGGGAATACTATCAAGGTTCTGAGTCAGTCCGGTACCGAGAAAATGTCTCAGATTTCCTCTAAGAGCCATGCTTCTTCTAAATAAGACTCGGTACTGAAGAGCCCTTCTGCTTCAAGCACTCATGTCAATATGAGCAGAAATTCCTCTTCAAAAAGGTCGGCAGCATCAGATTAATCAGTAGCCTCTGTACCTATATTGGTGCCCCGGATCACTACATTGGTACCATCTGAGTCAGTCTGGATGTACTTACTCAAAGCATTTAGTGTCTGCTGCACTGGCACATTCTGGATAGGTCCGTACCTCGGTACCGACACAGCTCTCCACAGGATTGCAGCCAGCTCCCATTTACATGGCAGTACCATTGGTGTTTAGATATTCAAAGGTTCTTGTTGTGTCGGATCAGCCAGAGTCTCCATTACTTACTGGTACTGGATAGCTCTCCATACCAAAATCTTCTGGGTCACTGACTCTGAGTTTTTCACTGAGACCTCCTTCGACCCAGACGTCAGCCATCCAGGGTGAACACTTATCTTTCCCCGCAGAATATGTTGACAATGAGTCTTCTTATAGTATTGTGATTCAGGGGTCTCCTGTCTATTCTGCAGGACACCATTCTTCTACCTATTCTGAGATAATGGAAGACAGATAAATTTGTCCCCCAGCTATCTGGGATGACCAAGAGCAGATGCCTCCTCCTTTGCCATCTGGGCTCTCCGCCCCCCCTTCCCCCAGTGGCCTTATTGGGACTCCTGGGCCTTGCACCGCCAACAGTTCCTGAAGGCGGTAAGCCATTCCTACAGGGAATATAGGAAGATCCATTATCACAAACCCTCATTCCCACCTCCCCAGCCAGAGCTGGTAGTGGAGACCTTTGAGGAATATGAGGCAAGGGCTCACTTCACACAAATATTTCTTTGTCATCGCTGGGTGAGGCTGTAAATGCCTCCACTGCCTTTCATGGCAGATGACTTTAGACAATTCCAGGAGCTGATGACGCGCGTTGCTGATACATTTCAAATCCTTTTAGAAAAGGCCTAGGACTCCTCGACATTTTACATACTTCAGCTTCTGCATGGGTGGCCATTCCTGTAAATGAGGCTTTACTAGAGCCTGCTAAGACCATTTGGCAGAGTCTAGCTAGGGGAGAGGTGGGCAAACTATGGCCTGCGGGACCATCCTGCCCGGCTCCTGGCTGGGGAGGCTAGGCCGGGCTCCTCCCCCGCAGCCACGCCACCGCGCAGGCAGCGGGGCTGCGAGCTCCTGCCGCTCTGAGCGGCATGGTAAGGGGGTGGTGGAGGTGTGCGCGCGGGGCGGTGGGGGGGTTGGGTATGGGGTCCCGGGGGACAGTCAGGGGACAGGGAGCAGTTGGATGGGGCGGAGGTTCGGGGGGGGGTCAGGGAACGGGGGGGGTTGGATAGGGCGTGGGAGTCCTGGGGGGCCTGTTGGCGGGGTGGATAGGGGCCGGGGGGCAGCCAGGGGACAGGGAGCAGGGCAGGTTGGATAGGTCGGGGGCTCTGAGGGGGGAAGTCAGGGGGTGAGAAGTGGGAGGGGGCAGATAGGGGGCAGGGGCCAGGCTGTTTGGGGGGCACAGCCTTCCCTACCTGGCCCTCCATACTGTTTCGCACCCCGATGTGGCCTTCGGGCCAAAAAGTTTGTCCACCCCTGAGCTAGGGCATCTCCTGCTTGAAAACATGCTGACAAAAAATATTATGGTCTGGCCAAGGATCTGGAGTTTTTATTTTCACACCTGTCACCCAATTCTCTGGTTGTAGAAGCAGCCAGAGTGTGGTAGACAGCACAGTACAAAACTTACCCCTTTCAGCAAGACCAGAAGCGACTCCATCTCTTTAGTCTCAAGAGTTACTTCTCTGCAATGTTGCAATTCAAATAGCAAACCACCAAGCGGTCAGGTCAAAGTATGACTATCTGAATTACAATAAATTCAGCACCTTTATTGAGCATTTGCCAGAGGAACACTGCAGACAATTTAAGGGCAACTCTTAGTGAGAACATCATTACAGGGCTCCTTAGATGCAGCCAGTACTACAGTCTGGTCCATTTCCACTGTGATCATGATGTGATGAGCATCTTGGCTCCAGCTGTCCAGCTTCCCAAGGGAAGTGCAGAGAGCTGTTGAGGACCTCTCTTTTGATGTCACAAGGTATACCTTAGTCAAATGATGAGTCGCTTCACACTTTGAAGGACTCGAGGGCTACGCTTAGCTCCCTCGGGATTTATACCCCTGCGAATAAAAGAAAATTTAGCAGGTCTCAAACAGCTCAGAAATCTCGCTTGTTCCATTTCTTGAATTTCCATAGGCTGCCTGAACCACTGGACAGGAGACCAAAATACTAATAAAGAAGTCAATAATTGTCACAGATACTTCATCCCAGCCATCCACATCGTCTAAATCAGTGGTTTTCAAACTGTGGGTTGCGACCCAGTACTGGGTCGTGGAATGTCAGGCACTGGGTCGCAGCAGCTCTGGTTAGCACCGCCGACCGGGCTGTTCAAAGTCCCGTCGGCAGTGCTGCCCGGCTAAGGCAGGCTAGTCCCTACCTGTTCCGACACCACACTGCACCCTGGAAGTGGCCAGCAGCAGGTCTGGCTCCTAAGCGGGGGGGCCACGGGGCTCCGTGTGCTGTCTCCGCCCCGAGCACTGGCTCCGCACACCCATTTGCCAGGAACCAGCCAATGGGAGCTGGGGGGTGGTGGTGCCTGCGGGTGAGAGCTGTGTGGAGCTGGTTGTGCGCCTCAGCCGAGGAGTCAGACCTGCTGCTGCTGCTTCTGGGGAGCAGCGTGATCCGCGGTGCCAGGATAGGCAGGAAGCCTGCCTTAGCACCCCCACTGACCGGGAGCCGCCCGAGGTAAGCCCGTGCCCCAAACCCGCACCCCAAACCCCTGCCCCAGCCCTGAGCCCCCCAAACCCAGAGCCCCTTCCTGCACCCCAAACCCATCATCCCTGGCCCCACCCCAGAGCCTGCACCCCCAGTCCAGAGCCCTGACCCCCTCCCACACCCTAACCCTCTATCCCAGCCCTGAGCCCTCCCATACCCCAAACCCTTCATCCCCAGCTCCGTTGGGTCACGGGCATCAACAATTTTCTTCAACTGGGTCACCAGAAAAAATGTTTGAAAATCACTGGTCTAAATGCCAGTCCTGATAGCTTTGTTGAGGGCTGAACCATCTGCTCCACGGGAATCTACTGACGCACTATCCCTCCAACCTCCCTTTGGATACTGTCTTTCCCATTTCCAACGGGCATGGGAGAGAATAGCCTCTGCCAAATGGGTTTTGGAGGTCATAACATCCAGTTTTTCCATTCATTTCACTTCCATCCCTGCCTCTTACCCACTTTCTCATCTCTTTTCAGGGACCCATCTCATGATCAGTTGCTGAGACAGGAAGTTGCCTCTCTTCTGCTTTTAGGGGGCATAGAACCAGTTCCAGTGCAGCAAAAGGGAAAGGGTTTCTATCCCAAGTAATTTCTGGTCCCCAAAAAGAATGGAGGATGGAGACTAATATTAGATCTCAGATATCTAAGCAACTATGCAAAACAGCAGATATTCAGGCTGATGACCCTTGCAGCTATAATTCCCTCCCTAGGTTCTGGAGATTTGTTTGGGGCTCTCGCCGTTCAGGATGTGTATTTCTATGTCATAATTTTTCCTTCTTTACGAGAGATTGCTTTGTTTTACAGTTGACCACGATCACTTTCAGTACTGCGTGCTCCCTTTTGGCATCTCCTGTGCTCCAAGGATATTCTCACAGATCATGACTGTCATAGTTGCCCACCTATGTCAGCTAGGGATAATTGTCTTCCCTTATCTTGACAATTAGCTATTCAGAGGTCAATCTTACCAGAAGTCCTATTGGCAGTACAAGCAACAAGATCTCTGTTTCACAATTTAGGCCTCCAACTCAATCTCAAAAAGTTTGCTTTGACTCAAATTTCATAGGAACTTCTCTGGATGCTGTGACAGCCAAGGTCTACCTGCCTACAAGTAGGTTTGTGAGCCTAAGAAATCTAATTTTAAGGATTCCGATAAATCCTCAAATCTTGGCAAGAAACTGTCTTTGAGTGCTATGTCATAAGGCAGCGTGTATCTTCATAACCCAACTCACCAGATTACATCTTCAGTTCTTCCAGGGAGATTCAGGACAGTTTATGTACCAAACAAGCACAATCTGGAAAAGCAGGTGTCTGTTCCATGTGGAGTTCTGGAGTCATTCAGTCAGCAGAAGGACCCCTCCAGAATTTGTTCAAGCCCTTCCCACCATCACTATGAGTTCTGTCAAGGTGCACTTGGCAGCTATAACAGCTTTTCATTCACCTGTTGAAGGCTTTTCATTTTTTTCCCACCCCATAATGTCAAGATTCTTCAGAGGACTGATGAATCTTTTCCCACAGATTAGAGAACCTACTCAAATATGAGACTTGAACTCTTTCCTTAATTGCCTTAGGAAACAACCCTTTCGAGTCATTAGCTACGTGTTCATTGCTGCATCAGCTGTCCATGAAAACAGCTTTCTTGGGAGCCATCACTTCTGCCAGAAGGGTTGGAGAACTGGGGGCTTTAATGGCAGATTCCCCCGTTTAAAATGTTTTTCAAGGAAAAAGTCTCACATCCTAAATTTATGCCTAAGGTATCTTCTGAATTTCATATTAACCAGACCATTCATCTTCCAGTTTTTGCCCCCCAAACCATATTAGACTAGGCAGGAAGCTGTCTTGTTACCAGATGTGCCCGTTACTTTGGGGTATGCTCATTTATTAGGGTTACTCTTCTGGGGGGGCAGGGGGTGTTCTGTAATTCTATTAATGTACCGCTTATGTCACTTGTGTGTTCATATGGCGCTCTACTCCTTCCTTCTGCAAGTCCCCTCCCAATGGAGCTATCCTGCAGGACCTAGGTTCCCCAGGACTAGGTTCCTCCAGCCCTAGGAATAGATGAACACGCATACACACACACCACTAACAGAGCAAGTCTGAGCAGACCGGGTCAATCAGTGCTCTCAAGCTGATCCCCTCATGTGTCCCTGTAGTCAAGGGGCTGGGTTAAGCAGCACCTTCAAGCTGTCACCCTTATGTGCCCCTGGTCTCAATAGGCTGGGCTGAGCTGAGCAGCACTTTCAGCTGCACCCCCCCAGTATGCCACAGGTTTAACATGTCCCTATCCCCACTTTCACGTCACAATTGTACTGGTAGTAACCCACTTGATGAGCAAACCCCACAGGATTTTTGGGTGCTACAGGGACCTTTAGCTTATGTAAAAGAAGCGTTGCTGCAGAGTAAATGGGGGAAGAAATACAAAAGAGTAAAGTTCAGAGAGAGAGAAAGAAGCTTAACCGTAAAAGTTGTTTATTGAATAATAGTGATAACTACACAAGGAGAGCTAAACAAATATAACAGTTACATTATTAAAGATTAATACCTGAGGTAGAAAAGAAAACAGAGAGAGAGAAAGAGGGGGATCTCACCCACTCCATGAAGCTTGAACTGGTCGGGGTTCCCAGGTGATGGTAGCAGCTCAGGGTTCTGAGTGCTGGAGACAGGCAGAGCCCCCAGCACCAGCAGTCAGACGATGGAGTCCCAGTGAAACTGATGCAGAGTTTGGATCCATGCATCAGGACACTGACTGGAGGGTGAGCAGGGATTTTTGTAGATAAAATACAGTGGTTCAAGGGAGAACACTAGATTTTGTTTATAGGTAAACTGATGACTTAAGGGTTTTCTTTAGGCTAGACAATAGGAGCTGATCACTCTTGGCTATGGGTGGTGTTTTCTTCCAGGGAGCTCACAATACAACTAGGCTGCTTCAGCATTTTGGATATCAATCAAGGATTTATTACTAGAATTGGTCTGATAATTGCTGAGCTGGGTGTGTGCAGGCATATGTTCATTAACATCTGGAGCAGAGATTCCCATGATGCTGTGCTTCCCTGCTTTTCTGGTCCCAGAGTTCAGTGCGGTTCTCTGTTCTTCATTCTTTATGCTAATCCCTGTCCCATCTTTCATGCAGATGAGGCTAGGGGAATTGTCTCTGTTCTTCATTCTGTATGCTAATGGAGCTGTCTTAATCTTGTTACCCTTGTCGGGGTGGGGGGTCTAGGTGTGTCTCCCAGTGCCCTTCACTGCTCTCTGCAAGCCTTTTCTCTGATCGGTTTTGGTTCAAGCAGAGTCTGGTGGTGGTGGGGTGTCTTTCATGAGTCAGAAAGGCTAGATACTGCGCCCTGGTTCCCCAAAAGCACAGAGCTGACTGGTATCAGTCTTCCATAACTTGGATGTAAGAAGGGTGTTAACCTTCTATCTGGACAGAACCAAACAATTCAGAAAGTCTCCCAGACTCTTGATTTCAATTGCTAACAGATCCAAAGGATCCATAATCTCCACCCAAAGACTCTTGAGGTGGATCTCTGGGTTTATCATCTTGTGTTATGAGTCTGCCAACATTCAACCTCCTTCTAGAGTGTTAGATCGAGATCTTGTAGAATGGGCTACTTCTATGGCACTACTCAAGAATCTTCCATCATGGAAACTTGCAGAGCTGCAACCTAGACTTCAGTACATAGTTTCTCTAAGCACTGAGCTTTGGTTTATGCCTCTAGATCAGATGCTTCAGTTTTCAGTGCAATTCTGTCTTCATATTACGCTCTGCTCTGAAGCTCCCTCCTCCCTGTGGGCACACTGTTCAGGTGTCACCTGAAGGGGGGTGCCCATAGGGACACTACACAAAGAAGAAGGAGAGGTTGCACGCCACATGCAATAACTGGAGTTCTTTGAGATGTGTGTCCCTATAGGTGCTCCACTACCCACCCTCTGCTTTGAAGTTTCCTCTGCAGGGCTTTTCTGTACAGAAGGAAATGAGGGTGAATCGCCTGTGCATTCCTATATAGCCTCAGTACGGGGCATGAGGATGTGTAGGGCCACACAGGCACCACCATTGAAACTCTCTGATC
This sequence comes from Natator depressus, assembly GCF_965152275.1. Classification (NCBI taxonomy): domain Eukaryota; kingdom Metazoa; phylum Chordata; order Testudines; family Cheloniidae; genus Natator; species Natator depressus. Next base: position 207,015,506 of record NC_134234.1, on the reverse strand, counting down.
AAAGGTGCATGGGGGTACATGAGCACCTGAAGTGGAGCACATAGGGACACACATCTTGAAAAACTGCAGTTATTGCACAAGGTGAGTAACCTTTCCATAGGCGCTGACTCTGTGGGTGCTCCAGGGCTGAAGCACCCACAGAAAAAAATTAGTGGGTGCTCAGCACCCAACAGCAGCCAGCTCCCCCCTCCCCCGAGCGCCTCCCATCTGCCCCGCCGATCAACTCCTCTCGTCACATGCATCTGACGAAGTGGGTATTCACCCACAAAAGTTTATGCTCCAATATGTCTAAGTCTATAAGGTTCGACAGGACTCTGCCTTCTTTGTGTAGTGTCCCTATAGGTGCACCCTCTTTATCTTACCTCCCTTGTCTTGCTAAGTCTACACTTTCTAGTGAGACTTCAAGTAACCACATTTTAGATTTTAACTCCCTTATCAGTCCAAGCAAGTTGGCCTAATAGAGATTGTAAACAATAACTTTAAGAGATTGCTTTTGATATTCTAAACATGTGCCTTTTGGATCAATCCATTCAAACACTCTTAAAAGTGCTTTACAGGCAAGTGCACCTTTGGCAGCATGATAAATGTGTTAGGTATTAAAGAATTAAGAATGGATGATCATAAGTAAATGTAATAAGAACTCTTGGTAATTTGTATTGTTCCTTGGTATAACTTCTGAGTCTTAACTCTAGTCTGTGAAAATTGCCTGCCAGACTTCTCTTACGTGATTACACCACTCCCCTGTTTGTACATCCAAGAATGTCATTAGTTCTTTTTGCTACAGCATGACATTGGGAGATCGTGTTCCATTGTTTGTCCCCTATGACTTCTAAAATCAAGGAGACAGTCCCCCTCTCCATAAGTATGACCTACATTTTTTCTTCCTATAGATATAACTTTTTATTTAGCTGTATTAAAACACATTTTGTTTGAATGGGTCCATCTTACCAAGTGATCCAGGTTGCTCTGCGTGACTGCCCTGTCCTCATCATAATTTACAACTCTGGCAATTTTTAGCGACGCATTTTATCAGTGATGAATTTATATTTACTTCCTGATCATTGATGAAAATATTGAACAGCATCAAGCTTAATATTGATCCCTGTGGAACCCCAGTAGAAGCATTCCAATTCAGTGACGATTCCCCATTGACAACTACGTTTTGAGATCTGTCAGCTAGTTCTTAATCCATTGAATGTGTGCTCTATTGATATTGTATAGTACTAATTTTTTAATCAAAATGCCATGCAGTACTAAGTAAAACACCTTACAAAAGTCTAAATCTGTTACATCTACACAGTTTCCTTTCTCAATCAAACTTGTAATCTCATGAAAGAATGAAATTGGGTTTGTCAGACAAGACCTTTTTTCCAGTAAAGCCAAAGACATTAATTATACTCCTATCCTTTCGTTCTTTACCAACTTAATCCCATGTCAACTTTTCCATTATTTTGACCAGAATTGATGTCAGGCTAGCCTGTGTCATAGGATGCTGCCCTCCAGCATGCCACCCTGTCACCCCTCATGGTCCTGCGACTGGGGTAATTGACAGAACCACTCATCATCATGCTTGGGTTCTTTCAGTTACCCCGACTAGCTTTGTTCAAAACATGCAACCCCTTTGTGGTATCTGAATTATTACGACTTTCTACAAAGTGTAACTCACTTCATTTGTTGCCCCAGTTCTTGCCCACTCTGGGTCCACATAAGAGTCCGGGTCAGTTTTTTTTCCCCTGTTCAAGAGACACCCAGCTCCCTTGGGCTGTACCTTCAAATGGTCACTCTATCAAAACAGGATCCCCAGCTCTCCTCCTTGGAATTGCATTGTAGGACCGTAGCCAGTTTCTTCTTCAGGTGGCTCTGTGACAATCAGGCTCCAGGCACCCTGAGGTTTAAACCCCCAAAATTAGTAGTTGATACAACTGATTGTATACTGTATTATTGTACTATAAAAGTATATCGAGTAAGGTCTTTTATGAAAGATTGTAATGTTATAAACTGGATGGTCATTATGAGCTACGTATATAGACTGTGGTTATGAATTTGTCTTTATGCATACAGAAAACTGTGCTGATAACCTTTACTGCAACTTCAACTATACTGTACTGCAGAGAGGAACATTTCCCAAGCCCAGTGCATACACAAAACTGGCTCCAATTAACTGTCCATTGTGCAGTCCAGGAAAAGACAATGATGGGCCAGTAGAGTTAATTGGAAAACACTGAGCCATCAAGTCAAAAGGGAATTTCTCCCACTCTGAATAATGAGTGGTCACCATGCAGCAGCAGAGAAAGGGGGGAAGAGGGGGGGAGAGAGGAAAAAGCCTTTTTAAAAGGAGGTTTGAAACTGGGGTTTTCACCCAGAAACTTAGGGACAGTCTCTGGGCAAGAAGCTGCCTGTGAATGCTGGGTCCAACCGTGTGGCTAGGTGGTACGCTGGGAAACTGTTCAAAGGCAATAGGTAACTTGCGTTAGACAAGGAATTTTTATCTAGTATGGAGGTGTAAAGCCTGAGATTGTGTCTTTATGTTTATTTTCTGTGTAACTTATAGGTATTTGCTTTCCCTTCCTATGTCATCTTTGAATCTGTGGGTTTTCTATTAAATAAACCTTTTTTATTATATAAATCTTTTTAATTTTTATCCCAAGCAGGTCTCCGGTGTGCAGTGTGTGAATGGCAAAGTGAACTGAATACTGGGTGCCTGGGTTCATGGCACTGGGGGTGACACACCTGATGGGAACAGTCCAAGTGTCTGGTAATTAAGAACTCAGGGAGGACAGATTTGGGGAGACTGGGAACTGGAGGGGCTGTTGGTGTCACAAGTAGTGACTTAGCTGATGAGAACCAAGGTGAGACCTTATACTTGTGGGCTGGCTGCTGGCATGAGGGCTCTGAACTATAGCTGCCCAGCACCAAGACTCCCCAAAGTTACAGGTAGGGTTGCCAACTGTCTAATTGAGCAAACCCAAAGACCCCTGTCCCGCCACCTTCACTCACTTTCACCAGGCTGGGGCAGGGGGTTGGGGTGAAGGAGGGGGTGTGGGATTGGGCTCTGGGAGGGAGTTTGGGTGTGGGGAGTGGGCTCTGGGGTGGGGGTTGGGGTGCAGGCTCTGGGAGGGAGTTTGGGAGCAGGCTTTAGGCTGTGGCAGGGGGTTGGGGTGCAGGAGGGGATCTGGGGGTCAGCACTTACCTTGGGCAGGTCCCGAAAGCAACTGGCACATCCCTCTGGCAGCAGCTCCTAGGCAGGGCGAGGGGGTCTCTGGTCACCATTCACTGCAGGCACCACCCCCGCAGCTCCCATTGGCCACAGTTCCCAGCCAATGGGAGCTGTGGAGTCGTTGCTCAGGATGGGGTCAACATGCGGAGACCCTCTGTCCCTCCTTCCCCTGCAGGGGCCGCAGGGATGGTGCTGGCCGCTTCCGGGAGCGGCACAGAGCCAAGGCAGGTAAGGGAGCCTGCCTTAGCTCTGCTGCTGCTCCAGACTGTTAGTGCCAAAAATCTCCTCGTTTGGCTGAAGTAGCCTCCGCAAGATAGAGCATGATTCCAGGAGACTCCCAGCAAAAGTGGGAGGGTTGGCAACCCTAGTTACAGGGCAGTTGGTGACAAAAACCTCTTATTAGTCTCCCAAAAGTGACACAGGCTCCTTTTCTCCAGTTAGTACTCAGAGCATTCAGCAGGCAGCTTCTCCTGCTGTGGTGAGTGTCTGCCCCTGATATGAGGGAGGAGGCAACATATATGCTGATCCCCTTCCTTAAAACTCCTCCCAATTGGTTGGGTGAGGGGAACCTTGCCATGCCCTCTCTGCAAGGCTCCTGGCCTCAGGCCTTAAAGAAACAGTGATGGGATTTCCTCCCCAGCACCATAAGTGCTTTTTAGTTATCATCTCTTTTCCCCATTCTAGTTCTCAGTGACCTGGTGTTTCTGCACCCACTGTCACACAGCTCTTATCCTCAGCTAACTGATGTATCCCCAACAGTTGGATATGGGACACTAGATGCGGAGGATTAGGACTGGGGCAGGTAGGGCTCCCTTTGCTAGGGTTGGGGTTGCAGCAGGTATGGTACCTTAATTTAGGGTTAGGTTTAGGGGAGAAAGGGCAACCAATGCTAGGCTTAGGGTTGGGGCAGGTGGGGCCCTCTTAGGATTCAGGTTAGGAGAGTTGGAGCACCCTTGTTCATGTTAGGTTTGTAGCAGATATGTCCCACTAACAGTTAGGTTTGGGGCACCTTGAGCCCCCTTGTTAGGGTTAAGGTTGTTGCAGGAAGGGCCTGCTGACTTTGGGCTAGGATGAGAGGATGTAGGGCACCCTGTTCTAGGCTTGGGGTTGTGGGAGGCTGGGCCCCATGATTTAGCATTAGGGTTAGGGGAAGTAGGGCACCTGGTACTAGGGTTAGGGTTAGAATCATAGAATATCAGGGTTGGAAGGGACCTCAGGAGGTCATCTAGTCCAACCCCCTGCTCAAAGCAGGACCAATCCCCAATTAAATCATCCCAGCCAGGGCTTTGTCAAGCCTGACCTTAAAAACTTCTAAGGAAGGAGATTCTACCACCTCCCTAGGTAACGCATTCCAGTGTTTCACCACCCTCCTAGTGAAAAAGTTTTTCCTAATATCCAACCTAAACCTCCCCCACTGCAACTTGAGACCATTACTCCTTGTCCTGTCCTCTTCTACCACTGAGAATAGTCTAGAACCATCCTCTTTGGAACCACCTCTCAGGTAGTTGAAAGCAGCTATCAAATCCCCCCTCATTCTTCTCTTCTGCAAACTAAACAATCCCAGTTCCCTCAGATTGTGGGAGGTAGCCACTCTTTGTCATGGATCCACATGTCCCGTGCTCTGGAACAGCTCTGCAACCATCCCTGGGAGGATCTCCTCAGCGTGCCACACCCTGTTAGGGTCTCACTCGTTCACTCAGCTTCACCACCTCCTTGGACCAAACCTTGGAGCCTTCGGCACCCCTGCTTCACAATCTGAGCTCCCTTCAGCAAGTCCACCTGAGATGGGCACCTGAGAGAGACTAATACCCCGAAAGAAAGCAATGCGCCCCCACATTCAGCATCTGCCGTGGCACTCAGCCACATTGTAATAACATGAGGGTTTATCAGATATCTGGAAAACAGCATAGAAAGTCCTTGGTGTGCAGTGAGAAAAGAAAGTGACAGCATGGTCCATTCTGGTTAATCACAGCCCCAGCCAAGCTGTGTGTCCCCCCTTGACTCTCACTTGGTCTCTGAGTCCTCTTTGTTCAACTTCCCGGGGCAGTTTCACTTGGCCCCTCCTCAGTCCTTTGTTGTCTAGCTGGTCAAATGCGCCTGGCTGCCTATGGTGAGGTGGGCCATTCATGATTGTTAGTTGCTAGGTACCAAATGTCCCAGTGATTGGAGTGGCCATTTTCTTCAGGGACTCACCATTGACCTGGGCCCCAAACCTAAGACAGCTCACTCCTGTATCTCTGGGCCTTTGCAGAGAGTTAACAGCCCTTTTCAACCCCAGGTGACAATGCAGCATATGGGGAAACTGAGGCACGCACAATATTCATACAAAATATTTACAGAAAATTCCCATTCCATCACACACCCTTGCTAGGGTTAGGGTTATGGCAGGTAGGGGCCCCTGACTTTGGGTTTGGTTTCTGGGCAGGGGTCCTGGAACTGGGAGGGTCAGGGGTACTCTGGCCCCCATCCACTTTTAAAAGTGGTAGGGGCATAGTTTGGTGGGCAGGGAACCGCATTCCCCCCCCCAAACTGCAAGCCTGTAATATTTTGTATGAATACTGTGCATGCCTCAATTTCTCCTATGTGCTGCATTGTTAACTAGATGGTGGGGAAAGGCTGTTTGCTCTTGGGCAGGCTATGACAAAGGTGTGAATGGCACCCAGTTGCCTTGGCTTTCGGGCCCAGGTCAATGGAGGGTCCATGAAGACAATGGCAAATCCAATCACCGGGACATTTGGTACCTAGCAACTAATGACCATGAATGGCCCATTCTGCCACAGGAAGCCAGCCAAGTTTGACCAGCTGGGAACAAAGGACTGAGGAGGGGCCGGTGTCACTCACCTGGGAATTTGGACAAAGGGGCACAGAGGGACAGAGGAGGGAGCCAAAGGTGGACACCACTTGGCTGGAGTTCTGGACTAACCAGAATGGACCATGTTGTAACTTTCTTTTCTTTATGCTAACCAAGGACTTTCTGTGCTGTGTTCCAGATATTTAATAAGCCCTTCTGCTTTTACAACGCTGGCTGAGACTCACTGCAGATGGTGAAGGTTGGGAGGGGGCATTGCTCCCTTAGGTGCCCATCTCAGGTGGACTTGCTGAAGGGAGCTCAGGATGTGTAGCAGGGTTGCTGGTGGCTTAGAGGTTCGGTGCAAGGAAGTAGTGAAGCCAAATGGCTTACCTTAGTGAACGAATGTGACCGTACAGGCTCTGGCACACTGAAGGGATCCTCCCAAGAACCGTTCTTAAGCTGTTCTAGAGCATCAGACCTGTGGATCCATGACACATGGCAGCTGAGGATGGTTCCTGAATGCACCAAGAGGATGGTTGGCTGCTGAATGTACCATGAATATTTTGCAGTAAGTGACTGGCAGCGGTAAAACTAGGGTAGTTAAAGGAAGCAGCAAGAACATGGCATATAACCAATTTCCTATGAAGCACATTGCAAGCCTGTGCAGAGAAGAAGGGCTAAGCATTGAGAAGCTCAACAAAGAGCAACTGATTGGCCAGCTGGACAGAGATGACTAGTCCAAGAAGCAGGTTTTAACCCCAAATGGGGAGTCAAGAAGGTTCAAGAGCAGCAGAGGCAGCAGCAGGGCATCCACAAGATCCTGTTCCCCATCCAGCAGGAGGGTCTTCACAACCTGGCTCCCAATCGACAGATTTGAAGCAATGGGACTTGGAGATAAGAGCGAAGGAGCTGGAGGACTATGAAAAGCAGCAAAAACACATGGAAGAATAGCAGGAGAAGCAGAAAAAGCATGAACTGGAGATGGAGAAGCTATGGGGCAAGAGGACCCACCAAGGGGAAAGTGGGGAAAGACCCAGCATGCTAATTCCACAAGGAACCTAGATACCAAATTGCTACCCTAGTTTAAGGAGGGGGAATATAGATGCCTACCTCACTGCCTTTGATAAGGCTTGCAATTTGAACCAGGTTGACCTTGTCGACTAGCTCCTCTGTCTCATCCCCTTATGTGATCTCAAAGTCAGGGGCTTACAGCCAGATGAATGGAATTGATAGCAGAGACTATGAGTTATTCAAAAAGGCTTTACTGCTTACATTGAAGCTGACCCCTGAGGCTTATAGGAAAAGGTTTCAGGGGGTGCAAAAGACTTGGGGTGTGACCTATATGGAACTCACCATGGTGATAGATGAATATTTCCAGAGATGGTGTAAGGGAGCTAAGGTCACTACCCTGGAGGATTTGTGTAACCGGGTTGGGTCAGAGAAACTTTATGAAATCTGTCCTCAGGACCTTAAAATGTGGTTAGTGGACAGGAAGCCCATGGATTTGCATAGTGCAGGCTGGTTGGCTGATGAATTTGTGGACAGCAGGTTCTGGTATGAAAAGAGACCCAAAGGGGACTGGCCTAAGCATGGGGCTGGGGAAAGAGACCCACTCCATGGTGGCATCCCAGAACTTAGGGAAACCCAAAGCTGTTCAATGGGACTCAGAGAGCTGAGATGTAATATCTGCAGATGGACGGAATGTAAGTGAGCAGAATGCCCAAGGCTTGCTGAAATAAGGTTTGTCCGGGACAGAAAGGCTGTGTCATACACTGTCCAACCAGGAAGGCAGCCTGTAACTCAGGCTCTAGAATGAACTACATGACTGAACTTTCAGAGGAAAGCAGTCACATAGCTCAGGGACACCAGCGCTGGTGACTAAAGGTATGTCTACAGAGCAAAGAAAAACTCATGGCTGGCCCACACCTGCCAACTCCAGCTTGTGGGGCTTGGGCTGCGAGGCTGTTGCACTACTGTGTAGACCGAGATGCAGCTTGAGCTCTGGCACCCTCCCACCCCGCAGGGTTCTAGAGCCTGGGCTCCACCCCAAGTTCAGAAGTCTACACAGCAATGAAACAGCCCCACAGCCTGAGCCTCATGAGCATGAGTCAGCTGACACAGGCCAGCCGTGGGTGTCTAGCCCAGAGGGGTTCCAACTCCAGGCATCAATATACATGTCCTGTTGAACTCAGACACATCTGATCCCCAGGGGAGTGGAAGGTTAATGGGAAGATATTCATGGGGTGGAGAGTTTCTGGTAGAGAGAGAATCCTTGTCAGGTCTTGTGTGGTACAACCCCATCAAATGCTGAAGGGCTGTGTAACTTGGGTGAAAGTTCCAAATTTGAAGCCATTTGCCCCGCTTATGTCTCAGATCCCTGTGCAGAAACAGGAGGGAGCAGGGTGGCTGGTAGTTGGGGTTCTCCAGGGCATTAGCTTTGATGTCCTTTTGGGAAATAACTGTGTCACGTTAAAGAGACAAGGTGGGTGAGGCGATATCTTTAATTGGACCAACTTCTGTTGGTGAGGGTCCCATCTTGTCTGTCTAATATCCTGGGACGGACATGGCTACAACTGCACTGCATGTGTCACTTTAAGACAGGATCCAGTCTCTGGGCCTGTAACAGTCAAGGATTTGAATCCAGGAAACTAGCAGGCTGAGAAAGCAGGTGTCAGTGAACATGCAAATAGGCAGGCTGGCAGGGAGGAGGGGGGTTTCCCATGGCTAGTAACAAGGCTGGTAACAGCACAGGACACCTGGCTGTAACCAGACACCTGTAGCTGAATGGGATGGAGGGATGGTCCCTGCCCATCTCCACACAAGAGATGACTCACACCGTCTTTGATACTGTCATAAAGGCAGTCAGTGCTCACTGCCTACACCCCCACTGGGAAAGCAAAGGCAGAGCTGAGCACAGTGGTAGCTGACCCCAGCTGAGCATTGGGAGACAGTGACACTGGCAGGGCAGGATGATTGCCAAACATGCTTGCCTTGTCCAGTGGTGAGATAGGCCCAGAGGAAGGTGAAGCAGCTGGAAGGTTGCTGCTTGTAACAGACACACTTGGTCAGAGTGGTATGGTGTGTTTTCTTCACCGAGACCCCCCAATCATGACCCTCCAGGAAGAGGGGCTGGGAGGTGACTGTGTCCTGGGGTTGAGGGCAACAGATTGTCCCCAGGCTGGGAGATAGGCTCCTTGCATGTACACAGCACTGGGGTTAGGACACAACTACAGAGGGGGCCTGCCAATGTGCAGGAGCGCCCTGCATCCCTTGCCAGGTGTTGGGATACCAGAGCCCCAGAGATGTGACTGGGTTAAAAACCAATGCACACCGGACCACTCCCTGTTCCAACCAAGGGTAAGGACACCCCAGGCTACAGCTAAGATGGCTGACACATGGAGGAATGTGGGGTCACTGTGTTCCTCACTCCCTGAGCACACAGAGGGGAGAAGGAAGTGACAGGACCCCAGCTCAGTTTCAAACCCAAAGGTTTTGGGGTGGCAAAAGGGCTGAGAGCTCTTCATGGGCACCCTGCGAGTGCCATCGAACAGACCAATCCTAAGGGATGATGTGAAACTGCTCTGAGCTGGGTAGTGGAAACAGTAAGTGCCGTAGATTAGTAGGGTGCTAAACGGATCATGGATGTGCCTTATAGAACAACCACCAAGGAACTTGGAAAGATGCTGTGGCACCTATGGGTAACATTGGTGGGTTCGAACTTCCCCAGGTCACTGGGTAAAGTGACTCCTCTCAATTCAGTCTCAAGGGGGAAGAGATGTGATGGGGGAAGTGATGTGATGTAGTGGGAATTTTCTGTAGTACTTTATGAATACTGTGGGTGCCTCAGTTTCCCCTATGTGCTGCATGGTTAGCTAGGTGATTGGAAAAGGCTCTTTATGCTTGGGCAGGCTATGACAAAGGAGTGAATGGCACCTAGTTGCCTCAGGTTTGGGGTCCAGGTTAATGGAGGTTCCATGAAGACAATGGCAAACAAATCACTGGGGCATTTGGTACCTAGCAACTGATGACATGAATGGCACACCCCTCTGCAGGAAGCCAGCCGAGTTTGACCAGATAGACAACAAAAAACTGAGGAGGGGCCAGGTGTGACTCACCTGGGAATTGGGACAGAGGGGCATAGAGGGACAGAGGGGAAGCCAAGGGGGGGCTAATCAGAGGAGCTCTGGGCTAATCAGAATGGACCATGCTGTAACTTTCTGGTCTGTATGCTAACCAAGGACTTTCTATGCTGCGTTCCAGACATCTAATAAACCCTACTGCTTTTACAACACTGGCTGAGAGTCATTGCAGATTGAGAAGGTCACGGGTGTCATGTATTGCTCCCCTTGGGGGTACTGGTCTCCCTCAGATGCCCATCTCAGGTGGGCTTGCTGAAGGAAGCTCAGGATGTGAAGCAGAAGTGCTGGAGTCTTGGTCCAAGGAGGTGGTGAAGCTGAGTGCCTTAGCTAGTGAAAGAGTGAGACCTAAGAGGGTCTGGCACACTGAAGAGGTCCTCTCAGGGACTGTTCCAAAGTTGTCATAGAGTACCGGACTTATGGATCCATGACAGCAGTCCCCTGACCAAAGGTTAGGGTTGTGGCAGGTAGGGTCCCCTAACTTAGGGTTAGGGGAGGTAGTGAATCCATTACTATGATTAGGGCTATGGCAGGTAGGGTCCCCTCAATTAGGGATAAGGTTGGGTTAAGAAGGGCCCTCTGTACTAGGGTTACAGTTGGGGAAGGCAGAGCTCCATCACATAAGGTTGGGGTTAGGAGAGGTAGAGCATCTGGTGCTAGGGTGAAGGTTGTGGCAAAAAGGGCCCCTGACTTAGGTTTAGGAAGGATCTGCTGTTCTAGGGTTAGGGTTGGGGGCAGGTAGGGCCCCTTGACTTAGGGTTAGGGGAGGTAAGGTACCTGGTGCCAGGGGTAGTGTTGTTGCAGATGTTGCCCCCTGACCTAGGGTACAGGTTTTTGCAGTTAGGTCTTCTAGTCCAAACATTAAGATATACAAAGAATACCCAGTGGCCTCATTTCACATACAGTTGTAAGCATGTACAAGATGGCTAACATGCTGGCTCCATCTAGAGTTCTGTTTGAGATTTAAGGTTGCCAACATATTAAGCAGGGTCCAATTAAAATATTCAGGCTGTGGATCTCCCTGTGGATGATAGGCTATTGTCCTAGATTTTTGATGGTTTTTTTTTCACCTACCATAGTTACAAGTTCCTGAATTAATCGGCTCTTGAAGTCCTGTGCATCCACTTGGGTTGCCCATAATGCACGCAGTAGTTTTCCCAAGGAGTTTTAGAAATAGTAGCAGGCTTTTTGGTCTGTAGTGGGGAA